>NC_080067.1:18128629-19349879 GCF_949987535.1 Balaenoptera acutorostrata
ATTCTGGAGCATTGTGCTGACAAGGGCAATGGAGCATTGTGATGATACGGTCATGGAACATTGTGATGACAAGAATTTTTGAGCATTATGATGACAAGGGCCATGGAGCATTGTGATGACAGGGCCATGGAACATTGTGATGACAAGAATTCGGGAGCATTGTGATGACAATGGCCATGGAGCATTGTGATGACACGGTCATAGAACATTGTGATGAGAAGAATTCTGGAGCATTGTCATAACAAGGGCCATGGAGCATTGTGATGACACGGTCATGGAACATTGTGATGACAAGAATTCTGGAGCATTGTGATGACAAGGGCCTTGGAGCATTGTGATGACACGGTCATGGAACATTGTGATGACAAAAATTCTGGAGCATTGTGCTGACAAGGGCCATGGAGCATTGTGATGACACGGTCATGGAACATTGTGATGACAAGAATTCTGGAGCATTATGATGACAATGGCCATGGAGCATTGTGATGACACGGTCATGGAACATTCTGATGACAAGAATTCTGGAGCATTCTGATGACAAGCGCCATAGAGCATTGTGATGACACGGCCATGGAACATTGTGATGACAAGAATACTGGAGCATTGTGATGACAATGGCCATGGAGCATTGTGATGACACGGTTATGGAACATTGTGATGAGAAGAATTCTGGAGCATTGTCATGACAAGGGCCATGGAGCATTGTGATGACACGGCCATGGAACATTGTGATGACAAGAATTCTGGAGCATTGTAATGACAATGGCCATGGAGCATTGTGATGACATGGTATGGAACATTGTGATGACAAGAATTCTCAAGCATTGTGATGACAAGGGCCATGGAGCATTGTGATGACACGGTCATGGAACATTGTGATGACAAGAATTCTGGAGCATTCTGATGACAAAGGCGATGGAGCATTGTGATGACACGGTCATGGAACAATGTGATGAGAAGAATTCCGGAGCATTGTGATGACAAGGGCCATGGAGCATTGTGATGACACGGTCATGGAATATTGTGATGAGAAGAATTCTGGAGCATTGTGCTGACAAGGGTCATGGAGCATTGTGATGACACGGCCATGGAACATTTTGATGACAAGAATTCTGGAGCATTGTGATGACAATGGCCATGGAGCATTGTGATGACACGGTCATGGAACATTGTGATGAGAAGAATTCTGGAGCATTGTCATGACAAGTGCCATGGAGCATTGTGATGACACGGTCATGGAACATTGTGATGAGAAGAATTCTGGAGCATTGTCATGACAAGGGCCATGGAGCATTGTGATGACACGGCCATGGAACATTGTGATGACAAGAATTCTGGAGCTTTGTGATGACAATGGCCATGGAGCATTGTGATGACACGGTCATGGAACATTGTGATGAGAAGAATTCTGGAGCATTGTCATGACAAGGGCCATGGAGCATTGTGATGACACGGTCATGGAACATTTTGATGACAAGAATTCTGGAGCATTGTGCGGACAAGAGCCATGGAGCATTGTGATGACACCGTCATGGAACATTGTGATGAGAAGAATTCTGGAGCATTGTGATGACAAGGGCCATGGAGCATTGTGATGACACGGTCAAGGAACATTGTGATGACAAGAGTTCTGGAGCATTGTGATGACAATGGCCATGGAGCATTGTGATGACACGGTCATGGAACATTGTGATGAGAAGAATTCTGGAGCATTGTCATAACAAGGGCCATGGAGCATTGTGATGACACGGTCATGGAACATTGTGATGACAAGAATTCTGGAGCATTGTGATGACAAGGGCCATGGAGCATTGTGATGACACGGCCATGGAACATTGTGATGACAAGACTTCTGGAGCATTGTTCGGACAAGGGCCATGGAGCACTGTGTTGACACGGTCATGGAACATTGTGATGAGAAGAATTCTGGATCATTGTGATGACAAGGGTCATGGAGCATTGTGATGACATGGTCAAGGAACATTGCGATGACAAGAATTCTGGAGCATTGTGATGACAATGGCCATGGAGCATTGTGATGACACGGTCATGGAACATTGTGATGACAAGAATTCTGGAGCATTATGATGACAAGGGCCATGGAGCATTGTGAAGAAAGGGCCATGGAACATTGTGATGACAAGAATTCGGGAGCATTGTGATGACAATGGCCATGGAGCATTGCGATGACACGGTCATGGAACATTGTGATGAGAAGAATTCTGGAGCATTCTGATGACAAAGGCGATGGAGCATTGTGATGACACGGTCATGGAACATTGTGATGACACGGTCATGGAACATTGTGATGACAAGTATTCTGCAGCATTGTGATAACAAGGGCCATGGAGCATTGTGATGACACGGTCATGGAACATTGTGATGAAAAAAATTCTGGATCATTGTGATGACAAGGGTCATGGAGCATTGTGATGACATGGTCAAGGATCATTGCGATGACAAGATTTCTGAAGCATTGTGATGAAAGGGCATGGAGCATTGTGATTCAAGGTGACAAGGAACATTGTGATGATATGGGCAGAGAACTCTGTGATGACAGTGGTCATGGAGTATAGTGACAAAAATTGTCATAGAACATTGTGCTGACAAGGGCCATGGAGCATTGTGATGACACGGTCATGGAACATTGTGATGAGAAGAATTCTGGAGCATTGTCATGACAAGGGCCATGGAGCATTGTGATGACAGGGCCATGGAACATTGTGATGACAAGTATTCGGGAGCATTATGATGACAATGGCCATGAAGCATTGTGATGACACGGTCATGTAACATTGTGATGACAAGAATTCTGGAGCATTGTCATGACAAGGGCCATGGAGCATTGTGATGACATGGCCATGGAACATTGTGATGAAAAGAATTCTGGAGCATTGTGATGACAATTGCCATTGAGCATTGTGATGACTCGGTATGGATCATTGTGATGACAAGAATTCTGGAGCATTGTGATGACAAGGGCCATGGAGCATTGTGATGACACGGTCATGGAACATTGTGATGACAGGAATTCTGGAATAATGTAATGACAAGGGCCATGGAGCATTGTGATGACACGGTCATGGAACAATGTGATGAGAAGAATTCCGGAGCATTGTGATGACAAGGGCCATGGAGCATTGTGATGACACGGTCATGGAACATTGTGATGAGAAGAATTCTGGAGCACTGTGCTGACAAGTGCCATGGAGCATTGTGATGACACGGCCATGGAACATTTTGATGACAAGTATTCTGGAGCATTGTGATGACAATGGCTATGGAGCATTGTGATGACACGTCATGGAACACTGTGATGAGAAGAATTCTGGAGCTTTGTCATGACAAGGGCCATGGAGCATTGTGATGACATGGTCATGGAACATTGTAATGAAAAGAATTCTGGAGCATTGTGCGGACAAGGGCCATGGAGCATTGTGATGACACGGTCATGGAACATTGTGATGACAAGAATTCTGGAGCATTGTGATGACAAGGGCCATGGAGCATTGTGATGACACGGTCAAGGAACATTGTGATGACAAGAATTCTGGAGCATTGTGATGACAATGGCCATGGAGCATTGTGATGATACGGTCATGGAACATTGTGATGACAAGAAATCTGGAGCATTGTTCTGACAAGGGCCATGGAGAATTGCAATGACACGGTCATAGAACATTGTGATGAGAATAATTCTGGAGCATTGTGCTGACAAGGGCCATGGAGCATTGTGATGACACGGTCATGGAACATTGTGATGACAAGAATTCTGGAGCATTGTGCTGACAAGGGCCATGGAGCATTGTGATGACACGGTCATGGAACATTGTGATGGCAAGAATTCTGGAGCATTGTGCTGACAAGGGCCATGGAGCTTTGTGATGACACGGTCATGGAACATTCTGATGACAAGAATTCTGGAGCATTCTGATGACAAGCGCCATAGAGCATTGTGATGACACGTTCATGGAATATAGTAATGACAAGATTTCTGGAGCATTATGATGACAATGGCCATGGAGCTTTGTGATGACACGGTCATGGAACATTCTGATGACAAGAATTCTGCAGCATTCTGATGAGAAGCGCCATAGAGCATTGTGATGACACGGCCAAGGAACATTGTGATGACAAGAATTCTGGAGCATTGTGATGACAATGGCCATGGAGCATTGTGATGACACGGTTATGGAACATTGTGATGAGAAGAATTCTGGAACATTGTCATGACAAGGGCCATGGAGCATTGTGATGACACGGTCATGGAACATTGTGATGACAAGAATTCTGGAGCATTGTGCTGACAAGGGCCATGGAGAATTGTGATGACACGGCATGGATCATTGTGATGACAAGAATTCTGGAGCATTGTGATGACAAGGGCCATGGAGCATTGTGATGACACGGTCATGGAACATTGTGATGAGAAGAATTCTGGAGCATTGTCATGACAAAGGCCATGGAGCATTGTGATGTCATAGCCATGGAACATTGTGATGACAAGAATTCTGGAGCATTGTGATGACAATTGCCATGGAGCATTGTGATGACACGGTCATGGAACAGTGTGATGAGAAGAATTCCGGAGCATTGTGATGACAAGGGCCATGGAGCATTGTGATGACACGGTCATGGAACATTGTGATGAGAAGAATTCTGGAGCATTGTGCTGACAAGTGCCATGGAGCATTGTGATGACACGGCCATGGAACATTGTGATGAGAAGAATTCTGGAGCATTATGATGACAATGGCCATGGAGCATTGTGATGACACGGTCATGGAACATTCTGATGACAAGAATTCTGGAGCATTCTGATGACAAGCGCCATAGAGCATTGTGATGACACGGCCATGGAACATTGTGATGACAAGAATACTGGAGCATTGTGATGACAATGGCCATGGAGCATTGTGATGACACGGTTATGGAACATTGTGATGAGAAGAATTCTGGAGCATTGTCATGACAAGGGCCATGGAGCATTGTGATGACACGGCCATGGAACATTGTGATGACAAGAATTCTGGAGCATTGTAATGACAATGGCCATGGAGCATTGTGATGACATGGTATGGAACATTGTGATGACAAGAATTCTCAAGCATTGTGATGACAAGGGCCATGGAGCATTGTGATGACACGGTCATGGAACATTGTGATGACAAGAATTCTGGAGCATTCTGATGACAAAGGCGATGGAGCATTGTGATGACACGGTCATGGAACATTGTGATGAGATGAATTCTGGAGCATTCTGATGAAAAGCGCCATAGAGCATTGTGACGACACGTTCATGGAATATAGTAATGACAAGAATTCTGGAGCATTATAATGACAAGGGCCATGGAGCATTGTGATGACACGGCCATGGAACATTGTGATGACAAGAATTCTGGAGCATTGTGATGACAATGGCCATGGAGCATTGTGATGACACGGTATGGAAAATTGTGATGACAAGAATTCTGGAGCATTGTGATGACAAGGAACATGGAGCATTGTGATGACACGGTCATGGAACATTGTGATGACAGGAATTCTGGAGCATTGTGCTGAAAATTGCCATGGAGCATTGTGATGACACGGTCATGGAACAATGTGATGAGAAGAATTCCGGAGCATTGTGATGACAAGGGCCATGGAGCATTGTGATGACACGGTCATGGAATATTGTGATGAGAAGAATTCTGGAGCATTGTGCTGAACAGGGTCATGGAGCATTGTGATGACACGGCCATGGAACATTTTGATGACAAGAATTCTGGAGCATTGTGATGACAATGGCCAGGGAGCATTGTGATGACACGGTCATGGAACATTGTGATGAGAAGAATTCTGGAGCATTGTCATGACAAGTGCCATGGAGCATTGTGATGACACGGTCATGGAATATTGTGATGACAAGAATTCTGGAGCATTGTGATGACAAGGGCCATGGAGCATTGTGATGACACGGCCATGGAACATTGTGATGACAAGAATTCTGGAGCTTTGTGATGACAATGGCCATGGAGCATTGTGATGACACGGTCATGGAACATTGTGATGAGAAGAATTCTGGAGCATTGTCATGACAAGGGCCATGGAGCATTGTGATGACACGGTCATGGAACATTTTGATGACAAGAATTCTGGAGCATTGTGCGGACAAGAGCCATGGAGCATTGTGATGACACCGTCATGGAACATTGTGATGAGAAGAATTCTGGAGCATTGTGATGACAAGGGCCATGGAGCATTGTGATGACACGGTCAAGGAACATTGTGATGACAAGAGTTCTGGAGCATTGTGATGACAATGGCCATGGAGCATTGTGATGACACGGTCATGGAACATTGTGATGAGAAGAATTCTGGAGCATTGTCATAACAAGGGCCATGGAGCATTGTCATGACACGGTCATGGAACATTGTGATGACAAGAATTCTGGAGCATTGTGATGACAAGGGCCATGGAGCATTGTGATGACACGGCCATGGAACATTGTGATGACAAGAATTCTGGAGCATTGTGATGACAATGGCCATGGAGCATTGTGATGACACGGTTATGGAACATTGTGATGAGAAGAATTCTGGAGCATTGTCATGACAAGGGCCATGGAGCATTGTGATGACACGGCCATGGAACATTGTGATGACAAGAATTCTGGAGCATTGTAATGACAATGGCCATGGAGCATTGTGATGACATGGTATGGAACATTGTGATGACAAGAATTCTGAAGCATTGTGATGACAAGGGCCATGGAGCATTGTGATGACACGGTCAAGGAACATTGTGATGACAAGAATTCTGGAGCATTCTGATGACAAAGGCGATGGAGCATTGTGATGACACGGTCATGGAACATTGTGATGAGAAGAATTCTGGAGCATTCTGATGAAAAGCGCCATAGAGCATTGTGATGACACGTTCATGGAATATAGTAATGACAAGAATTCTGGAGCATTATAATGACAAGTGCCATGGAGCATTGTGATGTAACGGCCATTGAACATTGTGATGACAAGAATTCTGGAGCATTGTGATGACAATGGCCATGGAGCATTGTGATGACACGGTATGGAAAATTGTGATAACAAGAATTCTGGAGCATTGTGATGACAAGGACCATGGAGCATTGTGATGACACGGTCATGGAACATTGTGATGACAGGAATTCTGGAGCATTGTGCTGAAAAGGGCCATGGAGCATTGTGATGACACGGTCATGGAACAATGTGATGAGAAGAATTCCGGAGCATTGTGATGACAAGGGCCATGGAGCATTGTGATGACACGGTCATGGAACATTGTGATGAGAAGAATTCTGGAGCAGTGTGCTGACAAGGGTCATGGAGCATTGTGATGACACGGCCATGGAACATTTTGATGACAAGAATTCTGGAGCATTGTGATGACAATGGCCATGGAGCATTGTGATGACACGGTCATGGAACATTTTGATGACAAGAATTCTGGAGCATTGTGCGGACAAGAGCCATGGAGCATTGTGATGACACCGTCATGGAACATTGTGATGAGAAGAATTCTGGAGCATTGTGATGACAAGGGCCATGGAGCATTGTGATGACCCGGTCAAGGAACATTGTGATGACAAGAATTCTGGAGCATTGTGATGACAATGGCCATGGAGCATTGTGATGACACGGTCATGGAACATTGTGATGACAAGAATTCTGGAGCATTATGATGACAAGGGCCATGGAGCATTGTGATGACAGGGTCATGGAACATTGTGATGACAAGAATTCGGGAGCATTGTGATGACAAGGGACATGGAGCATTGTGATGACACGGTCATGGAACATTGTGATGACAAGAATTCTGGAGCATTGTGATGACAAGGGCCATGGAGCATTGTGATGACTCGGTCATGGAACATTGTGATGACAAGAATTCTGGAGCATTGTGATGACAAGGGCCATGGAGCATTGTGATGACACGGTCATGGAACATTGTGATGACAAGAATTCTGGAGCATTGTGCTGACAAGGGCCATGGAGCATTGTGATGACACGGTCATGGAACATTGTGATGACAAGAATTCTGGAGCATTCTGATGACAAAGGTGATGGAGCATTGTGATGACACGGTCATGGAACATTGTGATGACAAGAATTCTGGAGCATTGTGATGACAAGGGCCATGGAGCATTGTGATGACACGGTCATGGAACATTGTGATGACAAGAATTCTGGAGCATTGTGCTGACAAGGGCCATGGGGCATTGTGATGATACGGTCATGGAACATTGTGTTGACAAGAATTCTGGAGCATTGTGATGAAAGGGCATAGAGCATTGTGATTCAAGGTGACAAGGAACATTGTGATGATATGGGCAGAGAACTCTGTGATGACAGTGGTCATGGAGTATAGTGACAAAAATTGTCATGGAACATTGTGCTGACAAGGGCCATGGAGCATTGTGATGACACGGTCATGGAACATTGTGATGATAAGAATTCTGGAGCACTGTCATGACAAGGGCCATGTAGCATTGTGATGACACGGTCAAGGAACATTGTGTTGACAAGAATTCTGGAGCATTGTGATGACAATGGCCATGGAGCATTGTGATGACACGGTCATGGAACATTCTGATGACAAGAATTCTGGAGCATTCTGATGACAAGCGCCATAGGGCATTGTGATGACACGGCCATGGAACATTGTGATGACAAGAATACTGGAGCATTGTGATGACAATGGCCATGGAGCATTGTGATGACACGGTTATGGAACATTGTGATGAGAAGAATTCTGGAGCATTGTCATGACAAGGGCCATGGAGCATTGTGATGACACGGCCATGGAACATTGTGATGACAAGAATTCTGGAGCATTGTAATGACAATGGCCATGGAGCATTGTGATGACATGGTATGGAACATTGTGATGACAAGAATTCTGAAGCATTGTGATGACAAGGGCCATGGAGCATTGTGATGACACGGTCATGGAACTTTGTGATGACAAGAATTCTGGAGCATTCTGATGACAAAGGCGATGGAGCATTGTGATGACACGGTCATGGAACATTGTGATGAGATGAATTCTGGAGCATTCTGATGAAAAGCGCCATAGAGCATTGTGACGACACGTTCATGGAATATAGTAATGACAAGAATTCTGGAGCATTATAATGACAAGGGCCATGGCGCATTGTGATGACACGGTCAAGGAACTTTGTGATGACAAGAATTCTGGAGCATTGTGATGACAATGGCCATGGAGCATTGTGATGACACGGTCATGGAACATTGTGATGACAAGAATTCTGGAGCATTGTGCTGACAAGGGCCATGGAGAATTGTGATGACACGGCCATGGAACATTGTGATGAAAAGAATTCTGGAGCATTGTGATGACAAGGGCCATGGAGCATTGTGATGACACGGTCATGGAACATTGTGATGAGAAGAATTCTGGAGCATTGTCATGACAAAGGCCATGGAGCATTGTGATGACATAGCCATGGAACATTGTGATGACAAGAATTCTGGATCATTGTGATGACAATTGCCATGGAGCATTGTGATGACACGGTCATGGAACAATGTGATGAGAAGAATTCCGGAGCATTGTGATGACAAGGGCCATGGAGCATTGTGATGACACGGTCATGGAACATTGTGATGAGAAGAATTCTGGAGCATTGTGCTGACAAGTGCCATGGAGCATTGTGATGACACGGCCATGGAACATTGTGATGAGAAGAATTCTGGAGCATTGTCATGACAAGGGCCATGGAGCATTGTGATGACACGGTCATGGAACATTGTAATGACAAGAATTCTGGAGCATTGTGCGAACAAGGGCCATGGAGCATTGTGATGACACGGTCATGGAACATTGTGATGAGAAGAATTCTGGAGCATTGTCATGACAAGGGCCATGGAGCATTGTGATGACACGGTCATGGAACATTGTAATGACAAGAATTCTGGAGCATTGTGCGAACAAGGGCCATGGAGCATTGTGATGACACGGTCATGGAACATTGTGATGAGAAGAATTCTGAAGCATTGTGATGACAAGGGCCATGGAGCATTGTGATGACACGGTCATGGAACTTTGTGATGACAAGATTTCTAGAGCATTGTGATGAAAGGGCATGGAGCATTGTGATTAAAGGTGACAAGGAACATTGTGATGATATGGGCAGAGAACTCTGTGATGACAGTGGTCATGGAGTATTGTGACAAAAAGTGTCATGGAACATTGTGCTGACAAGGGCCACGGAGCATTGTGATGACACGGTCATGGAACATTGTGATGACAAGAATTCTGGAGCATTGTGAGGACAAGGGCCATGGAGCATTGTGATGACACGGTCAAGGAACATTGTGATGACAAGAAATCTGGAGCATTGTGCTGACAAGGGCCATGGAGAATTGCAATGACACGGTCATGGAACATTGTGATGAGAATAATTCTGGAGCATTGTGCTGACAAGGGCCATGGAGCATTGTGATGATACGGTCATGGAACATTGTGATGACAAGAATTTTTGAGCATTATGATGACAAGGGCCATGGAGCATTGTGATGACAGGGCCATGGAACATTGTGATGACAAGAATTCGGGAGCATTGTGATGACAATGGCCATGGAGCATTGTGATGACACGGTCATAGAACATTGTGATGAGAAGAATTCTGGAGCATTGTCATAACAAGGGCCATGGAGCATTGTGATGACACGGTCATGGAACATTGTGATGACAAGAATTCTGGAGCATTGTGATGACAAGGGCCTTGGAGCATTGTGATGACACGGTCATGGAACATTGTGATGACAAGAATTCTGGAGCATTGTGCTGACAAGGGCCATGGAGCATTGTGATGACATGGTCATGGAACATTGTGGTGACAAGAATTCTGGAGCATTATGATGACAATGGCCATGGAGCATTGTGATGACACGGTCATGGAACATTCTGATGACAAGAATTCTGGAGCATTCTGATGACAAGCGCCATAGGGCATTGTGATGACACGGCCATGGAACATTGTGATGACAAGAATACTGGAGCATTGTGATGACAATGGCCATGGAGCATTGTGATGACACGGTTATGGAACATTGTGATGAGAAGAATTCTGGAGCATTGTCATGACAAGGGCCATGGAGCATTGTGATGACACGGCCATGGAACATTGTGATGACAAGAATTCTGGAGCATTGTAATGACAATGGCCATGGAGCATTGTGATGACATGGTATGGAACATTGTGATGACAAGAATTCTGAAGCATTGTGATGACAAGGGCCATGGAGCATTGTGATGACACGGTCATGGAACATTGTGATGACAAGAATTCTGGAGCATTCTGATGACAAAGGCGATGGAGCATTGTGATGACACGGTCATGGAACATTGTGATGAGATGAATTCTGGAGCATTCTGATGAAAAGCGCCATAGAGCATTGTGACGACACGTTCATGGAATATAGTAATGACAAGAATTCTGGAGCATTATAATGACAAGGGCCATGGAGCATTGTGATGACACGGTATGGAAAATTGTGATGACAAGAATTCTGGAGCATTGTGATGACAAGGACCATGGAGCATTGTGATGACACGGTCATGGAACATTGTGATGACAGGAATTCTGGAGCATTGTGCTGAAAATGGCCATGGAGCATTGTGATGACACGGTCATGGAACAAAGTGATGAGAAGAATTCCGGAGCATTGTCATGACAAGGGCCATGGAGCATTGTGATGACACGGTCATGGAATATTGTGATGAGAAAAATTCTGGAGCATTGTGCTGACAAGGGTCATGGAGCATTGTGATGACACGGCCATGGAACATTTTGATGACAAGAATTCTGGAGCATTGTGATGACAATGGCCATGGAGCATTGTGATGACACGGTCATGGAACATTGTGATGAGAAGAATTCTGGAGCATTGTCATGACAAGTGCCATGGAGCATTGTGATGACACGGTCATGGAATATTGTGATGACAAGAATTCTGGAGCATTGTGATGACAAGGGCCATGGAGCATTGTGATGACACGGCCATGGAACATTGTGATGACAAGAATTCTGGAGCTTTGTGATGACAATGGCCATGGAGCATTGTGATGACACGGTCATGGAACATTGTGATGAGAAGAATTCTGGAGCATTGTCATGACAAGGGCCATGGAGCATTGTGATGACACGGTCATGGAACATTTTGATGACAAGAATTCTGGAGCATTGTGCGGACAAGAGCCATGGAGCATTGTGATGACACCGTCATGGAACATTGTGATGAGAAGAATTCTGGAGCATTGTGATGACAAGGGCCATGGAGCATTGTGATGACACGGTCAAGGAACATTGTGATGACAAGAGTTCTGGAGCATTGTGATGACAATGGCCATGGAGCATTGTGATGACACGGTCATGGAACATTGTGATGAGAAGAATTCTGGAGCATTGTCATAACAAGGGCCATGGAGCATTGTGATGACACGGTCATGGAACATTGTGATGACAAGAATTCTGGAGCATTGTGATGACAATGACCATGGAGCATTGTGATGACACGGTTATGGAACATTGTGATGAGAAGAATTCTGGAGCATTGTCATGACAAGGGCCATGGAGCATTGTGATGACACGGCCATGGAACATTGTGATGACAAGAATTCTGGAGCATTGTAATGACAATGGCCATGGAGCATTGTGATGACATGGTATGGAACATTGTGATGACAAGAATTCTGAAGCATTGTGATGACAAGGGCCATGGAGCATTGTGATGACACGGTCAAGGAACATTGTGATGACAAGAATTCTGGAGCATTCTGATGACAAAGGCGATGGAGCATTGTGATGACACGGTCATGGAACATTGTGATGAGAAGAATTCTGGAGCATTCTGATGAAAAGCGCCATAGAGCATTGTGATGACACGTTCATGGAATATAGTAATGACAAGAATTCTGGAGCATTATAATGACAAGTGCCATGGAGCATTGTGATGACACGGTCATGGAACATTGTGATGACAAGAATTCTGGAGCATTGTGCTGACAAGGGCCATGGAGCATTGTGATGACACGGTCATGGAACATTGTGATGACAAGAATTCTGGAGCATTCTGATGACAAAGGTGATGGAGCATTGTGATGACACGGTCATGGAACATTGTGATGACAAGAATTCTGGAGCATTGTCATGACACGGTCATGGAACATTGTGATGAGAAATATTCTGGAGCATTGTGCTGACAAGGGCCATGGGGCATTGTGATGATACGGTCATGGAACATTGTGTTGACAAGAATTCTGGAGCATTGTGATGAAAGGGCATAGAGCATTGTGATTCAAGGTGACAAGGAACATTGTGATGATATGGGCAGAGAACTCTGTGATGACAGTGGTCATGGAGTATAGTGACAAAAATTGTCATGGAACATTGTGCTGACAAGGGCCATGGAGCATTGTGATGACACGGTCATGGAACATTGTGATGAGAAGAATTCTGGAGCATTGTCATGACAAGGGCCATGGAGCATTGTGATGACACGGTCAAGGAACATTGTGTTGACAAGAATTCTGGAGCATTGTGATGACAATGGCCATTGAGCATTGTGATGACACGGTCATGGAAGATTGTGATGACAAGAATTCTGCAGCATTGTCATGACAAGGGCCATGGCGCATTGTGATGACACGGTCAAGGAACTTTGTGATGACAAGAATTCTGGAGCATTGTGATGACAATGGCCATGGAGCATTGTGATGACACGGTCATGGAACATTGTGATGACAAGAATTCTGGAGCATTGTGCTGACAAGGGCCATGGAGAATTGTGATGACACGGCCATGGAACATTGTGATGACAAGAATTCTGGAGCATTGTGATGACAAGGGCCATGGAGCATTGTGATGACACGGTCATGGAACATTGTGATGAGAAGAATTCTGGAGCATTGTCATGACAAAGGCCATGGAGCATTGTGATGACATAGCCATGGAACATTGTGATGACAAGAATTCTGGAGCATTGTGATGACAATTGCCATGGAGCATTGTGATGACACGGTCATGGAACAATGTGATGAGAAGAATTCCGGAGCATTGTGATGACAAGGGCCATGGAGCATTGTGATGACACGGTCATGGAACATTGTGATGAGAAGAATTCTGGAGCATTGTGCTGACAAGTGCCATGGAGCATTGTGATGACACGGCCATGGAACATTGTGATGAGAAGAATTCTGGAGCATTGTCATGACAAGGGCCATGGAGCATTGTGATGACACGGTCATGGAACATTGTAATGACAAGAATTCTGGAGCATTGTGCGAACAAGGGCCATGGAGCATTGTGATGACACGGTCATGGAACATTGTGATGAGAAGAATTCTGGAGCATTATCATGACAAGGGCCATGGAGCATTGTGATGACACGGTCATGGAACATTGTAATGACAAGAATTCTGGAGCATTGTGCGGACAAGGGCCATGGAGCATTGTGATGACACGGTCATGGAACTTTGTGATGACAAGATTTCTAGAGCATTGTGATGAAAGGGCATGGAGCATTGTGATTAAAGGTGACAAGGAACATTGTGATGATATGGGCAGAGAACTCTGTGATGACAGTGGTTATGGAGTATTGTGACAAAAAGTGTCATGGAACATTGTGCTGGCAAGGGCCATGGAGCATTGTGATGACACGGTCATGGAACATTGTGATGACAAGAATTCTGGAGCATTGTGAGGACAAGGGCCATGGAGCATTGTGATGACACGGTCAAGGAACATTGTGATGACAAGAAATCTGGAGCATTGTGCTGACAAGGGCCATGGAGAATTGCAATGACACGGTCATGGAACATTGTGATGAGAATAATTCTGGAGCATTGTGCTGACAAGGGCCATGGAGCATTGTGATGATACGGTCATGGAACATTGTGATGACAAGAATTTTTGAGCATTATGATGACAAGGGGCATGGAGCATTGTGATGACAGGGCCATGGAACATTGTGATGACAAGAATTCGGGAGCATTGTGATGACAATGGCCATGGAGCATTGTGATGACACGGTCATGGAACATTGTGATGAGAAGAATTCTGGAGCATTGTCATAACAAGGGCCATGGAGCATTGTGATGACACGGTCATGGAACATTGTGATGACAAGAATTCTGGAGCATTGTGATGACAAGGGCCATGGAGCATTGTGATGACACGGTCATGGAACATTGTGATGACAAGAATTCTGGAGCATTATGATGACAAGGGCCATGGAGCATTGTGATGACAGGGTCATGGAACATTGTGATGACAAGAATTCGGGAGCATTGTTATGACAAGGGACATGGAGCATTGTGATGACACGGTCATGGAACATTGTGATGACAAGAATTCTGGAGCATTGTGATGACAAGGGCCATGGAGCATTGTGATGACACGGTCATGGAACATTGTGATGACAAGAATTCTGGAGCATTGTGATGACAAGGGCCATGGAGCATTGTGATGACACGGTCATGGAACATTGTGATGACAAGAATTCTGGAGCATTCTGATGACAAAGGTGATGGAGCATTGTGATGACACGGTCATGGAACATTGTGATGACAAGAATTCTGGAGCATTGTCATGACACGGTCATGGAACATTGTGATGAGAAGTATTCTGGAGCATTGTGCTGACAAGGGCCATGGGGCATTGTGATGATACGGTCATGGAACATTGTGTTGACAAGAATTCTGGAGCATTGTGATGAAAGGGCATAGAGCATTGTGATTCAAGGTGACAAGGAACATTGTGATGATATGGGCAGAGAACTCTGTGATGACAGTGGTCATGGAGTATAGTGACAAAAATTGTCATGGAACATTGTGCTGACAAGGGCCATGGAGCATTGTGATGACACGGTCATGGAACATTGTGATGACAAGAATTTTTGAGCATTATGATGACAAGGGTCATGGAGCATTGTGATGACAGGGCCATGGAACATTGTGATGCCAAGAATTCGGGAGCATTGTGATGACAATGGCCATGGAGCATTGTGATGACACGGTCATGGAACATTGTGATGAGAAGAATTCTGGAGCATTGTCATAACAAGGGCCATGGAGCATTGTGATGACACGGTCATGGAACATTGTGATGACAAGAATTCTGGAGCATTGTGATGACAACGGCCATGGAGCATTGTGATGACACGGTCATGGAACATTGTGATGACAAGAATTCTGGAGCATTGTGCTGACAAGGGCCATGGAGCATTGTGATGACACGGTCATGGAACATTGTGATGACAAGAATTCTGGAGCATTATGATGACAATGGCCATGGAGCATTGTGATGACACGGTCATGGAACATTCTGATGACAAGAATTCTGGAGCATTCTGATGACAAGCGCCATAGAGCATTGTGATGACACGGCCATGGAACATTGTGATGACAAGAATACTGGAGCATTGTGATGACAATTGCCATGGAGCATTGTGATGACACGGTTATGGAACATTGTGATGAGAAGAATTCTGGAGCATTGTCATGACAAGGGCCATGGATCATTGTGATGACACGGCCATGGAACATTGTGATGACAAGAATTCTGGAGCATTGTAATGACAATGGCCATGGAGCATTGTGATGACATGGTATGGAACATTGTGATGACAAGAATTCTGAAGCATTGTGATGACAAGGGCCATGGAGCATTGTGATGATACGGTCATGGAACATTGTGATGACAAGAATTCTGGAGCATTCTGATGACAAAGGCGATGGAGCATTGTGATGACACGGTCATGGAACATTGTGATGAGAAGAATTCTGGAGCATTCTGATGAAAAGCGCCATAGAGCATTGTGACGACACGTTCATGGAATATAGTAATGACAAGAATTCTGGAGCATTATAATGACAAGGGCCATGGAGCATTGTGATGACACGGCCATGGAACATTGTGATGACAAGAATTCTGTAGCATTGTGATGACAATGGCCATGGAGCATTGTGATGACACGGTATGGAAAATTGTGATGACAAGAATTCTGGAGCATTGTGATGACAAGGACCATGGAGCATTGTGATGACACGGTCATGGAACATTGTGATGACAGGAATTCTGGAGCATTGTGCTGAAAATGGCCATGGATCATTGTGATGACACGGTCATGGAATAATGTGATGAGAAGAATTCCGGAGCATTGTGATGACAAGGGCCATGGAGCATTGTGATGACACGGTCATGGAATATTGTGATGAGAAGAATTCTGGAGCATTGTGCTGACAAGGGTCATGGAGCATTGTGATGACACGGCCATGGAACATTTTGATGACAAGAATTCTGGAGCATCGTGATGACAATGGCCATGGAGCATTGTGATGACACGGTCAAGGAACATTGTGATGACAAGAGTTCTGGAGCATTGGGATGACAATGGCCATGGAGCATTGTGATGACACGGTCATGGAACATTGTGATGAGAAGAATTCTGGAGCATTGTCATAACAAGGGCCATGGAGCATTGTGATGACACGGTCATGGAACATTGTGATGACAAGAATTCTGGAGCATTGTGATGACAAGGGCCATGGAGCATTGTGATGACACGGTCATGGAACATTGTGATGAAAAGAATTCTGGAGCATTGTGCTGACAAGGGCCATGGAGCATTGTGATGACACGGTCATGGAACATTGTGATGACAAGAATTCTGGAGCATTGTGCTGACAAGGGCCATGGAGCATTGTGATGACACGGTCATGGAACATTCTGATGACAAGAATTCTGGAGCATTCTGATGACAAGCGCAATAGAGCATTGTGATGACACGTTCATGGAATATAGTAATGACAAGATTTCTGGAGCATTATGATGACAATGGCCATGGAGCATTGTGATGACACGGTCATGGAACATTGTAATGACAAGAATTCTGGAGCATTGTGCGAACAAGGGCCATGGAGCATTGTGATGACACGGTCATGGAACATTGTGATGAGAAGAATTCTGGAGCATTATCATGACAAGGGCCATGGAGCATTGTGATGACACGGTCATGGAACATTGTAATGACAAGAATTCTGGAGCATTGTGCGGACAAGGGCCAGGGAGCATTGTGATGACACGGTCATGGAACTTTGTGATGACAAGATTTCTAGAGCATTGTGATGAAAGGGCATGGAGCATTGTGATTAAAGGTGACAAGGAACATTGTGATGATATGGGCAGAGAACTCTGTGATGACAGTGGTCATGGAGTATTGTGACAAAAAGTGTCATGGAACATTGTGCTGGCAAGGGCCATGGAGCATTGTGATGACACGGTCATGGAACATTGTGATGACAAGAATTCTGGAGCATTGTGAGGACAAGGGCCATGGAGCATTGTGATGACACGGTCAAGGAACATTGTGATGACAAGAAATCTGGAGCATTGTGCTGACAAGGGCCATGGAGAATTGCAATGACACGGTCATGGAACATTGTGATGAGAATAATTCTGGAGCATTGTGCTGACAAGGGCCATGGAGCATTGTGATGATACGGTCATGGAACATTGTGATGACAAGAATTTTTGAGCATTATGATGACAAGGGGCATGGAGCATTGTGATGACAGGGCCATGGAACATTGTGATGACAAGAATTCTGGAGCATTCTGATGACAAAGGTGATGGAGCATTGTGATGACACGGTCATGGAACATTGTGATGACAAGAATTCTGGAGCATTGTGATGACAAGGGCCATGGAGCATTGTGATGACACGGTCATGGAACATTGTGATGACAAGAATTCTGGAGCATTATGATGACAAGGGCCATGGAGCATTGTGATGACAGGGTCATGGAACATTGTGATGACAAGAATTCGGGAGCATTGTTATGACAAGGGACATGGAGCATTGTGATGACACGGTCATGGAACATTGTGATGACAAGAATTCTGGAGCATTGTGATGACAAGGGCCATGGAGCATTGTGATGACACGGTCATGGAACATTGTGATGACAAGAATTCTGGAGCATTGTGATGACAAGGGCCATGGAGCATTGTGATGACACGGTCATGGAACATTGTGATGACAAGAATTCTGGAGCATTCTGATGACAAAGGTGATGGAGCATTGTGATGACACGGTCATGGAACATTGTGATGACAAGAATTCTGGAGCATTGTCATGACACGGTCATGGAACATTGTGATGAGAAGTATTCTGGAGCATTGTGCTGACAAGGGCCATGGGGCATTGTGATGATACGGTCATGGAACATTGTGTTGACAAGAATTCTGGAGCATTGTGATGAAAGGGCATAGAGCATTGTGATTCAAGGTGACAAGGAACATTGTGATGATATGGGCAGAGAACTCTGTGATGACAGTGGTCATGGAGTATAGTGACAAAAATTGTCATGGAACATTGTGCTGACAAGGGCCATGGAGCATTGTGATGACACGGTCATGGAACATTGTGATGACAAGAATTTTTGAGCATTATGATGACAAGGGTCATGGAGCATTGTGATGACAGGGCCATGGAACATTGTGATGCCAAGAATTCGGGAGCATTGTGATGACAATGGCCATGGAGCATTGTGATGACACGGTCATGGAACATTGTGATGAGAAGAATTCTGGAGCATTGTCATAACAAGGGCCATGGAGCATTGTGATGACACGGTCATGGAACATTGTGATGACAAGAATTCTGGAGCATTGTGATGACAACGGCCATGGAGCATTGTGATGACACGGTCATGGAACATTGTGATGACAAGAATTCTGGAGCATTGTGCTGACAAGGGCCATGGAGCATTGTGATGACACGGTCATGGAACATTGTGATGACAAGAATTCTGGAGCATTATGATGACAATGGCCATGGAGCATTGTGATGACACGGTCATGGAACATTCTGATGACAAGAATTCTGGAGCATTCTGATGACAAGCGCCATAGAGCATTGTGATGACACGGCCATGGAACATTGTGATGACAAGAATACTGGAGCATTGTGATGACAATTGCCATGGAGCATTGTGATGACACGGTTATGGAACATTGTGATGAGAAGAATTCTGGAGCATTGTCATGACAAGGGCCATGGATCATTGTGATGACACGGCCATGGAACATTGTGATGACAAGAATTCTGGAGCATTGTAATGACAATGGCCATGGAGCATTGTGATGACATGGTATGGAACATTGTGATGACAAGAATTCTGAAGCATTGTGATGACAAGGGCCATGGAGCATTGTGATGATACGGTCATGGAACATTGTGATGACAAGAATTCTGGAGCATTCTGATGACAAAGGCGATGGAGCATTGTGATGACACGGTCATGGAACATTGTGATGAGAAGAATTCTGGAGCATTCTGATGAAAAGCGCCATAGAGCATTGTGACGACACGTTCATGGAATATAGTAATGACAAGAATTCTGGAGCATTATAATGACAAGGGCCATGGAGCATTGTGATGACACGGCCATGGAACATTGTGATGACAAGAATTCTGTAGCATTGTGATGACAATGGCCATGGAGCATTGTGATGACACGGTATGGAAAATTGTGATGA
Organism: Balaenoptera acutorostrata; assembly: GCF_949987535.1. Taxonomy (NCBI): domain Eukaryota; kingdom Metazoa; phylum Chordata; class Mammalia; order Artiodactyla; family Balaenopteridae; genus Balaenoptera; species Balaenoptera acutorostrata. The sequence continues at coordinate 18,149,218 of NC_080067.1, forward strand.
CAAGAATTCTGGAGCATTGTGATGACAAGGACCATGGAGCATTGTGATGACACGGTCATGGAACATTGTGATGACAGGAATTCTGGAGCATTGTGCTGAAAATGGCCATGGATCATTGTGATGACACGGTCATGGAATAATGTGATGAGAAGAATTCCGGAGCATTGTGATGACAAGGGCCATGGAGCATTGTGATGACACGGTCATGGAATATTGTGATGAGAAGAATTCTGGAGCATTGTGCTGACAAGGGTCATGGAGCATTGTGATGACACGGCCATGGAACATTTTGATGACAAGAATTCTGGAGCATCGTGATGACAATGGCCATGGAGCATTGTGATGACACGGTCAAGGAACATTGTGATGACAAGAGTTCTGGAGCATTGGGATGACAATGGCCATGGAGCATTGTGATGACACGGTCATGGAACATTGTGATGAGAAGAATTCTGGAGCATTGTCATAACAAGGGCCATGGAGCATTGTGATGACACGGTCATGGAACATTGTGATGACAAGAATTCTGGAGCATTGTGATGACAAGGGCCATGGAGCATTGTGATGACACGGTCATGGAACATTGTGATGAAAAGAATTCTGGAGCATTGTGCTGACAAGGGCCATGGAGCATTGTGATGACACGGTCATGGAACATTGTGATGACAAGAATTCTGGAGCATTGTGCTGACAAGGGCCATGGAGCATTGTGATGACACGGTCATGGAACATTCTGATGACAAGAATTCTGGAGCATTCTGATGACAAGCGCAATAGAGCATTGTGATGACACGTTCATGGAATATAGTAATGACAAGATTTCTGGAGCATTATGATGACAATGGCCATGGAGCATTGTGATGACACGGTCATGGAACATTGTAATGACAAGAATTCTGGAGCATTGTGCGAACAAGGGCCATGGAGCATTGTGATGACACGGTCATGGAACATTGTGATGAGAAGAATTCTGGAGCATTATCATGACAAGGGCCATGGAGCATTGTGATGACACGGTCATGGAACATTGTAATGACAAGAATTCTGGAGCATTGTGCGGACAAGGGCCAGGGAGCATTGTGATGACACGGTCATGGAACTTTGTGATGACAAGATTTCTAGAGCATTGTGATGAAAGGGCATGGAGCATTGTGATTAAAGGTGACAAGGAACATTGTGATGATATGGGCAGAGAACTCTGTGATGACAGTGGTCATGGAGTATTGTGACAAAAAGTGTCATGGAACATTGTGCTGGCAAGGGCCATGGAGCATTGTGATGACACGGTCATGGAACATTGTGATGACAAGAATTCTGGAGCATTGTGAGGACAAGGGCCATGGAGCATTGTGATGACACGGTCAAGGAACATTGTGATGACAAGAAATCTGGAGCATTGTGCTGACAAGGGCCATGGAGAATTGCAATGACACGGTCATGGAACATTGTGATGAGAATAATTCTGGAGCATTGTGCTGACAAGGGCCATGGAGCATTGTGATGATACGGTCATGGAACATTGTGATGACAAGAATTTTTGAGCATTATGATGACAAGGGGCATGGAGCATTGTGATGACAGGGCCATGGAACATTGTGATGACAAGAATTCTGGAGCATTCTGATGACAAAGGTGATGGAGCATTGTGATGACACGGTCATGGAACATTGTGATGACAAGAATTCTGGAGCATTGTCATGACACGGTCATGGAACATTGTGATGAGAAGTATTCTGGAGCATTGTGCTGACAAGGGCCATGGGGCATTGTGATGATACGGTCATGGAACATTGTGTTGACAAGAATTCTGGAGCATTGTGATGAAAGGGCATAGAGCATTGTGATTCAAGGTGACAAGGAACATTGTGATGATATGGGCAGAGAACTCTGTGATGACAGTGGTCATGGAGTATAGTGACAAAAATTGTCATGGAACATTGTGCTGACAAGGGCCATGGAGCATTGTGATGACACGGTCATGGAACATTGTGATGACAAGAATTTTTGAGCATTATGATGACAAGGGTCATGGAGCATTGTGATGACAGGGCCATGGAACATTGTGATGCCAAGAATTCGGGAACATTGTGATGACAATGGCCATGGAGCATTGTGATGACACGGTCATGGAACATTGTGATGAGAAGAATTCTGGAGCATTGTCATAACAAGGGCCATGGAGCATTGTGATGACACGGTCATGGAACATTGTGATGACAAGAATTCTGGAGCATTGTGATGACAACGGCCATGGAGCATTGTGATGACACGGTCATGGAACATTGTGATGACAAGAATTCTGGAGCATTGTGCTGACAAGGGCCATGGAGCATTGTGATGACACGGTCATGGAACATTGTGATGACAAGAATTCTGGAGCATTATGATGACAATGGCCATGGAGCATTGTGATGACACGGTCATGGAACATTCTGATGACAAGAATTCTGGAGCATTCTGATGACAAGCGCCATAGAGCATTGTGATGACACGGCCATGGAACATTGTGATGACAAGAATACTGGAGCATTGTGATGACAATTGCCATGGAGCATTGTGATGACACGGTTATGGAACATTGTGATGAGAAGTATTCTGGAGCATTGTCATGACAAGGGCCATGGAGCATTGTGATGACACGGCCATGGAACATTGTGATGACAAGAATTCTGGAGCATTGTAATGACAATGGCCATGGAGCATTGTGATGACATGGTATGGAACATTGTGATGACAAGAATTCTGAAGCATTGTGATGACAAGGGCCATGGAGCATTGTGATGACACGGTCATGGAACATTGTGATGACAAGAATTCTGGAGCATTCTGATGACAAAGGCGATGGAGCATTGTGATGACACGGTCATGGAACATTGTGATGAGAAGAATTCTGGAGCATTCTGATGAAAAGCGCCATAGAGCATTGTGACGACACGTTCATGGAATATAGTAATGACAAGAATTCTGGAGCATTATAATGACAAGGGCCATGGAGCATTGTGATGACACGGCCATGGAACATTGTGATGACAAGAATTCTGTAGCATTGTGATGACAATGGCCATGGAGCATTGTGATGACACGGTATGGAAAATTGTGATGACAAGAATTCTGGAGCATTGTGATGACAAGGACCATGGAGCATTGTGATGACACGGTCATGGAACATTGTGATGACAGGAATTCTGGAGCATTGTGCTGAAAATGGCCATGGATCATTGTGATGACACGGTCATGGAATAATGTGATGAGAAGAATTCCGGAGCATTGTGATGACAAGGGCCATGGAGCATTGTGATGACACGGTCATGGAATATTGTGATGAGAAGAATTCTGGAGCATTGTGCTGACAAGGGTCATGGAGCATTGTGATGACACGGCCATGGAAAATTTTGATGACAAGAATTCTGGAGCATCGTGATGACAATGGCCATGGAGCATTGTGATGACACGGTCAAGGAACATTGTGATGACAAGAGTTCTGGAGCATTGGGATGACAATGGCCATGGAGCATTGTGATGACACGGTCATGGAACATTGTGATGAGAAGAATTCTGGAGCATTGTCATAACAAGGGCCATGGAGCATTGTGATGACACGGTCATGGAACATTGTGATGACAAGAATTCTGGAGCATTGTGATGACAAGGGCCATGGAGCATTGTGATGACACGGTCATGGAACATTGTGATGAAAAGAATTCTGGAGCATTGTGCTGACAAGGGCCATGGAGCATTGTGATGACACGGTCATGGAACATTGTGATGACAAGAATTCTGGAGCATTGTGCTGACAAGGGCCATGGAGCATTGTGATGACACGGTCATGGAACATTCTGATGACAAGAATTCTGGAGCATTCTGATGACAAGCGCAATAGAGCATTGTGATGACACGTTCATGGAATATAGTAATGACAAGATTTCTGGAGCATTATGATGACAATGGCCATGGAGCATTGTGATGACACGGTCATGGAACATTGTAATGACAAGAATTCTGGAGCATTGTGCGGACAAGGGCCAGGGAGCATTGTGATGACACGGTCATGGAACTTTGTGATGACAAGATTTCTAGAGCATTGTGATGAAAGGGCATGGAGCATTGTGATTAAAGGTGACAAGGAACATTGTGATGATATGGGCAGAGAACTCTGTGATGACAGTGGTCATGGAGTATTGTGACAAAAAGTGTCATGGAACATTGTGCTGGCAAGGGCCATGGAGCATTGTGATGACACGGTCATGGAACATTGTGATGACAAGAATTCTGGAGCATTGTGAGGACAAGGGCCATGGAGCATTGTGATGACACGGTCAAGGAACATTGTGATGACAAGAAATCTGGAGCATTGTGCTGACAAGGGCCATGGAGAATTGCAATGACACGGTCATGGAACATTGTGATGAGAATAATTCTGGAGCATTGTGCTGACAAGGGCCATGGAGCATTGTGATGATACGGTCATGGAACATTGTGATGACAAGAATTTTTGAGCATTATGATGACAAGGGGCATGGAGCATTGTGATGACAGGGCCATGGAACATTGTGATGACAAGAATTCGGGAGCATTGTGATGACAATGGCCATGGAGCATTGTGATGACACGGTCATGGAACATTGTGATGAGAAGAATTCTGGAGCATTGTCATAACAAGGGCCATGGAGCATTGTGATGACACGGTCATGGAACATTGTGATGACAAGAATTCTGGAGCATTGTGATGACAAGGGCCATGGAGCATTGTGATGACACGGTCATGGAACATTGTGATGACAAGAATTCTGGAGCATTATGATGACAAGGGCCATGGAGCATTGTGATGACAGGGTCATGGAACATTGTGATGACAAGAATTCGGGAGCATTGTTATGACAAGGGACATGGAGCATTGTGATGACACGGTCATGGAACATTGTGATGACAAGAATTCTGGAGCATTGTGATGACAAGGGCCATGGAGCATTGTGATGACACGGTCATGGAACATTGTGATGACAAGAATTCTGGAGCATTGTGATGACAAGGGCCATGGAGCATTGTGATGACACGGTCATGGAACATTGTGATGACAAGAATTCTGGAGCATTCTGATGACAAAGGTGATGGAGCATTGTGATGACACGGTCATGGAACATTGTGATGACAAGAATTCTGGAGCATTGTCATGACACGGTCATGGAACATTGTGATGAGAAGTATTCTGGAGCATTGTGCTGACAAGGGCCATGGGGCATTGTGATGATACGGTCATGGAACATTGTGTTGACAAGAATTCTGGAGCATTGTGATGAAAGGGCATAGAGCATTGTGATTCAAGGTGACAAGGAACATTGTGATGATATGGGCAGAGAACTCTGTGATGACAGTGGTCATGGAGTATAGTGACAAAAATTGTCATGGAACATTGTGCTGACAAGGGCCATGGAGCATTGTGATGACACGGTCATGGAACATTGTGATGACAAGAATTTTTGAGCATTATGATGACAAGGGTCATGGAGCATTGTGATGACAGGGCCATGGAACATTGTGATGACAAGAATTCGGGAGCATTGTGATGACAATGGCCATGGAGCATTGTGATGACACGGTCATGGAACATTGTGATGAGAAGAATTCTGGAGCATTGTCATAACAAGGGCCATGGAGCATTGTGACGACACGGTCATGGAACATTGTGATGACAAGAATTCTGGAGCATTGTGATGACAAGGGCCATGGAGCATTGTGATGACACGGTCATGGAACATTGTGATGACAAGAATTCTGGAGCATTGTGCTGACAAGGGCCATGGAGCATTGTGATGACACGGTCATGGAACATTGTGATGACAAGAATTCTGGAGCATTATGATGACAATGGCCATGGAGCATTGTGATGACACGGTCATGGAACATTCTGATGACAAGAATTCTGGAGCATTCTGATGACAAGCGCCATAGAGCATTGTGATGACACGGCCATGGAACATTGTGATGACAAGAATACTGGAGCATTGTGATGACAATTGCCATGGAGCATTGTGATGACACGGTTATGGAACATTGTGATGAGAAGAATTCTGGAGCATTGTCATGACAAGGGCCATGGAGCATTGTGATGACACGGCCATGGAACATTGTGATGACAAGAATTCTGGAGCATGTAATGACAATGGCCATGGAGCATTGTGATGACATGGTATGGAACATTGTGATGACAAGAATTCTGAAGCATTGTGATGACACGGTCATGGAACATTGTGATGACAGGAATTCTGGAGCATTGTGCTGAAAATGGCCATGGATCATTGTGATGACACGGTCATGGAATAATGTGATGAGAAGAATTCCGGAGCATTGTGATGACAAGGGCCATGGAGCATTGTGATGACACGGTCATGGAATATTGTGATGAGAAGAATTCTGGAGCATTGTGCTGACAAGGGTCATGGAGCATTGTGATGACACGGCCATGGAACATTTTGATGACAAGAATTCTGGAGCATTGTGATGACAATGGCCATGGAGCATTGTGATGACACGGTCAAGGAACATTGTGATGACAAGAGTTCTGGAGCATTGGGATGACAATGGCCATGGAGCATTGTGATGACACGGTCATGGAACATTGTGATGAGAAGAATTCTGGAGCATTGTCATAACAAGGGCCATGGAGCATTGTGATGACACGGTCATGGAACATTGTGATGACAAGAATTCTGGAGCATTGTGATGACAAGGGCCATGGAGCATTGTGATGACACGGTCATGGAACATTGTGATGAAAAGAATTCTGGAGCATTGTGCTGACAAGGGCCATGGAGCATTGTGATGACACGGTCATGGAACATTGTGATGACAAGAATTCTGGAGCATTGTGCTGACAAGGGCCATGGAGCATTGTGATGACACGGTCATGGAACATTCTGATGACAAGAATTCTGGAGCATTCTGATGACAAGCGCAATAGAGCATTGTGATGACACGTTCATGGAATATAGTAATGACAAGATTTCTGGAGCATTATGATGACAATGGCCATGGAGCATTGTGATGACACGGTCATGGAACATTGTGATGACAAGAATTCTGGAGCATTCTGATGACAAGCGCCATAGAGCATTGTGATGACACGGCCATGGAACATTGTGATGACAAGAATTCTGGAGCATTGTGATGACAATGGCCATGGAGCATTGTGATGACACGGTTATGGAACATTGTGATGAGAAGAATTCTGGAGCATTGTCATGACAAGGGCCATGGAACATTGTGATGACACGGCCATGGAACATTGTGATGACAAGAATTCTGGAGCATTGTAATGACAATGGCCATGGAGCATTGTGATGACAGGGTCATGGAACATCTTGATGACAAGAATTCGGGAGCATTGTGATGACAAGGGACATGGAGCATTGTGATAACACGGTCATGGAACATTGTGATGACAAGAATTCTGGAGCATTGTGATGACAAGGGCCATGGAGCATTGTGATGACACGGTCATGGATCATTGTGATGACAAGAATTCTGGAGCATTCTGATGACAAAGGCGATGGAGCATTGTGATGACACGGTCATGGAACATTGTGATGAGAAGAATTCTGGAGCATTCTGATGAAAAGCGCCATAGAGCATTGTGATGACACGTTCATGGAATATAGTAATGACAAGAATTCTGGAGCATTATAATGACAAGTGCCATGGAGCATTGTGATGACACGGCCATGGAACATTGTGATGACAAGAATTCTGGAGCATTGTGATGACAATGGCCATGGAGCATTGTGATGACACGGTACGGAAAATTGTGATGACAAGAATTCTGGAGCATTGTGATGACAAGGACCATGTAGCATTGTGATGACACGGTCATGGAACATTGTGATGACAGGAATTCTGGAGCATTGTGCTGAAAAGGGCCATGGAGCATTGTGATGACACGGTCATGGAACAATGTGATGAGAAGAATTCCGGAGCATTGTGATGACAAGGGCCATGGAGCATTGTGATGACACGGTCATGGAACATTGTGATGAGAAGAATTCTGGAGCATTGTGCTAACAAGGGTCATGGAGCATTGTGATGACACGGCCATGGAACATTTTGATGACAAGAATTCTGGAGCATTGTGCGGACAAGAGCCATGGAGCATTGTGATGACACCGTCATGGAACATTGTGATGAGAAGAATTCTGGAGCATTGTGATGACAAGGGCCATGGAGCATTGTGATGACCCGGTCAAGGAACATTGTGATGACAAGAATTCTGGACCATTGTGATGACAATGGCCATGGAGCATTGTGATGACACGGTCATGGAACATTGTGATGACAAGAATTCTGGAGCATTATGATGACAAGGGCCATGGAGCATTGTGATGACAGGGTCATGGAACATTGTGATGACAAGAATTCGGGAGCATTGTGATGACAAGGGACATGGAGCATTGTGATGACACGGTCATGGAAAATTGTGATGACAAGAATTCTGGAGCATTGTGATGACAAGGGCCATGGAGCATTGTGATGACACGGTCATGGAACATTGTCAAGACAAAATTCTGGAGCATTGTGCTGACAAGGGCCATGGAGAATTGTGATGACACGGCCATGGAACATTGTGATGACAAGAATTCTGGAGCATTGTGATGACAAGGGCCATGGAGCATTGTGATGACACGGTCATGGAACATTGTGATGAGAAGAATTCTGGAGCATTGTCATGACAAGGGCCATGGAGCATTGTGATAACACGGCCATGGAACATTGTGATGACAAGAATTCTGGAGCATTGTGATGACAATGGCCATGGAGCATTGTGATGACACGGTCAAGGATCATTGTGATGACAAGAATTCTGGAGCATTGTGATGACAATGGCCATGGAGCATTGTGATGACACGGTCATGGAACATTGTGATGACAAGAATTCTGGAGCATTATGATGACAAGGGCCATGGAGCATTGTGATGACAGGGCCATGGAACATTGTGATGACAAGAATTCGGGAGCATTGTGATGAAAATGGCCATGGAGCATTGTGATGACACGGTCATGGAACATTGTGATGAGAAGAATTCTGGAGCATTGTCATAACAAGGGCCATGGAGCATTGTGATGACACGGTCATGGAACATTGTGATGACTAGAATTCTGGAGCATTGTGATGACAAGGGCCATGTAGCATTGTGATGACACGGTCATGGAACATTGTGATGACAAGAATTCTGGAGCATTGTGCCGACAAGGGCCATGGAGCATTGTGATGACATGGTCATGGAACATTGTGATGACAAGAATTCTGGAGCATTCTGATGACAAAGGCGATGGAGCATTGTGATGACACGGTCAGGGAACATTGTGATGAGAAGAATTCTGGAGCATTGTCATGACACGGTCATGGAACATTGTGATGAGAAGTATTCTGGAGCATTGTGCTGACAAGGGCCATGGAGCATTGTGATGACACGGTCAAGGAACATTGTGATGACAAGAATTCTGGAGCATTGTGATGACAAGGGCCATGGAGCATTGTGATGACACGGTCATGGAACATTGTGATGAGAAGAACTCTGGAGCATTGTCATGACAAGGGCCATGGAGCATTGTGATGACACGGCCATGGAACATTGTGATGACAAGAATTCTGGAGCATTGTGATGACAATGGCCATGGACCATTGTGATGACATGGTCAAGGAACATTGTGATGACAAGAATTCTGGAGCATTGTGATGACAATGGCCATGGATCATTGTGATGACACGGTCATGGAACATTTTGATGACAAGAATTCTGGAGCATTATGATGACAAGGGCAATGGAGCATTGTGATGACAGGGCCATGGAACATTGTGATGACAAGAATTCGGGAGCATTGTGATGACAATGGCCATGGAGCATTGTGATGACACGGTCATGGAACATTGTGATGAGAAGAATTCTGGAGCATTGTCATAACAAGGGCCATGGAGCATTGTGATGACACGGTCATGGAACATTGTGATGAAAAGAATTCTGGAGCATTGTGATGATAAGGGCCATGGAGCATGGTGATGACACGGTCATGGAACATTCTGATGACAAGAATTCTGGAGCATTGGGCTGACAAGAGCCATGGAGCATTGTGATGACACGATCATGGAACATTGTGATGACAAGAATTCTGGAGCATTCTGATGACAAAGGCGATGGAGCATTGTGATGACACGGTCATGGAACATTGTGATGAGAAGTATTCTGGAGCATTGTGCTGACAAGGGCCATGGAGCATTGTGATGACACGGTCATGGAACATTGTGATGAGAAGAATTCTGGAGCATTGTCATGACACGGTCATGCAACATTGTGATGAGAAGTATTCTGGAGCATTGTGCTGACAAGGGCCATGGAGCATTGTGATGATACGGTCATTGAACATTGTGTTGACAAGAATTCTGGAGCATTGTGATGAAAGGGCATAGAGCATTGTGATTCAAGGTGACAAGGAAAATTGTGATGATATGGGCAGGGAACGCTGTGATGACAGTGGTCATGGAGTATAGTGACAAAAATTGTCATGGAACATTGTGCTGACAAGGGCAATGGAGCATTGTGATGACACGGTCATGGAACATTGTGATGATAAGAATTCTGGAGCATTGTCATGACAAGGGCCATGGAGCATTGTGATGACACGGTCAAGGAACATTGTGATGACAAGAATTCTGGAGCATTGTGATGACAATGGCCATTGAGCATTGTGATGACACGGTCATGGAACATTGTGATGACAAGAATTCTGGAGCATTGTCATGACAAGGGCCATGGAGCATTGTGATGACACGGTCCAGGAACATTGTGATGACAAGAATTCTGGAGCATTGTGATGACAATGGCCATGGAGCATTGTGATGACACGGTCATGGAACATTGTGATGAGAAGAATTCTGGAGCATTCTGATGACAAAGGCGATGGAGCATTGTGATGACACGGCCATGGAACATTGTGATGACAAGTATTCTGGAGCATGGTGCTGACAAGGGCCATGGAGCATTGTGATGACACGGTCATGGAACATTGTGATGAGAAGAATTCTGAAGCATTGTCATGACAAGGTCATGCAACATTGTGATGACAAGAATTCTGGAGCATTGTGATGACAATGGCCATGGAGCATTGTGATGACACGGTCATGGAACATTTTGATGACAAGAATTCTGGAGCATTATGATGACAAGAGTTCTGGAGCATTGTGCTGACAAGGGCCATGGAGAATTGTGATGACACGGCCATGGAACATTGTGATGACAAGAATTCTGGAGCATTGTGATGACAAGGGCCATGGAGCATTGTGCTGACAAGGGCCATGGAGAATTGTGATGACACGGCCATGGAACATTGTGATGACAAGAATTCTGGAGCATTGTGATGACAAGGGCCATGGAGCATTGTGATGACACGGTCATGGAACATTGTGATGAGAAGAATTCTGGAGCATTTTCATGACAATGGCCATGGAGCATTGTGATGACATGGCCATGGAACATTGTGATGACAAGAATTCTGGAGCATTATGATGACAAGAGTTCTGGAGCATTGTGCTGACAAGGGCCATGGAGAATTGTGATGACACGGTCAGGGAACATTGTGATGAGAAGAATTCTGGAGCATTGTCATGACAAGGGCCATGGAGCATTGTGATGACACGGTCATGGAACATTGTGATGACAAGAATTCTGGAGCATTGTGATGACAAGGGCCATGGAGCATTGTGATGACACGGTCATGGAACATTGTGATGACAAGAATTCTGGAGGATTGTGCTGACAAGGGCCATGGAGCATTGTGATGACACGATCATGGAACATTGTGATGACAAGAATTCCGGAGCATTGTGATGACAAGGGCCATGGAGCATTGTGATGACACGGTCATGGAACATTGTGATGAGAAGAATTCTGGAGCATGGTGCTGACAAGGGCCATGGAGCATTGTGATGACACGGTCATGGAACATTGTGATGACAAGAATTCTGGAGCATTGTGATGACAAGGGCCATGGAGCATTGTGATGAGAAGTATTCTGGAGCATTGTGCTGACAAGGGCCATGGAGCATTGTGATGATACGGTCATTGAACATTGTGTTGACAAGAATTCTGGAGCATTGTGATGAAAGGGCATAGAGCATTGTGATTCAAGGTGACAAGGAAAATTGTGATGATATGGGCAGGGAACGCTGTGATGACAGTGGTCATGGAGTATAGTGACAAAAATTGTAATGGAACATTGTGCTGACAAGGGCCATGGAGCATTGTGATGACACGGTCATGGAACATTGTGATGATAAGAATTCTGGAGCATTGTCATGACAAGGGCCATGGAGCATTGTGATGACACGGTCAAGGAACATTGTGATGACAAGAATTCTGGAGCATTGTGATGACAACGGCCATTGAGCATTGTGATGACACGGTCATGGAACATTGTGATGACAAGAATTCTGGAGCATTGTCATGACAAGGGCCATGGAGCATTGTGATGACACGGTCAAGGAACATTGTGATGACAAGAATTCTGGAGCATTGTGATGACAATGGCCATGGAGCATTGTGATGACATGGTCATGGAACATTGTGATGACAAGAGTTCTGGAGCATTGTGCTGACAAGGGCCATGGAGAATTGTGATGACACGGCCATGGAACATTGTGATGACAAGAATTCTGGAGCATTGTGATGACAAGGGCCATGGAGCATTGTGATGACACGGTCATGGAACATTGTGATGAGAAGAATTCTGGAGCATTTTCATTACAAAGGCCATGGAGCATTGTGATGACATGGCCATGGAACATTGTGATGACAAGAATTCTGGAGCATTGTGATGACAATTGCCATGGAGCATTGTGATGACTCGGTATGGAACATTGTGATGACAAGAATTTTGGAGCATTGTGATGACAAGGGCCATGGAGCATTGTGATGACACGGTCATGGAACATTGTGATGACAGGAATTCTGGAACATTGTAATGACAAGGGCCATGGAGCATTGTGATGACACGGTCATGGAACAATGTGATGAGAAGTATTCCGGAGCATTGTGATGACAAGGTCCATGGAGCATTGTGGTGACACGGCCATGGAACATTGTGATGAGAAGAATTCTGGAGCATTGTCATGACAAGAGCCATGGAGCATTGTGATGACATGGTCAAGGAACATTGCGATGACAAGATTTCTGGAGCATTGTGATGAAAGGGCATGGAGCATTGTGATTAAAGTTGACAAGGAACATTGTGATGATATGGGCAGAGAACTCTGTGATGAAAGTGGTCATGGACTATTGTGACAAAAAGTGTCATGGAACATTGTGCTGACAAGGGCCATGGAGCATTGTGATGACACGGTCATGGAACATTTTGATGACACGGTCAAGGAACATTGTGATGACAAGAATTCTGGAGCATTGTGATGACAATGGCCATGGAGCATTGTGATGATACGGTCATGGAACATTGTGATGACAAGAAATCTGGAGCATTGTGCTGACAAGGGCCATGGAGAATTGCAATGACACGGTCATGGAACATTGTGATGAGAATAATTCTGGAGCATTGTGCTGACAAGGGCCATGGAGCATTGTGATGATACGGTCATGGAACATTGTGATGACAAGAATTTTTGAGCATTATGATGACAAGGGCCATGGAGCATTGTGATGACAGGGCCATGGAACATTGTGATGACAAGAATTCGGGAGCATTGTGATGACAATGGCCATGGAGCATTGTGATGACACGGTCATGGAACATAGTGATGAGAAGAATTCTGGAGCATTGTCATAACAAGGGCCATGGAGCATTGTGATGACACGGTCATGGAACATTGTGATGACAAGAATTCTGGAGCATTGTGATGACAAGGGCCATGGAGCATTGTGATGACACGGTCATGGAACATTGTGATGACAAGAATTCTGGAGCATTGTGCTGAAAATGGCCATGGAGCATTGTGATGACACGGTCATGGAACATTGTGATGACAAGAATTCCGGAGCACTGTGATGACAAGGGCCATGGAGCATTGTGATGACACTGTCATGGAACATTGTGATGAGAAGAATTCTGTAGCATTGTCATGACAAGGGCCATGGAGCATTGTGATGACAGGGCCATGGAACATTGTGATGACAAGAATTCGGGAGCATTGTGATGAAAATGGCCATGGAGCATTGTGATGACACGGTCATGGAACATTGTGATGAGAAGAATTCTGGAGCATTGTCATAACAAGGGCCATGGAGGATTGTGATGACACGGTCATGGAACATTGTGATGACAAGAATTCTGGAGCATTGTGCCGACAAGGGCCATGGAGCATTGTGATGACACGGTCATGGAACATTGTGATGACAAGAATTCTGGAGCATTCTGATGACAAAGGCGATGGAGCATTGTGATGACACGGTCAGGGAACATTGTGATGAGAAGAATTCTGGAGCATTGTCATGACACGGTCATGGAACATTGTGATGAGAAGTATTCTGGAGCATTGTGCTGACAAGGGCCATGGAGCATTGTGATGACACGGTCAAGGAACATTGTGATGACAAGAATTCTGGAGCATTGTGATGACAAGGGCCATGGAGCATTGTGATGACACGGTCATGGAACATTGTGATGAGAAGAACTCTGGAGCATTGTCATGACAAGGGCCATGGAGCATTGTGATGACACGGCCATGGAACATTGTGATGACAAGAATTCTGGAGCATTGTGATGACAATGGCCATGGAGCATTGTGATGACACGGTCAAGGAACATTGTGATGACAAGAATTCTGGAGCATTGTGATGACAATGGCCATGGAGCATTGTGATGACACGGTCATGGAACATTTTGATGACAAGAATTCTGGAGCATTATGATGACAAGGGCAATGGAGCATTGTGATGACAGGGCCATGGAACATTGTGATGACAAGAATTCGGGAGCATTGTGATGACAATGGCCATGGAGCATTGTGATGACACGGTCATGGAACATTGTGATGAGAAGAATTCTGGAGCATTGTCATAACAAGGGCCATGGAGCATTGTGATGACACGGTCATGGAACATTGTGATGACAAGAATTCTGGAGCATTGTGATGACAAGGGCCATGGAGCATTGTGATGACACGGTCATGGAACATTGTGATGACAAGAATTCTGGAGCATTGTGCTGACAAGGGCCATGGAGCATTGTGATGACACGATCATGGAACATTGTGATGACAAGAATTCCGGAGCATTCTGATGAAAAAGGCGATGGAGCATTGTGATGACACGGTCATGGAACATTGTGATGAGAAGTATTCTGGAGCATTGTGCTGAAAAGGGCCATGGAGCATTGTGATGACACGGTCATGGAACATTGTGATGAGAAGAATTCTGAAGCATTGTCATGACAAGGTCATGCAACTTTGTGATGAGAAGTATTCTGGAGCATTGTGCTGACAAGGGCCATGGAGCATTGTGATGATACGGTCATTGAACATTGTGTTGACAAGAATTCTGGAGCATTGTGATGAAAGGGCATAGAGCATTGTGATTCAAGGTGACAAGGAAAATTGTGATGATATGGGCAGGGAACGCTGTGATGACAGTGGTCATGGAGTATAGTGACAAAAATTGTAATGGAACATTGTGCTGACAAGGGCCATGGAGCATTGTGATGACACGGTCATGGAACATTGTGATGATAAGAATTCTGGAGCATTGTCATGACAAGGGCCATGGAGCATTGTGATGACACGGTAAAGGAACATTGTGATGACAAGAATTCTGGAGCATTGTGATGACAACGGCCATTGAGCATTGTGATGACACGGTCATGGAACATTGTGATGACAAGAATTCTGGAGCATTGTCATGACAAGGGCCATGGAGCATTGTGATGACACGGTCAAGGAACATTGTGATGACAAGAATTCTGGAGCATTGTGATGACAATGGCCATGGAGCATTGTGATGACATGGTCATGGAACATTGTGATGACAAGAGTTCTGGAGCATTGTGCTGACAAGGGCCATGGAGAATTGTGATGACACGGCCATGGAACATTGTGATGACAAGAATTCTGGAGCATTGTGATGACAAGGGCCATGGAGCATTGTGATGACACGGTCATGGAACATTGTGATGAGAAGAATTCTGGAGCATTTTCATTACAAAGGCGATGGAGCATTGTGATGACATGGCCATGGAACATTGTGATGACAAGAATTCTGGAGCATTGTGATGACAATTGCCATGGAGCATTGTGATGACTCGGTATGGAACATTGTGATGACAAGAATTTTGGAGCATTGTGATGAAAAGGGCCATGGAGCATTGTGATGACACGGTCATGGAACATTGTGATGACAGGAATTCTGGAACATTGTAATGACAAGGGCCATGGAGCATTGTGATGACACGGTCATGGAACAATGTGATGAGAAGAATTCCGGAGCATTGTGATGACAAGGTCCATGGAGCATTGTGGTGACACGGCCATGGAACATTGTGATGAGAAGAATTCTGGAGCATTGTCATGACAAGAGCCATGGAGCATTGTGATGACATGGTCAAGGAACATTGCGATGACAAGATTTCTGGAGCATTGTGATGAAAGGGCAT
Organism: Balaenoptera acutorostrata; assembly: GCF_949987535.1. NCBI lineage: Eukaryota > Metazoa > Chordata > Mammalia > Artiodactyla > Balaenopteridae > Balaenoptera > Balaenoptera acutorostrata. Next base: position 18,165,856 of record NC_080067.1, read on the forward strand.
GGAGCATTGTGATTAAAGATGACAAGGAACATTGTGATGATATGGGCAGAGAACTCTGTGATGAAAGTGGTCATGGACTATTGTGACAAAAAGTGTCATGGAACATTGTGCTGACAAGGGCCATGGAGCATTGTGATGACACGGTCATGGAACATTGTGATGACACGGTCAAGGAACATTGTGATGACAAGAATTCTGGAGCATTGTGATGACAATGGCCATGGAGCATTGTGATGATACGGTCATGGAACATTGTGATGACAAGAAATCTGGAGCATTGTGCTGACAAGGGCCATGGAGAATTGCAGTGACACGGTCATGGAACATTGTGATGAGAATAATTCTGGAGCATTGTGCTGACAAGGGCCATGGAGCATTGTGATGATACGGTCATGGAACATTCTGATGACAAGAATTTTTGAGCATTATGATGACAAGGGCCATGGAGCATTGTGATGACAGGGCCATGGAACATTGTGATGACAAGAATTCGGGAGCATTGTGATGACAATGGCCATGGAGCATTGTGATGACACGGTCATGGAACATAGTGATGAGAAGAATTCTGGAGCATTGTCATAACAAGGGCCATGGAGCATTGTGATGACACGGTCATGGAACATTGTGATGACAAGAATTCTGGAGCATTGTGATGACAAGGGCCATGGAGCATTGTGATGACACGGTCATGGAACATTGTGATGACAAGAATTCTGGAGCATTGTGCTGAAAATGGCCATGGAGCATTGTGATGACACGGTCATGGAACATTGTGATGACAAGAAATCTGGAGCATTGTGCTGACAAGGGCCATGGAGAATTGCAATGACACGGTCATGGAACATTGTGATGAAAATAATTCTGGAGCATTGTGCTGACAAGGGCCATGGAGCATTGTGATGATACGGTCATGGAACATTGTGATGACAAGAATTTTTGAGCATTATGATGACAAGGGCCAAGGAGCATTGTGATGACAGGGCCATGGAACATTGGGATGACAAGAATTCGGGAGCATTGTGATGACAATGGCCATGGAGCATTGTGATGACACGGTATGGAACAATGTGATGACAAGAATTCTGGAGCATTGTGATGACAAGGGCCATGCAGCATTGTGATGACACAGCCATGGAACATTGTGAAGACAAGAATTCTGGAGCATTGTGATGACAAGGGTCATGGAGCATTGTGATGACACGGTCATGGAACATTGTGATGAGAAGAATTCTGAGGCATTGTCATTACAAGGGCCATGGAGCATTGTGATGACACGGCCATGGAACATTGTGATGACAAGAATTCTGGAGCATTGTGATGACACGTTATGGAACATTTTGTTGACAAGAATTCTGGAGCATTGTGATGACAAGGGCCATGGAGCATTGTGATGAAACGGTCATGGAACAATGTGATGAGAAGAATTCCGGAGCATTTTGATGACAAGGGCCATGGAGCATTGTGATGACACGGCCATGGTACATTGTGATGACAAGAATTCTGGAGCATTGTGATGACAGTGGCCATGCAGCATTGTTTTGACACGCTCATGGAACATTGTGATGACAAGAATTCTGGAGCATTATGATGACAAGGGCCATGGAGCATTGTGATGACACAGCCATGGAACATTGTGATGACAAGAATTCTGGAGCATTGTGATGACAATGGCCATGGAGCATTGTGATGACACGGTCATGGAACATTGTGATGAGAAGAATTCTGGAGCATTGTCATGACAAGGGCCATGGAGCATTGTGATGACACGGCCATGGAACATTGTGATGACAAGAATTCTGGAGCATTGTGATGACAAGCGCCATGGAGCATTGAGATGACAAGATCATGGAACATTGTGATGACAGGAATTCTGGAGCATTGTGATGAAAAGGGCCATGGAGCAATGTGATGACACTGTCATGGAACATTGTGATGACAAGAATTCTGGAGCATTGTGATGACAAGGGCCATGGAGCATTGTGATGACACGGTCATGGAACATTGTGATGAGAAGAATTCTGGAGCATTCTGATGACAAGGGCCATGGAGCATTGTGATTGTACAGTCATGGAACATTGTGATGACAAGATATCTGGAGCATTGTGATGACAAGGGCCATGGAGCATTGTGATGACACGGCCATGGAACATTGTAATGACAAGAATTCTGGAGCATTGTGATGAGAAGGGCCATGCAGCATTGTGATGACACGGTCATGGAACATTGTGATGACAGGAATTCTGGAGCATTGTGCTGAAAAGTGCCATGGAGCATTGTGATGACACGGTCATGGAACAATGTGATGAGAAGAATTCCGGAGCATTGTGATGACAAGGGCCATGGAGCATTGTGATGACACGGTCATGGAACATTGTGATGAGAAGAAATCTGGAGCATTGTGCTGACAAGGGCCATGGAGAATTGCAATGACACGGTCATGGAACATTGTGATGAGAATAATTCTGGAGCATTGTGCTGAGAAGGGCCATGGAGCATTGTGATGATACGGTCATGGAACATTGTGATGACAAGAATTTTTGAGCATTATGATGACAAGGGCCATGGAGCATTTTGATGACAGGGCCATGGAACATTGTGATAACAAGAATTCGGGAGCATTGTGATGACAATGGCCATGGAGCATTGTGATGACACGGTCATGGAACATTGTGATGAGAAGAATTCTGGAGCATTGTCATAACAAGGGCCATGGAGCATTGTGATGACACGGTCATGGAACATTGTGATGACAAGAATTCTGGAGCATTGTGATGACAAGGGACATGGAGCATTGTGATGACACGGTCAAGGAACATTGTGATGACAAGAATTCTGGAGCATTGTGATGACAATGGCCATGGAGCATTGTGATGATACGGTCATGGAACATTGTGATGACAAGAAATCTGGAGCATTGTGCTCACAAGGGCCATGGAGAATTGCAATGACACGGTCATGGAACATTGTGATGAGAATAATTCTGGAGCATTGTGCTGACAAGGGCCATGGAGCATTGTGATGATACGGTCATGGAACATTGTGATGACAAGAATTTTAGAGCATTATGATGACAAGGGCCATGGAGCATTGTGATGACAGGGCCATGGAACATTGTGATGACAAGAATTCGGGAGCATTGTGATGACAATGGCCATGGAGCATTGTGATGACACGGTCATGGAATATTGTGATGAGAAGAATTCTGGAGCATTGTCATAACAAGGGCCATGGAGCATTGGGATGACACGGTCATCGAACATTGTGATAACAAGAATTCTGGAGCATTGTGATGACAAGGGCCATGGCGCATTGTGATGACACGGTCATGGAACATTGTGATGAGAAGAATTCTGGAGCATTGTGCTGACAAGGGCCATGGAGCATTGTGATGATACGGTCATGGAACATTGTGATGACAAGAATTCTGGAGCATTATGATGACAAGGGCCATGTAGCATTGTGATGACACAGCCATGGAACATTGTGATGACAAGAATTCTGGAGCATTGTGATGACAAGGGTCATGGAGCATTGTGATGACACGGTCATGGAACATTGTGATGAGAAGAATTGTGAGGCATTGTCATGACAAGGGCCATGGAGCATTGTGATGACACGGCCATGGAACATTGTGATGACAAGAATTCTGGAGCATTGTGATGACACGGTATGGAACATTGTGAGGACAAGAATTCTGGAGCATTGTGATGACAGTGGCCATGCAGCATTGTTTTGACACGCTCATGGAACATTGTGATGACAAGAATTCTGGAGCATTATGATTACAAGGGCCATGGAGCATTGTGATGACACAGCCATGGAACATTGTGATGACAAGAATTCTGGAGCATTTTGATGACAAGGGCCATGGAGCATTGTGATGACACGGCCATGGAACATTGTGATGACAAGAATTCTGGAGCATTGTGATGACAGTGGCCATGCAGCATTGTTTTGACACGCTCATGGGACATTGTGATGACAAGAATTCTGGAGCATTATGATGACAAGGGCCATGGAGCATTGTGATGACACAGCCATGGAACATTGTGATGACAAGAATTCTGGAGCATTGTGATGACAATGGCCATGGAGCATTGTGATGACACGGTCATGGAACATTGTGATGAGAAGAATTCTGGAGCATTGTCATGACAAGGGCCATGGAGCATTGTGATGACACGGCCATGGAACATTGTGATGACAAGAATTCTGGAGCATTGTGATGACAAGCGCCATGGAGCATTGTGATGACAAGATCATGGAACATTGTGATGACAGGAATTCTGGAGCATTGTGCTGAAAAGGGCCATGGAGCAATGTGATGACACTGTCATGGAACATTGTGATGAAAAGAATTCTGGAGCATTGTGATGACAAGGGCCATGGAGCATTGTGATGACACGGTCATGGAACATTGTGATGAGAAGAATTCTGGAGCATTCTGATGATAATGGCCATGGAGCATTGTGATGATACGGTCATGGAACATTGTGATGACAAGAGTTCTGGAGCATTGTGATGACAAGGGCCATGGAGCATTGTGATGACACGGCCATGGAACATTGTAATGACAAGAATTCTGGAGCATTGTGATGAGAAGGGCCATGCAGCATTGTGATGACACGGTCATGGAACATTGTGATGACAGGAATTCTGGAGCATTGTGGTGAAAAGTGCCATGGAGCATTGTGATGACACGGTCATGGAACAATGTGATGAGAAGAATTCCGGAGCATTGTGATGACAAGGGCCATGGAGCATTGTGATGACACGGTCATGGAACATTGTGATGAGAAGAATTCTGTAGCATTGTCATGACAAGGGCCATGGAGCATTGTGATGACACGGTCATGGAACATTGTGATGACAAGAATTCTGGAGCATTGTGATGACAAGGGCCTTGGAGCATTGTGATGACACGGTCATGGAACATTGTGATGACAAGAATTCTGGAGTATTGTGATGACAAGGGCCATGGAGCATTGTGATGACACGGTCATGGAACATTGTGATGAGAAGAATTCTGGAGCATGGTGCTGACAAGGGCCATGGAGCATTGTGATGACACGGCCATGGAACATTGTGATGACAAGAATTCTGGAGCATTGTGATGACAGTGGCCATGCAGCATTGTTTTGACACGCTCATGGAACATTGTGATGACAAGAATTCTGGAGCATTATGATGACAAGGGCCATGGAGCATTGTGATGACACAGCCATGGAACATTGTGATGACAAGAATTCTGGAGCATTGTGATGACAATGGCCATGGAGCATTGTGATGACACGGCCATGGAACATTGTGATGAGAAGAATTCTGGAGCATTCTCATGACAAGGGCCATGGAGCATTGTGATGACACGGTCATGGAACATTGTGATGACAAGAAATCTGGAGCATTGTGCTGACAAGGGCCATGGAGAATTGCAATGACACGGTCATGGAACATTGTGATGAGAATAATTCTGGAGCATTGTGCTGACAAGGGCCATGGAGCATTGTGATGATACGGTCATGGAACATTGTGATGACAAGAATTTTTGAGCATTATGATGACAAGGGCCAAGGAGCATTGTGATCACAGGGCCATGGAACATTGGGATGACAAGAATTCGGGAGCATTGTGATGACAATGGCCATGGAGCATTGTGATGACACGGTATGGAACAATGTGATGACAAGAATTCTGGAGCATTGTGATGACAAGGGCCATGCAGCATTGTGATGACACAGCCATGGAACATTGTGATGACAAGAATTCTGGAGCATTGTGATGACAAGGGTCATGGAGCATTGTGATGACACGGTCATGGAACATTGTGATGAGAAGAATTCTGAGGCATTGTCATTACAAGTGCCATGGAGCATTGTGATGACACGGCCATGGAACATTGTGATGACAAGAATTCTGGAGCATTGTGATGACACGTTATGGAACATTTTGTTGACAAGAATTCTGGAGCATTGTGATGACAAGGGCCATGGAGCATTGTGATGACACGGTCATGGAACATTGTGATGAGAAGAATTCTGGAGCATTCTGATGACAAGGGCCATGGAGCATTGTGATGACACGGTCATGGAACATTGTGATGAGAAGAATTCTGAGGCATTGTCATTACAAGTGCCATGGAGCATTGTGATGACACGGCCATGGAACATTGTGATGACAAGAATTCTGGAGCATTGTGATGACACGTTATGGAACATTTTGTTGACAAGAATTCTGGAGCATTGTGATGACAAGGGCCATGGAGCATTGTGATGACACGGTCATGGAACATTGTGATGAGAAGAATTCTGGAGCATTCTGATGACAAGGGCCATGGAGCATTGTGATTGTACGGTCATGGAACATTGTGATGACAAGATATCTGGAGCATTGTGATGACAAGGGCCATGGAGCATTGTGATGACACGGCCATGGAACATTGTAATGACAAGAATTCTGGAGCATTGTGATGAGAAGGGCCATGCAGCATTGTGATGACACGGTCATGGAACATTGTGATGACAGGAATTCTGGAGCATTGTGCTGAAAAGTGCCATGGAGCATGGTGATGACACGGTCATGGAACAATGTGATGAGAAGAATTCCGGAGCATTGTGATGACAAGGGCCATGGAGCATTGTGATGACACGGTCATGGAACATTGTGATGAGAAGAAATCTGGAGCATTGTGCTGACAAGGGCCATGGAGAATTGCAATGACACGGTCATGGAACATTGTGATGAGAATAATTCTGGAGCATTGTGCTGAGAAGGGCCATGGAGCATTGTGATGATACGGTCATGGAACATTGTGATGACAAGAATTTTTGAGCATTATGATGACAAGGGCCATGGAGCATTTTGATGACAGGGCCATGGAACATTGTGATAACAAGAATTCGGGAGCATTGTGATGACAATGGCCATGGAGCATTGTGATGACACGGTCATGGAACATTGTGATGAGAAGAATTCTGGAGCATTGTCATAACAAGGGCCATGGAGCATTGTGATGACACGGTCATGGAACATTGTGATGACAAGAATTCTGGAGCATTGTGATGACAAGGGACATGGAGCATTGTGATGACACGGTCAAGGAACATTGTGATGACAAGAATTCTGGAGCATTGTGATGACAATGGCCATGGAGCATTGTGATGATACGGTCATGGAACATTGTGATGACAAGAAATCTGGAGCATTGTGCTCACAAGGGCCATGGAGAATTGCAATGACACGGTCATGGAACATTTTGATGAGAATAATTCTGGAGCATTGTGCTGACAAGGGCCATGGAGCATTGTGATGATACGGTCATGGAACATTGTGATGACAAGAATTTTAGAGCATTATGATGACAAGGGCCATGGAGCATTGTGATGACAGGGCCATGGAACATTGTGATGACAAGAATTCGGGAGCATTGTGATGACAATGGCCATGGAGCATTGTGATGACACGGTCATGGAATATTGTGATGAGAAGAATTCTGGAGCATTGTCATAACAAGGGCCATGGAGCATTGGGATGACACGGTCATCGAACATTGTGATAACAAGAATTCTGGAGCATTGTGATGACAAGGGCCATGGCGCATTGTGATGACACGGTCATGGAACATTGTGATGAGAAGAATTCTGGAGCATTGTGCTGACAAGGGCCATGGAGCATTGTGATGATACGGTCATGGAACATTGTGATGACAAGAATTCTGGAGCATTATGATGACAAGGGCCATGTAGCATTGTGATGACACAGCCATGGAACATTGTGATGACAAGAATTCTGGAGCATTGTGATGACAAGGGTCATGGAGCATTGTGATGACACGGTCATGGAACATTGTGATGAGAAGAATTCTGAGGCATTGTCATGACAAGGGCCATGGAGCATTGTGATGACACGGCCATGGAACATTGTGATGACAAGAATTCTGGAGCATTGTGATGACACGGTATGGAACATTGTGAGGACAAGAATTCTGGAGCATTGTGATGACAGTGGCCATGCAGCATTGTTTTGACACGCTCATGGAACATTGTGATGACAAGAATTCTGGAGCATTATGATGACAAGGGCCATGGAGCATTGTGATGACACAGCCATGGAACATTGTGATGACAAGAATTCTGGAGCATTTTGATGACAAGGGCCATGGAGCATTGTGATGACACGGCCATGGAACATTGTGATGACAAGAATTCTGGAGCATTGTGATGACAGTGGCCATGCAGCATTGTTTTGACACGCTCATGGGACATTGTGATGACAAGAATTCTGGAGCATTATGATGACAATGGCCATGGAGCATTGTGATGACACGGTCATGGAACATTGTGATGAGAAGAATTCTGGAGCATTGTCATGACAAGGGCCATGGAGCATTGTGATGACACGGCCATGGAACATTGTGATGACAAGAATTCTGGAGCATTGTGATGACAAGCGCCATGGAGCATTGTGATGACAAGATCATGGAACATTGTGATGACAGGAATTCTGGAGCATTGTGCTGAAAAGGGCCATGGAGCAATGTGATGACACTGTCATGGAACATTGTGATGACAAGAATTCTGGAGCATTGTGATGACAAGGGCCATGGAGCATTGTGATGACACGGTCATGGAACATTGTGATGAGAAGAATTCTGGAGCATTCTGATGATAATGGCCATGGAGCATTGTGATGATACGGTCATGGAACATTGTGATGACAAGAGTTCTGGAGCATTGTGATGACAAGGGCCATGGAGCATTGTGATGACACGGCCATGGAACATTGTAATGACAAGAATTCTGGAGCATTGTGATGAGAAGGGCCATGCAGCATTGTGATGACACGGTCATGGAACATTGTGATGACAGGAATTCTGGAGCATTGTGCTGAAAAGTGCCATGGAGCATTGTGATGACACGGTCATGGAACAATGTGATGAGAAGAATTCCGGAGCATTGTGATGACAAGGGCCATGGAGCATTGTGATGACACGGTCATGGAACATTGTGATGAGAAGAATTCTGTAGCATTGTCATGACAAGGGCCATGGAGCATTGTGATGACACGGTCATGGAACATTGTGATGACAAGAATTCTGGAGCATTGTGATGACAAGGGCCTTGGAGCATTGTGATGACACGGTCATGGAACATTGTGATGACAAGAATTCTGGAGCATTGTGATGACAAGGGCCATGGAGCATTGTGATGACACGGTCATGGAACATTGTGATGAGAAGAATTCTGGAGCATGGTGCTGACAAGGGCCATGGAGCATTGTGATGACACGGCCATGGAACATTGTGATGACAAGAATTCTGGAGCATTGTGATGACAGTGGCCATGCAGCATTGTTTTGACACGCTCATGGAACATTGTGATGACAAGAATTCTGGAGCATTATGATGACAAGGGCCATGGAGCATTGTGATGACACAGCCATGGAACATTGTGATGACAAGAATTCTGGAGCATTGTGATGACAATGGCCATGGAGCATTGTGATGACACGGCCATGGAACATTGTGATGAGAAGAATTCTGGAGCATTCTCATGACAAGGGCCATGGAGCATTGTGATGACACGGTCATGGAACATTGTGATGACAAGAAATCTGGAGCATTGTGCTGACAAGGGCCATGGAGAATTGCAATGACACGGTCATGGAACATTGTGATGAGAATAATTCTGGAGCATTGTGCTGACAAGGGCCATGGAGCATTGTGATGACACGGTCATGGAACATTGTGATGACAAGAATTCGGGAGCATTGTGATGACAATGGCCATGGAGCATTGTGATGACACGGTATGGAACAATGTGATGACAAGAATTCTGGAGCATTGTGATGACAAGGGCCATGCAGCATTGTGATGACACGGTCATGGAACATTGTGATGACAGGAATTCTGGAGCATTGTGATGAAAATTGCCATGGAGCATTGTGATGACACGGTCATGGAACAATGTGATGACAAGAATTCTGGAGCATTGTGATGACAAGGGCCATGGAGCATTGTGATGACACTGTCATGGAACATTGTGATGAGAAGAATTCTGTAGCATTGTCATGACAAGGGCCATGGAGCATTGTGATGACACGGTCATGGAACATTGTGATGACAAGAATTCTGGAGCATTGTGATGACAAGGGCCATGGAGCATTGTGATGACATGGTCATGGAACATTGTGATGAGAAGAATTCTGGAGCATTCTGATGACAAGGGCCATGGAGCATTGTCATGATACGGTCATGGAACATTGTGATGACAAGAGTTCTGGAGCATTGTGATGACAAGGGCCATGGAGCATTGTGATGACACGGTCATGGAACATTGTGATGAGAAGAATTCTGGAGCATTGTGATGACAAGGGCCATGGAGCATTGTGATGACACGGCCATGGAACATTGTGATGACAAGAATTCTGGAGCATTGTGATGACACGGTATGGAACATTGTGTTGACAAGAATTCTGGAGCATTGTGATGACAAGGGCCATGGAGCATTGTGATGACACGGTCCTGGAACATTGTGATGACAGGAATTCTGGAGCATTGTGCTGAAAAGGGCCATGGAGCATTGTGATGAAACGGTCATGGAACATTGTGATGAGAAGAATTCTGTAGCATTGTCATGACAAGGGCCATGGAGCATTGTGATGACACGGTCATGGAACATTGTGATGACAAGAAATCTGGAGCATTGTGCTGACAAGGGCCATGGAGAATTGCAATGACACGGTCATGGAACATTGTGATGAGAATAATTCTGGAGCATTGTGCTGACAAGGGCCATGGAGCATTGTGATGATACGGTCATGGAACATTGTGATGACAAGAATTTTTGAGCATTATGATGACAAGGGCCATGGAGCATTGTGATGACAGGGCCATGGAACATTGTGATGACAAGAATTCGGGAGCATTGTGATGACAATGGCCATGGAGCATTGTGATGACACGGTATGGAACAATGTGATGACAAGAATTCTGGAGCATTGTGATGACAAGGGCCATGCAGCATTGTGATGACACGGTCATGGAACATTGTGATGACAGGAATTCTGGAGCATTGTGATGAAAATTGCCATGGAGCATTGTGATGACACGGTCATGGAACAATGTGATGACAAGAATTCTGGAGCATTGTGATGACAAGGGCCATGGAGCATTGTGATGACACTGTCATGGAACATTGTGATGAGAAGAATTCTGTAGCATTGTCATGACAAGGGCCATGGAGCATTGTGATGACACGGTCATGGAACATTGTGATGACAAGAATTCTGGAGCATTGTGATGACAAGGGCCATGGAGCATTGTGATGACACGGTCATGGAACATTGTGATGAGAAGAATTCTGGAGCATTGTGCTGACAAGGGCCATGGAGCATTGTGATGACACGGCCATGGAACATTGTGATGACAAGAATTCTGGAGCATTGTGATGACAAGCGCCATGGAGCATTGTGATGACAAGATCATGGAACATTGTGATGACAGGAATTCTGGAGCATTGTGCTGAAAAGGGCCATGGAGCAATGTGATGACACTGTCATGGAACATTGTGATGACAAGAATTCTGGAGCATTGTGATGACAAGGGCCATGGAGCATTGTGATGACACGGTCATGGAACATTGTGATGAGAAGAATTCTGGAGCATTCTGATGATAAGGTCCATGGAGCATTGTGATGATACGGTCATGGAACATTGTGATGACAAGAGTTCTGGAGCATTGTGATGACAAGGGCCATGGAGCATTGTGATGACACGGCCATGGAACATTGTAATGACAAGAATTCTGGAGCATTGTGATGAGAAGGGCCATGCAGCATTGTGATGACACGGTCATGGAACATTCTGATGACAGGAATTCTGGAGCATTGTGCTGAAAAGTGCCATGGAGCATTGTGATGACACGGTCATGGAACAATGTGATGAGAAGAATTCCGGAGCATTGTGATGACAAGGGCCATGGAGCATTGTGATGACACGGTCATGGAACATTGTGATGAGAAGAATTCTGTAGCATTGTCATGACAAGGGCCATGGAGCATTGTGATGACACGGTCATGGAACATTTTGATGACAAGAATTCTGGAGCATTGTGATGACAAGGGCCTTGGAGCATTGTGATGACACGGTCATGGAACATTGTGATGACAAGAATTCTGGAGCATTGTGATGACAAGGGCCATGGAGCATTGTGATGACACGGTCATGGAACATTGTGATGAGAAGAATTCTGGAGCATGGTGCTGACAAGGGCCATGGAGCATTGTGATGACACGGCCATGGAACATTGTGATGACAAGAATTCTGGAGCATTGTGATGACAGTGGCCATGCAGCATTGTTTTGACACGCTCATGGAACATTGTGATGACAAGAATTCTGGAGCATTATGATGACAAGGGCCATGGAGCATTGTGATGACACAGCCATGGAACATTGTGATGACAAGAATTCTGGAGCATTGTGATGACAATGGCCATGGAGCATTGTGATGACACGGCCATGGAACATTGTGATGAGAAGAATTCTGGAGCATTCTCATGACAAGGGCCATGGAGCATTGTGATGACAAGGTCATGGAACATTGTGATGACACTAATTCTGGAGCATTGTGCTGAAAAGGGCCATGGAGCAATGTGATGACACTGTCATGGAACATTGTGATGAAAAGAATTCTGGAGCATTATGATGACAAGGGCCATGGAGCATTGTGATGATACGGTCATGGAACATTGTGATGACAAGAATTTTTGAGCATTATGATGACAAGGGCCATGGAGCATTGTGATGACAGGGCCATGGAACATTGTGATGACAAGAATTCGGGAGCATTGTGATGACAATGGCCATGGAGCATTGTGATGACACGGTCATGGAACATAGTGATGAGAAGAATTCTGGAGCATTGTCATAACAAGGGCCATGGAGCATTGTGATGACACGGTCATGGAACATTGTGATGACAAGAATTCTGGAGCATTGTGATAACAAGGGCCATGGAGCATTGTGATGACACGGTCATGGAACATTGTGATGACAAGAATTCTGGAGCATTGTGCTGAAAATGGCCATGGAGCATTGTGATGACACGGTCATGGAACATTGTGATGACAAGAAATCTGGAGCATTGTGCTGACAAGGGCCATGGAGAATTGCAATGACACGGTCATGGAACATTGTGATGAGAATAATTCTGGAGCATTGTGCTGACAAGGGCCATGGAGCATTGTGATGATACGGTCATGGAACATTGTGATGACAAGAATTTTTGAGCATTATGATGACAAGGGCCATGGAGCATTGTGATGACAGGGCCATGGAACATTGTGATGACAAGAATTCGGGAGCATTGTGATGACAATGGCCATGGAGCATTGTGATGACACGGTCATGGAACATTGTGATGAGAAGAATTCTGGAGCATTGTCATAACAAGGGCCATGGAGCATTGTGATGACACGGTCATGGAACATTGTGATGACAAGAATTCTGGAGCATTGTGATGACAAGGGCCATGGAGCATTGTGATGACACGGTCAAGGAACATTGTGATGACAAGAATTCTGGAGCATTGTGATGACAATGGCCATGGAGCATTGTGATGATACGGTCATGGAACATTGTGATGACAAGAAATCTGGAGCATTGTGCTGACAAGGGCCATGGAGAATTGCAATGACACGGTCATGGAACATTGTGATGAGAATAATTCTGGAGCCTTGTGCTGACAAGCGCCATGGAGCATTGTGATGATACGGTCATGGAACATTGTGATGACAAGAATTTTTGAGCATTATGATGACAAGGGCCATGGAGCATTGTGATGACAGGGCCATGGAACATTGTGATGACAAGAATTCGGGAGCATTGTGATGACAATGGCCATGGAGCATTGTGATGACACGGTCATGGAATATTGTGATGAGAAGAATTCTGGAGCATTGTCATAACAAGGGCCATGGAGCATTGTGATGACACGGTCATGGAACATTGTGATGACAAGAATTCGGGAGCATTGTGATGACAATGGCCATGGAGCATTGTGATGACACGGTATGGAACAATGTGATGACAAGAATTCTGGAGCATTGTGATGACAAGGGCCATGCAGCATTGTGATGACACGGTCATGGAACATTGTGATGAGAAGAATTCTGAGGCATTGTCATGACAAGGGCCATGGAGCATTGTGATGACACGGCCATGGAACATTGTGATGACAAGAATTCTGGAGCATTGTGATGACACGGTATGGAACATTGTGTTGACAAGAATTCTGGAGCATTGTGATGACAAGGGCCATGGAGCATTGTGATGACACGGTCCTGGAACATTGTGATGACAGGAATTCTGGAGCATTGTGCTGAAAAGGGCCATGGAGCATTGTGATGAAACGGTCATGGAACAATGTGATGAGAAGAATTCCGGAGCATTTTAATGACAAGGGCCATGGAGCATTGTGATGACACGGCCATGGAACATTTTGATGACAAGAATTCTGGAGCATTGTGATGACAGTGGCCATGCAGCATTGTTTTGACACGCTCATGGAACATTGTGATGACAAGAATTCTGGAGCATTATGATGACATGGGCCATGGAGCATTGTGATGACACAGCCATGGAACATTGTGATGACAAGAATTCTGGAGCATTGTGATGACAATGGCCATGGAGCATTGTGATGACACGGTCATGGAACATTGTGATGAGAAGAATTCTGGAGCATTGTCATGACAAGGGCCATGGAGCATTGTGATGACACGGCCATGGAACATTGTGATGACAAGAATTCTGGAGCATTGTGATGACAAGCGCCATGGAGCATTGTGATGACAAGATCATGGAACATTGTGATGACAGGAATTCTGGAGCATTGTGCTGAAAAGGGCCATGGAGCAATGTGATGACACTGTCATGGAACATTGTGATGACAAGAATTCTGGAGCATTGTGATGACAAGGGCCATGGAGCATTGTGATGACATGGTCATGGAACATTGTGATGAGAAGAATTCTGGAGCATTCTGATGACAAGGGCCATGGAGCATTGTCATGATACGGTCATGGAACATTGTGATGACAAGAGTTCTGGAGCATTGTGATGACAAGGGCCATGGAGCATTGTGATGACACGGTCATGGAACATTGTGATGAGAAGAATTCTGGAGCATTGTGATGACAAGGGCCATGGAGCATTGTGATGACACGGCCATGGAACATTGTGATGACAAGAATTCTGGAGCATTGTGATGACACGGTATGGAACATTGTGTTGACAAGAATTCTGGAGCATTGTGATGACAAGGGCCATGGAGCATTGTGATGACACGGTCCTGGAACATTGTGATGACAGGAATTCTGGAGCATTGTGCTGAAAAGGGCCATGGAGCATTGTGATGAAACGGTCATGGAACAATGTGATGAGAAGAATTCCGGAGCATTTTGATGACAAGGGCCATGGAGCATTGTGATGACACGGCCATGGAACATTGTGATGACAAGAATTCTGGAGCATTATGATGACAAGGGCCATGGAGCATTGTGATGACACAGCCATGGAACATTGTGATGACAAGAATTCTGGAGCATTGTGATGACAATGGCCATGGAGCATTGTGATGACACGGTCATGGAACATTGTGATGAGAAGAATTCTGGAGCATTGTCATGACAAGGGCCATGGAGCATTGTGATGACACGGCCATGGAACATTGTGATGACAAGAATTCTGGAGCATTGTGATGACAAGCGCCATGGAGCATTGTGATGACAAGATCATGGAACATTGTGATGACAGGAATTCTGGAGCATTGTGCTGAAAAGGGCCATGGAGCAATGTGATGACACTGTCATGGAACATTGTGATGACAAGAATTCTGGAGCATTGTGCTGACAAGGGCCATGGAGCATTGTGATGATACGGTCATGGAACATTGTGATGACAAGAATTCTGGAGCATTATGATGACAAGGGCCATGTAGCATTGTGATGACACAGCCATGGAACATTGTGATGACAAGAATTCTGGAGCATTGTGATGACAAGGGTCATGGAGCATTGTGATGACACGGTCATGGAACATTGTGATGAGAAGAATTCTGAGGCATTGTCATGACAAGGGCCATGGAGCATTGTGATGACACGGCCATGGAACATTGTGATTACAAGAATTCTGGAGCATTGTGATGACACGGTATAGAACATTGTGTTGACAAGAATTCTGGAGCATTGTGATGACAAGCGACATGGAGCATTGTGATGACACGGTCCTGGAACATTGTGATGACAGGAATTCTGGAGCATTGTGCTGAAAAGGGCCATGGAACATTGTGATGAAACGGTCATGGAACAATGTGATGAGAAGAATTCCGGAGCATTTTGATGACAAGGGCCATGGAGCATTGTGATGACAAGGCCATGGAACATTGTGATGACAAGAATTCTGGAGCATTGTGATGACAGTGGCCATGCAGCATTGTTTTGACACGCTCATGGAACATTGTGATGACAAGAATTCTGGAGCATTATGATGACAAGGGCCATGGAGCATTGTCATGACACAGCCATGGAACATTGTGATGACAAGAATTCTGGAGCATTGTGATGACAATGGCCATGGAGCATTGTGATGACACGGTCATGGAACATTGTGATGAGAAGAATTCTGGAGCATTGTCATGACAAGGGCCATGGAGCATTGTGATGACACGGCCATGGAACATTGTGATGACAAGAATTCTGGAGCATTGTGATGACAAGGTCATGGAACATTGTGATGACAGGAATTCTGGAGCATTGTGCTGAAAAGGGCCATGGAGCAATGTGATGACACTGTCATGGAACATTGTGATGACAAGAATTCTGGAGCATTGTGATGACAAGGGCCATGGAGCATTGTGATGACACGGTCATGGAACATTGTGATGAGAAGAATTCTGGAGCATTCTGATGACAAGGGCCATGGAGCATTGTGATTGTACGGTCATGGAACATTGTGATGACAAGATATCTGGAGCATTGTGATGACAAGGGCCATGGAGCATTGTGATGACACGGCCATGGAACATTGTAATGACAAGAATTCTGGAGCATTGTGATGAGAAGGGCCATGCAGCATTGTGATGACACGGTCATGGAACATTGTGATGACAGGAATTCTGGAGCATTGTGCTGAAAAGTGCCATGGAGCATTGTGATGACACGGTCATGGAACAATGTGATGAGAAGAATTCCGGAGCATTGTGATGACAAGGGCCATGGAGCATTGTGATGACACGGTCATGGGACATTGTGATGAGAAGAAATCTGGAGCATTGTGCTGACAAGGGCCATGGAGAATTGCAATGACACGGTCATGGAACATTGTGATGAGAATAATTCTGGAGCATTGTGCTGAGAAGGGCCATGGAGCATTGTGATGATACGGTCATGGAACATTGTGATGACAAGAATTTTTGAGCATTATGATGACAAGGGCCATGGAGCATTTTGATGACAGGGCCATGGAACATTGTGATGACAAGAATTCGGGAGCATTGTGATGACAATGGCCATGGAGCATTGTGATGACACGGTCATGGAACATTGTGATGAGAAGAATTCTGGAGCATTGTCATAACAAGGGCCATGGAGCATTGTGATGACACGATCATGGAACATTGTGATGACAAGAATTCTGGAGCATTGTGATGACAAGCGCCATGGAGCATTGTGATGACAAGATCATGGAACATTGTGATGACAGGAATTCTGGAGCATTGTGCTGAAAAGGGCCATGGAGCAATGTGATGACACTGTCATGGAACATTGTGATGACAAGAATTCTGGAGCATTGTGATGACAAGGGCCATGGAGCATTGTGATGACACGGTCATGGAACATTGTGATGAGAAGAATTCTGGAGCATTGTGATGACAAGGGCCATGGAGCATTGTGATTGTACGGTCATGGAACATTGTGATGACAAGATATCTGGAGCATTGTGATGACAAGGGCCATGGAGCATTGTGATGACACGGCCATGGAACATTGTAATGACAAGAATTCTGGAGCATTGTGATGAGAAGGGCCATGCAGCATTGTGATGACACGGTCATGGAACATTGTGATGACAGGAATTCTGGAGCATTGTGCTGAAAAGTGCCATGGAGCATTGTGATGACACGGTCATGGAACAATGTGATGAGAAGAAATCTGGAGCATTGTGCTGACAAGGGCCATGGAGAATTGCAATGACACGGTCATGGAACATTGTGATGAGAATAATTCTGGAGCATTGTGCTGAGAAGGGCCATGGAGCATTGTGATGATACGGTCATGGAACATTGTGATGACAAGAATTTTTGAGCATTATGATGACAAGGGCCATGGAGCATTTTGATGACAGGGCCATGGAACATTGTGATGACAAGAATTCGGGAGCATTGTGATGACAATGGCCATGGAGCATTGTGATGACACGGTCATGGAATATTGTGATGAGAAGAATTCTGGAGCATTGTCATAACAAGGGCCATGGAGCATTGTGATGACACGGTCATGGAACATTGTGATGACAAGAATTCTGGAGCATTGTGATGACAAGGGCCATGGAGCATTGTGATGACACGGTCAAGGAACATTGTGATGACAAGAATTCTGGAGCATTGTGATGACAATGGCCATGGAGCATTGTGATGATACGGTCATGGAACATTGTGATGACAAGAAATCTGGAGCATTGTGCTCACAAGGGCCATGGAGAATTGCAATGACACGGTCATGGAACATTGTGATGAGAATAATTCTGGAGCATTGTGCTGACAAGGGCCATGGAGCATTGTGATGATACGGTCATGGAACATTGTGATGACAAGAATTTTTGAGCATTATGATGACAAGGGCCATGGAGCATTGTGATGACAGGGCCATGGAACATTGTGATGACAAGAATTCGGGAGCATTGTGATGACAATGGCCATGGAGCATTGTGATGACACGGTCATGGAATATTGTGATGAGAAGAATTCTGGAGCATTGTCATAACAAGGGCCATGGAGCATTGGGATGACACGGTCATCGAACATTGTGATGACAAGAATTCGGGAGCATTGTGATGACAATGGCCATGGAGCATTGTGATGACACGGTATGGAACAATGTGATGACAAGAAGTCTGGAGCATTGTGATGACAAGGGCCATGCAGCATTGTGATGACACGGTCATGGAACATTGTGATGACAGGAATTCTGGAGCATTGTGATGAAAAGTGCCATGGAGCATTGTGATGACACGGTCATGGAACAATGTGATGACAAGAATTCCGGAGCATTGTGATGACAAGGGCCATGGAGCATTGTGATGACACTGTCATGGAACATTGTGATGACAACAATTCTGCAGCATTGAGATGACAAGAGCCATGGAGCATTGTGATGACACGGTCAAGGAACATTGTGATGACAAGAATTCTGGAGCATTGTGATGACAAGGGCCATGGCGCATTGTGATGACACGGTCATGGAACATTGTGATGAGAAGAATTCTGGAGCATTGTGCTGACAAGGGCCATGGAGCATTGTGATGATACGGTCATGGAACATTGTGATGACAAGAATTCTGGAGCATTATGATGACAAGGGCCATGTAGCATTGTGATGACACAGCCATGGAACATTGTGATGACAAGAATTCTGGAGCATTGTGATGACAAGGGTCATGGAGCATTGTGATGACACGGCCATGGAAAATTGTGATGACAAGAATTCTGGAGCATTGTGATGACACGGTATGGAACATTGTGATGACAAGAATTCTGGAGCATTGTGATGACAGTGGCCATGCAGCATTGTTTTGACTCGCTCATGGAACATTGTGATGACAAGAATTCTGGAGCATTATGATGACAAGGGCCATGGAGCATTGTGATTACACAGCCATGGAACATTGTGATGACAAGAATTCTGGAGCATTTTGATGACAAGGGCCATGGAGCATTGTGATGACACGGCCATGGAACATTGTGATGACAAGAATTCTGGAGCATTGTGATGACAATGGCCATGGAGCATTGTGATGACACGGTCATGGAACATTGTGATGAGAAGAATTCTGGAGCATTGTCATGACAAGGGCCATGGAGCATTGTGAGGACACGGCCATGGAACATTGTGATAACAAGAATTCTGGAGCATTGTGATGACAAGCGCCATGGAGCATTGTGATGACAAGATCATGGAACATTGTGATGACAGGAATTCTGGAGCATTGTGCTGAAAAGGGCCATGGAGCAATGTGATGACACTGTCATGGAACATTGTGATGACAAGAATTCTGGAGCATTGTGATGACAAGGGCCATGGAGCATTGTGATGACACGGTCATGGAACATTGTGATGAGAAGAATTCTGGAGCATTCTGATGATAAGGGCCATGGAGCATTGTGATGATACGGTCATGGAACATTGTGATGACAAGAGTTCTGGAGCATTGTGATGACAAGGGCCATGGAGCATTGTGATGACACGGCCATGGAACATTGTAATGACAAGAATTCTGGAGCATTGTGATGAGAAGGGCCATGCAGCATTGTGATGACACGGTCATGGAACATTGTGATGACAGGAATTCTGGAGCATTGTGCTGAAAAGTGCCATGGAGCATTGTGATGACACGGTCATGGAACAATGTGATGAGAAGAATTCCGGAGCATTGTGATGACAAGGGCCATGGAGCATTGTGATGACACGGTCATGGAACATTGTGATGAGAAGAATTCTGTAGCATTGTCATGACAAGGGCCATGGAGCATTGTGATGACACGGTCATGGAACATTGTGATGACAAGAATTCTGGAGCATTGTGATGACAAGGGCCTTGGAGCATTGTGATGACACGGTCATGGAACATTGTGATGACAAGAATTCTGGCGCATTGTGATGACAAGGGCCATGGAGCATTGTGATGACACGGTCATGGAACATTGTGATGAGAAGAATTCTGGAGCATGGTGCTGACAAGGGCCATGGAGCATTGTGATGACAAGGTCATGGAACATTGTGATGACACTAATTCTGGAGCATTGTGCTGAAAAGGGCCATGGAGCAATGTGATGACACTGTCATGGAACATTGTGATGACAAGAATTCTGGAGCATTATGATAACAAGGGCCATGGAGCATTGTGATGATACGGTCATGGAACATTGTGATGACAAGAATTTTTGAGCATTATGATGACAAGGGCCATGGAGCATTGTGATGACAGGGCCATGGAACATTGTGATGACAAGAATTCGGGAGCATTGTGATGACAATGGCCATGGAGCATTGTGATGACACGGTCATGGAACATAGTGATGAGAAGAATTCTGGAGCATTGTCATAACAAGGGCCATGGAGCATTGTGATGACACGGTCATGGAACATTGTGATGACAAGAATTCTGGAGCATTGTGATGACAAGGGCCATGGAGCATTGTGATGACACGGTCATGGAACATTGTGATGACAAGAATTCTGGAGCATTGTGCTGAAAATGGCCATGGAGCATTGTGATGACACGGTCATGGAACATTGTGATGACAAGAAATCTGGAGCATTGTGCTGACAAGGGCCATGGAGAATTGCAATGACACGGTCATGGAACATTGTGATGAGAATAATTCTGGAGCATTGTGCTGACAAGGGCCATGGAGCATTGTGATGATACGGTCATGGAACATTGTGATGACAAGAATTTTTGAGCATTATGATGACAAGGGCCATGGAGCATTGTGATGACAGGGCCATGGAACATTGTGATGACAAGAATTCGGGAGCATTGTGATGACAATGGCCATGGAGCATTGTGATGACACGGTCATGGAACATTGTGATGAGAAGAATTCTGGAGCATTGTCATAACAAGGGCCATGGAGCATTGTGATGACACGGTCATGGAACATTGTGATGACAAGAATTCTGGAGCATTGTGATGACAAGGGCCATGGAGCATTGTGATGACACGGTCAAGGATCATTGTGATGACAAGAATTCTGGAGCATTGTGATGACAATGGCCATGGAGCATTGTGATGATACGGTCATGGAACATTGTGATGACAAGAAATCTGGAGCATGGTGCTGACAAGGGCCATGGAGAATTGCAATGACACGGTCATGGAACATTGTGATGAGAATAATTCTGGAGCCTTGTGCTGACAAGCGCCATGGAGCATTGTGATGATACGGTCATGGAACATTGTGATGACAAGAATTTTTGAGCATTATGATGACAAGGGCCATGGAGCATTGTGATGACAGGGCCATGGAACATTGTGATGACAAGAATTCGGGAGCATTGTGATGACAATGGCCATGGAGCATTGTGATGACACGGTCATGGAATATTGTGATGAGAAGAATTCTGGAGCATTGTCATAACAAGGGCCATGGAGCATTGTGATGACACGGTCATGGAACATTGTGATGACAAGAATTCGGGAGCATTGTGATGACAATGGCCATGGAGCATTGTGATGACACGGTATGGAACAATGTGATGACAAGAATTCTGGAGCATTGTGATGACAAGGGCCATGCAGCATTGTGATGACACGGTCATGGAACATTGTGATGAGAAGAATTCTGAGGCATTGTCATGACAAGGGCCATGGAGCATTGTGATGACACGGCCATGGAACATTGTGATGACAAGAATTCTGTAGCATTGTGATGACACGGTATGGAACATTGTGTTGACAAGAATTCTGGAGCATTGTGATGACAAGGGCCATGGAGCATTGTGATGACACGGTCCTGGAACATTGTGATGACAGGAATTCTGGAGCATTGTGCTGAAAAGGGCCATGGAGCATTGTGATGAAACGGTCATGGAACAATGTGATGAGAAGAATTCCGGAGCATTTTGATGACAAGGGCCATGGAGCATTGTGATGACACGGCCATGGAACATTTTGATGACAAGAATTCTGGAGCATTGTGATGACAGTGGCCATGCAGCATTGTTTTGACACGCTCATGGAACATTGTGATGACAAGAATTCTGGAGCATTATGATGACAAGGGCCATGGAGCATTGTGATGACACAGCCATGGAACATTGTGATGACAAGAATTCTGGAGCATTGTGATGACAATGGCCATGGAGCATTGTGATGACACGGTCATGGAACATTGTGATGAGAAGAATTCTGGAGCATTGTCATGACAAGGGCCATGGAGCATTGTGATGACACGGCCATGGAACATTGTGATGAGAAGAATTCTGGAGCATTGTGATGACAAGCGCCATGGAGCATTGTGATGACAAGATCATGGAACATTGTGATGACAGGAATTCTGGAGCATTGTGCTGAAAAGGGCCATGGAGCAATGTGATGACACTGTCATGGAACATTGTGATGACAAGAATTCTGGAGCATTGTGATGACAAGTGCCATGGAACATTGTGATGACACGGTCATGGAACATTGTGATGAGAAGAATTCTGGAGCATTCTGATGACAAGGGCCATGGAGCATTGTCATGATACGGTCATGGAACATTGTGATGACAAGAGTTCTGGAGCATTGTGATGACAAGGGCCATGGAGCATTGTGATGACACGGCCATGGAACATTGTAATGACAAGAATTCTGGAGCATTGTGATGAGAAGGGCCATGCAGCATTGTGATGACACGGTCATGGAACATTGGGATGACAGGAATTCTGGAGCATTGTGCTGAAAAGTGCCATGGAGCATTGTGATGACACGGTCATGGAACAATGTGATGAGAAGAATTCCGGAGCATTGTGATGACAAGGGCCATGGAGCATTGTGATGACACGGTCATGGAACATTGTGATGAGAAGAATTCTGTAGCATTGTCATGACAAGGGCCATGGAGCATTGTGATGACACGGTCATGGAACATTGTGATGACAAGAATTCTGGAGCATTGTGATGACAAGGGCCTTGGAGCATTGTGATGATACGGTCATGGAACATTGTGATGACAAGAGTTCTGGGGCATTGTGATGACAAGGGCCATCGAGCATTGTGATGACACGGCCATGGAACATTGTAATGACAAGAATTCTGGAGCATTGTGATGACAAGGGCCATGCAGCATTGTGATGACACGGTCATGGAACATTGTGATGACAGGAATTCTGGAGCATTGTGCTGAAAAGTGCCATGGAGCATTGTGATGACACGGTCATGGAACAATGTGATGAGAAGAATTCCGGAGCATTGTGATGACAAGGGCCATGGAGCATTGTGATGACACGGTCATGGAACATTGTGATGAGAAGAATTCTGGAGCATGGTGCTGACAAGGGCCATGGAGCATTGTGATGACACGGCCATGGAACATTGTGATGACAAGAATTCTGGAGCATTGTGATGAGAAGCGCCATGGAGCATTGTGATGACAAGGTCATGGAACATTGTGATGACAGGAATTCTGGAGCATTGTGCTGACAAGGGCCATGGAGCATTGTGATGACATGGTCATGGAACATTGTGATGACAAGAAATCTGGAGCATTGTGCTGACAAGGGCCATGGAGAATTGCAATGACACGGTCATGGAACATTGTGATGAGAATAATTCTGGAGCATTGTGCTGACAAGGGCCATGGAGCATTGTGATGATACGGTCATGGAACATTGTGATGACAAGAATTTTTGAGCATTATGATGACAAGGGCCATGGAGCATTGTGATGACAGGGCCATGGAGCATTGTGATGACACGGTCATGGAACATTGTGATGAGAAGAATTCTGTAGCATTGTCATGACAAGGGCCATGGAGCATTGTGATGACACGGTCATGGAACATTGTGATGACAGGAATTCTGGAGCATTGTGATGACAAGGGCCTTGGAGCATTGTGATGACACGGTCATGGAACATTGTGATGACAAGAATTCTGGAGCATTGTGATGACAAGGGCCATGGAGCATTGTGATGACACGGTCATGGAACATTGTGATGAGAAGAATTCTGGAGCATTGTCATGACAAGGGCCATGGGGCATTGTGATGACATGGTCAAGGAACATTGTGATGACAAGAATTCCGGAGCATTGTGATGACAAGGGCCATGGAGCATTGTGATGACACGGTCATGGAACATTGTGATGAGAAGAATTCTGTAGCATTGTCATGACAAGGGCCATGGAGCATTGTGATGACACGGTCATGGAACATTGTGATGACAGGAATTTTGGAGCATTGTGATGACAAGGGCCTTGGAGCATTGTGATGACACGGTCATGGAACATTGTGATGACAAGAATTCTGGAGCATTGTGATGACAAGGGCCATGGAGCATTGTGATGACACGGTCATGGAACATTGTGATGAGAAGAATTCTGGAGCATGGTGCTGACAAGGGCCATGGAGCATTGTGATGACACGGCCATGGAACATTGTGATGACAAGAATTCTGGAGCATTGTGATGACAGTGGCCATGCAGCATTGTTTTGACACGCTCATGGAACATTTTGATGACAAGAATTCTGGAGCGTTATGATGACAAGGGCCATGGAGCATTGTGATGACACAGCCATGGAACATTGTGATGACAAGAATTCTGGAGCATTGTGATGACAATGGCCATGGAGCATTGTGATGACACGGCCATGGAACATTGTGATGAGAAGAATTCTGGAGCATTGTCATGACAAGGGCCATGGAGCATTGTGATGACAAGGTCATGGAACATTGTGATGACACTAATTCTGGAGCATTGTGCTGAAAAGGGCCATGGAGCAATGTGAGGACACTGTCATGGAACATTGTGATGACAAGAATTCTGGAGCATTGTGATGACAAGGGCCATGGAGCATTGTGATGACACGATCATGGAACATTGTGATGAGAAGAATTCTGGAGCATTCTGATGACAAGGGCCATGGAGCATTGTGATGATACGGTCATGGAACATTGTGATGACAAGAGTTCTGGGGCATTGTGATGACAAGGGCCATCGAGCATTGTGATGACACGGCCATGGAACATTGTAATGACAAGAATTCTGGAGCATTGTGATGACAAGGGCCATGCAGCATTGTGATGACACGGTCATGGAACATTGTGATGACAGGAATTCTGGAGCATTGTGCTGAAAAGTGCCATGGAGCATTGTGATGACACGGTCATGGAACAATGTGATGAGAAGAATTCCGGAGCATTGTGATGACAAGGGCCATGGAGCATTGTGATGACACGGTCATGGAACATTGTGATGAGAAGAATTCTGTAGCATTGTCATGACAAGGGCCATGGAGCATTGTGATGACACGGTCATGGAACATTGTGATGACAAGAATTCTGGAGCATTGTGATGACAAGGGTCTTGGAGCATTGTGATGACACGGTCATGGAACATTGTGATGACAAGAATTCTGGAGCATTGTGATGACAAGGGCCATGGAGCATTGTGATGACACGGTCATGGAACATTGTGATGAAAAGAATTCTGGAGCATGGTGCTGACAAGGGCCATGGAGCATTGTGATGACACGGCCATGGAACATTGTGATGACAAGAATTCTGGAGCATTGTGATGAGAAGCGCCATGGAGCATTGTGATGACAAGGTCATGGAACATTGTGATGACAGGAATTCTGGAGCATTGTGCTGACAAGGGCCATGGAGCATTGTGATGACACGGTCATGGAACATTGTGATGACAAGAAATCTGGAGCATTGTGCTGACAAGGGCCATGGAGAATTGCAATGACACGGTCATGGAACATTGTGATGAGAATAATTCTGGAGCATTGTGCTGACAAGGGCCATGGAGCATTGTGATGATACGGTCATGGAACATTGTGATGACAAGAATTTTTGAGCATTATGATGACAAGGGCCATGGAGCATTGTGATGACAGGGCCATGGAACATTGTGATGACAAGAATTCGGGAGCATTGTGATGACAATGGCCATGGAGCATTGTGATGACACGGTCATGGAACATTGTGATGAGAAGAATTCTGGAGCATTGTCATAACAAGGGCCATGGAGCATTGTGATGACACGGTCATGGAACATTGTGATGACAAGAATTCGGGAGCATTGTGATGACAATGGCCATGGAGCATTGTGATGACACGGTATGGAACAATGTGATGACAAGAATTCTGGAGCATTGTGATGACAAGGGACATGCAGCATTGTGATGACACGGTCATGGAACATTGTGATGACAGGAATTCTGGAGCATTGTGATGAAAATTGCCATGGAGCATTGTGATGACACGGTCATGGAACAATGTGATGACAAGAATTCTGGAGCATTGTGATGACAAGGGCCATGGAGCATTGTGATGACACTGTCATGGAACATTGTGATGAGAAGAATTCTGTAGCATTGTCATGACAAGGGCCATGGAGCATTGTGATGACACGGTCATGGAAAATTGTGATGAGAAGAATTCTGAGGCATTGTCATGACAAGGGCCATGGAGCATTGTGATGACACGGCCATGGAACATTGTGATTACAAGAATTCTGGAGCATTGTGATGACACGGTATGGAACATTGTGTTGACAAGAATTCTGGAGCATTGTGATGACAAGCGACATGGAGCATTGTGATGACACGGTCCTGGAACATTGTGATGACAGGAATTCTGGAGCATTGTGCTAAAAAGGGCCATGGAGCATTGTGATGAAACGGTCATGGAACAATGTGATGAGAAGAATTCCGGAGCATTTTGATGACAAGGGCCATGGAGCATTGTGATGACACGGCCATGGAACATTGTGATGACAAGAATTCTGGAGCATTGTGATGAAAGTGGCCATGCAGCATTGTTTTGACACGCTCATGGAACATTGTGATGACAAGAATTCTGGAGCATTATGATGACAAGGGCCATGGAGCATTGTCATGACACAGCCATGGAACATTGTGATGACAAGAATTCTGGAGCATTGTGATGACAATGGCCATGGAGCATTGTGATGACACGGTCATGGAACATTGTGATGAGAAGAATTCTGGAGCATTGTCATGACAAGGGCCATGGAGCATTGTGATGACACGGCCATGGAACATTGTGATGACAAGAATTCTGGAGCATTGTGATGACAAGGTCATGGAACATTGTGATGACAGGAATTCTGGAGCATTGTGCTGAAAAGGGCCATGGAGCAATGTGATGACACTGTCATGGAACATTGTGATGACAAGAATTCTGGAGCATTGTGATGACAAGGGCCATGGAGCATTGTGATGACACGGTCATGGAACATTGTGATGAGAAGAATTCTGGAGCATTCTGATGACAAGGGCCATGGAGCATTGTGATGATACGGTCATGGAACATTGTGATGACAAGAGTTCTGGAGCATTGTGATGACAAGGGCCATGGAGCATTGTGATGACACGGCCATGGAACATTGTAATGACAAGAATTCTGGAGCATTGTGATGAGAAGGGCCATGCAGCATTGTGATGACACGGTCATGGAACATTGTGATGACAGGAATTCTGGAGCATTGTGCTGAAAAGTGCCATGGAGCATTGTGATGACACGGTCATGGAACAATGTGATGAGAAGAATTCCGGTGCATTGTGATGACAAGGGCCATGGAGCATTGTGATGACACGGTCATAGAACATTGTGATGAGAAGAATTCTGTAGCATTGTCATGACAAGGGCCATGGAGCATTGTGATGACACGGTCATGGAACATTGTGATGACAAGAATTCTGGAGCATTGTGATGACAAGCGCCATGGAGCATTGTGATGACAAGGTCATGGAACATTGTGATGACAGGAATTCTGGAGCATTGTGCTGAAAAGGGCCATGGAGCAATGTGATGACACTGTCATGGAACATTGTGATGACAAGAATTCTTGAGCATTGTGATGACAAGGGCCATGGAGCATTGTGATTACACGGTCATGGAACATTGTGATGAGAAGAATTCTGGAGCATTCTGATGACAAGGGCCATGGAGCTTTGTGATGATACGGTCATGGAACATTGTGATGACAAGAGTTCTGGAGCATTGTGATGACAAGGGCCATGGAGCATTGTGATGACACGGCCATGGAACATTGTAATGACAAGAATTCTGGAGGATTGTGATGAGAAGGGCCATGCAGCATTGTGATGACACGGTCATGGAACATTGTGATGACAGGAATTCTGGAGCATTGTGCTGAAAAGTGCCATGGAGCATTGTGATGACACGGTCATGGAACAATGTGATGAGAAGAATTCCGGAGCATTGTGATGACAAGGGCCATGGAGCATTGTGATGACACGGTCATGGAACATTGTGATGAGAAGAATTCTGTAGCATTGTCATGACAAGGGCCATGGAGCATTGTGATGACACGGTCATGGAACATTGTGATGACAAGAATTCGGGAGCATTGTGATGACAAGGGCCTTGGAGCATTGTGATGACACGGTCATGGAACATTGTGATGACAAGAATTCTGGAGCATTGTGATGACAAGGGCCATGGAGCATTGTGATGACACGGTCATGGAACATTGTGATGAGAAGAATTCTGGAGCATGGTGCTGACAAGGGCCATGGAGCATTGTGATGACACGGTCATGGAACATTGTGATGACAAGAATTCTGGAGCATTGTGATGACAAGGGCCATGGAGCATTGTGATGACACGGTCATGGAACATTGTGATGAGAAGAATTCTGGAGCATTGTGCTGACAAGGGCCATGGAGCATTGTGATGATACGGTCATGGAACATTGTGATGACAAGAATTCTGGAGCATTATGATGACAAGGGCCATGGAGCATTGTGATGACACAGCCATGGAACATTGTGATGACAAGAATTCTGGAGCATTGTGATGAAAATGGCAAAGGATCATTGTGATGACACGGTCATGGATCATTGTGATGAGAAGAATTCTGGAGCATTATCATGACAAGGGCCATGGAGCATTGTGATGACACGGCCATGGTACTTTGTGATGACAAGAATTCTGGAGCATTGTGATGACAATGGCCATGGAGCATTGTGATGACACGGTATGGAACAATGTGATGACAAGAATTCTGGAGCATTGTGATGAGAAGGGCCATGCAGCATTGTGATGACACGGTCATGGAACATTGTGATGACAGGAATTCTGGAGCATTGTGCTGAAAAGTGCCAAGGAGCATTGTGATGACACGGTCATGGAACAATGTGATGAGAAGAATTCCGGAGCATTGTGATGACAAGGGCCATGGAGCATTGTGATGACACGGTCATGGAACATTGTGATGAGAAGAATTCTGTAGCATTGTCATGAAAAGGGCCATGGAGCATTGTGATGACACGGTCATGGAACATTGTGATGACAAGAATTCTGGAGCATTGTGATGACAAGGGCCATGGAGCATTGTGATGACACGGTCATGGAACATTGTGATGAGAAGAATTCTGGAGCATTGTGCTGACAAGGGCCATGGAGCATTGTGATGATATGGTCATGGAACATTGTGATGACAAGAATTCTGGAGCATTATGATGACAAGGGCCATGGAGCATTGTGATGACACAGCCATGGATCATTGTGATGACAAGAATTCTGGAGCATTGTGAAGAAAATGGCCATGGATCATTGTGATGACACGGTCATGGATCATTGTGATGAGAAGAATTCTGGAGCATTATCATGACAAGGGCCATGGAGCATTGTGATGACACGGCCATGGAACATTGTGATGACAAGAATTCTGGAGCATTGTGATGACAATGGCCATGGAGCATTGTGATGACACGGTATGGAACAATGTGATGACAAGAATTCTGGAGCATTGTGATGAGAAGGGCCATGCAGCATTGTGATGACACGGTCATGGAACATTGTGATGACAGGAATTCTGGAGCATTGTGCTGAAAAGTGCCATGGAGCATTGTGATGACACGGTCATGGAACATTGTGATGAGAAGAATTCTGGAGCATGGTGCTGACAAGGGCCATGGAGCATTGTGATGACACGGTCATGGAACATTGTGATGAGAAGAATTCCGGAGCATTGTGATGACAAGGGCCATGGAGCATTGTGATGACACGGTCATGGAACATTGTGATGAGAAGAATTCTGTAGCATTGTCATGACAAGGGCCATGGAGCATTGTGATGACACGGTCATGGAACATTGTGATGACAAGAATTATGGAGCATTGTGATGACAAGGGCCATGGAGCATTGTGATGACACGGTCATGGAACATTGTGATGAGAAGAATTCTGGAGCATTGTGCTGACAAGGGCCATGGAGCATTGTGATGAAACGGTCATGGAACAATGTGATGAGAAGAATTCCGGAGCATTTTGATGACAAGGGCCATGGAGCATTGTGATGACACGGCCATGGAACATTGTGATGACAAGAATTCTGGAGCATTGTGATGAAAGTGGCCATGCAGCATTGTTTTGACACGCTCATGGAACATTGTGATGACAAGAATTCTGGAGCATTATGATGACAAGGGCCATTGAGCATTGTCATGACACAGCCATGGAACATTGTGATGACAAGAATTCTGGAGCATTGTGATGACAATGGCCATGGAGCATTGTGATGACACGGTCATGGAACATTGTGATGAGAAGAATTCTGGAGCATTGTCATGACAAGGGCCATGGAGCATTGTGATGACACGGCCATGGAACATTGTGATGACAAGAATTCTGGAGCATTGTGATGACAAGGTCATGGAACATTGTGATGACAGGAATTCTGGAGCATTGTGCTGAAAAGGGCCATGGAGCAATGTGATGACACTGTCATGGAACATTGTGATGACAAGAATTCTGGAGCATTGTGATGACAAGGGCCATGGAGCATTGTGATGACACGGTCATGGAACATTGTGATGAGAAGAATTCTGGAGCATTCTGATGACAAGGGCCATGGAGCATTGTGATGATACGGTCATGGAACATTGTGATGACAAGAGTTCTGGAGCATTGTGATGACAAGGGCCATGGAGCATTGTGATGACACGGCCATGGAACATTGTAATGACAAGAATTCTGGAGCATTGTGATGAGAAGGGCCATGCAGCATTGTGATGACACGGTCATGGAACATTGTGATGACAGGAATTCTGGAGCATTGTGCTGAAAAGTGCCATGGAGCATTGTGATGACACGGTCATGGAACAATGTGATGAGAAGAATTCCGGTGCATTGTGATGACAAGGGCCATGGAGCATTGTGATGACACGGTCATAGAACATTGTGATGAGAAGAATTCTGTAGCATTGTCATGACAAGGGCCATGGAGCATTGTGATGACACGGTCATGGAACATTGTGATGACAAGAATTCTGGAGCATTGTGATGACAAGCGCCATGGAGCATTGTGATGACAAGGTCATGGAACATTGTGATGACAGGAATTCTGGAGCATTGTGCTGAAAAGGGCCATGGAGCAATGTGATGACACTGTCATGGAACATTGTGATGACAAGAATTCTTGAGCATTGTGATGACAAGGGCCATGGAGCATTGTGATTACACGGTCATGGAACATTGTGATGAGAAGAATTCTGGAGCATTCTGATGACAAGGGCCATGGAGCTTTGTGATGATACGGTCATGGAACATTGTGATGACAAGAGTTCTGGAGCATTGTGATGACAAGGGCCATGGAGCATTGTGATGACACGGCCATGGAACATTGTAATGACAAGAATTCTGGAGGATTGTGATGAGAAGGGCCATGCAGCATTGTGATGACACGGTCATGGAACATTGTGATGACAGGAATTCTGGAGCATTGTGCTGAAAAGTGCCATGGAGCATTGTGATGACACGGTCATGGAACAATGTGATGAGAAGAATTCCGGAGCATTGTGATGACAAGGGCCATGGAGCATTGTGATGACACGGTCATGGAACATTGTGATGAGAAGAATTCTGTAGCATTGTCATGACAAGGGCCATGGAGCATTGTGATGACACGGTCATGGAACATTGTGATGACAAGAATTCGGGAGCATTGTGATGACAAGGGCCTTGGAGCATTGTGATGACACGGTCATGGAACATTGTGATGACAAGAATTCTGGAGCATTGTGATGACAAGGGCCATGGAGCATTGTGATGACACGGTCATGGAACATTGTGATGAGAAGAATTCTGGAGCATGGTGCTGACAAGGGCCATGGAGCATTGTGATGACACGGTCATGGAACATTGTGATGACAAGAATTCTGGAGCATTGTGATGACAAGGGCCATGGAGCATTGTGATGACACGGTCATGGAACATTGTGATGAGAAGAATTCTGGAGCATTGTGCTGACAAGGGCCATGGAGCATTGTGATGATACGGTCATGGAACATTGTGATGACAAGAATTCTGGAGCATTATGATGACAAGGGCCATGGAGCATTGTGATGACACAGCCATGGAACATTGTGATGACAAGAATTCTGGAGCATTGTGATGAAAATGGCAAAGGATCATTGTGATGACACGGTCATGGATCATTGTGATGAGAAGAATTCTGGAGCATTATCATGACAAGGGCCATGGAGCATTGTGATGACACGGCCATGGTACTTTGTGATGACAAGAATTCTGGAGCATTGTGATGACAATGGCCATGGAGCATTGTGATGACACGGTATGGAACAATGTGATGACAAGAATTCTGGAGCATTGTGATGAGAAGGGCCATGCAGCATTGTGATGACACGGTCATGGAACATTGTGATGACAGGAATTCTGGAGCATTGTGCTGAAAAGTGCCATGGAGCATTGTGATGACACGGTCATGGAACAATGTGATGAGAAGAATTCCGGAGCATTGTGATGACAAGGGCCATGGAGCATTGTGATGACACGGTCATGGAACATTGTGATGACAAGATTTCTGGAGCATTCTGACGACAAAGGTGATGGAGCATTGTGATGACACGGTCATGGAACATTGTGATGAGAAGAATTCTGGAGCATTCTGATGACAAGCACCATAGAGCATTTTGATGACACGTTCATGGAATATAGTAATGACAAGAATTCTGGAGCATTATGATGACAAGGGCCATGGAGCATTGTGATGAAACGGCCATGGAACATAGTGATGACAAGAATTCTGGAGCATTGTGATGACAGTGGCCATGGAGAATTGTGTTGACACGGTCATGGAACATTGTGATGAGAAGAATTCTGGAGCATTGTCATGACAAGGGCCATGGAGCATTGTGATGACACGGTCATGGAACATTGTGATGAAAAGAATTCTGGAGCATTGTGATGACAAGGGCTATGGAGCATTGTGATGACATGGTCATGGAACATTGTGATGAGAAGAATTCTGGAGCATTGTGCTGACAAGGGCCATGGAGCATTGTGACGATACGGTCATGGAACATTGTAATGACAAGAATTCTGGAGCATTATGATGACAAGGGCCATGGAGCATTGTGATGACACAGCCATGGAACATTGTGATGACAAGAATTCTGGAGCATTGTGATGAAAATGGCCATGTATCATTGTGATGACACGGTTATGGAACATTGTGATGAGAAGAATTCTGGAGCATTATCATGCCAAGGGCCATGGAGCATTGTGATGACACGGCCATGGAACATTGCGATGACAAGAATTCTGGAGCATCGTGATGACAATGGCCATGCAGCATTGTGATGACACGGTATGGAACATTGTGATGACAAGAATTCTGGAGCATTGTGATGACAAGCGCCATGGAGCATTGTGAAGACAAGGTCATGGAACATTGTGATGACAGGAATTCTGGAGCATTGTGCTGAAAAGGGCCATGGAGCATTGTGATGACACGGTCATGGAACATTGTGATGACAAGAATTCTGGAGCATTGTGATGACAAGGGCCATGGAGCATTGTGATGACACGGTCATGGAACATTGTGATGAGAAGAATTCTGGAGCATGGTGCTGACAATGGCCATGGAGCATTGTGATGACACGGTCATGGAACATTGTGATGACAAGAATTCTGGAGCATTGTGATGACAAGGGCCATGGAGCATTGTGATGACACGGTCATGGAACATTGTGATGAGAAGAATTCTGGAGCATTGTGCTGACAAGGGCCATGGAGCATTGTGATGATACGGTCATGGAACATTGTGATGACAAGAATTCTGGAGCATTATGATGACAAGGGCCATGGAGCATTGTGATGACACAGCCATGGAACATTGTGATGACAAGAATTCTGGAGCATTGTGATGAAAATGGCCATGGATCATTGTGATGACACGGTCATGGATCATTGTGATGAGAAGAATTCTGGAGCATTATCATGACAAGGGCCATGGAGCATTGTGATGACACGGCCATGGAACATTGTGATGACAAGAATTCTGGAGCATTGTGATGACAATGGCCATGGAGCATTGTGATGACACG
This sequence comes from Balaenoptera acutorostrata, assembly GCF_949987535.1. NCBI lineage: Eukaryota > Metazoa > Chordata > Mammalia > Artiodactyla > Balaenopteridae > Balaenoptera > Balaenoptera acutorostrata. The sequence continues at coordinate 18,201,242 of NC_080067.1, forward strand.
CTATGGAACAATGTGATGACAAGAATTCTGGAGCATTGTGATGAGAAGGGCCATGCAGCATTGTGATGACACGGTCATGGAACATTGTGATGACAGGAATTCTGGAGCATTGTGCTGAAAAGTGCCAAGGAGCATTGTGATGACACGGTCATGGAACAATGTGATGAGAAGAATTCCGGAGCATTGTGATGACAAGGGCCATGGAGCATTGTGATGACACGGTCATGGAACATTGTGATGAGAAGAATTCTGTAGCATTGTCATGAAAAGGGCCATGGAGCATTGTGATGACACGGTCATGGAACATTGTGATGAGAAGAATTCTGGAGCATTGTGCTGACAAGGGCCATGGAGCATTGTGATGATACGGTCATGGAACATTGTGATGACAAGAATTCTGGAGCATTATGATGACAAGGGCCATGGAGCATTGTGATGACACAGCCATGGAACATTGTGATGACAAGAATTCTGGAGCATTGTGAAGAAAATGGCCATGGATCATTGTGATGACACGGTCATGGATCATTGTGATGAGAAGAATTCTGGAGCATTATCATGACAAGGGCCATGGAGCATTGTGATGACACGGCCATGGAACATTGTGATGACAAGAATTCTGGAGCATTGTGATGACAATGGCCATGGAGCATTGTGATGACACGGTATGGAACAATGTGATGACAAGAATTCTGGAGCATTGTGATGAGAAGGGCCATGCAGCATTGTGATGACACGGTCATGGAACATTGTGATGACAGGAATTCTGGAGCATTGTGCTGAAAAGTGCCATGGAGCATTGTGATGACACGGTCATGGAACATTGTGATGAGAAGAATTCTGGAGCATGGTGCTGACAAGGGCCATGGAGCATTGTGATGACACGGTCATGGAACATTGTGATGAGAAGAATTCCGGAGCATTGTGATGACAAGGGCCATGGAGCATTGTGATGACACGGTCATGGAACATTGTGATGAGAAGAATTCTGTAGCATTGTCATGACAAGGGCCATGGAGCATTGTGATGACACGGTCATGGAACATTGTGATGACAAGAATTATGGAGCATTGTGATGACAAGGGCCATGGAGCATTGTGATGACACGGTCATGGAACATTGTGATGAGAAGAATTCTGGAGCATTGTGCTGACAAGGGCCATGGAGCATTGTGATGATACGGTCATGAAACATTGTGATGACAAGAATTCTGGAGCATTATGATGACAAGGGCCATGGAGCATTGTGATGACACAGCCATGGAACATTGTGATGACAAGAATTCTGGAGCATTGTGATGACAATGGCCATGGAGCATTGTGATGACACGGTCATGGAACATTATGATGAGAAGAATTCTGGAGCATTGTCATGACAAGGGCCATGGAGCATTGTGATGACACGGCCATGGAACATTGTGATGACAAGAATTCTGGAGCATCGTGATGACAATGGCCATGCAGCATTGTGATGACACGGTATGGAACATTGTGATGACAAGAATTCTGGAGCATTGTGATGACAAGCGCCATGGAGCATTGTGATGACAAGGTCATGGAACATTGTGATGACAGGAATTCTGGAGCATTGTGCTGAAAAGGGCCATGGAGCATTGTGATGACACGGTCATGGAACATTGTGATGACAAGAATTCTGGAGCATTGTGATGACAAGGGTCATGGAGCATTGTGATGACACGGTCATGGAACATTGTGATGACAAGAATTCTGGAGCATTGTGATGACAAGGGCCATGGAGCATTGTGATGACACGGTCATGGAACATTGTGATGAGAAGAATTCGGGAGCATGGTGCTGACAAGGGCCATGGAGCATTGTGATGACACGGTCATGGAACATTGTGATGACAAGAATTCTGGAGCATTGTGATGACAAGGGCCATGGAGCATTGTGATGACACGGTCATGGAACATTGTGATGAGAAGAATTCTGGAGCATTGTGCTGAAAAGGGCCATGGAGCATTGTGATGATACGGTCATGGAACATTGTGATGACAAGAATTCTGGAGCATTATGATGACAAGGATCATGGAGCATTGTGATGACACAGCCATGGAACATTGTGATGACAAGAATTCTGGAGCATTGTGATGAAAATGGCCATGGATCATTGTGATGACACGGTCATGGATCATTGTGATGAGAAGAATTCTGGAGCATTATCATGACAAGGGCCATGGAGCATTGTGATGACACGGCCATGGAACATTGTGATGAGAAGAATTCTGGAGCATTGTGATGACAATGGCCATGGAGCATTGTGATGACATGGTATGGAACAATGTGATGACAAGAATTCTGGAGCATTGTGATGAGAAGGGCCATGCAGCATTGTGATGACACGGTCATGGAACATTGTGATGACAGGAATTCTGGAGCATTGTGCTGAAAAGTGCCATGGAGCATTGTGATGACACGGTCATGGAACAATGTGATGAGAAGAATTCCGGAGCATTGTGATGACAAGGGCCATGGAGCATTGTGATGACACGGTCATGGAACATTGTGATGAGAAGAATTCTGTAGCATTGTAATGAAAAGGGCCATGGAGCATTGTGATGACACGGTCATGGAACATTGTGATGACAAGAATTCTGGAGCATTGTGATGACAAGGGCCATGGAGCATTGTGATGACACGGTCATGGAACATTGTGATGAGAAGAATTCTGGAGCATTGTGCTGACAAGGGCCATGGAGCATTGTGATGATACGGTCATGGAACATTGTGATGACAAGAATTCTGGAGCATTATGATGACAAGGGCCATGGAGCATTGTGATGACACAGCCATGGAACATTTTGATGACAAGAATTCTGGAGCATTGTGAAGAAAATGGCCATGGATCATTGTGATGACACGGTCATGGATCATTGTGATGAGAAGAATTCTGGAGCATTATCATGACAAGGGCCATGGAGCATTGTGAGGATACGGCCATGGAACATTGTGATGACAAGAATTCTGGAGCATTGTGATGACAATGGCCATGGAGCATTGTGATGACACGGTATGGAACAATGTGATGACAAGAATTCTGGAGCATTGTGATGAGAAGGGCCATGCAGCATTGTGATGACACGGTCATGGAACATTGTGATGACAGGAATTCTGGAGCATTGTGCTGAAAAGTGCCATGGAGCATTGTGATGACACGGTCATGGAACAATGTGATGAGAAGAATTCCGGAGCATTGTGATGACAAGGGCCATGGAGCATTGTGATGACACGGTCATGGAACATTGTGATGAGAAGAATTCTGTAGCATTGTCATGAAAAGGGCCATGGAGCATTGTGATGACACGGTCATGGAACATTGTGATGACAAGAATTCTGGAGCACTGTGATGACAAGGGCCATGGAGCATTGTGATGACACGGTCATGGAACATTGTGATGAGAAGAATTCTGGAGCATTGTGCTGACAAGGGCCATGGAGCATTGTGATGATACGGTCATGGAACATTGTGATGACAAGAATTCTGGAGCAATATGATGACAAGGGCCATGGAGCATTGTGATGACACAGCCATGGAACATTGTGATGACAAGAATTCTGGAGCATTGTGATGACAAGTGTCATGGAGCTTTGTGATGACACGGTCATGGAACATTGTGATGACACGAATTCTGGAGCATTGTGATGACAAGGGCCATGGAGCATTGTGATGACACGGTCATGGAACATTGTGATGAGAAGAATTCTGGAGCATGGTGCTGACAAGGGCCATGGAGCATTGTGATGACACGGTCATGGAACATTGTGATGAGAAGAATTCTGGATGATTGTGATGACAAGGGTCATGGAGCATTGTGATGACATGGTCAAGGAAGATTGCAATGACAAGATTTCTGGAGCATTGTGATGAAAGGGCATGGAGCATGGTGATTAAAGGTGACAAGGAACATTGTGAAGATATTGGCAGAGAACTCTGTGATGACAGTGGTCATGGAATGTTGTGACAAAAAGTGTCATGGAACATTGTGCTGACAAGGGCCATGGAGCATTGTGATGACACGGTTATGGAACATTGTGATGACAGGAATTCTGGAGCATTGTGCTGAAAAGGGCCATGTAGCATTGTGATGACACGGTCATGGAACAATGTGATGAGAAGAATTCCGGAGCATTGTGATGACAAGGGCCATGGAGCATTGTGATGACACGGTCATGGAACATTGTGATGACAAGAATTCTGGAGCATTCTGATGACAAAGGCGATGGAGCATTGTGATGACACGGTCATGGAACATTGTAATGAGAAGAATTCTGGAGCATTCTGATGACAAGCGCCATAGAGCATTTTGATGACACGTTCATGGAATATAGTAATAACAAGAATTCTGGAGCATTATGATGACAAGGGCCATGGAGCATTGTGATGAAACGGCCATGGAACATAGTGATGACAAGAATTCTGGAGCATTGTGATGACAGTGGCCATGGAGAATTGTGTTGACACGGTCATGGAACATTGTGATGACAAGAATTCTGGAGCATTGTGATGACAAGGGCCATGGAGCATTGTGATGACACGGTCATGGAACATTGTGATGAGAAGAATTCTGGAGCATTGTGCTGACAAGGGCCATGGAGCATTGTGATGATACGGTCATGGAAAATTGTGATGACAAGAATTCTGGAGCATTATGATGACAAGGGCCATGGAGCATTGTGATGACACAGCCATGGAACATTGTGATGACAAGAATTCTGGAGCATTGTGATGAAAATGGCCATGGATCATTGTGATGACACGGTCATGGAACATTGTGATGAGAAGAATTCTGGAGCATTATCATGACAAGGGCCATGGAGCATTGTGATGACACGGCCATGGAACATTGTGATGACAAGAATTCTGGAGCATTGTGATGACAATGGCCATGGAGCATTGTGATGACACGGTATGGAACAATGTGATGACAAGAATTCTGGAGCATTGTGATGAGAAGGGCCATGCAGCATTTTGATGACATGGTCATGGAACATTGTTATGACAGGAATTCTGGAGCATTGTGCTGAAAAGTGCCATGGAGCATTGTGATGACACGGTCATGGAACAATGTGATGAGAAGAATTCCGGAGCATTGTGATGACAAGGGCCATGGAGCATTGTGATGACACGGTCATGGAACATTGTGATGAGAAGAATTCTGTAGCATTGTCATGACAAGGGCCATGGAGCATTGTGATGACACGGTCATGGAACATTGTGATGACAAGCATTCTGGAGCATTGTGATGACAAGTGCCATGGAGCATTGTGATGACACGGTCATGGAACATTGTGATGAGAAGAATTCTGGAGCATTGTGCTGACAAGGGCCATGGAGCATTGTGATGATACGGTCATGGAACATTGTGATGACAAGAATTCTGGAGCATTATGATGACAAGGGCCATGGAGCATTGTGATGACACAGCCATGGAACATTGTGATGACAAGAATTCTGGAGCATTGTGATGACAAGGGTCATGGAGCATTGTGATGACACGGTCATGGAACATTGTGATGAGAAGAATTCTGAGGCATTGTCATGACAAGGGCCATGGAGCATTGTGATGACACGGCCATGGAACATTGTGATGACAAGAATTCTGGAGCATTGTGATGACAATGGCCATGGAGCATTGTGATGACACGGTATGGAACAATGTGATGACAAGAATTCTGGAGCATTGTGATGAGAAGGGCCATGGAGCATTGTAATGACACGGTCATGGAACATTGTGATGACAGGAATTCTGGAGCATTGTGTTGAAAAGTGCCATGGAGCATTGTGATGACACGGTCATGGAACAATGTGATGAGAAGAATTCCGGAGCATTGTGATGACAAGGGCCATGGAGCATTGTGATGACACGGTCATGGAACATTGTGATGAGAAGAATTCTGTAGCATTTTCATGACAAGGGCCATGGAGCATTGTGATGACACGGTCATGGAACATTGTGATGACAAGAATTATGGAGCATTGTGATGACAAGGGCCATGGAGCATTGTGATGACACGGTCATGGAACATTGTGATGAGAAGAATTCTGGAACATTGTGCTGACAAGGGCCATGGAGCATTGTGATGATACGGTCATGAAACATTGTGATGACAAGAATTCTGGAGCATTATGATGACAAGGGCCATGGAGCATTGTGATGACACAGTCAGAGAACATTGTGATGACAAGAATTCTGGAGCATTTTGATGACAATGGCCATGGAGCATTGTGATGACACGGTATGGAACAATGTGATGACAAGTATTCTGGAGCATTGTGATGAGAAGGGCCATGCAGCATTGTGATGACACGGTCATGGAACATTGTGATGACAGGAATTCTGGAGCATTCTGATGACAAGGGCCATGGAGCATTGTGATGACACAACCATGGAACATTGTGATGACAAGAATTCTGGAGCATTGTGATGAAAATAGCCATGGATCATTGTGATGACACGGTCATGGATCATTGTGATGAGAAGAATTCTGGAGCATTATCATGACAAGAGCCATGGAGCATTGTGATGACAGGGCCATGGAACATTGTGATGACAAGAATTCGGGAGCATTGTGATGACAATGGCCATGGAGCATTGTGATGACACGGTATGGAACAATGTGATGACAAGAATTCTGGAGCATTGTGATGAGAAGGGCCATGCAGCATTGTGATGACACGGTCATGGAACATTGTGATGACAGGAATTCTGGAGCATTGTGCTGAAAAGTGCCATGGAGCATTGTGATGACACGGTCATGGAACAATGTGATGAGAAGGATTGCGGAGCATTGTGATGACAAGTGCCATGGAGCATTGTGATGACACGGTCATGGAACATTGTGATGAGAAGAATTCTGTAGCATTGTCATTAAAAGGGCCATGGAGCATTGTGATGACACGGTCATGGAACATTGTGATGACAAGAATTCTGGAGCATTGTGATGACAAGGGCCATGGAGCATTGTGATGACACGGTCATGGAACATTGTGATGAGAAGAATTCTGGAGCATTGTGCTGACAAGGGCCATGGAGCATTGTGATGACACGGTCATGGAACATTGTGATGAGAAGAATTCTGTAGCATTGTCATGAAAAGTGCCATGGAGCATTGTGATGACACGGTCATGGAACATTGTGATGACAAGAATTCTGGAGCATTGTGATGACAAGGGCCATGGAGCATTGTGATGAGAAGAATTCTGGAGCATTGTGCTGACAAGGGCCATGGAGCATTGTGATGATACGGTCATGGAACATTGTGATGACAAGAATTCTGGAGCATTATGATGACAAGGGCCATGGAGCATTGTGATGACACAGCCATGGAACATTGTGATGACAAGAATTCTGGAGCATTGTGATGACAAGGGTCATGGAACATTGTGATGACACGGTCATGGAACATTGTGATGACAAGAATTCTGGAGCATTTTGATGACAAGGGCCATGGAGCATTGTGATGACACGGTCATGGAACATTGTGATGAGAAGAATTCTGGAGCATGGTGCTGACAAGTGCCATGGAGCATTGTGATGACACGGTCATGGAACATTGTGATGAGAAGAATTCTGGATCATTGTGATGACAAGGGTCATGGAGCATTGTGATGACATGGTCAAAGAAGATTGCGATGACAAGATTTCTGGAGCATTGTGATGAAAGGGCATGGAGCATGGTGATTAAAGGTGACAAGGAACATTGTGATGATATTGGCAGAGAACTCTGTGATGACAGTGGTCATGGAGTGTTGTGACAAAACGTGTCATGGAACATTGTGCTGACAAGGGCCATGGAGCATTGTGATGACACGGTTATGGAACATTGTGATGACAGGAATTCTGGAGCATTGTGCTGAAAAGGGCCATGTAGCATTGTGATGACACGGTCATGGAACAATGTGATGAGAAGAATTCCGGAGCATTGTGATGACAAGGGCCATGGAGCATTGTGATGACACGGTCATGGAACATTGTGATGACAAGAATTCTGGAGCATTCTGATGACAAAGGCGATGGAGCATTGTGATGACACGGTCATGGAACATTGTGATGAGAAGAATTCTGGAGCATTTTGATGACAAGCGCCATAGAGCATTTTGATGACACGTTCATGGAATATAGTAATGACAAGAATTCTGGAGCATTATGATGACAAGGGCCATGGAGCATTGTGATGAAACGGCCATGGAACATAGTGATGACAAGAATTCTGGAGCATTGTGATGACAGTGGCCATGCAGAATTGTGTTGACACGGTCATGGAACATTGTGATGACAAGAATTCTGGAGCATTGTGATGACAAGGGCCATGGAGTATTGTGATGACACGGTCATGGAACATTGTGATGAGAAGAATTCTGGAGCATTGTGCTGACAAGGGCCATGGAGCATTGTGATGATACGGTCATGGAACATTGTGATGACAAGAATTCTGGAGCATTATGATGACAAGGGCCATGGAGCATTGTGATGACACAGCCATGGAACATTGTGATGACAAGAATTCTGGAGCATTGTGATGAAAATGGCCATGGATCATTGTGATGACACGGTATGGAACAATGTGATGACAAGAATTCTGGAGCATTGTGATGAGAAGGGCCATGCAGCATTGTGATGACACGGTCATGGAACATTGTGATGACAGGAATTCTGGAGCATTTTGATGACAAGGGCCATGGAGCATTGTGATGACACAGCCATGGAACATTGTGATGACAAGAATTCTGGAGCATTGTGATGAAAATGGCCATGGATCATTGTGATGACACGGTCATGGATCATTGTGATGAGAAGAATTCTGGAGCATTATCATGACAAGAGCCATGGAGCATTGTGATGACACGGCCATGGAACATTGTGATGACAAGAATTCTGGAGCATTGTGATGAAAATGGCCATGGAGCATTGTGATGACACGGTATGGAACAATGTGATGACAAGAATTCTGGAGCATTGTGATGAGAAGGGCCATGCAGCATTGTGATGACACGGTCATGGAACATTGTGATGACAGGAATTCTGGAGCATTGTGCTGAAAAGTGCCATGGAGCATTGTGATGACACGGTCATGGAACAATGTGATGAGAAGAATTCCGGAGCATTGTGATGACAAGTGCCATGGAGCATTGTGATGACACGGTCATGGAACATTGTGATGAGAAGAATTTTGTAGCATTGTCATGAAAAGGGCCATGGAGCATTGTGATGACACGGTCATGGAACATTGTGATGACAAGAATTCTGGAGCATTGTGATGACAAGGGCCATGGAGCATTGTGATGACACGGTCATGGAACATTGTAATGAGAAGAATTCTGGAGCATTGTGCTGACAAGGGCCATGGAGCATTGTGATGATACGGTCATGGAACATTGTGATGACAAGAATTCTGGAGCATTATGATGACACGGGCCATGGAGCATTGTGATGACACAGCCATGGAACATTGTGACGACAAGAATTCTGGAGCATTGTGATGAAAATGGCCATGGATCATTGTGATGACACGGTCATGGATCATTGTGATGAGAAGAATTCTGGAGCATTGTGCTGAAAAGTGCCATGGAGCATTGTGATGACACGGTCATGGAACAATATGATGAGAAGAATTCCGGAGCATTGTGATGACAAGGGCCATGGAGCATTGTGATGACACGGTCATGGAACATTGTGATGAGAAGAATTCTGTAGCATTGTCATGACAAGGGCCATGGAGCATTGTGATGACACGGTCATGGAACATTGTGATGAGAAGAATTCTGTAGCATTGTCATGACAAGGGCCATGGAGCATTGTGATGACACGGTCATGGAACATTGTGATGACAAGCATTCTGGAGCATTGTGATGACAAGTGCCATGGAGCATTGTGATGACACGGTCATGGAACATTGTGATGAGAAGAATTCTGGAGCATTGTGCTGACAAGGGCCATGGAGCATTGTGATGATACGGTCATGGAACATTGTGATGACAAGAATTCTGGAGCATTATGATGACAAAGGCCATGGAGCATTGTGATGACACAGCCATGGAACATTGTGATGACAAGAATTCTGGAGCATTGTGATGACAAGGGTCATGGAGCATTGTGATGACACGGTCATGGAACATTGTGATGAGAAGAATTCTGAGGCATTGTCATGACAAGGGCCATGGAGCATTGTGATGACACGGCCATGGAACATTGTGATGACAAGAATTCTGGAGCATTGTGATGACAATGGCCATGGAGCATTGTGATGACACGGTATGGAACAATGTGATGACAAGAATTCTGGAGCATTGTGATGAGAAGGGCCATGGAGCATTGTGATGACACGGTCATGGAACATTGTGATGACAGGAATTCTGGAGCATTGTGTTGAAAAGTGCCATGGAGCATTGTGATGACACGGTCATGGAACAATGTGATGAGAAGAATTCCGGAGCATTGTGATGACAAGGGACATGGAGCATTGTGATGACACGGTCATGGAACATTGTGATGAGAAGAATTCTGTAGCATTTTCATGACAAGGGCCATGGAGCATTGTGATGACACGGTCATGGAACATTGTGATGACAAGAATTATGGAGCATTGTGATGACAAGGGCCATGGAGCATTGTGATGACACGGTCATGGAACATTGTGATGAGAAGAATTCTGGAGCATTGTGCTGACAAGGGCCATGGAGCATTGTGATGATACGGTCATGAAACATTGTGATGACAAGAATTCTGGAGCATTATGATGACAAGGGCCATGGAGCATTGTGATGACACAGCCATGGAACATTGTGACGACAAGAATTCTGGAGCATTGTGATGACAATGGCCATGGAGCATTGTGATGACACGGTATGGAACAATGTGATGACAAGAATTCTGGAGCATTGTGATGAGAAGGGCCATGCAGCATTGTGATGACACGGTCATGGAACATTGTGATGACAGGAATTCTGGAGCATTTTGATGACAAGGGCCATGGAGCATTGTGATGACACAGCCATGGAACATTGTGATGACAAGAATTCTGGAGCATTGTGATGAAAATGGCCATGGATCATTGTGATGACACGGTCATGGATAATTGTGATGAGAAGAATTCTGGAGCATTATCATGACAAGAGCCATGGAGCATTGTGATGACACGGCCATGGAACATTGTGATGACAAGAATTCTGGAGCATTGTGATGACCATGGCCATGGAGCATTGTGATGACACGGTATGGAACAATGTGATGACAAGAATTCTGGAGCATTGTGATGAGAAGGGCCATGCAGCATTGTGATGACACGGTCATGGAACATTGTGATGACAGGAATTCTGGAGCATTGTGCTGAAAAGTGCCATGGAGCATTGTGATGACACGGTCATGGAACAATGTGATGAGAAGAATTCCGGAGCATGGTGATGACAAGTGCCATGGAGCATTGTGATGACACGGTCATGGAACAGTGTGATGAGAAGAATTCTGTAGTATTGTCATGAAAAGGGCCATGGAGCATTGTGATGACACGGTCATGGAACATTGTGATGACAAGAATTCTGGAGCATTGTGATGACAAGGGCCATGGAGCATTGTGATGACACGGCCATGGAACATTGTGATGACAAGAATTCTGGAGCATTGTGATGACAATGGCCATGGAGCATTGTGATGACACGGTATGGAACAATGTGATGACAAGAATTCTGGAGCATTGTGATGAGAAGGGCCATGCAGCATTGTGATGACACGGTCATGGAACATTGTGATGACAGGAATTCTGGAGCATTGTTCTGAAAAGTGCCATGGAGCATTGTGATGACACGGTCATGGAACAATGTGATGAGAAGAATTCCGGAGCATTGTGATGACAAGGGCCATGGAGCATTGTGATGACACGGTCATGGAACATTGTGATGAGAAGAATTCTGTACCATTGTCATGAAAAGGGCCATGGAGCATTGTGATGACACGGTCATGGAACATTGTGATGACAAGAATTCTGGAGCATTGTGATGACAAGGGTCATGGAGCATTGTGATGACACGGTCATGGAACATTGTGATGACAAGAATTCTGGAGCATTGTGATGACAAGGGCCATGGAGCATTGTGATGACACGGTCATGGAACATTGTGATGAGAAGAATTCTGGAGCATGGTGCTGACAAGGGCCATGGAGCATTGTGATGACACGGTCATGGAACATTGTGATGAGAAGAATTCTGGATCATTGTGATGACAAGGGTCAGGGAGCATTGTGATGACATGGTCAAGGAAGATTGCGATGACAAGATTTCTGGAGCATTGTGATGAAAGGGCATGGAGCATGGTGATTAAAGGTGACAAGGAACATTGTGATGATATTGGCAGAGAACTCTGTGATGACAGTGGTCATGGAGTGTTGTGACAAACAGTGTCATGGAACATTGTGCTGACAAGGGCCATGGAGCATTGTGATGACACGGTTATGGAACATTGTGATGACAGGAATTCTGGAGCATTGTGCTGAAAAGGGCCATGTAGCATTGTGATGACACGGTCATGGAACAATGTGATGAGAAGAATTCCGGAGCATTGTGATGACAAGGGCCATGGAGCATTGTGATGACACGGTCATGGAACATTGTGATGACAAGAATTCTGGAGCATTCTGATGACAAAGGCGATGGAGCATTGTGATGACACGGTCATGGAACATTGTGATGAGAAGAATTCTGAGGCATTGTCATGACAAGGGCCATGGAGCATTGTGATGACACGGCCATGGAATATTGTGATGACAAGAATTCTGGAGCATTGTGATGACAATGGCCATGGAGCATTGTGATGACACGGTATGGAACAATGTGATGACAAGAATTCTGGAGAATTGTGATGAGAAGGGCCATGCAGCATTGTGATGACACGGTCATGGAACATTGTGATGACAGGAATTCTGGAGCATTGTGCTGAAAAGTGCCATGGAGCATTGTGATGACACGGTCATGGAACAATGTGATGAGAAGAATTCCGGAGCATTGTGATGACAAGGGCCATGGAGCATTGTGATGACACGGTCATGGAACATTGTGATGAGAAGAATTCTGTACCATTGTCATGAAAAGGGCCATGGAGCATTGTGATGACACGGTCATGGAACATTGTGATGACAAGAATTCTGGAGCATTGTGATGACAAGGGTCATGGAGCATTGTGATGACACGGTCATGGAACATTGTGATGACAAGAATTCTGGAGCATTGTGATGACAAGGGCCATGGAGCATTGTGATGACACGGTCATGGAACATTGTGATGAGAAGAATTCTGGAGCATGGTGCTGACAAGGGCCATGGAGCATTGTGATGACACGGTCATGGAACATTGTGATGAGAAGAATTCTGGATCATTGTGATGACAAGGGTCATGGAGCATTGTGATGACATGGTCAAGGAAGATTGCGATGACAAGATTTCTGGAGCATTGTGATGAAAGGGCATGGAGCATGGTGATTAAAGGTGACAAGGAACATTGTGATGATATTGGCAGAGAACTCTGTGATGACAGTGGTCATGGAGTGTTGTGACAAACAGTGTCATGGAACATTGTGCTGACAAGGGCCATGGAGCATTGTGATGACACGGTTATGGAACATTGTGATGACAGGAATTCTGGAGCATTGTGCTGAAAAGGGCCATGTAGCATTGTGATGACACGGTCATGGAACAATGTGATGAGAAGAATTCCGGAGCATTGTGATGACAAGGGCCATGGAGCATTGTGATGACACGGTCATGGAACATTGTGATGACAAGAATTCTGGAGCATTCTGATGACAAAGGCGATGGAGCATTGTGATGACACGGTCATGGAACATTGTGATGAGAAGAATTCTGAGGCATTGTCATGACAAGGGCCATGGAGCATTGTGATGACACGGTCATGGAACATTGTGATGACAAGAATTCTGGAGCATTGTGATGACAAGGGCCATGGAGCATTGTGATGACACGGTCATGGAACATTGTGATGAGAAGAATTCTGGAGCATTGTGCTGACAAGGGCCATGGAGCATTGTGATGATACGGTCATGGAACATTGGGATGACAAGAATTCTGGAGCATTATGATGACAAGGGCCATGGAGCATTGTGATGACACAGCCATGGAACATTGTGATGACAAGAATTCTGGAGCATTGTGATGACAATGGCCATGGAGCATTGTGATGACACGGTCATGGAACATTGTGATGAGAAGAATTCTGGAGCATTGTCATGACAAGGGCCATGGAGCATTGTGATGACACGGCCATGGAACATTGTGATGACAAGAATTCTGGAGCATCGTGATGACAATGGCCATGCAGCATTGTGATGACACGGTATGGAACATTGTGATGACAAGAATTCTGGAGCATTGTGATGACAAGCGCCATGGAGCATTGTGATGACAAAGTCATGGAACATTGTGATGACAGGAATTCTGGAGCATTGTGCTGAAAAGGGCCATGGAGCATTGTGATGACACGGTCATGGAACATTGTGATGACAAGAATTCTGAAGCATTGTGATGACAAGTGTCATGGAGCATTGTGATGACACGGTCATGGAACATTGTGATGACAAGAATTCTGGAGCATTGTGATGACAAGGGCCATGGAGCATTGTGATGACACGGTCATGGAACATTGTGATGAGAAGAATTCTGGAGCATGGTGCTGACAAAGGCCATGGAGCATTGTGATGACACGGTCATGGAACATTGTGATGAGAAAAATTCTGGATCATTGTGATGACAAGGGTCATGGAGCATTGTGATGACATGGTCAAGGAAGATTGCAATGACAAGATTACTGGAGCATTGTGATGAAAGGGCATGGAGCATTGTGATTAAAGGTGACAAGGAACATTGTGATGATATTGGCAGAGAACTCTGTGATGACAGTGGTCATGGAGTGTTGTGACAAAAAGTGTCATGGAACATTGTGCTGACAAGGGCCATGGAGCATTGTGATGACACGGTATGGAACAATGTGATGACAAGAATTCCGGAGCATTGTGATGACAAGGGCCATGGAGCATTGTGATGACACGGCCATGGAACATTGTAATGAGAAGAATTCTGGAGCATTGTGATGAGAAGGGCCATGCAGCATTGTGATGACACGGTCATGGAACATTGTGATGACAGGAATTCTGGAGCATTGTGCTGAAAAGTGCCATGGAGCATTGTGATGACACGGTCATGGAACAATGTGATGAGAAGAATTCCGGAGCATTGTGATGACAAGGGCCATGGAGCATTGTGATGACACGGTCATGGAACATTGTGATGAGAAGAATTCTGGAGCATTGTGATGACAAGGGCCATGGAGCATTGTGATGACACGGTCATGGAACATTGTGATGAGAAGAATTCTGGAGCATTGTGCTGACAAGGGCCATGGAGCATTGTGATGATACGGTCATGGAACATTGTGATGACAAGAATTCTGGAGCATTATGATGACACGGGCCATGGAGCATTGTGATGACACAGCCATGGAACATTGTGATGACAAGAATTCTGGAGCATTGTGATGAAAATGGCCATGGATCATTGTGATGACACGGTCATGGATCATTGTGATGAGAAGAATTCTGGAGCATTATCATGACAAGGGCCATGGAGCATTGTGATGACACGGCCATGGAACATTGTGATGACAAGAATTCTGGAGCATTGTGATGACAATGGCCATGGAGCATTGTGATGACACGGTATGGAACAATGTGATGACAAGAATTCTGGAGCATTGTAATGAGAAGGGCCATGCAGCATTGTGATGACACGGTCATGGAACAATGTGATGAGAAGAATTCCGGAGCATTGTGATGACAAGGGCCATGGAGCATTGTGATGACACGGTCATGGAACATTGTGATGAGAAGAATTCTGTAGCATTGTCATGAAAAGGGCCATGGAGCATTGTGATGACACGGTCATGGAACATTGTGATGACAAGAATTCTGGAGCATTGTGATGACAAGGGCCATGGAGCATTGTGATGAGAAGAATTCTGGAGAATGGTGCTGACAAGGGCCATGGAGCATTGTGATGATACGGTCATGGAACATTGTGATGACAAGAATTCTGGAGCATTATGATGACAAGGGCCATGGAGCATTGTGATGACACAGCCATGGAACATTGTGATGACAAGAATTCTGGAGCATTGTGATGACAAGGTTCATGGAACATTGTGATGACACGGTCATGGAACATTGTGATGAGAAGAATTCTTTAGCATTGTCATGACAAGGGCCATGGATCATTGTGATGACACGGTCATGGAACATTGTGATGAGAAGAATTCTGTAGCATTGTCATGACAAGGGCCATGGAGCATTGTGATGACACGGTCATGGAACATTGTGATGACAAGCATTCTGGAGCATTGTGATGACAAGTGCCATGGTGCATTGTGATGACATGGTCATGGAACATTGTGATGAGAAGAATTCTGGAGCATTGTGCTGACAAGGGCCATGGAGCATTGTGATGATACGGTCATGGAACATTGTGATGACAAGAATTCTGGAGCATTATGATGACAAGGGCCATGGAGCATTGTGATGACACAGCCATGGAACATTGTGATGACAAGAATTCTGGAGCATTGTGATGACAAGGGTCATGGAGCATTGTGATGACACGGTCATGGAACACTGTGATGAGAAGAATTCTGAGGCATTGTCATGACAAGGGCCATGGAGCATTGTGATGACACGGCCATGGAACATTGTGATGACAAGAATTCTGGAGCATTGTGATGACAATGGCCATGGAGCATTGTGATGACATGGTATGGAACAATGTGATGACAAGAATTCTGGAGCATTGTGATGAGAAGGGCCATGGACCATTGTGATGACACGGTCATGGAACATTGTGATGACAGGAATTCTGGAGCATTGTTTTGAAAAGTGCCATGGAGCATTGTGATGACACGGTCATGGAACAATGTGATGAGAAGAATTCCGGAGCATTGTGATGACAAGGGCCATGGAGCATTGTGATGACACGGTCATGGAACATTGTGATGAGAAGAATTCTGTAGCATTTTCATGACAAGGGCCATGGAGCATTGTGATGACACGGTCATGGAACATTGTGATGACAAGAATTATGGAGCATTGTGATGACAAGGGCCATGGAGCATTGTGATGACACGGTCATGGAACATTGTGATGAGAAGAATTCTGGAGCATTGTGCTGACAAGGGCCATGGAGCATTGTGATGATACGGTCATGAAACATTGTGATGACAAGAATTCTGGAGCATTATGATGACAAGGGCCATGGAGCATTGTGATGACACAGCCATGGAACATTGTGATGACAAGAATTCTGGAGCATTGTGATGACAATGGCCATGGAGCATTGTGATGACACGGTATGGAACAATGTGATGACAAGAATTCTGGAGCATTGTGATTCGAAGGGCCATGCAGCATTGTGATGACACGGTCATGGAACATTGTGATGACAGGAATTCTGGAGCATTTTGATGACAAGGGCCATGGAGCATTGTGATGACACAGCCATGGAACATTGTGATGACAAGAATTCTGGAGCATTGTGATGAAAATGGCCATGGATCATTGTGATGACACGGTCATGGATCATTGTGATGAGAAGAATTCTGGATCATTGTGATGACAAGGGTCATGGAGCATTGTGATGACATGGTCAAGGAAGATAGCGATGACAAGATTTCTGGAGCATTGTGATGAAAGGGCATGGAGCATGGTGATTAAAGGTGACAAGGAACATTGTGATGATATTGGCAGAGAACTCTGTGATGACAGTGGTCATGGAGTGTTGTGACAAAAAGTGTCATGGAACATTGTGCTGACAAGGGGCATGGAGCATTGTGATGACACGGTTATGGAACATTGTGATGACAGGAATTCTGGAGCATTGTGCTGAAAAGGGCCATGTAGCATTGTGATGACACGGTCATGGAACAATGTGATGAGAAGAATTCCGGAGCATTGTGATGACAAGGGCCATGGAGCATTGTGATGACACGGTCATGGAACATTGTGATGACAAGAATTCTGGAGCATTCTGATGACAAAGGCGATGGAGCATTGTGATGACACGGTCATGGAACATTGTGATGAGAAGAATTCTGGAGCATTGTCATGACAAGGGCCATGGAGCATTGTGATGACACGGTCATGGAACATTGTGATGACAAGAATTCTGGAGCATTGTGATGACAAGGGCCATGGAGCATTGTGATGACACGGTCATGGAACATTGTGATGAGAAGAATTCTGGAGCATTGTGCTGACAAGGGCCATGGAGCATTGTGATGATACGGTCATGGAACATTGTGATGACAAGAATTCTGGAGCATTATGATGACAAGGGCCATGGAGCATTGCGATGACACAGACATGGAACATTGTGATGACAAGAATTCTGGAGCATTGTGATGAAAATGGCCATGGATCATTGTGATGACACGGTCATGGAACATTGTGATGAGAAGAATTCTGGAGCATTATCATGACAAGGGCCATGGAGCATTGTGGTGACACGGCCATGGAACATTGTGATGACAAGAATTCTGGAGCATTATGATGACAAGGGCCATGGAGCATTGCGATGACACAGACATGGAACATTGTGATGACAAGAATTCTGGAGCATTGTGATGACAATGGCCATGGAGCATTGTGATGACACGGTATGGAACAATGTGATGACAAGAATTCTGGAGCATTGTGATGAGAAGGGCCATGCAGCATTTTGATGACACGGTCATGGAACATTGTGATGACAGGAATTCTGGAGCATTGTGCTGAAATGTGCCATGGAGCATTGTGATGACACGGTCATGGAACAATGTGATGAGAAGAATTCCGGAGCATTGTGATGACAAGGGCCATGGAGCATTGTGATGACACGGTCATGGAACATTGTGATGAGAAGAATTCTGTAGCATTGTCATGACAAGGGCCATGGAGCATTGTGATGACACGGTCATGGAACATTGTGATGACAAGCATTCTGGAGCATTGTGATGACAAGGGCCATGGAGCATTGTGATGACATGGTCATGGAACATTGTGATGAGAAGAATTCTGGAGCATTGTGCTGACAAGGGCCATGGAGCATTGTGATGATACGGTCATGGAACATTGTGATGAGAAGAATTCTGTAGCATTGTCATGACAAGGGCCATGGAGCATTGTGATGACACGGCCATGGAACATTGTGATGACAAGAATTCTGGAGCATTGTGATGACAATGGCCATGGAGCATTGTGATGACATGGTATGGAACAATGTGATGACAAGATTTCTGGAGCATTGTGATGAGAAGGGCCATCGAGCATTGTGATGACACGGTCATGGAACATTGTGATGACAGGAATTTTGGAGCATTGTGTTGAAAAGTGCCATGGAGCATTGTGATGACACGGTCATGGAACAATGTGATGAGAAAAATTCCGGAGCATTGTGATGACAAGGGCCATGGAGCATTGTGATGACACGGTCATGGAACATTGTGATGAGAAGAATTCTGTAGCATTTTCATGACAAGGGCCATGGAGCATTGTGATGACACGGTCATGGAACATTGTGATGACAAGAATTATGGAGCATTGTGATGACAAGGGCCATGGAGCATTGTGATGACACGGTCATGGAACATTGTGATGAGAAGAATTCTGGAGCATTGTGCTGACAAGGGCCATGGAGCATTGTGATGATACGGTCATGAAACATTGTGATGACAAGAATTCTGGAGCATTATGATGACAAGGGCCATGGAGCATTGTGATGACACAGCCATGGAACATTGTGTTGACAAGAATTCTGGAGCATTGTGATGACAAAGGCCATGGAGCATTGTGATGACACGGTAAGGAACAATGTGATGACAAGAATTCTGGAGCATTGTGATGAGAAGTGCCATGCAGCATTGTGATGACACGGTCATGGAACATTGTGATGACAGGAATTCTGGAGCATTTTGATGACAAGGGCCATGGAGCATTGTGATGACACAGCCATGGAACATTGTGATGACAAGAATTCTGGAGCATTGTGATGAAAATGGCCATGGATCATTGTGATGACACGGTCATGGATCATTGTGATGAGAAGAATTCTGGATCATTGTGATGACAAGGTTCATGGAGCATTGTGATGACATGGTCAAGGAAGATTGCGATGACAAGATTTCTGGAGCATTGTGATGAAAGGGCATGGAGCATGGTGATTAAAGGTGACAAGGAACATTGTGATGATATTGGCAGAGAACTCTGTGATGACAGTGGTCATGGAGTGTTGTGACAAAAAGTGTCATGGAACATTGTGCTGACAAGGGCCATGGAGCATTGTGATGACACGGTTATGGAACATTGTGATGACAGGAATTCTGGAGCATTGTGCTGAAAAGGGCCAT
Source organism: Balaenoptera acutorostrata (assembly GCF_949987535.1). NCBI lineage: Eukaryota > Metazoa > Chordata > Mammalia > Artiodactyla > Balaenopteridae > Balaenoptera > Balaenoptera acutorostrata. The sequence continues at coordinate 18,221,689 of NC_080067.1, forward strand.
GTAGCATTGTGATGACACGGTCATGGAACAATGTGATGAGAAGAATTCCGGAGCATTGTGATGACAAGGGCCATGGAGCATTGTGATGACACGGTCATGGAACATTGTGATGACAAGAATTCTGGAGCATTCTGATGACAAATGCGATGGAGCATTGTGATGACACGGTCATGGAACATTGTGATGAGAAGAATTCTGGAGCATTGTCATGACAAGGGCCATGGAGCATTGTGATGACACGGTCATGGAACATTGTGATGACAAGAATTCTGGAGCATTGTGATGACAAGGGCCATGGAGCATTGTGATGACACGGTCATGGAACATTGTGATGAGAAGAATTCTGGAGCATTGTGCTGACAAGGGCCATGGAGCATTGTGATGATATGGTCATGGAACATTGTGATGACAAGAATTCTGGAGCATTATGATGACAAGGGCCATGGAGCATTGCGATGACACAGACATGGAACATTGTGATGACAAGAATTCTGGAGCATTGTGATGAAAATGGCCATGGATCATTGTGATGACACGGTCATGGAACATTGTGATGAGAAGAATTCTGGAGCATTGTGATGACAAGGGCCATGGAGCATTGTGATGACACGGTCATGGAACATTGTGATGAGAAGAATTCTGGAGCATTGTGCTGACAATGGCCATGGAGCATTGTGATGATACGGTCATGGAACATTGGGATGACAAGAATTCTGGAGCATTATGATGACAAGGGCCATGGAGCATTGTGATGACACAGCCATGGAACATTGTGATGACAAGAATTCTGGAGCATTGTGATGACAATGGCCATGGAGCATTGTGATGACACGGTCATGGAACATTGTGATGAGAAGAATTCTGGAGCATTGTCATGACAAGGGCCATGGAGCATTGTGATGACACGGCCAAGGAACATTGTGATGACAAGAATTCTGGAGCATCGTGATGACAATGGCCATGCAGCATTGTGATGACACGGTATGGAACAATGTGATGACAAGAATTCTGGAGCATTGTGATGACAAGCGCCATGGAGCATTGTGATGACAAAGTCATGGAACATTGTGATGACAGGAATTCTGGAGCATTGTGCTGAAATGGGCCATGGAGCATTGTGATGACACGGTCATGGAACATTGTGATGACAAGAATTCTGAAGCATTGTGATGACAAGGGTCATGGAGCATTGTGATGACACGGTCATGGAACATTGTGATGACAAGAATTCTGGAGCATTGTGATGACAAGTGCCATGGAGCATTGTGATGACACGGTCATGGAACATTGTGATGAGAAGAATTCTGGAGCATGGTGCTGACAAGGGCCATGGAGCATTGTGATGACACGGTCATGGAACATTGTGATGAGAAGAATTCTGGATCATTGTGATGACAAGGGTCATGGAGCATGGTGATGACATGGTCAAGGAAGATTGCAATGACAAGATTTCTGGAGCATTGTGATGAAAGGGCATGGAGCATTGTGATTAAAGGTGACAAGGAACATTGTGATGATATTGGCAGAGAACTCTGTGATGACAGTGGTCATGGAGTGTTGTGACAAAAAGTGTCATGGAACATTGTGCTGACAAGGGCCATGGAGCATTGTGATGACACGGTATGGAACAATGTGATGACAAGAATTCCGGAGCATTGTGATGACAAGGGCCATGGAGCATTGTGATGACACGGCCATGGAACATTGTAATGAGAAGAATTCTGGAGCATTGTGATGAGAAGGGCCATGCAGCATTGTGATGACACGGTCATGGAACATTGTGATGACAGGAATTCTGGAGCATTGTGCTGAAAAGTGCCATGGAGCATTGTGATGACACGGTCATGGAACAATGTGATGAGAAGAATTCCGGAGCATTGTGATGACAAGGGCCATGGAGCATTGTGATGACACGGTCATGGAACATTGTGATGAGAAGAATTCTGTAGCATTGTCATGACAAGGGCCATGGAGCATTCTGATGACACGGTCATGGAACATTGTGATGACAAGAATTCTGGAGCATTGTGATGACAAGGGCCTTGGAGCATTGTGATGACACGGTCATGGAACATTGTGATGACAAGAATTCTGGAGCATTGTGATGACAAGGGCCATGGAGCATTGTGATGACACGGTCATGGAACATTGTGATGAGAAGAATTCTGGAGCATGGTGCTGACAAGGGCCATGGAGCATTGTGATGACACGGCCATGGAACATTGTGATGACAAGAATTCTGGAGCATTGTGATGACAGTGGCCATGCAGCATTGTTTTGACACGCTCATGGAACATTGTGATGACAAGAATTCTGGAGCATTATGATGACAAGGGCCATGGAGCATTGTGATGACACAGCCATGGAACATTGTGATGACAAGAATTCTGGAGCATTGTGATGACAATGGCCATGGAGCATTGTGATGACACGGTCATGGAACATTGTGATGAGAAGAATTCTGGAGCATTGTCATGACAAAGGCCATGGAGCATTGTGATGACACGGCCATGGAACATTGTGATGACAAGAATTCTGGAGCATTGTGATGACAAGCGCCATGGAGCATTGTGATGACAAGGTCATGGAACATTGTGATGACAGGAATTCTGGAGCATTGTGCTGAAAAGGGCCATGGAGCAATGTGATGACACTGTCATGGAACATTGTGATGACAAGAATTCTTGAGCATTGTGATGACAAGGGCCATGGAGCATTGTGATGACACGGTCATGGAACATTGTGATGAGAAGAATTCTGGAGCATTCTGATGACAAGGGCCATGGAGCATTGTGATGATACGGTCATGGAACATTGTGATGACAAGAGTTCTGGAGCATTGTGATGAAAGGGCATGGAGCATGGTGATTAAAGGTGACAAGGAACATTGTGATGATATTGGCAGAGAACTCTGTGATGACAGTGGTCATGGAGTGTTGTGACAAAAAGTGTCATGGAACATTGTGCTGACAAGGGCCATGGAGCATTGTGATGACACGGTCATGGAACATTGTGATGAGAAGAATTCTGTACCATTGTCATGAAAAGGGCCATGGAGCATTGTGATGACACGGTCATGGAACATTGTGATGACAAGAATTCTGGAGCATTGTGATGACAAGGGTCATGGAGCATTGTGATGACACGGTCATGGAACATTGTGATGACAAGAATTCTGGAGCATTGTGATGACAAGGGCCATGGAGCATTGTGATGACACGGTCATGGAACATTGTGATGAGAAGAATTCTGGAGCATGGTGCTGACAAGGGCCATGGAGCATTGTGATGACACGGTCATGGAACATTGTGATGAGAAGAATTCTGGATCATTGTGATGACAAGGGTCATGGAGCATTGTGATGACATGGTCAAGGAAGATTGCGATGACAAGATTTCTGGAGCATTGTGATGAAAGGGCATGGAGCATGGTGATTAAAGGTGACAAGGAACATTGTGATGATATTGGCAGAGAACTCTGTGATGACAGTGGTCATGGAGTGTTGTGACAAACAGTGTCATGGAACATTGTGCTGACAAGGGCCATGGAGCATTGTGATGACACGGTTATGGAACATTGTGATGACAGGAATTCTGGAGCATTGTGCTGAAAAGGGCCATGGAGCATTGTGATGACACGGTCATGGAACATTGTGATGACAAGAATTCTGGAGCATTCTGATGACAAAGGCGATGGAGCATTGTGATGACACGGTCATGGAACATTGTGATGAGAAGAATTCTGAGGCATTGTCATGACAAGGGCCATGGAGCATTGTGATGACACGGCCATGGAATATTGTGATGACAAGAATTCTGGAGCATTGTGATGACAATGGCCATGGAGCATTGTGATGACAAGGTATGGAACAATGTGATGACAAGAATTCTGGAGCATTGTGATGAGAAGGGCCATGCAGCATTGTGATGACACGGTCATGGAACATTGTGATGACAGGAATTCTGGAGCATTGTGCTGAAAAGTGCCATGGAGCATTGTGATGACACGGTCATGGAACAATGTGATGAGAAGAATTCCGGAGCATTGTGATGACAAGGGCCATGGAGCATTGTGATGACACGGTCATGGAACATTGTGATGAGAAGAATTCTGTAGCATTGTCATGACAAGGGCCATGGAGCATTGTGATGACACGGTCATGGAACATTGTGATGACAAGAATTCTGGAGCATTGTGATGACAAGGGCCATGGAGCATTGTGATGACACGGTCATGGAACATTGTGATGAGAAGAATTCTGGAGCATTGTGCTGACAAGGGCCATGGAGCATTGTGATGATACGGTCATGGAACATTGGGATGACAAGAATTCTGGAGCATTATGATGACAAGGGCCATGGAGCATTGTGATGACACAGCCATGGAACATTGTGATGACAAGAATTCTGGAGCATTGTGATGACAATGGCCATGGAGCATTGTGATGACACGGTCATGGAACATTGTGATGAGAAGAATTCTGGAGCATTGTCATGACAAGGGCCATGGAGCATTGTGATGACACGGCCATGGAACATTGTGATGACAAGAATTCTGGAGCATCGTGATGACAATGGCCATGCAGCATTGTGATGACACGGTATGGAACATTGTGATGACAAGAATTCTGGAGCATTGTGATGACAAGCGCCATGGAGCATTGTGATGACAAAGTCATGGAACATTGTGATGACAGGAATTCTGGAGCATTGTGCTGAAAAGGGCCATGGAGCATTGTGATGACACGGTCATGGAACATTGTGATGACAAGAATTCTGAAGCATTGTGATGACAAGGGTCATGGAGCATTGTGATGACACGGTCATGGAACATTGTGATGACAAGAATTCTGGAGCATTGTGATGACAAGGGCCATGGAGCATTGTGATGACACGGTCATGGAACATTGTGATGAGAAGAATTCTGGAGCATGGTGCTGACAAAGGCCATGGAGCATTGTGATGACACGGTCATGGAACATTGTGATGAGAAAAATTCTGGATCATTGTGATGACAAGGGTCATGGAGCATTGTGATGACATGGTCAAGGAAGATTGCAATGACAAGATTACTGGAGCATTGTGATGAAAGGGCATGGAGCATTGTGATTAAAGGTGACAAGGAACATTGTGATGATATTGGCAGAGAACTCTGTGATGACAGTGGTCATGGAGTGTTGTGACAAAAAGTGTCATGGAACATTGTGCTGACAAGGGCCATGGAGCATTGTGATGACACGGTATGGAACAATGTGATGACAAGAATTCCGGAGCATTGTGATGACAAGGGCCATGGAGCATTGTGATGACACGGCCATGGAACATTGTAATGAGAAGAATTCTGGAGCATTGTGATGAGAAGGGCCATGCAGCATTGTGATGACACGGTCATGGAACATTGTGATGACAGGAATTCTGGAGCATTGTGCTGAAAAGTGCCATGGAGCATTGTGATGACACGGTCATGGAACAATGTGATGAGAAGAATTCCGGAGCATTGTGATGACAAGGGCCATGGAGCATTGTGATGACACGGTCATGGAACATTGTGATGAGAAGAATTCTGGAGCATTGTGATGACAAGGGCCATGGAGCATTGTGATGACACGGTCATGGAACATTGTGATGAGAAGAATTCTGGAGCATTGTGCTGACAAGGGCCATGGAGCATTGTGATGATACGGTCATGGAACATTGTGATGACAAGAATTCTGGAGCATTATGATGACACGGGCCATGGAGCATTGTGATGACACAGCCATGGAACATTGTGATGACAAGAATTCTGGAGCATTGTGATGAAAATGGCCATGGATCATTGTGATGACACGGTCATGGATCATTGTGATGAGAAGAATTCTGGAGCATTATCATGACAAGGGCCATGGAGCATTGTGATGACACGGCCATGGAACATTGTGATGACAAGAATTCTGGAGCATTGTGATGACAATGGCCATGGAGCATTGTGATGACACGGTATGGAACAATGTGATGACAAGAATTCTGGAGCATTGTAATGAGAAGGGCCATGCAGCATTGTGATGACACGGTCATGGAACAATGTGATGAGAAGAATTCCGGAGCATTGTGATGACAAGGGCCATGGAGCATTGTGATGACACGGTCATGGAACATTGTGATGAGAAGAATTCTGTAGCATTGTCATGAAAAGGGCCATGGAGCATTGTGATGACACGGTCATGGAACATTGTGATGACAAGAATTCTGGAGCATTGTGATGACAAGGGCCATGGAGCATTGTGATGAGAAGAATTCTGGAGAATGGTGCTGACAAGGGCCATGGAGCATTGTGATGATACGGTCATGGAACATTGTGATGACAAGAATTCTGGAGCATTATGATGACAAGGGCCATGGAGCATTGTGATGACACAGCCATGGAACATTGTGATGACAAGAATTCTGGAGCATTGTGATGACAAGGTTCATGGAACATTGTGATGACACGGTCATGGAACATTGTGATGAGAAGAATTCTGTAGCATTGTCATGACAAGGGCCATGGAGCATTGTGATGACACGGTCATGGAACATTGTGATGAGAAGAATTCTGTAGCATTGTCATGACAAGGGCCATGGAGCATTGTGATGACACGGTCATGGAACATTGTGATGACAAGCATTCTGGAGCATTGTGATGACAAGTGCCATGGTGCATTGTGATGACACGGTCATGGAACATTGTGATGAGAAGAATTCTGGAGCATTGTGCTGACAAGGGCCATGGAGCATTGTGATGATACGGTCATGGAACATTGTGATGACAAGAATTCTGGAGCATTATGATGACAAGGGCCATGGAGCATTGTGATGACACAGCCATGGAACATTGTGATGACAAGAATTCTGGAGCATTGTGATGACAAGGGTCATGGAGCATTGTGATGACACGGTCATGGAACACTGTGATGAGAAGAATTCTGAGGCATTGTCATGACAAGGGCCATGGAGCATTGTGATGACACGGCCATGGAACATTGTGATGACAAGAATTCTGGAGCATTGTGATGACAATGGCCATGGAGCATTGTGATGACATGGTATGGAACAATGTGATGACAAGAATTCTGGAGCATTGTGATGAGAAGGGCCATGGACCATTGTGATGACACGGTCATGGAACATTGTGATGACAGGAATTCTGGAGCATTGTTTTGAAAAGTGCCATGGAGCATTGTGATGACACGGTCATGGAACAATGTGATGAGAAGAATTCCGGAGCATTGTGATGACAAGGGCCATGGAGCATTGTGATGACACGGTCATGGAACATTGTGATGAGAAGAATTCTGTAGCATTTTCATGACAAGGGCCATGGAGCATTGTGATGACACGGTCATGGAACATTGTGATGACAAGAATTATGGAGCATTGTGATGACAAGGGCCATGGAGCATTGTGATGACACGGTCATGGAACATTGTGATGAGAAGAATTCTGGAGCATTGTGCTGACAAGGGCCATGGAGCATTGTGATGATACGGTCATGAAACATTGTGATGACAAGAATTCTGGAGCATTATGATGACAAGGGCCATGGAGCATTGTGATGACACAGCCATGGAACATTGTGATGACAAGAATTCTGGAGCATTGTGATGACAATGGCCATGGAGCATTGTGATGACACGGTATGGAACAATGTGATGACAAGAATTCTGGAGCATTGTGATTCGAAGGGCCATGCAGCATTGTGATGACACGGTCATGGAACATTGTGATGACAGGAATTCTGGAGCATTTTGATGACAAGGGCCATGGAGCATTGTGATGACACAGCCATGGAACATTGTGATGACAAGAATTCTGGAGCATTGTGATGAAAATGGCCATGGATCATTGTGATGACACGGTCATGGATCATTGTGATGAGAAGAATTCTGGATCATTGTGATGACAAGGGTCATGGAGCATTGTGATGACATGGTCAAGGAAGATAGCGATGACAAGATTTCTGGAGCATTGTGATGAAAGCTCATGGAGCATGGTGATTAAAGGTGACAAGGAACATTGTGATGATATTGGCAGAGAACTCTGTGATGACAGTGGTCATGGAGTGTTGTGACAAAAAGTGTCATGGAACATTGTGCTGACAAGGGGCATGGAGCATTGTGATGACACGGTTATGGAACATTGTGATGACAGGAATTCTGGAGCATTGTGCTGAAAAGGGCCATGTAGCATTGTGATTGACACGGTCATGGAACAATGTGATGAGAAGAATTCCGGAGCATTGTGATGACAAGGGCCATGGAGCATTGTGATGACACGGTCATGGAACATTGTGATGACAAGAATTCTGGAGCATTCTGATGACAAAGGCGATGGAGCATTGTGATGACACGGTCATGGAACATTGTGATGAGAAGAATTCTGGAGCATTGTCATGACAAGGGCCATGGAGCATTGTGATGACACGGTCATGGAACATTGTGATGACAAGAATTCTGGAGCATTGTGATGACAAGGGCCATGGAGCATTGTGATGACACGGTCATGGAACATTGTGATGAGAAGAATTCTGGATCATTGTGATGACAAGGGTCATGGAGCATGGTGATGACATGGTCAAGGAAGATTGCAATGACAAGATTTCTGGAGCATTGTGATGAAAGGGCATGGAGCATTGTGATTAAAGGTGACAAGGAACATTGTGATGATATTGGCAGAGAACTCTGTGATGACAGTGGTCATGGAGTGTTGTGACAAAAAGTGTCATGGAACATTGTGCTGACAAGGGCCATGGAGCATTGTGATGACACGGTATGGAACAATGTGATGACAAGAATTCCGGAGCATTGTGATGACAAGGGCCATGGAGCATTGTGATGACACGGCCATGGAACATTGTAATGAGAAGAATTCTGGAGCATTGTGATGAGAAGGGCCATGCAGCATTGTGATGACACGGTCATGGAACATTGTGATGACAGGAATTCTGGAGCATTGTGCTGAAAAGTGCCATGGAGCATTGTGATGACACGGTCATGGAACAATGTGATGAGAAGAATTCCGGAGCATTGTGATGACAAGGGCCATGGAGCATTGTGATGACACGGTCATGGAACATTGTGATGAGAAGAATTCTGTAGCATTGTCATGACAAGGGCCATGGAGCATTCTGATGACACGGTCATGGAACATTGTGATGACAAGAATTCTGGAGCATTGTGATGACAAGGGCCTTGGAGCATTGTGATGACACGGTCATGGAACATTGTGATGACAAGAATTCTGGAGCATTGTGATGACAAGGGCCATGGAGCATTGTGATGACACGGTCATGGAACATTGTGATGAGAAGAATTCTGGAGCATGGTGCTGACAAGGGCCATGGAGCATTGTGATGACACGGCCATGGAACATTGTGATGACAAGAATTCTGGAGCATTGTGATGACAGTGGCCATGCAGCATTGTTTTGACACGCTCATGGAACATTGTGATGACAAGAATTCTGGAGCATTATGATGACAAGGGCCATGGAGCATTGTGATGACACAGCCATGGAACATTGTGATGACAAGAATTCTGGAGCATTGTGATGACAATGGCCATGGAGCATTGTGATGACACGGTCATGGAACATTGTGATGAGAAGAATTCTGGAGCATTGTCATGACAAAGGCCATGGAGCATTGTGATGACACGGCCATGGAACATTGTGATGACAAGAATTCTGGAGCATTGTGATGACAAGCGCCATGGAGCATTGTGATGACAAGGTCATGGAACATTGTGATGACAGGAATTCTGGAGCATTGTGCTGAAAAGGGCCATGGAGCAATGTGATGACACTGTCATGGAACATTGTGATGACAAGAATTCTTGAGCATTGTGATGACAAGGGCCATGGAGCATTGTGATGACACGGTCATGGAACATTGTGATGAGAAGAATTCTGGAGCATTCTGATGACAAGGGCCATGGAGCATTGTGATGACACGGTCATGGAACATTGTGATGAGAAGAATTCTGTACCATTGTCATGAAAAGGGCCATGGAGCATTGTGATGACACGGTCATGGAACATTGTGATGACAAGAATTCTGGAGCATTGTGATGACAAGGGTCATGGAGCATTGTGATGACACGGTCATGGAACATTGTGATGACAAGAATTCTGGAGCATTGTGATGACAAGGGCCATGGAGCATTGTGATGACACGGTCATGGAACATTGTGATGAGAAGAATTCTGGAGCATGGTGCTGACAAGGGCCATGGAGCATTGTGATGACACGGTCATGGAACATTGTGATGAGAAGAATTCTGGATCATTGTGATGACAAGGGTCATGGAGCATTGTGATGACATGGTCAAGGAAGATTGCGATGACAAGATTTCTGGAGCATTGTGATGAAAGGGCATGGAGCATGGTGATTAAAGGTGACAAGGAACATTGTGATGATATTGGCAGAGAACTCTGTGATGACAGTGGTCATGGAGTGTTGTGACAAACAGTGTCATGGAACATTGTGCTGACAAGGGCCATGGAGCATTGTGATGACACGGTTATGGAACATTGTGATGACAGGAATTCTGGAGCATTGTGCTGAAAAGGGCCATGTAGCATTGTGATGACACGGTCATGGAACAATGTGATGAGAAGAATTCCGGAGCATTGTGATGACAAGGGCCATGGAGCATTGTGATGACACGGTCATGGAACATTGTGATGACAAGAATTCTGGAGCATTCTGATGACAAAGGCGATGGAGCATTGTGATGACACGGTCATGGAACATTGTGATGAGAAGAATTCTGAGGCATTGTCATGACAAGGGCCATGGAGCATTGTGATGACACGGCCATGGAATATTGTGATGACAAGAATTCTGGAGCATTGTGATGACAATGGCCATGGAGCATTGTGATGACAAGGTATGGAACAATGTGATGACAAGAATTCTGGAGCATTGTGATGAGAAGGGCCATGCAGCATTGTGATGACACGGTCATGGAACATTGTGATGACAGGAATTCTGGAGCATTGTGCTGAAAAGTGCCATGGAGCATTGTGATGACACGGTCATGGAACAATGTGATGAGAAGAATTCCGGAGCATTGTGATGACAAGGGCCATGGAGCATTGTGATGACACGGTCATGGAACATTGTGATGAGAAGAATTCTGTAGCATTGTCATGACAAGGGCCATGGAGCATTGTGATGACACGGTCATGGAACATTGTGATGACAAGAATTCTGGAGCATTGTGATGACAAGGGCCATGGAGCATTGTGATGACACGGTCATGGAACATTGTGATGAGAAGAATTCTGGAGCATTGTGCTGACAAGGGCCATGGAGCATTGTGATGATACGGTCATGGAACATTGGGATGACAAGAATTCTGGAGCATTATGATGACAAGGGCCATGGAGCATTGTGATGACACAGCCATGGAACATTGTGATGACAAGAATTCTGGAGCATTGTGATGACAATGGCCATGGAGCATTGTGATGACACGGTCATGGAACATTGTGATGAGAAGAATTCTGGAGCATTGTCATGACAAGGGCCATGGAGCATTGTGATGACACGGCCATGGAACATTGTGATGACAAGAATTCTGGAGCATCGTGATGACAATGGCCATGCAGCATTGTGATGACACGGTATGGAACATTGTGATGACAAGAATTCTGGAGCATTGTGATGACAAGCGCCATGGAGCATTGTGATGACAAAGTCATGGAACATTGTGATGACAGGAATTCTGGAGCATTGTGCTGAAAAGGGCCATGGAGCATTGTGATGACACGGTCATGGAACATTGTGATGACAAGAATTCTGAAGCATTGTGATGACAAGGGTCATGGAGCATTGTGATGACACGGTCATGGAACATTGTGATGACAAGAATTCTGGAGCATTGTGATGACAAGGGCCATGGAGCATTGTGATGACACGGTCATGGAACATTGTGATGAGAAGAATTCTGGAGCATGGTGCTGACAAAGGCCATGGAGCATTGTGATGACACGGTCATGGAACATTGTGATGAGAAAAATTCTGGATCATTGTGATGACAAGGGTCATGGAGCATTGTGATGACATGGTCAAGGAAGATTGCAATGACAAGATTACTGGAGCATTGTGATGAAAGGGCATGGAGCATTGTGATTAAAGGTGACAAGGAACATTGTGATGATATTGGCAGAGAACTCTGTGATGACAGTGGTCATGGAGTGTTGTGACAAAAAGTGTCATGGAACATTGTGCTGACAAGGGCCATGGAGCATTGTGATGACACGGTATGGAACAATGTGATGACAAGAATTCCGGAGCATTGTGATGACAAGGGCCATGGAGCATTGTGATGACACGGCCATGGAACATTGTAATGAGAAGAATTCTGGAGCATTGTGATGAGAAGGGCCATGCAGCATTGTGATGACACGGTCATGGAACATTGTGATGACAGGAATTCTGGAGCATTGTGCTGAAAAGTGCCATGGAGCATTGTGATGACACGGTCATGGAACAATGTGATGAGAAGAATTCCGGAGCATTGTGATGACAAGGGCCATGGAGCATTGTGATGACACGGTCATGGAACATTGTGATGAGAAGAATTCTGGAGCATTGTGATGACAAGGGCCATGGAGCATTGTGATGACACGGTCATGGAACATTGTGATGAGAAGAATTCTGGAGCATTATGATGACACGGGCCATGGAGCATTGTGATGACACAGCCATGGAACATTGTGATGACAAGAATTCTGGAGCATTGTGATGAAAATGGCCATGGATCATTGTGATGACACGGTCATGGATCATTGTGATGAGAAGAATTCTGGAGCATTATCATGACAAGGGCCATGGAGCATTGTGATGACACGGCCATGGAACATTGTGATGACAAGAATTCTGGAGCATTGTGATGACAATGGCCATGGAGCATTGTGATGACACGGTATGGAACAATGTGATGACAAGAATTCTGGAGCATTGTAATGAGAAGGGCCATGCAGCATTGTGATGACACGGTCATGGAACAATGTGATGAGAAGAATTCCGGAGCATTGTGATGACAAGGGCCATGGAGCATTGTGATGACACGGTCATGGAACATTGTGATGAGAAGAATTCTGTAGCATTGTCATGAAAAGGGCCATGGAGCATTGTGATGACACGGTCATGGAACATTGTGATGACAAGAATTCTGGAGCATTGTGATGACAAGGGCCATGGAGCATTGTGATGAGAAGAATTCTGGAGAATGGTGCTGACAAGGGCCATGGAGCATTGTGATGATACGGTCATGGAACATTGTGATGACAAGAATTCTGGAGCATTATGATGACAAGGGCCATGGAGCATTGTGATGACACAGCCATGGAACATTGTGATGACAAGAATTCTGGAGCATTGTGATGACAAGGTTCATGGAACATTGTGATGACACGGTCATGGAACATTGTGATGAGAAGAATTCTGTAGCATTGTCATGACAAGGGCCATGGAGCATTGTGATGACACGGTCATGGAACATTGTGATGAGAAGAATTCTGTAGCATTGTCATGACAAGGGCCATGGAGCATTGTGATGACACGGTCATGGAACATTGTGATGACAAGCATTCTGGAGCATTGTGATGACAAGTGCCATGGTGCATTGTGATGACACGGTCATGGAACATTGTGATGAGAAGAATTCTGGAGCATTGTGCTGACAAGGGCCATGGAGCATTGTGATGATACGGTCATGGAACATTGTGATGACAAGAATTCTGGAGCATTATGATGACAAGGGCCATGGAGCATTGTGATGACACAGCCATGGAACATTGTGATGACAAGAATTCTGGAGCATTGTGATGACAAGGGTCATGGAGCATTGTGATGACACGGTCATGGAACACTGTGATGAGAAGAATTCTGAGGCATTGTCATGACAAGGGCCATGGAGCATTGTGATGACACGGCCATGGAACATTGTGATGACAAGAATTCTGGAGCATTGTGATGACAATGGCCATGGAGCATTGTGATGACATTGTATGGAACAATGTGATGACAAGAATTCTGGAGCATTGTGATGAGAAGGGCCATGGACCATTGTGATGACACGGTCATGGAACATTGTGATGACAGGAATTCTGGAGCATTGTTTTGAAAAGTGCCATGGAGCATTGTGATGACACGGTCATGGAACAATGTGATGAGAAGAATTCCGGAGCATTGTGATGACAAGGGCCATGGAGCATTGTGATGACACGGTCATGGAACATTGTGATGAGAAGAATTCTGTAGCATTTTCATGACAAGGGCCATGGAGCATTGTGATGACACGGTCATGGAACATTGTGATGACAAGAATTATGGAGCATTGTGATGACAAGGGCCATGGAGCATTGTGATGACACGGTCATGGAACATTGTGATGAGAAGAATTCTGGAGCATTGTGCTGACAAGGGCCATGGAGCATTGTGATGATACGGTCATGAAACATTGTGATGACAAGAATTCTGGAGCATTATGATGACAAGGGCCATGGAGCATTGTGATGACACAGCCATGGAACATTGTGATGACAAGAATTCTGGAGCATTGTGATGTCAATGGCCATGGAGCATTGTGATGACACGGTATGGAACAATGTGATGACAAGAATTCTGGAGCATTGTGATTCGAAGGGCCATGCAGCATTGTGATGACACGGTCATGGAACATTGTGATGACAGGAATTCTGGAGCATTTTGATGACAAGGGCCATGGAGCATTGTGATGACACAGCCATGGAACATTGTGATGACAAGAATTCTGGAGCATTGTGATGAAAATGGCCATGGATCATTGTGATGACACGGTCATGGATCATTGTGATGAGAAGAATTCTGGATCATTGTGATGACAAGGGTCATGGAGCATTGTGATGACATGGTCAAGGAAGATAGCGATGACAAGATTTCTGGAGCATTGTGATGAAAGCTCATGGAGCATGGTGATTAAAGGTGACAAGGAACATTGTGATGATATTGGCAGAGAACTCTGTGATGACAGTGGTCATGGAGTGTTGTGACAAAAAGTGTCATGGAACATTGTGCTGACAAGGGGCATGGAGCATTGTGATGACACGGTTATGGAACATTGTGATGACAGGAATTCTGGAGCATTGTGCTGAAAAGGGCCATGTAGCATTGTGATGACACGGTCATGGAACAATGTGATGAGAAGAATTCCGGAGCATTGTGATGACAAGGGCCATGGAGCATTGTGATGACACGGTCATGGAACATTGTGATGACAAGAATTCTGGAGCATTCTGATGACAAAGGCGATGGAGCATTGTGATGACACGGTCATGGAACATTGTGATGAGAAGAATTCTGGAGCATTGTCATGACAAGGGCCATGGAGCATTGTGATGGCACGGTCATGGAACATTGTGATGACAAGAATTCTGGAGCATTGTGATGACAAGGGCCATGGAGCATTGTGATGACACGGTCATGGAACATTGTGATGAGAAGAATTCTGGAGCATTGTGCTGACAAGGGCCATGGAGCATTGTGATGATACGGTCATGGAACATTGTGATGACAAGAATTCTGGAGCATTATGATGACAAGGGCCATGGAGCATTGCGATGACACAGACATGGAACATTGTGATGACAAGAATTCTGGAGCATTGTGATGAAAATGGCCATGGATCATTGTGATGACACGGTCATGGAACATTGTGATGAGAAGAATTCTGGAGCATTATCATGACAAGGGCCATGGAGCATTGTGGTGACACGGCCATGGAACATTGTGATGACAAGAATTCTGGAGCATTATGATGACAAGGGCCATGGAGCATTGCGATGACACAGACATGGAACATTGTGATGACAAGAATTCTGGAGCATTGTGATGACAATGGCCATGGAGCATTGTGATGACACGGTATGGAACAATGTGATGACAAGAATTCTGGAGCATTGTGATGAGAAGGGCCATGCAGCATTTTGATGACACGGTCATGGAACATTGTGATGACAGGAATTCTGGAGCATTGTGCTGAAATGTGCCATGGAGCATTGTGATGACACGGTCATGGAACAATGTGATGAGAAGAATTCCGGAGCATTGTGATGACAAGGGCCATGGAGCATTGTGATGACACGGTCATGGAACATTGTGATGAGAAGAATTCTGTAGCATTGTCATGACAAGGGCCATGGAGCATTGTGATGACACGGTCATGGAACATTGTGATGACAAGCATTCTGGAGCATTGTGATGACAAGGGCCATGGAGCATTGTGATGACATGGTCATGGAACATTGTGATGAGAAGAATTCTGGAGCATTGTGCTGACAAGGGCCATGGAGCATTGTGATGATACGGTCATGGAACATTGTGATGAGAAGAATTCTGTAGCATTGTCATGACAAGGGCCATGGAGCATTGTGATGACACGGCCATGGAACATTGTGATGACAAGAATTCTGGAGCATTGTGATGACAATGGCCATGGAGCATTGTGATGACATGGTATGGAACAATGTGATGACAAGATTTCTGGAGCATTGTGATGAGAAGGGCCATCGAGCATTGTGATGACACGGTCATGGAACATTGTGATGACAGGAATTTTGGAGCATTGTGTTGAAAAGTGCCATGGAGCATTGTGATGACACGGTCATGGAACAATGTGATGAGAAAAATTCCGGAGCATTGTGATGACAAGGGCCATGGAGCATTGTGATGACACGGTCATGGAACATTGTGATGAGAAGAATTCTGTAGCATTTTCATGACAAGGGCCATGGAGCATTGTGATGACACGGTCATGGAACATTGTGATGACAAGAATTATGGAGCATTGTGATGACAAGGGCCATGGAGCATTGTGATGACACGGTCATGGAACATTGTGATGAGAAGAATTCTGGAGCATTGTGCTGACAAGGGCCATGGAGCATTGTGATGATACGGTCATGAAATATTGTGATGACAAGAATTCTGGAGCATTATGATGACAAGGGCCATGGAGCATTGTGATGACACAGCCATGGAACATTGTGTTGACAAGAATTCTGGAGCATTGTGATGACAAAGGCCATGGAGCATTGTGATGACACGGTAAGGAACAATGTGATGACAAGAATTCTGGAGCATTGTGATGAGAAGGGCCATGAAGCATTGTGATGACACGGTCATGGAACATTGTGATGACAGGAATTCTGGAGCATTTTGATGACAAGGGCCATGGAGCATTGTGATGACACAGCCATGGAACATTGTGATGACAAGAATTCTGGAGCATTGTGATGAAAATGGCCATGGATCATTGTGATGACACGGTCATGGATCATTGTGATGAGAAGAATTCTGGATCATTGTGATGACAAGGTTCATGGAGCATTGTGATGACATGGTCAAGGAAGATTGCGATGACAAGATTTCTGGAGCATTGTGATGAAAGGGCATGGAGGATGGTGATTAAAGGTGACAAGGAACATTGTGATGATATTGGCAGAGAACTCTGTGATGACAGTGGTCATGGAGTGTTGTGACAAAAAGTGTCATGGAACATTGTGCTGACAAGGGCCATGGAGCATTGTGATGACACGGTTATGGAACATTGTGATGACAGGAATTCTGGAGCATTGTGCTGAAAAGGGCCATGTAGCATTGTGATGACACGGTCATGGAACAATGTGATGAGAAGAATTCCGGAGCATTGTGATGACAAGGGCCATGGAGCATTGTGATGACACGGTCATGGAACATTGTGATGACAAGAATTCTGGAGCATTCTGATGACAAATGCGATGGAGCATTGTGATGACACGGTCATGGAACATTGTGATGAGAAGAATTCTGGAGCATTGTCATGACAAGGGCCATGGAGCATTGTGATGACACGGTCATGGAACATTGTGATGACAAGAATTCTGGAGCATTGTGATGACAAGGGCCATGGAGCATTGTGATGACACGGTCATGGAACATTGTGATGAGAAGAATTCTGGAGCATTGTGCTGACAAGGGCCATGGAGCATTGTGATGATATGGTCATGGAACATTGTGATGACAAGAATTCTGGAGCATTATGATGACAAGGGCCATGGAGCATTGCGATGACACAGACATGGAACATTGTGATGACAAGAATTCTGGAGCATTGTGATGAAAATGGCCATGGATCATTGTGATGACACGGTCATGGAACATTGTGATGAGAAGAATTCTGGAGCATTATCATGACAAGGGCCATGGAGCATTGTGGTGACACGGCCATGGAACATTGTGATGACAAGAATTCTGGAGCATTATGATGACAAGGGCCATGGAGCATTGCGATGACACAGACATGGAACATTGTGATGACAAGAATTCTGGAGCATTGTGATGACAATGGCCATGGAGCATTGTGATGACACGGTATGGAAAAATGTGATGACAAGAATTCTGGAGCATTGTGATGAGAAGGGCCATGCAGCATTTTGATGACACGGTCATGGAACATTGTGATGACAGGAATTCTGGAGCATTGTGCTGAAATGTGCCATGGAGCATTGTGATGACACGGTCATGGAACAATGTGATGAGAAGAATTCCGGAGCATTGTGATGACAAGGGCCATGGAGCATTGTGATGACACGGTCATGGAACATTGTGATGAGAAGAATTCTGTAGCATTGTCATGACAAGGGCCATGGAGCATTGTGATGACACGGTCATGGAACATTGTGATGACAAGCATTCTGGAGCATTGTGATGACAAGGGCCATGGAGCATTGTGATGACATGGTCATGGAACATTGTGATGAGAAGAATTCTGGAGCATTGTGCTGACAAGGGCCATGGAGCATTGTGATGATACGGTCATGGAACATTGTGATGAGAAGAATTCTGTAGCATTGTCATGACAAGGGCCATGGAGCATTGTGATGACACGGCCATGGAACATTGTGATGACAAGAATTCTGGAGCATTGTGATGACAATGGCCATGGAGCATTGTGATGACATGGTATGGAACAATGTGATGACAAGTTTTCTGGAGCATTGTGATGAGAAGGGCCATCGAGCATTGTGATGACACGGTCATGGAACATTGTGATGACAGGAATTTTGGAGCATTGTGTTGAAAAGTGCCATGGAGCATTGTGATGACACGGTCATGGAACAATGTGATGAGAAAAATTCCGGAGCATTGTGATGACAAGGGCCATGGAGCATTGTGATGACACGGTCATGGAACATTGTGATGAGAAGAATTCTGTAGCATTTTCATGACAAGGGCCATGGAGCATTGTGATGACACGGTCATGGAACATTGTGATGACAAGAATTATGGAGCATTGTGATGACAAGGGCCATGGAGCATTGTGATGACACGGTCATGGAACATTGTGATGAGAAGAATTCTGGAGCATTGTGCTGACAAGGGCCATGGAGCATTGTGATGATACGGTCATGAAATATTGTGATGACAAGAATTCTGGAGCATTATGATGACAAGGGCCATGGAGCATTGTGATGACACAGCCATGGAACATTGTGTTGACAAGAATTCTGGAGCATTGTGATGACAAAGGCCATGGAGCATTGTGATGACACGGTAAGGAACAATGTGATGACAAGAATTCTGGAGCATTGTGATGAGAAGGGCCATGCAGCATTGTGATGACACGGTCATGGAACATTGTGATGACAGGAATTCTGGAGCATTTTGATGACAAGGGCCATGGAGCATTGTGATGACACAGCCATGGAACATTGTGATGACAAGAATTCTGGAGCATTGTGATGAAAATGGCCATGGATCATTGTGATGACACGGTCATGGATCATTGTGATGAGAAGAATTCTGGATCATTGTGATGACAAGGTTCATGGAGCATTGTGATGACATGGTCAAGGAAGATTGCGATGACAAGATTTCTGGAGCATTGTGATGAAAGGGCATGGAGCATGGTGATTAAAGGTGACAAGGAACATTGTGATGATATTGGCAGAGAACTCTGTGATGACAGTGGTCATGGAGTGTTGTGACAAAAAGTGTCATGGAACATTGTGCTGACAAGGGCCATGGAGCATTGTGATGACACGGTTATGGAACATTGTGATGACAGGAATTCTGGAGCATTGTGCTGAAAAGGGCCATGTAGCATTGTGATGACACGGTCATGGAACAATGTGATGAGAAGAATTCCGGAGCATTGTGATGACAAGGGCCATGGAGCATTGTGATGACACGGTCATGGAACATTGTGATGACAAGAATTCTGGAGCATTGTGATGACAAATGCGATGGAGCATTGTGATGACACGGTCATGGAACATTGTGATGAGAAGAATTCTGGAGCATTGTCATGACAAGGGCCATGGAGCATTGTGATGACACGGTCATGGAACATTGTGATGAGAAGAATTCTGGAGCATTGTGCTGACAATGGCCATGGAGCATTGTGATGATACGGTCATGGAACATTGGGATGACAAGAATTCTGGAGCATTATGATGACAAGGGCCATGGAGCATTGTGATGACACAGCCATGGAACATTGTGATGACAAGAATTCTGGAGCATTGTGATGACAATGGCCATGGAGCATTGTGATGACACGGTCATGGAACATTGTGATGAGAAGAATTCTGGAGCATTGTCATGACAAGGGCCATGGAGCATTGTGATGACACGGCCAAGGAACATTGTGATGACAAGAATTCTGGAGCATCGTGATGACAATGGCCATGCAGCATTGTGATGACACGGTATGGAACAATGTGATGACAAGAATTCTGGAGCATTGTGATGACAAGCGCCATGGAGCATTGTGATGACAAAGTCATGGAACATTGTGATGACAGGAATTCTGGAGCATTGTGCTGAAAAGGGCCATGGAGCATTGTGATGACACGGTCATGGAACATTGTGATGACAAGAATTCTGAAGCATTGTGATGACAAGGGTCATGGAGCATTGTGATGACACGGTCATGGAACATTGTGATGACAAGAATTCTGGAGCATTGTGATGACAAGTGCCATGGAGCATTGTGATGACACGGTCATGGAACATTGTGATGAGAAGAATTCTGGAGCATGGTGCTGACAAGGGCCATGGAGCATTGTGATGACACGGTCATGGAACATTGTGATGAGAAGAATTCTGGATCATTGTGATGACAAGGGTCATGGAGCATGGTGATGACATGGTCAAGGAAGATTGCAATGACAAGATTTCTGGAGCATTGTGATGAAAGGGCATGGAGCATTGTGATTAAAGGTGACAAGGAACATTGTGATGATATTGGCAGAGAACTCTGTGATGACAGTGGTCATGGAGTGTTGTGACAAAAAGTGTCATGGAACATTGTGCTGACAAGGGCCATGGAGCATTGTGATGACACGGTATGGAACAATGTGATGACAAGAATTCCGGAGCATTGTGATGACAAGGGCCATGGAGCATTGTGATGACACGGCCATGGAACATTGTAATGAGAAGAATTCTGGAGCATTGTGATGAGAAGGGCCATGCAGCATTGTGATGACACGGTCATGGAACATTGTGATGACAGGAATTCTGGAGCATTGTGCTGAAAAGTGCCATGGAGCATTGTGATGACACGGTCATGGAACAATGTGATGAGAAGAATTCCGGAGCATTGTGATGACAAGGGCCATGGAGCATTGTGATGACACGGTCATGGAACATTGTGATGAGAAGAATTCTGTAGCATTGTCATGACAAGGGCCATGGAGCATTCTGATGACACGGTCATGGAACATTGTGATGACAAGAATTCTGGAGCATTGTGATGACAAGGGCCTTGGAGCATTGTGATGACACGGTCATGGAACATTGTGATGACAAGAATTCTGGAGCATTGTGATGACAAGGGCCATGGAGCATTGTGATGACACGGTCATGGAACATTGTGATGAGAAGAATTCTGGAGCATGGTGCTGACAAGGGCCATGGAGCATTGTGATGACACGGCCATGGAACATTGTGATGACAAGAATTCTGGAGCATTGTGATGACAGTGGCCATGCAGCATTGTTTTGACACGCTCATGGAACATTGTGATGACAAGAATTCTGGAGCATTATGATGACAAGGGCCATGGAGCATTGTGATGACACAGCCATGGAACATTGTGATGACAAGAATTCTGGAGCATTGTGATGACAATGGCCATGGAGCATTGTGATGACACGGTCATGGAACATTGTGATGACAAGAATTCTGG
The DNA here is from genome assembly GCF_949987535.1 of Balaenoptera acutorostrata. Taxonomy (NCBI): domain Eukaryota; kingdom Metazoa; phylum Chordata; class Mammalia; order Artiodactyla; family Balaenopteridae; genus Balaenoptera; species Balaenoptera acutorostrata. The sequence continues at coordinate 18,243,928 of NC_080067.1, forward strand.
AGCATTGTCATGACAAAGGCCATGGAGCATTGTGATGACACGGCCATGGAACATTGTGATGACAAGAATTCTGGAGCATTGTGATGACAAGCGCCATGGAGCATTGTGATGACAAGGTCATGGAACATTGTGATGACAGGAATTCTGGAGCATTGTGCTGAAAAGGGCCATGGAGCAATGTGATGACACTGTCATGGAACATTGTGATGACAAGAATTCTGGAGCATTGTGATGACAAGGGCCATGGAGCATTGTGATGACACGGTCATGGAACATTGTGATGAGAAGAATTCTGGAGCATTCTGATGACAAGGGCCATGGAGCATTGTGATGATACGGTCATGGAACATTGTGATGACAAGAGTTCTGGAGCATTGTGATGAAAGGGCATGGAGCATGGTGATTAAAGGTGACAAGGAACATTGTGATGATATTGGCAGAGAACTCTGTGATGACAGTGGTCATGGAGTGTTGTGACAAAAAGTGTCATGGAACATTGTGCTGACAAGGGCCATGGAGCATTGTGATGACACGGTTATGGAACAATGTGATGACAGGAATTCTGGAGCATTGTGCTGAAAAGGGCCATGTAGCATTGTGATGACACGGTCATGGAACAATGTGATGAGAAGAATTCCGGAGCATTGTGATGACAAGGGCCATGGAGCATTGTGATGACACGGTCATGGAACATTGTGATGACAAGAATTCTGGAGCATTCTGATGACAAAGGCGATGGAGCATTGTGATGACACGGTCATGGAACATTGTGATGAGAAGAATTCTGGAGCATTCTGATGACAAGCGCCATAGAGCATTTTGATGACACGTTCATGGAATATAGTAATGACAAGAATTCTGGAGCATTATGATGACAAGGGCCAAGGAGCATTGTGATGAAACGGCCATGGAACATAGTGATGACAAGAATTCTGGAGCATTGTGATGACAGTGGCCATGGAGAATTGTGTTGACACGGTCATGGAACATTGTGATGAGAAGAATTCTGGAGCATTGTCATGACAACGGCCATGGAGCATTGTGATGACACGGTCATGGAACATTGTGATGACAAGAATTCTGGAGCATTGTGATGACAAGGGCCATGGAGCATTGTGATGACACGGTCATGGAACATTGTGATGAGAAGAATTCTGGAGCATTGTGCTGACAAGGGCCATGGAGCATTGTGATGATACGGTCATGGAACATTGTGATGACAAGAATTCTGGAGCATTATGATGACAAGGGCCATGGAGCATTGTGATGACACAGACATGGAACATTGTGATGACAAGAATTCTGGAGCATTGTGATGAAAATGGCCATGGATCATTGTGATGACACGGTCATGGAACATTGTGATGAGAAGAATTCTGGAGCATTATCATGACAAGGGCCATGGAGCATTGTGGTGACACGGCCATGGAACATTGTGATGACAAGAATTCTGGAGCATTGTGATGACAATGGCCATGGAGCATTGTGATGACACGGTATGGAACAATGTGATGACAAGAATTCTGGAGCATTGTGATGAGAAGGGCCATGCAGCATTTTGATGACACGGTCATGGAACATTGTGATGACAGGAATTCTGGAGCATTGTGCTGAAAAGTGCCATGGAGCATTGTGATGACACGGTCATGGAACAATGTGATGAGAAGAATTCCGGAGCATTGTGATGACAAGGGCCATGGAGCATTGTGATGACACGGTCATGGAACATTGTGATGAGAAGAATTCTGTAGCATTGTCATGACAAGGGCCATGGAGCATTGTGATGACACGGTCATGGAACATTGTGATGACAAGAATTCTGGAGCATTGTGATGACAAGGGCCATGGAGCATTGTGATGACACGGTCATGGAACATTGTGATGAGAAGAATTCTGGAGCATTGTGCTGACAAGGGCCATGGAGCATTGTGATGATACGGTCATGGAACATTGTGATGACAAGAATTCTGGAGCATTATGATGATAAGGGCCATGGAGCATTGTGATGACACAGCTATGGAACATTGTGATGACAAGAATTCTGGAGCATTGTGATGACAAGGGTCATGGAGCATTGTGATGACACGGTCATGGAACATTGTGATGAGAAGAATTCTGAGGCATTGTCATGACAAGGGCCATGGAGCATTGTGATGACACGGCCATGGAACATTGTGATGACAAGAATTCTGGAGCATTGTGATGACAATGGCCATGGAGAATTGTGATGACACGGTATGGAACAATGTGATGACAAGAATTCTGGAGCATTGTGATGAGAAGGGCCATGGAGCATTGTGATGACACGGTCATGGAACATTGTGATGACAGGAATTCTGGAGCATTGTGCTGAAAAGTGCCATGGAGCATTGTGATGACACGGTCATGGAACAATGTGATGAGAAGAATTCCGGAGCATTGTGATGACAAGGGCCATGGAGCATTGTGATGACACGGTCATGGAACATTGTGATGAGAAGAAATCTGTAGCATTGTCATGACAAGGGCCATGGAGCATTGTGATGACACGGTCATGGAACATTGTGATGACAAGAATTCTGGAGCATTGTGATGACAAGGGCCATGGAGCATTGTGATGACACGGTCATGGAACATTGTGATGAGAAGAATTCTGGAGCATTGTGCTGACAAGGGCCATGGAGCATTGTGATGATACGGCCATGGAACATTGGGATGACAAGAGTTCTGGAGCATTGTGATGACAAGGGCCATGGAGCATTGTGATGACACGGCCATGGAACATTGTAATGACAAGAATTCTGGAGCATTGTGATGAGAAGGGCCATGCAGCATTGTGATGACACGGTCATGGAACATTGTGATGACAGGAATTCTGGAGCATTGTGCTGAAAAGTGCCATGGAGCATTGTGATGACACGGTCATGGAACAATGTGATGAGAAGAATTCCGGAGCATTGTGATGACAAGGGCCATGGAGCATTGTGATGACACGGTCATGGAACATTGTGATGAGAAGAATTCTGTAGCATTGTCATGACAAGGGCCATGGAGCATTATGATGACACGGTCATGGAACATTGTGATGACAAGAATTCTGGAGCATTGTGATGACAAGGGCCTTGGAGCATTGTGATGACACGGTCATGGAACATTGTGATGAGAAGAATTCTGGAGCATTGTCATGACAAGGGCCATGGAGCATTGTGATGATATGGTCATGGAACATTGTGATGACAAGAATTCTGGAGCATTATGATGACAAGGGCCATGGAGCATTGCGATGACACAGACATGGAACATTGTGATGACAAGAATTCTGGAGCATTGTGATGAAAATGGCCATGGATCATTGTGATGACACGGTCATGGAACATTGTGATGAGAAGAATTCTGGAGCATTGTGATGACAAGGGCCATGGAGCATTGTGATGACACGGTCATGGAACATTGTGATGAGAAGAATTCTGGAGCATTGTGCTGACAATGGCCATGGAGCATTGTGATGATACGGTCATGGAACATTGGGATGACAAGAATTCTGGAGCATTATGATGACAAGGGCCATGGAGCATTGTGATGACACAGCCATGGAACATTGTGATGACAAGAATTCTGGAGCATTGTGATGACAATGGCCATGGAGCATTGTGATGACACGGTCATGGAACATTGTGATGAGAAGAATTCTGGAGCATTGTCATGACAAGGGCCATGGAGCATTGTGATGACACGGCCAAGGAACATTGTGATGACAAGAATTCTGGAGCATCGTGATGACAATGGCCATGCAGCATTGTGATGACACGGTATGGAACAATGTGATGACAAGAATTCTGGAGCATTGTGATGACAAGCGCCATGGAGCATTGTGATGACAAAGTCATGGAACATTGTGATGACAGGAATTCTGGAGCATTGTGCTGAAAAGGGCCATGGAGCATTGTGATGACACGGTCATGGAACATTGTGATGACAAGAATTCTGAAGCATTGTGATGACAAGGGTCATGGAGCATTGTGATGACACGGTCATGGAACATTGTGATGACAAGAATTCTGGAGCATTGTGATGACAAGTGCCATGGAGCATTGTGATGACACGGTCATGGAACATTGTGATGAGAAGAATTCTGGAGCATGGTGCTGACAAGGGCCATGGAGCATTGTGATGACACGGTCATGGAACATTGTGATGAGAAGAATTCTGGATCATTGTGATGACAAGGGTCATGGAGCATTGTGATGACATGGTCAAGGAAGATTGCAATGACAAGATTTCTGGAGCATTGTGATGAAAGGGCATGGAGCATTGTGATTAAAGGTGACAAGGAACATTGTGATGATATTGGCAGAGAACTCTGTGATGACAGTGGTCATGGAGTGTTGTGACAAAAAGTGTCATGGAACATTGTGCTGACAAGGGCCATGGAGCATTGTGATGACACGGTATGGAACAATGTGATGACAAGAATTCCGGAGCATTGTGATGACAAGGGCCATGGAGCATTGTGATGACACGGCCATGGAACATTGTAATGAGAAGAATTCTGGAGCATTGTGATGAGAAGGGCCATGCAGCATTGTGATGACACGGTCATGGAACATTGTGATGACAGGAATTCTGGAGCATTGTGCTGAAAAGTGCCATGGAGCATTGTGATGACACGGTCATGGAACAATGTGATGAGAAGAATTCCGGAGCATTGTGATGACAAGGGCCATGGAGCATTGTGATGACACGGTCATGGAACATTGTGATGAGAAGAATTCTGTAGCATTGTCATGACAAGGGCCATGGAGCATTCTGATGACACGGTCATGGAACATTGTGATGACAAGAATTCTGGAGCATTGTGATGACAAGGGCCTTGGAGCATTGTGATGACACAGTCATGGAACATTGTGATGACAAGAATTCTGGAGCATTGTGATGACAAGGGCCATGGAGCATTGTGATGACACGGTCATGGAACATTGTGATGAGAAGAATTCTGGAGCATGGTGCTGACAAGGGCCATGGAGCATTGTGATGACACGGCCATGGAACATTGTGATGACAAGAATTCTGGAGCATTGTGATGACAGTGGCCATGCAGCATTGTTTTGACACGCTCATGGAACATTGTGATGACAAGAATTCTGGAGCATTATGATGACAAGGGCCATGGAGCATTGTGATGACACAGCCATGGAACATTGTGATGACAAGAATTCTGGAGCATTGTGATGACAATGGCCATGGAGCATTGTGATGACACGGTCATGGAACATTGTGATGAGAAGAATTCTGGAGCATTGTCATGACAAAGGCCATGGAGCATTGTGATGACACGGCCATGGAACATTGTGATGACAAGAATTCTGGAGCATTGTGATGACAAGCGCCATGGAGCATTGTGATGACAAGGTCATGGAACATTGTGATGACAGGAATTCTGGAGCATTGTGCTGAAAAGGGCCATGGAGCAATGTGATGACACTGTCATGGAACATTGTGATGACAAGAATTCTTGAGCATTGTGATGACAAGGGCCATGGAGCATTGTGATGAAACGGTCATGGAACATTGTGATGAGAAGAATTCTGGAGCATTCTGATGACAAGGGCCATGGAGCATTGTGATGATACGGTCATGGAACATTGTGATGACAAGAGTTCTGGAGCATTGTGATGAAAGGGCATGGAGCATGGTGATTAAAGGTGACAAGGAACATTGTGATGATATTGGCAGAGAACTCTGTGATGACAGTGGTCATGGAGTGTTGTGACAAAAAGTGTCATGGAACATTGTGCTGACAAGGGCCATGGAGCATTGTGATGACACGGTTATGGAACAATGTGATGACAGGAATTCTGGAGCATTGTGCTGAAAAGGGCCATGTAGCATTGTGATGACACGGTCATGGAACAATGTGATGAGAAGAATTCCGGAGCATTGTGATGACAAGGGCCATGGAGCATTGTGATGACACGGTCATGGAACATTGTGATGACAAGAATTCTGGAGCATTGTGATGACAAGGGCCATGGAGCATTGTGATGACACGGTCATGGAACATTGTGATGAGAAGAATTCTGGAGCATTGTGCTGACAAGGGCCATGGAGCATTGTGATGATACGGTCATGGAACATTGTGATGACAAGAATTCTGGAGCATTATGATGATAAGGGCCATGGAGCATTGTGATGACACAGCTATGGAACATTGTGATGACAAGAATTCTGGAGCATTGTGATGACAAGGGTCATGGAGCATTGTGATGACACGGTCATGGAACATTGTGATGAGAAGAATTCTGAGGCATTGTCATGACAAGGGCCATGGAGCATTGTGATGACACGGCCATGGAACATTGTGATGACAAGAATTCTGGAGCATTGTGATGACAATGGCCATGGAGCATTGTGATGACACGGTATGGAACAATGTGATGACAAGAATTCTGGAGCATTGTGATGAGAAGGGCCATGGAGCATTGTGATGACACGGTCATGGAACATTGTGATGACAGGAATTCTGGAGCATTGTGCTGAAAAGTGCCATGGAGCATTGTGATGACACGGTCATGGAACAATGTGATGAGAAGAATTCCGGAGCATTGTGATGACAAGGGCCATGGAGCATTGTGATGACACGGTCATGGAACATTGTGATGAGAAGAAATCTGTAGCATTGTCATGACAAGGGCCATGGAGCATTGTGATGACACGGTCATGGAACATTGTGATGACAAGAATTCTGGAGCATTGTGATGACAAGGGCCATGGAGCATTGTGATGACACGGTCATGGAACATTGTGATGAGAAGAATTCTGGAGCATTGTGCTGACAAGGGCCATGGAGCATTGTGATGATACGGTCATGGAACATTGGGATGACAAGAATTCTGGAGCATTATGATGACAAGGGCCATGGAGCATTGTGATGACACAGCCATGGAACATTGTGATGACAAGAATTCTGGAGCATTGTGATGACAATGGCCATGGAGCATTGTGATGACACGGTCATGGAACATTGTGATGAGAAGAATTCTGGAGCATTGTCATGACAAGGGCCATGGAGCATTGTGATGACACGGCCATGGAACATTGTGATGACAAGAATTCTGGAGCATCGTGATGACAATGGCCATGCAGCATTGTGATGACACGGTATGGAACATTGTGATGACAAGAATTCTGGAGCATTGTGATGACAAGCGCCATGGAGCATTGTGATGACAAAGTCATGGAACATTGTGATGACAGGAATTCTGGAGCATTGTGCTGAAAAGGGCCATGGAGCATTGTGATGACACGGTCATGGAACATTGTGATGACAAGAATTCTGAAGCATTGTGATGACAAGGGTCATGGAGCATTGTGATGACACGGTCATGGAACATTGTGATGACAAGAATTCTGGAGCATTGTGATGACAAGGGCCATGGAGCATTGTGATGACACGGTCATGGAACATTGTGATGAGAAGAATTCTGGAGCATGGTGCTGACAAGGGCCATGGAGCATTGTGATGACACGGTCATGGAACATTGTGATGAGAAGAATTCTGGATCATTGTGATGACAAGGGTCATGGAGCATTGTGATGACATGGTCAAGGAAGATTGCAATGACAAGATTTCTGGAGCATTGTGATGAAAGGGCATGGAGCATTGTGATTAAAGGTGACAAGGAACATTGTGATGATATTGGCAGAGAACTCTGTGATGACAGTGGTCATGGAGTGTTGTGACAAAAAGTGTCATGGAACATTGTGCTGACAAGGGCCATGGAGCATTGTGAAGACACGGTATGGAACAATGTGATGACAAGAATTCCGGAGCATTGTGATGACAAGGGCCATGGAGCATTGTGATGACACGGCCATGGAACATTGTAATGAGAAGAATTCTGGAGCATTGTGATGAGAAGGGCCATGCAGCATTGTGATGACACGGTCATGGAACATTGTGATGACAGGAATTCTGGAGCATTGTGCTGAAAAGTGCCATGGAGCATTGTGATGACACGGTCATGGAACAATGTGATGAGAAGAATTCCGGAGCATTGTGATGACAAGGGCCATGGAGCATTGTGATGACACGGTCATGGAACATTGTGATGAGAAGAATTCTGTAGCATTGTCATGACAAGGGCCATGGAGCATTCTGATGACACGGTCATGGAACATTGTGATGACAAGAATTCTGGAGCATTGTGATGACAACGGCCTTGGAGCATTGTGATGACACGGTCATGGAACATTGTGATGACAAGAATTCTGGAGCATTGTGATGACAAGGGCCATGGAGCATTGTGATGACATGGTCATGGAACATTGTGATGAGAAGAATTCTGGAGCATGGTGCTGACAAGGGCCATGGAGCATTGTGATGACACGGCCATGGAACATTGTGATGACAAGAATTCTGGAGCATTGTGATGACAGTGTCCATGCAGCATTGTTTTGACACGCTCATGGAACATTGTGATGACAAGAATTCTGGAGCATTATGATGACAAGGGCCATGGAGCATTGTGATGACACAGCCATGGAACATTGTGATGACAAGAATTCTGGAGCATTGTGATGACAATGGCCATGGAGCATTGTGATGACACGGTCATGGAACATTGTGATGAGAAGAATTCTGGAGCATTGTCATGACAAAGGCCATGGAGCATTGTGATGACACGGCCATGGAACATTGTGATGACAAGAGTTCTGGAGCATTGTGATGACAAGGGCCATGGAGCATTGTGATGACACGGCCATGGAACATTGTAATGACAAGAATTCTGGAGCATTGTGATGAGAAGGGCCATGCAGCATTGTGATGACACGGTCATGGAACATTGTGATGACAGGAATTCTGGAGCATTGTGCTGAAAAGTGCCATGGAGCATTGTGATGACACGGTCATGGAACAATGTGATGAGAAGAATTCCGGAGCATTGTGATGACAAGGGCCATGGAGCATTGTGATGACACGGTCATGGAACATTGTGATGAGAAGAATTCTGTAGCATTGTCATGACAAGGGCCATGGAGCATTATGATGACACGGTCATGGAACATTGTGATGACAAGAATTCTGGAGCATTGTGATGACAAGGGCCTTGGAGCATTGTGATGACACGGTCATGGAACATTGTGATGAGAAGAATTCTGGAGCATTGTCATGACAAGGGCCATGGAGCATTGTGATGATATGGTCATGGAACATTGTGATGACAAGAATTCTGGAGCATTATGATGACAAGGGCCATGGAGCATTGCGATGACACAGACATGGTACATTGTGATGACAAGAATTCTGGAGCATTGTGATGAAAATGGCCATGGATCATTGTGATGACACGGTCATGGAACATTGTGATGAGAAGAATTCTGGAGCATTGTGATGACAAGGGCCATGGAGCATTGTGATGACACGGTCATGGAACATTGTGATGAGAAGAATTCTGGAGCATTGTGCTGACAATGGCCATGGAGCATTGTGATGATACGGTCATGGAACATTGGGATGACAAGAATTCTGGAGCATTATGATGACAAGGGCCATGGAGCATTGTGATGACACAGCCATGGAACATTGTGATGACAAGAATTCTGGAGCATTGTGATGACAATGGCCATGGAGCATTGTGATGACACGGTCATGGAACATTGTGATGAGAAGAATTCTGGAGCATTGTCATGACAAGGGCCATAGAGCATTGTGATGACACGGCCAAGGAACATTGTGATGACAAGAATTCTGGAGCATCGTGATGACAATGGCCATGCAGCATTGTGATGACACGGTATGGAACAATGTGATGACAAGAATTCTGGAGCATTGTGATGACAAGCGCCATGGAGCATTGTGATGACAAAGTCATGGAACATTGTGATGACAGGAATTCTGGAGCATTGTGCTGAAAAGGGCCATGGAGCATTGTGATGACACGGTCATGGAACATTGTGATGACAAGAATTCTGAAGCATTGTGATGACAAGGGTCATGGAGCATTGTGATGACACGGTCATGGAACATTGTGATGACAAGAATTCTGGAGCATTGTGATGACAAGTGCCATGGAGCATTGTGATGACACGGTCATGGAACATTGTGATGAGAAGAATTCTGGAGCATGGTGCTGACAAGGGCCATGGAGCATTGTGATGACACGGTCATGGAACATTGTGATGAGAAGAATTCTGGATCATTGTGATGACAAGGGTCATGGAGCATTGTGATGACATGGTCAAGGAAGATTGCAATGACAAGATTTCTGGAGCATTGTGATGAAAGGGCATGGAGCATTGTGATTAAAGGTGACAAGGAACATTGTGATGATATTGGCAGAGAACTCTGTGATGACAGTGGTCATGGAGTGTTGTGACAAAAAGTGTCATGGAACATTGTGCTGACAAGGGCCATGGAGCATTGTGATGACACGGTATGGAACAATGTGATGACAAGAATTCCGGAGCATTGTGATGACAAGGGCCATGGAGCATTGTGATGACACGGCCATGGAACATTGTAATGAGAAGAATTCTGGAGCATTGTGATGAGAAGGGCCATGCAGCATTGTGATGACACGGTCATGGAACATTGTGATGACAGGAATTCTGGAGCATTGTGCTGAAAAGTGCCATGGAGCATTGTGATGACACGGTCATGGAACAATGTGATGAGAAGAATTCCGGAGCATTGTGATGACAAGGGCCATGGAGCATTGTGATGACACGGTCATGGAACATTGTGATGAGAAGAATTCTGTAGCATTGTCATGACAAGGGCCATGGAGCATTCTGATGACACGGTCATGGAACATTGTGATGACAAGAATTCTGGAGCATTGTGATGACAAGGGCCTTGGAGCATTGTGATGACACGGTCATGGAACATTGTGATGACAAGAATTCTGGAGCATTGTGATGACAAGGGCCATGGAGCATTGTGATGACACGGTCATGGAACATTGTGATGAGAAGAATTCTGGAGCATGGTGCTGACAAGGGCCATGGAGCATTGTGATGACACGGCCATGGAACATTGTGATGACAAGAATTCTGGAGCATTGTGATGACAGTGGCCATGCAGCATTGTTTTGACACGCTCATGGAACATTGTGATGACAAGAATTCTGGAGCATTATGATGACAAGGGCCATGGAGCATTGTGATGACACAGCCATGGAACATTGTGATGACAAGAATTCTGGAGCATTGTGATGACAATGGCCATGGAGCATTGTGATGACACGGTCATGGAACATTGTGATGAGAAGAATTCTGGAGCATTGTCATGACAAAGGCCATGGAGCATTGTGATGACACGGCCATGGAACATTGTGATGACAAGAATTCTGGAGCATTGTGATGACAAGCGCCATGGAGCATTGTGATGACAAGGTCATGGAACATTGTGATGACAGGAATTCTGGAGCATTGTGCTGAAAAGGGCCATGGAGCAATGTGATGACACTGTCATGGAACATTGTGATGACAAGAATTCTTGAGCATTGTGATGACAAGGGCCATGGAGCATTGTGATGACACGGTCATGGAACATTGTGATGAGAAGAATTCTGGAGCATTCTGATGACAAGGGCCATGGAGCATTGTGATGATACGGTCATGGAACATTGTGATGACAAGAGTTCTGGAGCATTGTGATGAAAGGGCATGGAGCATGGTGATTAAAGGTGACAAGGAACATTGTGATGATATTGGCAGAGAACTCTGTGATGACAGTGGTCATGGAGTGTTGTGACAAAAAGTGTCATGGAACATTGTGCTGACAAGGGCCATGGAGCATTGTGATGACACGGTTATGGAACAATGTGATGACAGGAATTCTGGAGCATTGTGCTGAAAAGGGCCATGTAGCATTGTGATGACACGGTCATGGAACAATGTGATGAGAAGAATTCCGGAGCATTGTGATGACAAGGGCCATGGAGCATTGTGATGACACGGTCATGGAACATTGTGATGACAAGAATTCTGGAGCATTGTGATGACAAGGGCCATGGAGCATTGTGATGACACGGTCATGGAACATTGTGATGAGAAGAATTCTGGAGCATTGTGCTGACAAGGGCCATGGAGCATTGTGATGATACGGTCATGGAACATTGTGATGACAAGAATTCTGGAGCATTATGATGATAAGGGCCATGGAGCATTGTGATGACACAGCTATGGAACATTGTGATGACAAGAATTCTGGAGCATTGTGATGACAAGGGTCATGGAGCATTGTGATGACACGGTCATGGAACATTGTGATGAGAAGAATTCTGAGGCATTGTCATGACAAGGGCCATGGAGCATTGTGATGACACGGCCATGGAACATTGTGATGACAAGAATTCTGGAGCATTGTGATGACAATGGCCATGGAGCATTGTGATGACACGGTATGGAACAATGTGATGACAAGAATTCTGGAGCATTGTGATGAGAAGGGCCATGGAGCATTGTGATGACACGGTCATGGAACATTGTGATGACAGGAATTCTGGAGCATTGTGCTGAAAAGTGCCATGGAGCATTGTGATGACACGGTCATGGAACAATGTGATGAGAAGAATTCCGGAGCATTGTGATGACAAGGGCCATGGAGCATTGTGATGACACGGTCATGGAACATTGTGATGAGAAGAAATCTGTAGCATTGTCATGACAAGGGCCATGGAGCATTGTGATGACACGGTCATGGAACATTGTGATGACAAGAATTCTGGAGCATTGTGATGACAAGGGCCATGGAGCATTGTGATGACACGGTCATGGAACATTGTGATGAGAAGAATTCTGGAGCATTGTGCTGACAAGGGCCATGGAGCATTGTGATGATACGGTCATGGAACATTGGGATGACAAGAATTCTGGAGCATTATGATGACAAGGGCCATGGAGCATTGTGATGACACAGCCATGGAACATTGTGATGACAAGAATTCTGGAGCATTGTGATGACAATGGCCATGGAGCATTGTGATGACACGGTCATGGAACATTGTGATGAGAAGAATTCTGGAGCATTGTCATGACAAGGGCCATGGAGCATTGTGATGACACGGCCATGGAACATTGTGATGACAAGAATTCTGGAGCATCGTGATGACAATGGCCATGCAGCATTGTGATGACACGGTATGGAACATTGTGATGACAAGAATTCTGGAGCATTGTGATGACAAGCGCCATGGAGCATTGTGATGACAAAGTCATGGAACATTGTGATGACAGGAATTCTGGAGCATTGTGCTGAAAAGGGCCATGGAGCATTGTGATGACACGGTCATGGAACATTGTGATGACAAGAATTCTGAAGCATTGTGATGACAAGGGTCATGGAGCATTGTGATGACACGGTCATGGAACATTGTGATGACAAGAATTCTGGAGCATTGTGATGACAAGGGCCATGGAGCATTGTGATGACACGGTCATGGAACATTGTGATGAGAAGAATTCTGGAGCATGGTGCTGACAAGGGCCATGGAGCATTGTGATGACACGGTCATGGAACATTGTGATGAGAAGAATTCTGGATCATTGTGATGACAAGGGTCATGGAGCATTGTGATGACATGGTCAAGGAAGATTGCAATGACAAGATTTCTGGAGCATTGTGATGAAAGGGCATGGAGCATTGTGATTAAAGGTGACAAGGAACATTGTGATGATATTGGCAGAGAACTCTGTGATGACAGTGGTCATGGAGTGTTGTGACAAAAAGTGTCATGGAACATTGTGCTGACAAGGGCCATGGAGCATTGTGAAGACACGGTATGGAACAATGTGATGACAAGAATTCCGGAGCATTGTGATGACAAGGGCCATGGAGCATTGTGATGACACGGCCATGGAACATTGTAATGAGAAGAATTCTGGAGCATTGTGATGAGAAGGGCCATGCAGCATTGTGATGACACGGTCATGGAACATTGTGATGACAGGAATTCTGGAGCATTGTGCTGAAAAGTGCCATGGAGCATTGTGATGACACGGTCATGGAACAATGTGATGAGAAGAATTCCGGAGCATTGTGATGACAAGGGCCATGGAGCATTGTGATGACACGGTCATGGAACATTGTGATGAGAAGAATTCTGTAGCATTGTCATGACAAGGGCCATGGAGCATTCTGATGACACGGTCATGGAACATTGTGATGACAAGAATTCTGGAGCATTGTGATGACAAGGGCCTTGGAGCATTGTGATGACACGGTCATGGAACATTGTGATGACAAGAATTCTGGAGCATTGTGATGACAAGGGCCATGGAGCATTGTGATGACATGGTCATGGAACATTGTGATGAGAAGAATTCTGGAGCATGGTGCTGACAAGGGCCATGGAGCATTGTGATGACACGGCCATGGAACATTGTGATGACAAGAATTCTGGAGCATTGTGATGACAGTGGCCATGCAGCATTGTTTTGACACGCTCATGGAACATTGTGATGACAAGAATTCTGGAGCATTATGATGACAAGGGCCATGGAGCATTGTGATGACACAGCCATGGAACATTGTGATGACAAGAATTCTGGAGCATTGTGATGACAATGGCCATGGAGCATTGTGATGACACGGTCATGGAACATTGTGATGAGAAGAATTCTGGAGCATTGTCATGACAAAGGCCATGGAGCATTGTGATGACACGGCCATGGAACATTGTGATGACAAGAGTTCTGGAGCATTGTGATGACAAGGGCCATGGAGCATTGTGATGACACGGCCATGGAACATTGTAATGACAAGAATTCTGGAGCATTGTGATGAGAAGGGCCATGCAGCATTGTGATGACACGGTCATGGAACATTGTGATGACAGGAATTCTGGAGCATTGTGCTGAAAAGTGCCATGGAGCATTGTGATGACACGGTCATGGAACAATGTGATGAGAAGAATTCCGGAGCATTGTGATGACAAGGGCCATGGAGCATTGTGATGACACGGTCATGGAACATTGTGATGAGAAGAATTCTGTAGCATTGTCATGACAAGGGCCATGGAGCATTCTGATGACACGGTCATGGAACATTGTGATGACAAGAATTCTGGAGCATTGTGATGACAAGGGCCTTGGAGCATTGTGATGACACGGTCATGGAACATTGTGATGACAAGAATTCTGGAGCATTGTGATGACAAGGGCCATGGAGCATTGTGATGACACGGTCATGGAACATTGTGATGAGAAGAATTCTGGAGCATGGTGCTGACAAGGGCCATGGAGCATTGTGATGACACGGCCATGGAACATTGTGATGACAAGAATTCTGGAGCATTGTGATGACAGTGGCCATGCAGCATTGTTTTGACACGCTCATGGAACATTGTGATGACAAGAATTCTGGAGCATTATGATGACAAGGGCCATGGAGCATTGTGATGACACAGCCATGGAACATTGTGATGACAAGAATTCTGGAGCATTGTGATGACAATGGCCATGGAGCATTGTGATGACACGGTCATGGAACATTGTGATGAGAAGAATTCTGGAGCATTGTCATGACAAAGGCCATGGAGCATTGTGATGACACGGCCATGGAACATTGTGATGACAAGAATTCTGGAGCATTGTGATGACAAGCGCCATGGAGCATTGTGATGACAAGGTCATGGAACATTGTGATGACAGGAATTCTGGAGCATTGTGCTGAAAAGGGCCATGGAGCAATGTGATGACACTGTCATGGAACATTGTGATGACAAGAATTCTTGAGCATTGTGATGACAAGGGCCATGGAGCATTGTGATGACACGGTCATGGAACATTGTGATGAGAAGAATTCTGGAGCATTCTGATGACAAGGGCCATGGAGCATTGTGATGATACGGTCATGGAACATTGTGATGACAAGAGTTCTGGAGCATTGTGATGAAAGGGCATGGAGCATGGTGATTAAAGGTGACAAGGAACATTGTGATGATATTGGCAGAGAACTCTGTGATGACAGTGGTCATGGAGTGTTGTGACAAAAAGTGTCATGGAACATTGTGCTGACAAGGGCCATGGAGCATTGTGATGACACGGTTATGGAACAATGTGATGACAGGAATTCTGGAGCATTGTGCTGAAAAGGGCCATGTAGCATTGTGATGACACGGTCATGGAACAATGTGATGAGAAGAATTCCGGAGCATTGTGATGACAAGGGCCATGGAGCATTGTGATGACACGGTCATGGAACATTGTGATGACAAGAATTCTGGAGCATTCTGATGACAAAGGCGATGGAGCATTGTGATGACACGGTCATGGAACATTGTGATGAGAAGAATTCTGGAGCATTCTGATGACAAGCGCCATAGAGCATTTTGATGACACGTTCATGGAATATAGTAATGACAAGAATTCTGGAGCATTATGATGACAAGGGCCAAGGAGCATTGTGATGAAACGGCCATGGAACATAGTGATGACAAGAATTCTGGAGCATTGTGATGACAGTGGCCATGGAGAATTGTGTTGACACGGTCATGGAACATTGTGATGAGAAGAATTCTGGAGCATTGTCATGACAACGGCCATGGAGCATTGTGATGACACGGTCATGGAACATTGTGATGACAAGAATTCTGGAGCATTGTGATGACAAGGGCCATGGAGCATTGTGATGACACGGTCATGGAACATTGTGATGAGAAGAATTCTGGAGCATTGTCCTGACAAGGGCCATAGAGCATTGTGATGATACGGTCATGGAACATTGTGATGACAAGAATTCTGGAGCATTATGATGATAAGGGCCATGGAGCATTGTGATGACACAGCTATGGAACATTGTGATGACAAGAATTCTGGAGCATTGTGATGACAAGGGTCATGGAGCATTGTGATGACACGGTCATGGAACATTGTGATGAGAAGAATTCTGAGGCATTGTCATGACAAGGGCCATGGAGCATTGTGATGACACGGCCATGGAACATTGTGATGACAAGAATTCTGGAGCATTGTGATGACAATGGCCATGGAGCATTGTGATGACACGGTATGGAACAATGTGATGACAAGAATTCTGGAGCATTGTGATGAGAAGGGCCATGGAGCATTGTGATGACACGGTCATGGAACATTGTGATGACAGGAATTCTGGAGCATTGTGCTGAAAAGTGCCATGGAGCATTGTGATGACACGGTCATGGAACAATGTGATGAGAAGAATTCCGGAGCATTGTGATGACAAGGGCCATGGAGCATTGTGATGACACGGTCATGGAACATTGTGATGAGAAGAAATCTGTAGCATTGTCATGACAAGGGCCATGGAGCATTGTGATGACACGGTCATGGAACATTGTGATGACAAGAATTCTGGAGCATTGTGATGACAAGGGCCATGGAGCATTGTGATGACACGGTCATGGAACATTGTGATGAGAAGAATTCTGGAGCATTTTGCTGACAAGGGCCATGGAGCATTGTGATGATACGGTCATGGAACATTGGGATGACAAGAATTCTGGAGCATTATGATGACAAGGGCCATGGAGCATTGTGATGACACAGCCATGGAACATTGTGATGACAAGAATTCTGGAGCATTGTGATGACAATGGCCATGGAGCATTGTGATGACACGGTCATGGAACATTGTGATGAGAAGAATTCTGGAGCATTGTCATGACAAGGGCCATGGAGCATTGTGATGACACGGCCATGGAACATTGTGATGACAAGAATTCTGGAGCATCGTGATGACAATGGCCATGCAGCATTGTGATGACACGGTATGGAACATTGTGATGACAAGAATTCTGGAGCATTGTGATGACAAGCGCCATGGAGCATTGTGATGACAAAGTCATGGAACATTGTGATGACAGGAATTCTGGAGCATTGTGCTGAAAAGGGCCATGGAGCATTGTGATGACACGGTCATGGAACATTGTGATGACAAGAATTCTGAAGCATTGTGATGACAAGGGTCATGGAGCATTGTGATGACACGGTCATGGAACATTGTGATGACAAGAATTCTGGAGCATTGTGATGACAAGGGCCATGGAGCATTGTGATGACACGGTCATGGAACATTGTGATGAGAAGAATTCTGGAGCATGGTGCTGACAAGGGCCATGGAGCATTGTGATGACACGGTCATGGAACATTGTGATGAGAAGAATTCTGGATCATTGTGATGACAAGGGTCATGGAGCATTGTGATGACATGGTCAAGGAAGATTGCAATGACAAGATTTCTGGAGCATTGTGATGAAAGGGCATGGAGCATTGTGATTAAAGGTGACAAGGAACATTGTGATGATATTGGCAGAGAACTCTGTGATGACAGTGGTCATGGAGTGTTGTGACAAAAAGTGTCATGGAACATTGTGCTGACAAGGGCCATGGAGCATTGTGATGACACGGTATGGAACAATGTGATGACAGGAGCATTGTGATGACAAGGGGCCATGGAGCAATTGTGATGACACGGCCATGGAAACATTGTAATGAGAAGAATTCTGGAGGCATTGTGATGAGAAGGGCCATGCAGCATTGTGATGACACGGTCATGGAACATTGTGATGACAGGGAATTCTGGAGCATTGTGCTGAAAAGTGCCATGGAGCATTGTGATGACACGGTCATGGAACAATGTGATGAGAAGAATTCCGGAGCATTGTGATGACAAGGGCCATGGAGCATTGTGATGACACGGTCATGGAACATTTGTGATGAGAAGAATTCTGTAGCATTGTCATGACAAGGGCCATGGAGCATTCTGATGACACGGTCATGGAACATTGTGATGACAAGAATTCTGGAGCATTGTGATGACAAGGGCCTTGGAGCATTGTGATGACACGGTCATGGAACATTGTGATGACAAGAATTCTGGAGCATTGTGATGACAAGGGCCATGGAGCATTGTGATGACACGGTCATGGAACATTGTGATGAGAAGAATTCTGGAGCATGGTGCTGACAAGGGCCATGGAGCATTGTGATGACACGGCCATGGAACATTGTGATGACAAGAATTCTGGAGCATTGTGATGACAGTGGCCATGCAGCATTGTTTTGACACGCTCATGGAACATTGTGATGACAAGAATTCTGGAGCATTATGATGACAAGGGCCATGGAGCATTGTGATGACACAGCCATGGAACATTGTGATGACAAGAATTCTGGAGCATTGTGATGGACAATGGCCATGGAGCATTGTGATGACACGGTCATGGAACATTGTGATGAGAAGAATTCTGGAGCATTGTCATGACAAAGGCCATGGAGCATTGTGATGACACGGCCATGGAACATTGTGATGACAAGAGTTCTGGAGCATTGTGATGACAAGGGCCATGGAGCATTGTGATGACACGGCCATGGTAACATTGTAATGACAAGAATTCTGGAGCATTGTGATGAGAAGGGCCATGCAGCATTGTGATGACACGGTCATGGAACATTGTGATGACAGGAATTCTGGAGCATTGTGCTGAAAAGTGCCATGGAGCATTGTGATGACACGGTCATGGAACAATGTGATGAGAAGAATTCCGGAGCATTGTGATGACAAGGGCCATGGAGCATTGTGATGACACGGTCATGGAACATTGTGATGAGAAGAATTCTGTAGCATTGTCATGACAAGGGCCATGGAGCATTATGATGACACGGTCATGGAACATTGTGATGACAAGAATTCTGGAGCATTGTGATGACAAGGGCCTTGGAGCATTGTGATGACACGGTCATGGAACATTGTGATGACAAGAATTCTGGAGCATTGTCATGACAAGGGCCATGGAGCATTGTGATGACACGGCCATGGAACATTGTGATGACAAGAATTCTGGAGCATCGTGATGACAATGGCCATGCAGCATTGTGATGACACGGTATGGAACATTGTGATGACAAGAATTCTGGAGCATTGTGATGACAAGCACCATGGAGCATTGTGATGACAAAGTCATGGAATATTGTGATGACAGGAATTCTGGAGCATTGTGCTGAAAAGGGCCATGGAGCATTGTGATGACACGGTCATGGAACATTGTGATGACAAGAATTCTGAAGCATTGTGATGACAAGGGTCATGGAGCATTGTGATGACACGGTCATGGAACATTGTGATGACAAGAATTCTGGAGCATTGTGATGACAAGGGCCATGGAGCATTGTGATGACACGGTCATGGAACATTGTGATGAGAAGAATTCTGGAGCATGGTGCTGACAAGGGCCATGGAGCATTGTGATGACACGGTCATGGAACATTGTGATGAGAAGAATTCTGGATCATTGTGATGACAAGGGTCATGGAGCATTGTGATGACATGGTCAAGGAAGATTGCAATGACAAGATTTCTGGAGCATTGTGATGAAAGGGCATGGAGCATTGTGATTAATGGTGACAAGGAACATTGTGATGATATTGGCAGAGAACTCTGTGATGACAGTGGTCATGGAGTGTTGTGACAAAAAGTGTCATGGAACATTGTGCTGACAAGGGCCATGGAGCATTGTGATGACACGGTATGGAACAATGTGATGACAAGAATTCCGGAGCATTGTGATGACAAGGGCCATGGAGCATTGTGATGACACGGCCATGGAACATTGTAATGAGAAGAATTCTGGAGCATTGTGATGAGAAGGGCCATGCAGCATTGTGATGACACGGTCATGGAACATTGTGATGACAGGAATTCTGGAGCATTGTGCTGAAAAGTGCCATGGAGCATTGTGATGACACGGTCATGGAACAATGTGATGAGAAGAATTCCGGAGCATTGTGATGACAAGGGCCATGGAGCATTGTGATGACACGGTCATGGAACATTGTGATGAGAAGAATTCTGTAGCATTGTCATGACAAGGGCCATGGAGCATTCTGATGACACGGTCATGGAACATTGTGATGACAAGAATTCTGGAGCATTGTGATGACAAGGGCCTTGGAGCATTGTGATGACACGGTCATGGAACATTGTGATGACAAGAATTCTGGAGCATTGTGATGACAAGGGCCATGGAGCATTGTGATGACACGGTCATGGAACATTGTGATGAGAAGAATTCTGGAGCATGGTGCTGACAAGGGCCATGGAGCATTGTGATGACACGGCCATGGAACATTGTGATGACAAGAATTCTGGAGCATTGTGATGACAGTGGCCATGCAGCATTGTTTTGACACGCTCATGGAACATTGTGATGACAAGAATTCTGGAGCATTATGATGACAAGGGCCATGGAGCATTGTGATGACACAGCCATGGAACATTGTGATGACAAGAATTCTGGAGCATTGTGATGACAATGGCCATGGAGCATTGTGATGACACGGTCATGGAACATTGTGATGAGAAGAATTCTGGAGCATTGTCATGACAAAGGCCATGGAGCATTGTGATGACACGGCCATGGAACATTGTGATGACAAGAGTTCTGGAGCATTGTGATGACAAGGGCCATGGAGCATTGTGATGACACGGCCATGGAACATTGTAATGACAAGAATTCTGGAGCATTGTGATGAGAAGGGCCATGCAGCATTGTGATGACACGGTCATGGAACATTGTGATGACAGGAATTCTGGAGCATTGTGCTGAAAAGTGCCATGGAGCATTGTGATGACACGGTCATGGAACAATGTGATGAGAAGAATTCCGGAGCATTGTGATGACAAGGGCCATGGAGCATTGTGATGACACGGTCATGGAACATTGTGATGAGAAGAATTCTGTAGCATTGTCATGACAAGGGCCATGGAGCATTATTATGACACGGTCATGGAACATTGTGATGACAAGAATTCTGGAGCATTGTGATGACAAGGGCCTTGGAGCATTGTGATGACACGGTCATGGAACATTGTGATGAGAAGAATTCTGGAGCATTGTCATGACAAGGGCCATGGAGCATTGTGATGATATGGTCATGGAACATTGTGATGACAAGAATTCTGGAGCATTATGATGACAAGGGCCATGGAGCATTGCGATGACACAGACATGGAACATTGTGATGACAAGAATTCTGGAGCATTGTGATGAAAATGGCCATGGATCATTGTGATGACACGGTCATGGAACATTGTGATGAGAAGAATTCTGGAGCATTGTGATGACAAGGGCCATGGAGCATTGTGATGACACGGTCATGGAACATTGTGATGAGAAGAATTCTGGAGCATTGTGCTGACAATGGCCATGGAGCATTGTGATGATACGGTCATGGAACATTGGGATGACAAGAATTCTGGAGCATTATGATGACAAGGGCCATGGAGCATTGTGATGACACAGCCATGGAACATTGTGATGACAAGAATTCTGGAGCATTGTGATGACAATGGCCATGGAGCATTGTGATGACACGGTCATGGAACATTGTGATGAGAAGAATTCTGGAGCATTGTCATGACAAGGGCCATGGAGCATTGTGATGACACGGCCAAGGAACATTGTGATGACAAGAATTCTGGAGCATCGTGATGACAATGGCCATGCAGCATTGTGATGACACGGTATGGAACAATGTGATGACAAGAATTCTGGAGCATTGTGATGACAAGCGCCATGGAGCATTGTGATGACAAAGTCATGGAACATTGTGATGACAGGAATTCTGGAGCATTGTGCTGAAAAGGGCCATGGAGCATTGTGATGACACGGTCATGGAACATTGTGATGACAAGAATTCTGAAGCATTGTGATGACAAGGGTCATGGAGCATTGTGATGACACGGTCATGGAACATTGTGATGACAAGAATTCTGGAGCATTGTGATGACAAGTGCCATGGAGCATTGTGATGACACGGTCATGGAACATTGTGATGAGAAGAATTCTGGAGCATGGTGCTGACAAGGGCCATGGAGCATTGTGATGACACGGTCATGGAACATTGTGATGAGAAGAATTCTGGATCATTGTGATGACAAGGGTCATGGAGCATTGTGATGACATGGTCAAGGAAGATTGCAATGACAAGATTTCTGGAGCATTGTGATGAAAGGGCATGGAGCATTGTGATTAAAGGTGACAAGGAACATTGTGATGATATTGGCAGAGAACTCTGTGATGACAGTGGTCATGGAGTGTTGTGACAAAAAGTGTCATGGAACATTGTGCTGACAAGGGCCATGGAGCATTGTGATGACACGGTATGGAACAATGTGATGACAAGAATTCCGGAGCATTGTGATGACAAGGGCCATGGAGCATTGTGATGACACGGCCATGGAACATTGTAATGAGAAGAATTCTGGAGCATTGTGATGAGAAGGGCCATGCAGCATTGTGATGACACGGTCATGGAACATTGTGATGACAGGAATTCTGGAGCATTGTGCTGAAAAGTGCCATGGAGCATTGTGATGACACGGTCATGGAACAATGTGATGAGAAGAATTCCGGAGCATTGTGATGACAAGGGCCATGGAGCATTGTGATGACACGGTCATGGAACATTGTGATGAGAAGAATTCTGTAGCATTGTCATGACAAGGGCCATGGAGCATTCTGATGACACGGTCATGGAACATTGTGATGACAAGAATTCTGGAGCATTGTGATGACAAGGGCCTTGGAGCATTGTGATGACACGGTCATGGAACATTGTGATGACAAGAATTCTGGAGCATTGTGATGACAAGGGCCATGGAGCATTGTGATGACACGGTCATGGAACATTGTGATGAGAAGAATTCTGGAGCATGGTGCTGACAAGGGCCATGGAGCATTGTGATGACACGGCCATGGAACATTGTGATGACAAGAATTCTGGAGCATTGTGATGACAGTGGCCATGCAGCATTGTTTTGACACGCTCATGGAACATTGTGATGACAAGAATTCTGGAGCATTATGATGACAAGGGCCATGGAGCATTGTGATGACACAGCCATGGAACATTGTGATGACAAGAATTCTGGAGCATTGTGATGACAATGGCCATGGAGCATTGTGATGACACGGTCATGGAACATTGTGATGAGAAGAATTCTGGAGCATTGTCATGACAAAGGCCATGGAGCATTGTGATGACACGGCCATGGAACATTGTGATGACAAGAGTTCTGGAGCATTGTGATGACAAGGGCCATGGAGCATTGTGATGACACGGCCATGGAACATTGTAATGACAAGAATTCTGGAGCATTGTGATGAGAAGGGCCATGCAGCATTGTGATGACACGGTCATGGAACATTGTGATGACAGGAATTCTGGAGCATTGTGCTGAAAAGTGCCATGGAGCATTGTGATGACACGGTCATGGAACAATGTGATGAGAAGAATTCCGGAGCATTGTGATGACAAGGGCCATGGAGCATTGTGATGACACGGTCATGGAACATTGTGATGAGAAGAATTCTGTAGCATTGTCATGACAAGGGCCATGGAGCATTATGATGACACGGTCATGGAACATTGTGATGACAAGAATTCTGGAGCATTGTGATGACAAGGGCCTTGGAGCATTGTGATGACACGGTCATGGAACATTGTGATGACAAGAATTCTGGAGCATTGTCATGACAAGGGCCATGGAGCATTGTGATGACACGGCCATGGAACATTGTGATGACAAGAATTCTGGAGCATCGTGATGACAATGGCCATGCAGCATTGTGATGACACGGTATGGAACATTGTGATGACAAGAATTCTGGAGCATTGTGATGACAAGCGCCATGGAGCATTGTGATGACAAAGTCATGGAACATTGTGATGAGAAGAATTCTGGAGCATTGTGATGACAAGGGCCATGGAGCATTGTGATGACACGGTCATGGAACATTGTGATGAGAAGAATTCTGGAGCATTGTGCTGACAATGGCCATGGAGCATTGTGATGATACGGTCATGGAACATTGGGATGACAAGAATTCTGGAGCATTATGATGACAAGGGCCATGGAGCATTGTGATGACACAGCCATGGAACATTGTGATGACAAGAATTCTGGAGCATTGTGATGACAATGGCCATGGAGCATTGTGATGACACGGTCATGGAACATTGTGATGAGAAGAATTCTGGAGCATTGTCATGACAAGGGCCATGGAGCATTGTGATGACACGGCCAAGGAACATTGTGATGACAAGAATTCTGGAGCATCGTGATGACAATGGCCATGCAGCATTGTGATGACACGGTATGGAACAATGTGATGACAAGAATTCTGGAGCATTGTGATGACAAGCGCCATGGAGCATTGTGATGACAAAGTCATGGAACATTGTGATGACAGGAATTCTGGAGCATTGTGCTGAAAAGGGCCATGGAGCATTGTGATGACACGGTCATGGAACATTGTGATGACAAGAATTCTGAAGCATTGTGATGACAAGGGTCATGGAGCATTGTGATGACACGGTCATGGAACATTGTGATGACAAGAATTCTGGAGCATTGTGATGACAAGTGCCATGGAGCATTGTGATGACACGGTCATGGAACATTGTGATGAGAAGAATTCTGGAGCATGGTGCTGACAAGGGTCATGGAGCATTGTGATGACACGGTCATGGAACATTGTGATGACAAGAATTCTGGAGCATTGTGATGACAAGTGCCATGGAGCATTGTGATGACACGGTCATGGAACATTGTGATGAGAAGAATTCTGGAGCATGGTGCTGACAAGGGCCATGGAGCATTGTGATGACACGGTCATGGAACATTGTGATGAGAAGAATTCTGGATCATTGTGATGACAAGGGTCATGGAGCATTGTGATGACATGGTCAAGGAAGATTGCAATGACAAGATTTCTGGAGCATTGTGATGAAAGGGCATGGAGCATTGTGATTAAAGGTGACAAGGAACATTGTGATGATATTGGCAGAGAACTCTGTGATGACAGTGGTCATGGAGTGTTGTGACAAAAAGTGTCATGGAACATTGTGCTGACAAGGGCCATGGAGCATTGTGATGACACGGTATGGAACAATGTGATGACAAGAATTCCGGAGCATTGTGATGACAAGGGCCATGGAGCATTGTGATGACACGGCCATGGAACATTGTAATGAGAAGAATTCTGGAGCATTGTGATGAGAAGGGCCATGCAGCATTGTGATGACACGGTCATGGAACATTGTGATGACAGGAATTCTGGAGCATTGTGCTGAAAAGTGCCATGGAGCATTGTGATGACACGGTCATGGAACAATGTGATGAGAAGAATTCCGGAGCATTGTGATGACAAGGGCCATGGAGCATTGTGATGACACGGTCATGGAACATTGTGATGAGAAGAATTCTGTAGCATTGTCATGACAAGGGCCATGGAGCATTCTGATGACACGGTCATGGAACATTGTGATGACAAGAATTCTGGAGCATTGTGATGACAAGGGCCTTGGAGCATTGTGATGACACGGTCATGGAACATTGTGATGACAAGAATTCTGGAGCATTGTGATGACAAGGGCCATGGAGCATTGTGATGACACGGTCATGGAACATTGTGATGAGAAGAATTCTGGAGCATGGTGCTGACAAGGGCCATGGAGCATTGTGATGACACGGCCATGGAACATTGTGATGACAAGAATTCTGGAGCATTGTGATGACAGTGGCCATGCAGCATTGTTTTGACACGCTCATGGAACATTGTGATGACAAGAATTCTGGAGCATTATGATGACAAGGGCCATGGAGCATTGTGATGACACAGCCATGGAACATTGTGATGACAAGAATTCTGGAGCATTGTGATGACAATGGCCATGGAGCATTGTGATGACACGGTCATGGAACATTGTGATGAGAAGAATTCTGGAGCATTGTCATGACAAAGGCCATGGAGCATTGTGATGACACCGCCATGGAACATTG
The DNA here is from genome assembly GCF_949987535.1 of Balaenoptera acutorostrata. Classification (NCBI taxonomy): domain Eukaryota; kingdom Metazoa; phylum Chordata; class Mammalia; order Artiodactyla; family Balaenopteridae; genus Balaenoptera; species Balaenoptera acutorostrata. The sequence continues at coordinate 18,270,734 of NC_080067.1, forward strand.
TGATGACAAGAATTCTGGAGCATTGTGATGACAAGCGCCATGGAGCATTGTGATGACAAGGTCATGGAACATTGTGATGACAGGAATTCTGGAGCATTGTGCTGAAAAGGGCCATGGAGCAATGTGATGACACTGTCATGGAACATTGTGATGACAAGAATTCTTGAGCATTGTGATGACAAGGGCCATGGAGCATTGTGATGACACGGTCATGGAACATTGTGATGAGAAGAATTCTGGAGCATTCTGATGACAAGGGCCATGGAGCATTGTGATGATACGGTCATGGAACATTGTGATGACAAGAGTTCTGGAGCATTGTGATGAAAGGGCATGGAGCATGGTGATTAAAGGTGACAAGGAACATTGTGATGATATTGGCAGAGAACTCTGTGATGACAGTGGTCATGGAGTGTTGTGACAAAAAGTGTCATGGAACATTGTGCTGACAAGGGCCATGGAGCATTGTGATGACACGGTTATGGAACAATGTGATGACAGGAATTCTGGAGCATTGTGCTGAAAAGGGCCATGTAGCATTGTGATGACACGGTCATGGAACAATGTGATGAGAAGAATTCCGGAGCATTGTGATGACAAGGGCCATGGAGCATTGTGATGACACGGTCATGGAACATTGTGATGACAAGAATTCTGGAGCATTCTGATGACAAAGGCGATGGAGCATTGTGATGACACGGTCATGGAACATTGTGATGAGAAGAATTCTGGAGCATTCTGATGACAAGCGCCATAGAGCATTTTGATGACACGTTCATGGAATATAGTAATGACAAGAATTCTGGAGCATTATGATGACAAGGGCCAAGGAGCATTGTGATGAAACGGCCATGGAACATAGTGATGACAAGAATTCTGGAGCATTGTGATGACAGTGGCCATGGAGAATTGTGTTGACACGGTCATGGAACATTGTGATGAGAAGAATTCTGGAGCATTGTCATGACAACGGCCATGGAGCATTGTGATGACACGGTCATGGAACATTGTGATGACAAGAATTCTGGAGCATTGTGATGACAAGGGCCATGGAGCATTGTGATGACACGGTCATGGAACATTGTGATGAGAAGAATTCTGGAGCATTGTGCTGACAAGGGCCATGGAGCATTGTGATGATACGGTCATGGAACATTGTGATGACAAGAATTCTGGAGCATTATGATGACAAGGGCCATGGAGCATTGTGATGACACAGACATGGAACATTGTGATGACAAGAATTCTGGAGCATTGTGATGAAAATGGCCATGGATCATTGTGATGACACGGTCATGGAACATTGTGATGAGAAGAATTCTGGAGCATTATCATGACAAGGGCCATGGAGCATTGTGGTGACACGGCCATGGAACATTGTGATGACAAGAATTCTGGAGCATTGTGATGACAATGGCCATGGAGCATTGTGATGACACGGTATGGAACAATGTGATGACAAGAATTCTGGAGCATTGTGATGAGAAGGGCCATGCAGCATTTTGATGACACGGTCATGGAACATTGTGATGACAGGAATTCTGGAGCATTGTGCTGAAAAGTGCCATGGAGCATTGTGATGACACGGTCATGGAACAATGTGATGAGAAGAATTCCGGAGCATTGTGATGACAAGGGCCATGGAGCATTGTGATGACACGGTCATGGAACATTGTGATGAGAAGAATTCTGTAGCATTGTCATGACAAGGGCCATGGAGCATTGTGATGACACGGTCATGGAACATTGTGATGACAAGCATTCTGGAGCATTGTGATGACAAGGGCCATGGAGCATTGTGATGACACGGTCATGGAACATTGTGATGAGAAGAATTCTGGAGCATTGTGCTGACAAGGGCCATGGAGCATTGTGATGATACGGTCATGGAACATTGTGATGACAAGAATTCTGGAGCATTATGATGATAAGGGCCATGGAGCATTGTGATGACACAGCTATGGAACATTGTGATGACAAGAATTCTGGAGCATTGTGATGACAAGGGTCATGGAGCATTGTGATGACACGGTCATGGAACATTGTGATGAGAAGAATTCTGAGGCATTGTCATGACAAGGGCCATGGAGCATTGTGATGACACGGCCATGGAACATTGTGATGACAAGAATTCTGGAGCATCGTGATGACAATGGCCATGCAGCATTGTGATGACACGGTATGGAACATTGTGATGACAAGAATTCTGGAGCATTGTGATGACAAGCGCCATGGAGCATTGTGATGACAAAGTCATGGAACATTGTGATGACAGGAATTCTGGAGCATTGTGCTGAAAAGGGCCATGGAGCATTGTGATGACACGGTCATGGAACATTGTGATGACAAGAATTCTGAAGCATTGTGATGACAAGGGTCATGGAGCATTGTGATGACACGGTCATGGAACATTGTGATGACAAGAATTCTGGAGCATTGTGATGACAAGGGCCATGGAGCATTGTGATGACACGGTCATGGAACATTGTGATGAGAAGAATTCTGGAGCATGGTGCTGACAAGGGCCATGGAGCATTGTGATGACACGGTCATGGAACATTGTGATGAGAAGAATTCTGGATCATTGTGATGACAAGGGTCATGGAGCATTGTGATGACATGGTCAAGGAAGATTGCAATGACAAGATTTCTGGAGCATTGTGATGAAAGGGCATGGAGCATTGTGATTAAAGGTGACAAGGAACATTGTGATGATATTGGCAGAGAACTCTGTGATGACAGTGGTCATGGAGTGTTGTGACAAAAAGTGTCATGGAACATTGTGCTGACAAGGGCCATGGAGCATTGTGATGACACGGTATGGAACAATGTGATGACAAGAATTCCGGAGCATTGTGATGACAAGGGCCATGGAGCATTGTGATGACACGGCCATGGAACATTGTAATGAGAAGAATTCTGGAGCATTGTGATGAGAAGGGCCATGCAGCATTGTGATGACACGGTCATGGAACATTGTGATGACAGGAATTCTGGAGCATTGTGCTGAAAAGTGCCATGGAGCATTGTGATGACACGGTCATGGAACAATGTGATGAGAAGAATTCCGGAGCATTGTGATGACAAGGGCCATGGAGCATTGTGATGACACGGTCATGGAACATTGTGATGAGAAGAATTCTGTAGCATTGTCATGACAAGGGCCATGGAGCATTCTGATGACACGGTCATGGAACATTGTGATGACAAGAATTCTGGAGCATTGTGATGACAAGGGCCTTGGAGCATTGTGATGACACGGTCATGGAACATTGTGATGACAAGAATTCTGGAGCATTGTGATGACAAGGGCCATGGAGCATTGTGATGACACGGTCATGGAACATTGTGATGAGAAGAATTCTGGAGCATGGTGCTGACAAGGGCCATGGAGCATTGTGATGACACGGCCATGGAACATTGTGATGACAAGAATTCTGGAGCATTGTGATGACAGTGGCCATGCAGCATTGTTTTGACACGCTCATGGAACATTGTGATGACAAGAATTCTGGAGCATTATGATGACAAGGGCCATGGAGCATTGTGATGACACAGCCATGGAACATTGTGATGACAAGAATTCTGGAGCATTGTGATGACAATGGCCATGGAGCATTGTGATGACACGGTCATGGAACATTGTGATGAGAAGAATTCTGGAGCATTGTCATGACAAAGGCCATGGAGCATTGTGATGACACGGCCATGGAACATTGTGATGACAAGAGTTCTGGAGCATTGTGATGACAAGGGCCATGGAGCATTGTGATGACACGGCCATGGAACATTGTAATGACAAGAATTCTGGAGCATTGTGATGAGAAGGGCCATGCAGCATTGTGATGACACGGTCATGGAACATTGTGATGACAGGAATTCTGGAGCATTGTGCTGAAAAGTGCCATGGAGCATTGTGATGACACGGTCATGGAACAATATGATGAGAAGAATTCCGGAGCATTGTGATGACAAGGGCCATGGAGCATTGTGATGACACGGTCATGGAACATTGTGATGAGAAGAATTCTGTAGCATTGTCATGACAAGGGCCATGGAGCATTATGATGACACGGTCATGGAACATTGTGATGACAAGAATTCTGGAGCATTGTGATGACAAGGGCCTTGGAGCATTGTGATGACACGGTCATGGAACATTGTGATGACAAGAATTCTGGAGCATTGTCATGACAAGGGCCATGGAGCATTGTGATGACACGGCCATGGAACATTGTGATGACAAGAATTCTGGAGCATCGTGATGACAATGGCCATGCAGCATTGTGATGACACGGTATGGAACATTGTGATGACAAGAATTCTGGAGCATTGTGATGACAAGCACCATGGAGCATTGTGATGACAAAGTCATGGAATATTGTGATGACAGGAATTCTGGAGCATTGTGCTGAAAAGGGCCATGGAGCATTGTGATGACACGGTCATGGAACATTGTGATGACAAGAATTCTGAAGCATTGTGATGACAAGGGTCATGGAGCATTGTGATGACACGGTCATGGAACATTGTGATGACAAGAATTCTGGAGCATTGTGATGACAAGGGCCATGGAGCATTGTGATGACACGGTCATGGAACATTGTGATGAGAAGAATTCTGGAGCATGGTGCTGACAAGGGCCATGGAGCATTGTGATGACACGGTCATGGAACATTGTGATGAGAAGAATTCTGGATCATTGTGATGACAAGGGTCATGGAGCATTGTGATGACATGGTCAAGGAAGATTGCAATGACAAGATTTCTGGAGCATTGTGATGAAAGGGCATGGAGCATTGTGATTAAAGGTGACAAGGAACATTGTGATGATATTGGCAGAGAACTCTGTGATGACAGTGGTCATGGAGTGTTGTGACAAAAAGTGTCATGGAACATTGTGCTGACAAGGGCCATGGAGCATTGTGATGACACGGTATGGAACAATGTGATGACAAGAATTCCGGAGCATTGTGATGACAAGGGCCATGGAGCATTGTGATGACACGGCCATGGAACATTGTAATGAGAAGAATTCTGGAGCATTGTGATGAGAAGGGCCATGCAGCATTGTGATGACACGGTCATGGAACATTGTGATGACAGGAATTCTGGAGCATTGTGCTGAAAAGTGCCATGGAGCATTGTGATGACACGGTCATGGAACAATGTGATGAGAAGAATTCCGGAGCATTGTGATGACAAGGGCCATGGAGCATTGTGATGACACGGTCATGGAACATTGTGATGAGAAGAATTCTGTAGCATTGTCATGACAAGGGCCATGGAGCATTCTGATGACACGGTCATGGAACATTGTGATGACAAGAATTCTGGAGCATTGTGATGACAAGGGCCTTGGAGCATTGTGATGACACGGTCATGGAACATTGTGATGACAAGAATTCTGGAGCATTGTGATGACAAGGGCCATGGAGCATTGTGATGACACGGTCATGGAACATTGTGATGAGAAGAATTCTGGAGCATGGTGCTGACAAGGGCCATGGAGCATTGTGATGACACGGCCATGGAACATTGTGATGACAAGAATTCTGGAGCATTGTGATGACAGTGGCCATGCAGCATTGTTTTGACACGCTCATGGAACATTGTGATGACAAGAATTCTGGAGCATTATGATGACAAGGGCCATGGAGCATTGTGATGACACAGCCATGGAACATTGTGATGACAAGAATTCTGGAGCATTGTGATGACAATGGCCATGGAGCATTGTGATGACACGGTCATGGAACATTGTGATGAGAAGAATTCTGGAGCATTGTCATGACAAAGGCCATGGAGCATTGTGATGACACGGCCATGGAACATTGTGATGACAAGAGTTCTGGAGCATTGTGATGACAAGGGCCATGGAGCATTGTGATGACACGGCCATGGAACATTGTAATGACAAGAATTCTGGAGCATTGTGATGAGAAGGGCCATGCAGCATTGTGATGACACGGTCATGGAACATTGTGATGACAGGAATTCTGGAGCATTGTGCTGAAAAGTGCCATGGAGCATTGTGATGACACGGTCATGGAACAATGTGATGAGAAGAATTCCGGAGCATTGTGATGACAAGGGCCATGGAGCATTGTGATGACACGGTCATGGAACATTGTGATGAGAAGAATTCTGTAGCATTGTCATGACAAGGGCCATGGAGCATTATTATGACACGGTCATGGAACATTGTGATGACAAGAATTCTGGAGCATTGTGATGACAAGGGCCTTGGAGCATTGTGATGACACGGTCATGGAACATTGTGATGAGAAGAATTCTGGAGCATTGTCATGACAAGGGCCATGGAGCATTGTGATGATATGGTCATGGAACATTGTGATGACAAGAATTCTGGAGCATTATGATGACAAGGGCCATGGAGCATTGCGATGACACAGACATGGAACATTGTGATGACAAGAATTCTGGAGCATTGTGATGAAAATGGCCATGGATCATTGTGATGACACGGTCATGGAACATTGTGATGAGAAGAATTCTGGAGCATTGTGATGACAAGGGCCATGGAGCATTGTGATGACACGGTCATGGAACATTGTGATGAGAAGAATTCTGGAGCATTGTGCTGACAATGGCCATGGAGCATTGTGATGATACGGTCATGGAACATTGGGATGACAAGAATTCTGGAGCATTATGATGACAAGGGCCATGGAGCATTGTGATGACACAGCCATGGAACATTGTGATGACAAGAATTCTGGTGCATTGTGATGACAATGGCCATGGAGCATTGTGATGACACGGTCATGGAACATTGTGATGAGAAGAATTCTGGAGCATTGTCATGACAAGGGCCATGGAGCATTGTGATGACACGGCCAAGGAACATTGTGATGACAAGAATTCTGGAGCATCGTGATGACAATGGCCATGCAGCATTGTGATGACACGGTATGGAACAATGTGATGACAAGAATTCTGGAGCATTGTGATGACAAGCGCCATGGAGCATTGTGATGACAAAGTCATGGAACATTGTGATGACAGGAATTCTGGAGCATTGTGCTGAAAAGGGCCATGGAGCATTGTGATGACACGGTCATGGAACATTGTGATGACAAGAATTCTGAAGCATTGTGATGACAAGGGTCATGGAGCATTGTGATGACACGGTCATGGAACATTGTGATGACAAGAATTCTGGAGCATTGTGATGACAAGTGCCATGGAGCATTGTGATGACACGGTCATGGAACATTGTGATGAGAAGAATTCTGGAGCATGGTGCTGACAAGGGCCATGGAGCATTGTGATGACACGGTCATGGAACATTGTGATGAGAAGAATTCTGGATCATTGTGATGACAAGGGTCATGGAGCATTGTGATGACATGGTCAAGGAAGATTGCAATGACAAGATTTCTGGAGCATTGTGATGAAAGGGCATGGAGCATTGTGATTAAAGGTGACAAGGAACATTGTGATGATATTGGCAGAGAACTCTGTGATGACAGTGGTCATGGAGTGTTGTGACAAAAAGTGTCATGGAACATTGTGCTGACAAGGGCCATGGAGCATTGTGATGACACGGTATGGAACAATGTGATGACAAGAATTCCGGAGCATTGTGATGACAAGGGCCATGGAGCATTGTGATGACACGGCCATGGAACATTGTAATGAGAAGAATTCTGGAGCATTGTGATGAGAAGGGCCATGCAGCATTGTGATGACACGGTCATGGAACATTGTGATGACAGGAATTCTGGAGCATTGTGCTGAAAAGTGCCATGGAGCATTGTGATGACACGGTCATGGAACAATGTGATGAGAAGAATTCCGGAGCATTGTGATGACAAGGGCCATGGAGCATTGTGATGACACGGTCATGGAACATTGTGATGAGAAGAATTCTGTAGCATTGTCATGACAAGGGCCATGGAGCATTCTGATGACACGGTCATGGAACATTGTGATGACAAGAATTCTGGAGCATTGTGATGACAAGGGCCTTGGAGCATTGTGATGACACGGTCATGGAACATTGTGATGACAAGAATTCTGGAGCATTGTGATGACAAGGGCCATGGAGCATTGTGATGACACGGTCATGGAACATTGTGATGAGAAGAATTCTGGAGCATGGTGCTGACAAGGGCCATGGAGCATTGTGATGACACGGCCATGGAACATTGTGATGACAAGAATTCTGGAGCATTGTGATGACAGTGGCCATGCAGCATTGTTTTGACACGCTCATGGAACATTGTGATGACAAGAATTCTGGAGCATTATGATGACAAGGGCCATGGAGCATTGTGATGACACAGCCATGGAACATTGTGATGACAAGAATTCTGGAGCATTGTGATGACAATGGCCATGGAGCATTGTGATGACACGGTCATGGAACATTGTGATGAGAAGAATTCTGGAGCATTGTCATGACAAAGGCCATGGAGCATTGTGATGACACGGCCATGGAACATTGTGATGACAAGAGTTCTGGAGCATTGTGATGACAAGGGCCATGGAGCATTGTGATGACACGGCCATGGAACATTGTAATGACAAGAATTCTGGAGCATTGTGATGAGAAGGGCCATGCAGCATTGTGATGACACGGTCATGGAACATTGTGATGACAGGAATTCTGGAGCATTGTGCTGAAAAGTGCCATGGAGCATTGTGATGACACGGTCATGGAACAATGTGATGAGAAGAATTCCGGAGCATTGTGATGACAAGGGCCATGGAGCATTGTGATGACACGGTCATGGAACATTGTGATGAGAAGAATTCTGTAGCATTGTCATGACAAGGGCCATGGAGCATTATGATGACACGGTCATGGAACATTGTGATGACAAGAATTCTGGAGCATTGTGATGACAAGGGCCTTGGAGCATTGTGATGACACGGTCATGGAACATTGTGATGACAAGAATTCTGGAGCATTGTCATGACAAGGGCCATGGAGCATTGTGATGACACGGCCATGGAACATTGTGATGACAAGAATTCTGGAGCATCGTGATGACAATGGCCATGCAGCATTGTGATGACACGGTATGGAACATTGTGATGACAAGAATTCTGGAGCATTGTGATGACAAGCGCCATGGAGCATTGTGATGACAAAGTCATGGAACATTGTGATGAGAAGAATTCTGGAGCATTGTGATGACAAGGGCCATGGAGCATTGTGATGACACGGTCATGGAACATTGTGATGAGAAGAATTCTGGAGCATTGTGCTGACAATGGCCATGGAGCATTGTGATGATACGGTCATGGAACATTGGGATGACAAGAATTCTGGAGCATTATGATGACAAGGGCCATGGAGCATTGTGATGACACAGCCATGGAACATTGTGATGACAAGAATTCTGGAGCATTGTGATGACAATGGCCATGGAGCATTGTGATGACACGGTCATGGAACATTGTGATGAGAAGAATTCTGGAGCATTGTCATGACAAGGGCCATGGAGCATTGTGATGACACGGCCAAGGAACATTGTGATGACAAGAATTCTGGAGCATCGTGATGACAATGGCCATGCAGCATTGTGATGACACGGTATGGAACAATGTGATGACAAGAATTCTGGAGCATTGTGATGACAAGCGCCATGGAGCATTGTGATGACAAAGTCATGGAACATTGTGATGACAGGAATTCTGGAGCATTGTGCTGAAAAGGGCCATGGAGCATTGTGATGACACGGTCATGGAACATTGTGATGACAAGAATTCTGGAGCATTGTGATGACAAGTGCCATGGAGCATTGTGATGACACGGTCATGGAACATTGTGATGAGAAGAATTCTGGAGCATGGTGCTGACAAGGGCCATGGAGCATTGTGATGACACGGTCATGGAACATTGTGATGAGAAGAATTCTGGATCATTGTGATGACAAGGGTCATGGAGCATTGTGATGACATGGTCAAGGAAGATTGCAATGACAAGATTTCTGGAGCATTGTGATGAAAGGGCATGGAGCATTGTGATTAAAGGTGACAAGGAACATTGTGATGATATTGGCAGAGAACTCTGTGATGACAGTGGTCATGGAGTGTTGTGACAAAAAGTGTCATGGAACATTGTGCTGACAAGGGCCATGGAGCATTGTGATGACACGGTATGGAACAATGTGATGACAAGAATTCCGGAGCATTGTGATGACAAGGGCCATGGAGCATTGTGATGACACGGCCATGGAACATTGTAATGAGAAGAATTCTGGAGCATTGTGATGAGAAGGGCCATGCAGCATTGTGATGACACGGTCATGGAACATTGTGATGACAGGAATTCTGGAGCATTGTGCTGAAAAGTGCCATGGAGCATTGTGATGACACGGTCATGGAACAATGTGATGAGAAGAATTCCGGAGCATTGTGATGACAAGGGCCATGGAGCATTGTGATGACACGGTCATGGAACATTGTGATGAGAAGAATTCTGTAGCATTGTCATGACAAGGGCCATGGAGCATTCTGATGACACGGTCATGGAACATTGTGATGACAAGAATTCTGGAGCATTGTGATGACAAGGGCCTTGGAGCATTGTGATGACACGGTCATGGAACATTGTGATGACAAGAATTCTGGAGCATTGTGATGACAAGGGCCATGGAGCATTGTGATGACACGGTCATGGAACATTGTGATGAGAAGAATTCTGGAGCATGGTGCTGACAAGGGCCATGGAGCATTGTGATGACACGGCCATGGAACATTGTGATGACAAGAATTCTGGAGCATTGTGATGACAGTGGCCATGCAGCATTGTTTTGACACGCTCATGGAACATTGTGTTGACAAGAATTCTGGAGCATTATGATGACAAGGGCCATGGAGCATTGTGATGACACAGCCATGGAACATTGTGATGACAAGAATTCTGGAGCATTGTGATGACAATGGCCATGGAGCATTGTGATGACACGGTCATGGAACATTGTGATGAGAAGAATTCTGGAGCATTGTCATGACAAAGGCCATGGAGCATTGTGATGACACGGCCATGGAACATTGTGATGACAAGAATTCTGGAGCATTGTGATGACAAGCGCCATGGAGCATTGTGATGACAAGGTCATGGAACATTGTGATGACAGGAATTCTGGAGCATTGTGCTGAAAAGGGCCATGGAGCAATGTGATGACACTGTCATGGAACATTGTGATGACAAGAATTCTTGAGCATTGTGATGACAAGGGCCATGGAGCATTGTGATGACACGGTCATGGAACATTGTGATGAGAAGAATTCTGGAGCATTCTGATGACAAGGGCCATGGAGCATTGTGATGATACGGTCATGGAACATTGTGATGACAAGAGTTCTGGAGCATTGTGATGAAAGGGCATGGAGCATGGTGATTAAAGGTGACAAGGAACATTGTGATGATATTGGCAGAGAACTCTGTGATGACAGTGGTCATGGAGTGTTGTGACAAAAAGTGTCATGGAACATTGTGCTGACAAGGGCCATGGAGCATTGTGATGACACGGTTATGGAACAATGTGATGACAGGAATTCTGGAGCATTGTGCTGAAAAGGGCCATGTAGCATTGTGATGACACGGTCATGGAACAATGTGATGAGAAGAATTGCGGAGCATTGTGATGACAAGGGCCATGGAGCATTGTGATGACACGGTCATGGAACATTGTGATGACAAGAATTCTGGAGCATTCTGATGACAAAGGCGATGGAGCATTGTGATGACACGGTCATGGAACATTGTGATGAGAAGAATTCTGGAGCATTCTGATGACAAGCGCCATAGAGCATTTTGATGACACGTTCATGGAATATAGTAATGACAAGAATTCTGGAGCATTATGATGACAAGGGCCAAGGAGCATTGTGATGAAACGGCCATGGAACATAGTGATGACAAGAATTCTGGAGCATTGTGATGACAGTGGCCATGGAGAATTGTGTTGACACGGTCATGGAACATTGTGATGAGAAGAATTCTGGAGCATTGTCATGACAACGGCCATGGAGCATTGTGATGACACGGTCATGGAACATTGTGATGACAAGAATTCTGGAGCATTGTGATGACAAGGGCCATGGAGCATTGTGATGACACGGTTATGGAACATTGTGATGAGAAGAATTCTGGAGCATTGTGCTGACAAGGGCCATGGAGCATTGTGATGATACGGTCATGGAACATTGTGATGACAAGAATTCTGGAGCATTATGATGACAAGGGCCATGGAGCATTGTGATGACACAGACATGGAACATTGTGATGACAAGAATTCTGGAGCATTGTGATGAAAATGGCCATGGATCATTGTGATGACACGGTCATGGAACATTGTGATGAGAAGAATTCTGGAGCATTATCATGACAAGGGCCATGGAGCATTGTGGTGACACGGCCATGGAACATTGTGATGACAAGAATTCTGGAGCATTGTGATGACAATGGCCATGGAGCATTGTGATGACACGGTATGGAACAATGTGATGACAAGAATTCTGGAGCATTGTGATGAGAAGGGCCATGCAGCATTTTGATGACACGGTCATGGAACATTGTGATGACAGGAATTCTGGAGCATTGTGCTGAAAAGTGCCATGGAGCATTGTGATGACACGGTCATGGAACAATGTGATGAGAAGAATTCCGGAGCATTGTGATGACAAGGGCCATGGAGCATTGTGATGACACGGTCATGGAACATTGTGATGAGAAGAATTCTGTAGCATTGTCATGACAAGGGCCATGGAGCATTGTGATGACACGGTCATGGAACATTGTGATGACAAGCATTCTGGAGCATTGTGATGACAAGGGCCATGGAGCATTGTGATGACACGGTCATGGAACATTGTGATGAGAAGAATTCTGGAGCATTGTGCTGACAAGGGCCATGGAGCATTGTGATGATACGGTCATGGAACATTGTGATGACAAGAATTCTGGAGCATTATGATGATAAGGGCCATGGAGCATTGTGATGACACAGCTATGGAACATTGTGATGACAAGAATTCTGGAGCATTGTGATGACAAGGGTCATGGAGCATTGTGATGACACGGTCATGGAACATTGTGATGAGAAGAATTCTGAGGCATTGTCATGACAAGGGCCATGGAGCATTGTGATGACACGGCCATGGAACATTGTGATGACAAGAATTCTGGAGCATTGTGATGACAATGGCCATGGAGCATTGTGATGACACGGTATGGAACAATGTGATGACAAGAATTCTGGAGCATTGTGATGAGAAGGGCCATGGAGCATTGTGATGACACGGTCATGGAACATTGTGATGACAGGAATTCTGGAGCATTGTGCTGAAAAGTGCCATGGAGCATTGTGATGACACGGTCATGGAACAATGTGATGAGAAGAATTCCGGAGCATTGTGATGACAAGGGCCATGGAGCATTGTGATGACACGGTCATGGAACATTGTGATGAGAAGAAATCTGTAGCATTGTCATGACAAGGGCCATGGAGCATTGTGATGACACGGTCATGGAACATTGTGATGACAAGAATTCTGGAGCATTGTGATGACAAGGGCCATGGAGCATTGTGATGACACGGTCATGGAACATTGTGATGAGAAGAATTCTGGAGCATTGTGCTGACAAGGGCCATGGAGCATTGTGATGATACGGTCATGGAACATTGGGATGACAAGAATTCTGGAGCATTATGATGACAAGGGCCATGGAGCATTGTGATGACACAGCCATGGAACATTGTGATGACAAGAATTCTGGAGCATTGTGATGACAATGGCCATGGAGCATTGTGATGACACGGTCATGGAACATTGTGATGAGAAGAATTCTGGAGCATTGTCATGACAAGGGCCATGGAGCATTGTGATGACACGGCCATGGAACATTGTGATGACAAGAATTCTGGAGCATCGTGATGACAATGGCCATGCAGCATTGTGATGACACGGTATGGAACATTGTGATGACAAGAATTCTGGAGCATTGTGATGACAAGCGCCATGGAGCATTGTGATGACAAAGTCATGGAACATTGTGATGACAGGAATTCTGGAGCATTGTGCTGAAAAGGGCCATGGAGCATTGTGATGACACGGTCATGGAACATTGTGATGACAAGAATTCTGAAGCATTGTGATGACAAGGGTCATGGAGCATTGTGATGACACGGTCATGGAACATTGTGATGACAAGAATTCTGGAGCATTGTGATGACAAGGGCCATGGAGCATTGTGATGACACGGTCATGGAACATTGTGATGAGAAGAATTCTGGAGCATGGTGCTGACAAGGGCCATGGAGCATTGTGATGACACGGTCATGGAACATTGTGATGAGAAGAATTCTGGATCATTGTGATGACAAGGGTCATGGAGCATTGTGATGACATGGTCAAGGAAGATTGCAATGACAAGATTTCTGGAGCATTGTGATGAAAGGGCATGGAGCATTGTGATTAAAGGTGACAAGGAACATTGTGATGATATTGGCAGAGAACTCTGTGATGACAGTGGTCATGGAGTGTTGTGACAAAAAGTGTCATGGAACATTGTGCTGACAAGGGCCATGGAGCATTGTGATGACACGGTATGGAACAATGTGATGACAAGAATTCCGGAGCATTGTGATGACAAGGGCCATGGAGCATTGTGATGACACGGCCATGGAACATTGTAATGAGAAAAATTCTGGAGCATTGTGATGAGAAGGGCCATGCAGCATTGTGATGACACGGTCATGGAACATTGTGATGACAGGAATTCTGGAGCATTGTGCTGAAAAGTGCCATGGAGCATTGTGATGACACGGTCATGGAACAATGTGATGAGAAGAATTCCGGAGCATTGTGATGACAAGGGCCATGGAGCATTGTGATGACACGGTCATGGAACATTGTGATGAGAAGAATTCTGTAGCATTGTCATGACAAGGGCCATGGAGCATTCTGATGACACGGTCATGGAACATTGTGATGACAAGAATTCTGGAGCATTGTGATGACAAGGGCCTTGGAGCATTGTGATGACACGGTCATGGAACATTGTGATGACAAGAATTCTGGAGCATTGTGATGACAAGGGCCATGGAGCATTGTGATGACACGGTCATGGAACATTGTGATGAGAAGAATTCTGGAGCATGGTGCTGACAAGGGCCATGGAGCATTGTGATGACACGGCCATGGAACATTGTGATGACAAGAATTCTGGAGCATTGTGATGACAGTGGCCATGCAGCATTGTTTTGACACGCTCATGGAACATTGTGATGACAAGAATTCTGGAGCATTATGATGACAAGGGCCATGGAGCATTGTGATGACACAGCCATGGAACATTGTGATGACAAGAATTCTGGAGCATTGTGATGACAATGGCCATGGAGCATTGTGATGACACGGTCATGGAACATTGTGATGAGAAGAATTCTGGAGCATTGTCATGACAAAGGCCATGGAGCATTGTGATGACACGGCCATGGAACATTGTGATGACAAGAGTTCTGGAGCATTGTGATGACAAGGGCCATGGAGCATTGTGATGACACGGCCATGGAACATTGTAATGACAAGAATTCTGGAGCATTGTGATGAGAAGGGCCATGCAGCATTGTGATGACACGGTCATGGAACATTGTGATGACAGGAATTCTGGAGCATTGTGCTGAAAAGTGCCATGGAGCATTGTGATGACACGGTCATGGAACAATGTGATGAGAAGAATTCCGGAGCATTGTGATGACAAGGGCCATGGAGCATTGTGATGACACGGTCATGGAACATTGTGATGAGAAGAATTCTGTAGCATTGTCATGACAAGGGCCATGGAGCATTATGATGACACGGTCATGGAACATTGTGATGACAAGAATTCTGGAGCATTGTGATGACAAGGGCCTTGGAGCATTGTGATGACACGGTCATGGAACATTGTGATGACAAGAATTCTGGAGCATTGTGATGACAAGGGCCATGGAACATTGTGATGACACGGTCATGGAACATTGTGATGAGAAGAATTCTGGAGTATGGTGCTGACAAGGGCCATGGAGCATTGTGATGACACGGCCATGGAACATTGTGATGACAAGAATTCTGGAGCATTGTGATGACAGTGGCCATGCAGCATTGTTTTGACACGCTCATGGAACATTGTGATGACAAGAATTCTGGAGCATTATGATGACAAGGGCCATGGAGCATTGTGATGACACAGCCATGGAACATTGTGATGACAAGAATTCTGGAGCATTGTGATGACAATGGCCATGGAGCATTGTGATTACACGGTCATGGAACATTGTGATGAGAAGAATTCTGGAGCATTGTCATGACAAGGGCCATGGAGCATTGTGATGACACGGCCATGGAGCATTGTGATGACAAGAATTCTGGAGCATTGTGATGACAAGCGCCATGGAGCATTGGGATGACAAGGTCATGGAACATTGTGATGACAGGAATTCTGGAGCATTGTGCTGAAAAGGGCCATGGAGCAATGTGATGACACTGTCATGGAACATTGTGATGACAGGAATTCTTGAGCATTGTGATAACAAGGGCCATGGAGCATTGTGATGACACGGTCATGGAAAATTGTGATGAGAAGAATTCTGGAGCATTCTGATGACAAGGGCCATGGAGCATTGTGATGATACGGTCATGGAACATTGTGATGACAAGAGTTCTGGAGCATTGTGATGACAAGGGCCATGGAGCATTGTGATGACACGGCCATGGAACATTGTAATGACAAGAATTCTGTAGCATTGTGATGAGAAGGGCCATGCAGCATTGTGATGACACGGTCATGGAACATTGTGATGACAGGAATTCTGGAGCATTGTGCTGAAAAGTGCCATGGAGCATTGTGATGACACGGTCATGGAACAATGTGATGAGAAGAATTCCGGAGCATTGTGATGACAAGGGCCATGGAGCATTGTGATGACACGGTCATGGAACATTGTGATGAGAAGAATTCTGTAGCATTGTCATGACAAGGGCCATGGAGCATTGTGATGACACGGTCATGGAACATTGTGATGACAAGCATTCTGGAGCATTGTGATGACAAGGGCCATGGAGCATTGTGATGACACGGCCATGGAACATTGTGATGACAAGAATTCTGGAGCATTGTGATGACAATGTCCATGGAGCATTGTGATGACACGGTCATGGAACATTGTGATGACAGGAATTCTGGAGCATTGTGCTGAAAAGTGCCATGGAGCATTGTGATGACACGGTCATGGAACAATGTGATGAGAAGAATTCCGGAGCATTGTGATGACAAGGGCCATGGAGCATTGTGATGACACGGTCATGGAACATTGTGATGAGAAGAATTCTGTAGCATTGTCATGAAAAGGGCCATGGAGCATTGTGATGACACGGTCATGGAACATTGTGATGACAAGAATTCTGGAGCATTGTGATGACAAGGGCCATGGAGCATTGTGATGACACGGTCATGGAACATTGTGATGAGAAGAATTCTGGAGCATTGTGCTGACAAGGGCCATGGAGTATTGTGATGATACGGTCATGGAACATTGTGATGACAAGAATTCTGGAGCATTATGATGACAAGGGCCATGGAGCATTGTGATGACACAGCCATGGACCATTGTGATGACAAGAATTCTGGAGCATTGTGATGACAAGTGTCATGGAGCATTGTGATGACACGGTCATGGAACATTGTGATGACAAGAATTCTGGAGCATGGTGCTGACAAGGGCCATGGAGCATTGTGATGACACGGTCATGGAACATTGTGATGAAAAGAATTCTGGAGCATGGTGCTGACAAGGGCCATGGAGCATTGTGATGACACGGTCATGGAACATTGTGATGAGAAGAATTCTGGATCATTGTGATGACAAGGGTCATGGAGCATTGTGATGACATGGTCAAGGAAGATTGCGATGACAAGATTTCTGGAGCATTGTGATGAAAGGGCATGGAGCATGGTGATTAAAGGTGACAAGGAACATTGTGATGATATTGGCAGAGAACTCTGTGATGACAGTGGTCATGGAGTGTTGTGACAAAAAGTGTCATGGAACATTGTGCTGACAAGGGCCATGGAGCATTGTGATGACACGGTTATGGAACATTGTGATGACAGGAATTCTGGAGCATTGTGCTGAAAAGGGCCATGTAGCATTGTGATGACACGGTCATGGAACAATGTGATGAGAAGAATTCCGGAGCATTGTGATGACAAGGGCCATGGAGCATTGTGATGACACGGTCATGGAACATTGTGATGACAAGAATTCTGGAGCATTCTGATGACAAAGGCGATGGAGCATTGTGATGACACGGTCATGGAACATTGTGATGAGAAGAATTCTGGAGCATTCTGATGACAAGCGCCATAGAGCATTTTGATGACACGTTCATGGAATATAGTAATGACAAGAATTCTGGAGCATTATGATGACAAGGGCCATGGAGCATTGTGATGAAACGGCCATGGAACATAGTGATGACAAGAATTCTGGAGCATTGTGATGACAGTGGCCATGGAGAATTGTGTTGACACGGTCATGGAACATTGTGATGACAAGAATTCTGGAGCATTGTGATGACAAGGGCCATGGAGCATTGTGATGACACGGTCATGGAACATTGTGATGAGAAGAATTCTGGAGCATTGTGCTGAAAAGGGCCATGGAGCATTGTGATGATACGGTCATGGAACATTGTGATGACAAGAATTCTGGAGCATTATGATGACAAGGGCCATGGAGCATTGTGATGACACAGCCATGGAACATTGTGATGACAAGAATTCTGGAGCATTGTGATGAAAATGGCCATGGATCATTGTGATGACACGGTCATGGAACATTGTGATGAGAAGAATTCTGGAGCATTGTGCTGACAAGGGCCATGGAGCATTGTGATGACACAGCCATGGAACATTGCGATGACAAGAATTCTGGAGCATTGTGATGACAATGGCCATGGAGCATTGTGATGACACGGTATGGAACAATGTGATGACAAGAATTCTGGAGCATTGTGATGAGAAGGGCCATGCAGCATTTTGATGACACGGTCATGGAACATTGTTATGACAGGAATTCTGGAGCATTGTGCTGAAAAGTGCCATGGAGCATTGTGATGACACGGTCATGGAACAATGTGATGAGAAGAATTCCGGAGCATTGTGATGACAAGGGCCATGGAGCATTGTGATGACACGGTCATGGAACATTGTGATGAGAAGAATTCTGTAGCATTGTCATGAAAAGGGCCATGGAGCATTGTGATGACACGGTCATGGAACATTGTGATGACAAGAATTCTGGAGCATTGTGATGACAAGGGCCATGGAGCATTGTGATGACACGGTCATGGAACATTGTGATGAGAAGAATTCTGGAGCATTGTGCTGACAAGGGCCATGGAGCATTGTGATGATACGGTCATGGAACATTGTGATGACAAGAATTCTGGAGCATTGTGATGACAATGGCCATGGAGCATTGTGATGACACAGTATGGAACAATGTGATGACAAGAATTCTGGAGCATTGTGATGAGAAGGGCCATGCAGCATTGTGATGACACGGTCATGGAACATTGTGATGACAGGAATTCTGGAGCATTGTGCTGAAAAGTGCCATGGAGCATTGTGATGACACGGTCATGGAACAATGTGATGAGAAGAATTCCGGAGCATTGTGATGACAAGGGCCATGGAGCATTGTGATGACACGGTCATGGAACATTGTGATGAGAAGAATTCTGGAGCATTGTCATGACAAAGGCCATGGAGCATTGTGATGACACGGCCATGGAACATTGTGATGACAAGAGTTCTGGAGCATTGTGATGACAAGGGCCATGGAGCATTGTGATGACACGGCCATGGAACATTGTAATGACAAGAATTCTGGAGCATTGTGATGAGAAGGGCCATGCAGCATTGTGATGACACGGTCATGGAACATTGTGATGACAGGAATTCTGGAGCATTGTGCTGAAAAGTGCCATGGAGCATTGTGATGACACGGTCATGGAACAATGTGATGAGAAGAATTCCGGAGCATTGTGATGACAAGGGCCATGGAGCATTGTGATGACACGGTCATGGAACATTGTGATGAGAAGAATTCTGTAGCATTGTCATGACAAGGGCCATGGAGCATTATGATGACACGGTCATGGAACATTGTGATGACAAGAATTCTGGAGCATTGTGATGACAAGGGCCTTGGAGCATTGTGATGACACGGTCATGGAACATTGTGATGACAAGAATTCTGGAGCATTGTGATGACAAGGGCCATGGAACATTGTGATGACACGGTCATGGAACATTGTGATGAGAAGAATTCTGGAGTATGGTGCTGACAAGGGCCATGGAGCATTGTGATGACACGGCCATGGAACATTGTGATGACAAGAATTCTGGAGCATTGTGATGACAGTGGCCATGCAGCATTGTTTTGACACGCTCATGGAACATTGTGATGACAAGAATTCTGGAGCATTATGATGACAAGGGCCATGGAGCATTGTGATGACACAGCCATGGAACATTGTGATGACAAGAATTCTGGAGCATTGTGATGACAATGGCCATGGAGCATTGTGATTACACGGTCATGGAACATTGTGATGAGAAGAATTCTGGAGCATTGTCATGACAAGGGCCATGGAGCATTGTGATGACACGGCCATGGAGCATTGTGATGACAAGAATTCTGGAGCATTGTGATGACAAGCGCCATGGAGCATTGGGATGACAAGGTCATGGAACATTGTGATGACAGGAATTCTGGAGCATTGTGCTGAAAAGGGCCATGGAGCAATGTGATGACACTGTCATGGAACATTGTGATGACAGGAATTCTTGAGCATTGTGATAACAAGGGCCATGGAGCATTGTGATGACACGGTCATGGAAAATTGTGATGAGAAGAATTCTGGAGCATTCTGATGACAAGGGCCATGGAGCATTGTGATGATACGGTCATGGAACATTGTGATGACAAGAGTTCTGGAGCATTGTGATGACAAGGGCCATGGAGCATTGTGATGACACGGCCATGGAACATTGTAATGACAAGAATTCTGTAGCATTGTGATGAGAAGGGCCATGCAGCATTGTGATGACACGGTCATGGAACATTGTGATGACAGGAATTCTGGAGCATTGTGCTGAAAAGTGCCATGGAGCATTGTGATGACACGGTCATGGAACAATGTGATGAGAAGAATTCCGGAGCATTGTGATGACAAGGGCCATGGAGCATTGTGATGACACGGTCATGGAACATTGTGATGAGAAGAATTCTGTAGCATTGTCATGACAAGGGCCATGGAGCATTGTGATGACACGGTCATGGAACATTGTGATGACAAGCATTCTGGAGCATTGTGATGACAAGGGCCATGGAGCATTGTGATGACACGGCCATGGAACATTGTGATGACAAGAATTCTGGAGCATTGTGATGACAATGTCCATGGAGCATTGTGATGACACGGTCATGGAACATTGTGATGACAGGAATTCTGGAGCATTGTGCTGAAAAGTGCCATGGAGCATTGTGATGACACGGTCATGGAACAATGTGATGAGAAGAATTCCGGAGCATTGTGATGACAAGGGCCATGGAGCATTGTGATGACACGGTCATGGAACATTGTGATGAGAAGAATTCTGTAGCATTGTCATGAAAAGGGCCATGGAGCATTGTGATGACACGGTCATGGAACATTGTGATGACAAGAATTCTGGAGCATTGTGATGACAAGGGCCATGGAGCATTGTGATGACACGGTCATGGAACATTGTGATGAGAAGAATTCTGGAGCATTGTGCTGACAAGGGCCATGGAGTATTGTGATGATACGGTCATGGAACATTGTGATGACAAGAATTCTGGAGCATTATGATGACAAGGGCCATGGAGCATTGTGATGACACAGCCATGGACCATTGTGATGACAAGAATTCTGGAGCATTGTGATGACAAGGGTCATGGAGCATTGTGATGACACGGTCATGGAACATTGTGATGACAAGAATTCTGGAGCATGGTGCTGACAAGGGCCATGGAGCATTGTGATGACACGGTCATGGAACATTGTGATGAAAAGAATTCTGGAGCATGGTGCTGACAAGGGCCATGGAGCATTGTGATGACACGGTCATGGAACATTGTGATGAGAAGAATTCTGGATCATTGTGATGACAAGGGTCATGGAGCATTGTGATGACATGGTCAAGGAAGATTGCGATGACAAGATTTCTGGAGCATTGTGATGAAAGGGCATGGAGCATGGTGATTAAAGGTGACAAGGAACATTGTGATGATATTGGCAGAGAACTCTGTGATGACAGTGGTCATGGAGTGTTGTGACAAAAAGTGTCATGGAACATTGTGCTGACAAGGGCCATGGAGCATTGTGATGACACGGTTATGGAACATTGTGATGACAGGAATTCTGGAGCATTGTGCTGAAAAGGGCCATGTAGCATTGTGATGACACGGTCATGGAACAATGTGATGAGAAGAATTCCGGAGCATTGTGATGACAAGGGCCATGGAGCATTGTGATGACACGGTCATGGAACATTGTGATGACAAGAATTCTGGAGCATTCTGATGACAAAGGCGATGGAGCATTGTGATGACACGGTCATGGAACATTGTGATGAGAAGAATTCTGGAGCATTCTGATGACAAGCGCCATAGAGCATTTTGATGACACGTTCATGGAATATAGTAATGACAAGAATTCTGGAGCATTATGATGACAAGGGCCATGGAGCATTGTGATGAAACGGCCATGGAACATAGTGATGACAAGAATTCTGGAGCATTGTGATGACAGTGGCCATGGAGAATTGTGTTGACACGGTCATGGAACATTGTGATGACAAGAATTCTGGAGCATTGTGATGACAAGGGCCATGGAGCATTGTGATGACACGGTCATGGAACATTGTGATGAGAAGAATTCTGGAGCATTGTGCTGAAAAGGGCCATGGAGCATTGTGATGATACGGTCATGGAACATTGTGATGACAAGAATTCTGGAGCATTATGATGACAAGGGCCATGGAGCATTGTGATGACACAGCCATGGAACATTGTGATGACAAGAATTCTGGAGCATTGTGATGAAAATGGCCATGGATCATTGTGATGACACGGTCATGGAACATTGTGATGAGAAGAATTCTGGAGCATTGTGCTGACAAGGGCCATGGAGCATTGTGATGACACAGCCATGGAACATTGCGATGACAAGAATTCTGGAGCATTGTGATGACAATGGCCATGGAGCATTGTGATGACACGGTATGGAACAATGTGATGACAAGAATTCTGGAGCATTGTGATGAGAAGGGCCATGCAGCATTTTGATGACACGGTCATGGAACATTGTTATGACAGGAATTCTGGAGCATTGTGCTGAAAAGTGCCATGGAGCATTGTGATGACACGGTCATGGAACAATGTGATGAGAAGAATTCCGGAGCATTGTGATGACAAGGGCCATGGAGCATTGTGATGACACGGTCATGGAACATTGTGATGAGAAGAATTCTGTAGCATTGTCATGAAAAGGGCCATGGAGCATTGTGATGACACGGTCATGGAACATTGTGATGACAAGAATTCTGGAGCATTGTGATGACAAGGGCCATGGAGCATTGTGATGACACGGTCATGGAACATTGTGATGAGAAGAATTCTGGAGCATTGTGCTGACAAGGGCCATGGAGCATTGTGATGATACGGTCATGGAACATTGTGATGACAAGAATTCTGGAGCATTGTGATGACAATGGCCATGGAGCATTGTGATGACACAGTATGGAACAATGTGATGACAAGAATTCTGGAGCATTGTGATGAGAAGGGCCATGCAGCATTGTGATGACACGGTCATGGAACATTGTGATGACAGGAATTCTGGAGCATTGTGCTGAAAAGTGCCATGGAGCATTGTGATGACACGGTCATGGAACAATGTGATGAGAAGAATTCCGGAGCATTGTGATGACAAGGGCCATGGAGCATTGTGATGACACGGTCATGGAACATTGTGATGAGAAGAATTCTGTAGCATTGTCATGACAAGGGCCATGGAGCATTGTGATGACACGGTCATGGAACATTGTGATGACAAGAATTCTGGAGCATTGTGATGACAAGGGCCATGGAGCATTGTGATGACACGGTCATGGAACATTGTGATGAGAAGAATTCTGGAGCATTGTGCTGACAAGGGCCATGGAGCATTGTGATGATACGGTCATGGAACATTGTGATGACAAGAATTCTGGAGCATTATGATGACAAGGGCCATGGAGCATTGTGATGACACAGCCATGGAACATTGTGATGACAAGAATTCTGGAGAATTGTGATGACAAGGGTCATGGAGCATTGTGATGACACGGTCATGGAACATTGTGATGACAAGAATTCTGGAGCATGGTGCTGACAAGGGCCATGGAGCATTGTGATGACACGGTCATGGAACATTGTGATGAGAAGAATTCTGGAGCATGGTGCTGACAAGGGCCATGGAGCATTGTGATGACACGGTCATGGAACATTGTGATGAGAAGAATTCTGGATCATTGTGATGACAAGGGTCATGGAGCATTGTGATGACATGGTCAAGGAAGATTGCGATGACAAGATTTCTGGAGCATTGTGATGAAAGGGCATGGAGCATGGTGATTAAAGGTGACAAGGAACATTGTGATGATATTGGCAGAGAACTCTGTGATGACAGTGGTCATGGAGTGTTGTGACAAAAAGTGTCATGGAACATTGTGCTGACAAGGGCCATGGAGCATTGTGATGACACGGTTATGGAACATTGTGATGACAAGAATTCTGGAGCATGGTGCTGACAAGGGCCATGGAGCATTGTGATGACACGGTCATGGAACAATGTGATGAGAAGAATTCCGGAGCATTGTGATGACAAGGGCCATGGAGCATTGTGATGACACGGTCATGGATCATTGTGATGAGAAGAATTCTGGAGCATTATCATGACAAGGGCCATGGAGCATTGTGATGACACGGCCATGGAACATTGTGATGACAAGAATTCTGGAGAATTGTGATGACAAGGGTCATGGAGCATTGTGATGACACGGTCATGGAACATTGTGATGACAAGAATTCTGGAGCATGGTGATGACAATGGCCATGGAGCATTGTGATGACACGGTATGGAACAATGTGATGACAAGAATTATGGAGCATTGTGATGAGAAGGGCCATGCAGCATTGTGATGACACGGTCATGGAACATTGTGATGACAGGAATTCTGGAGCATTGTGCTGAAAAGTGCCATGGAGCATTGTGATGACACGGTCATGGAACAATGTGATGAGAAGAATTCCGGAGCATTGTGATGACAAGGGCCATGGAGCATTGTGATGACACGGTCATGGAACATTGTGATGAGAAGAATTCTGTAGCATTGTCATGAAAAGGGCCATGGAGCATTGTGATGACACGGTCATGGAACATTGTGATGACAAGAATTCTGGAGCATTGTGATGACAAGGGCCATGGAGCATTGTGATGACACGGTCATGGAACATTGTGATGAGAATAATTCTGGAGCATTGTGCTGACAAGGGCCATGGAGCATTGTGATGATACGGTCATGGAACATTGTGATGAGAAGAAATCTTGAGCATTATGATGACAAGGGCCATGGAGCATTGTGATGACACAGCCATGGAACATTGTGATGACAAGAATTCCGGAGCATTGTGAAGAAAATGGCCATGGATCATTGTGATGACACGGTCATGGATCATTGTGATGAGAAGAATTCTGGAGCATTATCATGACAAGGGCCATGGAGCATTGTGATGACACGGCCATGGAATATTGTGATGACAAGAATTCTGGAGCATTGTGATGACAATGGCCATGGAGCATTGTGATGACACGGTATGGAACAATGTGATGACAAGAATTCTGGAGCATTGTGATGAGAAGGGCCATGCAGCATTGTGATGACACGGTCATGGAACATTGTGATGACAGGAATTCTGGAGCATTGTGCTGAAAAGTGCCATGGAGCATTGTGATGACACGGTCATGGAACAATGTGATGAGAAGAATTCCGGAGCATTGTGATGACAAGGGCCATGGAGCATTGTGATGACACGGTCATGGAACATTGTGATGAGAAGAATTCTGTAGCATTGTCATGACAAGGGCCATGGAGCATTGTGATGACACGGTCATGGAACATTGTGATGACAAGCATTCTGGAGCATTGTGATGACAAGGGCCATGGAGCATTGTGATGACACGGTCATGGAACATTGTGATGAGAAGAATTCTGGAGCATTGTTCTGACAAGGGCCATGGAGCATTGTGATGATACGGTCATGGAACATTGTGATGACAAGAATTCTGGAGCATTATGATGACAAGGGCTATGGAGCATTGTGATGACACAGCCATGGAACATTGTGATGACAAGAATTCTGGAGCATTGTGATGACAAGGGTCATGGAGCTTTGTGATGACACGGTCATGGAACATTGTGATGACAAGAATTCTGGAGCATTGTGATGACAAGGGCCATGGAGCATTGTGATGACACGGTCATGGAACATTGTGATGAGAAGAATTCTGGAGCATGGTGCTGACAAGGGCCATGGAGCATTGTGATGACACGGTCATGGAACATTGTGATGAGAAGAATTCTGGATCATTGTGATGACAAGGGTCATGGAGCATTGTGATGACATGGTCAAGGAAGATTGCGATGACAAGATTTCTGGAGCATTGTGATGAAAGGGCATGGAGCATGGTGATTAAAGGTGACAAGGAACATTGTGATGATATTGGCAGAGAACTCTGTGATGACAGTGGTCATGGAGTGTTGTGACAAAAAGTGTCATGGAACATTGTGCTGACAAGGGCCATGGAGCATTGTGATGACACGGTTATGGAACATTGTGATGACAGGAATTCTGGAGCATTGTGCTGAAAAGGGCCATGTAGCATTGTGATGGTACGGTCATGGAACAATGTGATGAGAAGAATTCCGGAGCATTGTGATGACAAGGGCCATGGAGCATTGTGATGACACGGTCATGGAACATTGTGATGACAAGAATTCTGGAGCATTCTGATGACAAAGGCGATGGAGCATTGTGATGACACGGTCATGGAACATTGTGATGAGAAGAATTCTGGAGCATTCTGATGACAAGCGCCATAGAGCATTTTGATGACACGTTCATGGAATATAGTAATGACAAGAATTCTGGAGCATTATGATGACAAGGGCCATGGAGCATTGTGATGAAACGGCCATGGAACATAGTGATGACAAGAATTCTGGAGCATTGTGATGACAGTGGCCATTGAGAATTGTGTTGACACGGTCATGGAACATTGTGATGACAGGAATTCTGGAGCATTTTGATGACAAGGGCCATGGAGCATTGTGATGACACAGCCATGGAACATTGTGATGACAAGAATTCTGGAGCATTGTGATGAAAATGGCCATGGATCATTGTGATGACACGGTCATGGATCATTGTGATGAGAAGAATTCTGGAGCATTATCATGACAAGAGCCATGGAGCATTGTGATGACACGGCCATGGAACATTGTGATGACAAGAATTCTGGAGCATTGTGATGACAATGGCCATGGAGCATTGTGATGACCCGGTATGGAACAATGTGATGACAAGTATTCTGGAGCATTGTGATGACAAGTGCCATGGAGCATTGTGATGACACGGCCATGGAACATTGTGATGACAGGAATTCTGGAGCATTGTGCTGAAAAGTGCCATGGAGCATTGTGATGACACGGTCATGGAACATTGTGATGAGAAGAATTCTGTAGCATTGTCATGACAAGGGCCATGGAGCATTGTGATGACACGGTCATGGAACATTGTGATGAGAAGAATTCTGTAGCATTGTCATGACAAGGGCCATGGAGCATTGTGATGACACGGTCATGGAACATTGTGATGACAAGCATTCTGGAGCATTGTGATGACAAGTGCCATGGAGCATTGTGATGACACGGTCATGGAATATTGTGATGAGAAGAATTCTGGAGCATTGTGCTGACAAGGGCCATGGAGCATTGTGATGATACGGTCATGGAACATTGTGTTGACAAGAATTCTGGAGCATTATGATGACAAGGGCCATGGAGCATTGTGATGACACAGCCATGGAACATTGTGATGACAAGAATTCTGGAGCATTGAGATGACAAGGGTCATGGAGCATTGTGATGACACGGTCATGGAACATTGTGATGAGAAGAATTCTGAGGCATTGTCATGACAAGGGCCATGGAGCATTGTGATGACACGGCCATGGAACATTGTGATGACAAGAATTCTGGAGCATTGTGATGACAATGGCCATGGAGCATTGTGATGACACGGTATGGAACAATGTGATGACAAGAATTCTGGAGCATTGTGATGAGAAGGGCCATGGAGCATTGTGATGACACGGTCATGGAACATTGTGATGACAGGAATTCTGGAGCATTGTGTTGAAAAGTGCCATGGAGCATTGTGATGACACGGTCATGGAACATTGTGATGAGAAGAATTCTGTAGCATTTTCATGACAAGGGCCATGGAGCATTGTGATGACACGGTCATGGAACATTGTGATGACAAGAATTATGGAGCATTGTGATGACAAGGGCCATGGAGCATTGTGATGACACGGTCATGGAACATTGTGATGAGAAGAATTCTGGAGCATTGTGCTGACTAGGGCCATGGAGCATTGTGATGATACCGTCATGAAACATTGTGATGACAAGAATTCTGGAGCATTATGATGACACGGGCCATGGAGCATTGTGATGACACAGCCATGGAACATTGTGATGACAAGAATTCTGGAGCATTGTGATGACAAGGGCCATGGAGCATTGTGATGACACGGCCATGGAACATTGTGATGACAAGAATTCTCGAGCATTGTGATGACAAAGGCCATGGAGCATTGTGATGACACGGTATGGAACAATGTGATGACAAGAATTCTGGAGCATTTTGATGAGAAGGGCCATGCAGCATTGTGATGACACGGTCATGGAACATTGTGATGACAGGAATTCTGGAGCATTGTGCTGAAAAGGGCCATGGAGCATTGTGATGACACGGTCATGGAACAATGTGATGAGAAGAATTCCGGAGCATTGTGATGACAAGGGCCATGGAGCATTGTGATGACACGGTCATGGAACATTGTGATGAGAAGAATTCTGTAGCATTGTCATGAAAAGGGCCATGGAGCATTGTGATGACACGGTCATGGAACATTGTGATGACAAGAATTCTGGAGCATTGTGATGACAAGGGCTATGGAGCATTGTGATGAGAAGAATTCTGGAGCATTGTGCTGACAAGGGCCATGGAGCATTGTGATGATACGGTCATGGAACATTGTGATGACAAGAATTCTGGAGCATTATGATGACAAGGGCCATGGAGCATTGTGATGACACAGCCATGGAACATTGTGATGACAAGAATTCTGGAGCATTGTGATGACAAGGG
The DNA here is from genome assembly GCF_949987535.1 of Balaenoptera acutorostrata. NCBI lineage: Eukaryota > Metazoa > Chordata > Mammalia > Artiodactyla > Balaenopteridae > Balaenoptera > Balaenoptera acutorostrata. Next base: position 18,300,334 of record NC_080067.1, read on the forward strand.
TCATGGAACATTGTGATGACACGGTCATGGAACATTGTGATGACAAGAATTCTGGAGCATTGTGATGACAAGGGCCATGGAGCATTGTGATGACACGGTCATGGAACATTGTGATGAGAAGAATTCTGGAGCATGGTGCTGACAAGGGCCATGGAGCATTGTGATGACACGGTCATGGAACATTGTGATGAGAAGAATTCTGGATCATTGTGATGACAAGGGTCATGGAGCATTGTGATGACATGGTCAAGGAAGATTGCGATGACAAGATTTCTGGAGCATTGTGATGAAAGGGCATGGAGCATGGTGATTAAAGGTGACAAGGAACATTGTGATGATATTGGCAGAGAACTCTGTGATGACAGTGGTCATGGAGTGTTGTGACAAAAAGTGTCATGGAACATTGTGCTGACAAGGGCCATGGAGCATTGTGATGACACGGTCATGGAACAATGTGATGAGAAGAATTCCGGAGCATTGTGATGACAAGGGCCATGGAGCATTGTGTTGACACGGTCATGGAACATTGTGATGAGAAGAATTCTGTAGCATTTTCATGACAAGGGCCATGGAGCATTGTGATGACACGGTCATGGAACATTGTGATGACAAGAATTCTGGAGCATTGTGATGACAAGGGCCATGGAGCATTGTGATGACACGGTCATGGAACATTGTGATGAGAAGAATTCTGGAGCATTGTGCTGACAAGGGCCATGGAGCATTGTGATGATACGGTCATGGAACATTGTGATGACAAGAATTCTGGAGCATTATGATGACAAGGGCCATGGAGCATTGTGATGACACAGCCATGGAACATTGTGATGACAAGAATTCTGGAGCATTGTGATGAAAAGGGTCATGGAGCATTGTGATGACACGGTCATGGAACATTGTGATGAGAAGAATTCTGAGGCATTGTCATGACAAGGGCCATGGAGCATTGTGATGACACGGCCATGGAACATTGTGATGACAAGAATTCTGGAGCATTGTGATGACACGGTATGGAACATTGTGTTGACAAGAATTCTGGAGCATTGTGATGACAAGGGCCATGGAGCATTGTGATGACACGGTCCTGTAACATTGTGATGACAGGAATTCTGGAGCATTGTGCTGAAAAAGGCCATGGAGCATTGTGATGAAACGGTCATGGAACAATGTGATGAGAAGAATTCCGGAGCATTTTGATGACAAGGGCCATGGAGCATTGTGATGACACGGCCATGGATCATTGTGATGACAAGAATTCTGGAGCATTGTGATGACAATGGCCATGGAGCATTGTGATGACACGGTATGGAACATTGTGTTGAAAAGAATTCTGGAGCATTGTGATGACAAGGGCCATTGAGCATTGTGATGCCACGGTCATGGAACATTGTGATGAGAAGAATAATGGAGCATTGTGCTGAAAAGGGCCATGGAGCATTGTGATGACACGGTCATGGAACATTGTGATGAGAAGAATTCTGGAGCATTGTCATAACAAGGGCCATGGAGCATTGTGATGACACGGTCATGGAACATTGTGATGACAAGAATTCTGGAGCATTGTCATGACAAGGGCCATGGAGCATTGTGATGACACGGTCATGGAACATTGTGATGACAAGAATTCTGGAGCATTGTCATGACAATGGCCATGGAGCATTGTGATGACACGGTATGGAACAATGTGATGACAAGAATTCTGGAGCATTGTGATGAGAAGGGCCATGCAGCATTGTGATGACACGGTCATGGAACATTGTGATGACAGGAATTCTGGAGCATTGTGCTGAAAAGGGCCATGGAGCATTGTGATGACACGGTCATGGAACAATGTGATGAGAAGAATTCCGGAGCATTGTGATTACAAGGGCCATGGAGCATTGTGATGACACGGTCATGGAACATTGTGATGAGAAGAATTCTGTAGAATTGTTATGAAAAGGGCCATGGAGCATTGTGATGACACGGTCATGGAACATTGTGATGACAAGAATTCTGGAGCTTTGTGATGACAAGGGCCATGGAGCATTGTGATGAGAAGAATTCTGGAGCATTGTGCTGACAAGGGCCATGGAGCATTGTGATGATACGGTCATGGAACATTGTGATGACAAGAATTCTGGAGCATTATGATGACAAGGGCCATGGAGCATTGTGATGACACAGCCATGGAACATTGTGATGACAAGAATTCTGGAGCATTGTGATGACAAGGGTCATGGAACATTGTGATGACACGGTCATGGAACATTGTGATGACAAGAATTCTGGAGCATTGTGATGACAAGGGCCATGGAGCATTGTGATGACCCAGCCATGGAACATTGTGATGACAAGAGTTCTGGAGCATTGTGATGACAAGGGTCATGGAACATTGTGATGACACGGTCATGGAACATTGTGATGACAAGAATTCTGGAGCATTGTGATGACAAGGGCCATGGAGCATTGTGATGACACGGTCATGGAACATTGTGATGAGAAGAATTCTGGAGCATGGTGCTGACAAGGGCCATGGAGCATTGTGATGACACGGTCATGGAACATTGTGATGAGAAGAATTCTGGATCATTGTGATGACAAGGGTCATGGAGCATTGTGATGACATGGTCAAAGAAGATTGCGATGACAAGATTTCTGGAGCATTGTGATGAAAGGGCATGGAGCATGGTGATTAAATGTGACAAGGAACATTTTGATGATATTGGCAGAGAACTCTGTGATGACAGTGGTCATGGAGTGTTGTGACAAAAAGTGTCATGGAACATTGTGCTGAAAAGGGCCATGTAGCATTGTGATGACACGGTCATGGAACAATGTGATGAGAAGAATTCCGGAGCATTGTGATGACAAGGGCCATGGAGCATTGTGATGACACGGTCATGGAACATTGTGATGAGAAGAATTCTGTAGCATTTTCATGACAAGGGCCATGGAGCATTGTGATGACACGGTCATGGAACATTGTGATGACAAGAATTCTGGAGCATTGTGATGACAAGGGCCATGGAGCATTGTGATGACACAGTCATGGAACATTGTGATGAGAAGAATTCTGGAGCATTGTGCTGACAAGGGCCATGGAGCATTGTGATGATACGGTCATGGAACATTGTGATGACAAGAATTCTGGAGCATTATGATGACAAGGGCCATGGAGCATTGTGATGACACAGCCATGGAACATTGTGATGACAAGAATTCTGGAGCATTGTGATGACAAGGGTCATGGAGCATTGTGATGACACGGTCATGGAACATTGTGATGAGAAGAATTCTGAGGCATTGTCATGACAAGGGCCATGGAGCATTGTGATGACACGGCCATGGAACATTGTGATGACAAGAATTCTGGAGCATTGTCATGACACGGTATGGAACATTGTGTTGACAAGAATTCTGGAACATTGTGATGACAAGGGCCATGGAGCATTGTGATGACACGGTCCTGGAACATTGTGATGACAAGAATTCTGGAGCATTGTGCTGAAAAGGGCCATGGAGCATTGTGATGAAACGGTCATGGAACAATGTGATGAGAAGAATTCCGGAGCATTTTGATGACAAGGGCCATGGAGCATTGTGATGACACGGCCATGGAACACTGTGATGAGAAGAATTCTGGAGCATTGTGATGACAATGGCCATGGAGCATTGTGATGACACGGTATGGAACATTGTGTTGAAAAGAATTCTGGAGCATTGTGATGACAAGGGCCATGGAGCATTGTGATGCCACGGTCATGGAACATTGTGATGAGAAGAATTCTGGAGCATTGTGCTGAAAAGGGCCATGGAGCATTGTGATGACACGGTCATGGAACATTGTGATGAGAAGAATTCTGGAGCATTGTCATGACAAGGGCCATGGAGCATTGTGATGACACGGTCATGGAACATTGTGATGACAAGAATTCTGGAGCATTGTGGTGACAAGGGCCATGGAGCATTGTGATGACACTGTCATGGAACATTGTGATGAGAAGAATTCTGTAGCATTGTCATGACAAGGGCCATGGAGCATTGTGATGACACGGTCATGGAACATTGTGATGACAAGAATTCTGGAGCATTGTGATGACAAGGGCCATGGAGCATTGTGATGACACGGTCATGGAACATTTTGATGAGAAGAATTCTGGAGCATTGTGCTGACAAGGGCCATGGAGCATTGTGATGATACGGTCATGGAACATTGTGATGACAAGAATTCTGGAGCATTATGATGACAAGGGCCATGTAGCATTGTGATGACACAGCCATGGAACATTGTGATTAGAAGAATTCTGGATCATTGTGATGACAAGGGTCATGGAGCATTGTGATGACATGGTCAAGGAAGATTGCGATGACAAGATTTCTGGAGCATTGTGATGAAAGGGCATGGAGCATGGTGATTAAAGGTGACAAGGAACATTGTGATGATATTGGCAGAGAACTCTGTGATGACAGTGGTCATGGAGTGTTGTGACAAAAAGTGTCATGGAACATTGTGCTGACAAGGGCCATGGAGCATTGTGATGACACGGTTATGGAACATTGTGATGACAGGAATTCTGGAGCATTGTGCTGAAAAGGGCCATGTAGCATTGTGATGGTACGATCATGGAACAATGTGATGAGAAGAATTCCGGAGCATTGTGATGACAAGGGCCATGGAGCATTGTGATGACACGGTCATGGAACATTGTGATGACAAGAATTCTGGAGCATTCTGATGACAAAGGCGATGGAGCATTGTGATGACACGGTCATGGAACATTGTGATGAGAAGAATTCTGGAGCATTCTGATGACAAGCGCCATAGAGCATTTTGATGACACGTTCATGGAATATAGTAATGACAAGAATTCTGGAGCATTATGATGACAAGGGCCATGGAGCATTGTGATGAAACGGCCATGGAACATAGTGATGACAAGAATTCTGGAGCATTGTGATGACAGTGGCCATTGAGAATTGTGTTGACACGGTCATGGAACATTGTGATGACAGGAATTCTGGAGCATTTTGATGACAAGGGCCATGGAGCATTGTGATGACACAGCCATGGAACATTGTGATGACAAGAATTCTGGAGCATTGTGATTAAAATGGCCATGGATCATTGTGATGACACGGTCATGGATCATTGTGATGAGAAGAATTCTGGAGCATTATCATGACAAGAGCCATGGAGCATTGTGATGACACGGCCATGGAACATTGTGATGACAAGAATTCTGGAGCATTGTGATGACAATGGCCATGGAGCATTGTGATGACCCGGTATGGAACAATGTGATGACAAGTATTCTGGAGCATTGTGATGACAAGGGCCATGGAGCATTGTGATGACACGGCCATGGAACATTGTGATGACAGGAATTCTGGAGCATTGTGCTGAAAAGTGCCATGGAGCATTGTGATGACACGGTCATGGAACATTGTGATGAGAAGAATTCTGTAGCATTGTCATGACAAGGGCCATGGAGCATTGTGATGACACGGTCATGGAACATTGTGATGAGAAGAATTCTGTAGCATTGTCATGACAAGGGCCATGGAGCATTGTGATGACACGGTCATGGAACATTGTGATGACAAGCATTCTGGAGCATTGTGATGACAAGTGCCATGGAGCATTGTGATGACACGGTCATGGAATATTGTGATGAGAAGAATTCTGGAGCATTGTGCTGACAAGGGCCATGGAGCATTGTGATGATACGGTCATGGAACATTGTGATGACAAGAATTCTGGAGCATTATGATGACAAGGGCCATGGAGCATTGTGATGACACAGCCATGGAACATTGTGATGACAAGAATTCTGGAGCATTGTGATGACAAGGGTCATGGAGCATTGTGATGACACGGTCATGGAACATTGTGATGAGAAGAATTCTGAGGCATTGTCATGACAAGGGCCATGGAGCATTGTGATGACACGGCCATGGAACATTGTGATGACAAGAATTCTGGAGCATTGTGATGACAATGGCCATGGAGCATTGTGATGACACGGTATGGAACAATGTGATGACAAGAATTCTGGAGCATTTTGATGAGAAGGGCCATGGAGCATTGTGATGACACGGTCATGGAACATTGTGATGACAGGAATTCTGGAGCATTGTGTTGAAAAGTGCCATGGAGCATTGTGATGACACGGTCATGGAACATTGTGATGAGAAGAATTCTGTAGCATTTTCATGACAAGGGCCATGGAGCATTGTGATGACACGGTCATGGAACATTGTGATGACAAGAATTATGGAGCATTGTGATGACAAGGGCCATGGAGCATTGTGATGACACGGTCATGGAACATTGTGATGAGAAGAATTCTGGAGCATTGTGCTGACTAGGGCCATGGAGCATTGTGATGATACGGTCATGAAACATTGTGATGACAAGAATTCTGGAGCATTATGATGACACGGGCCATGGAGCATTGTGATGACACAGCCATGGAACATTGTGATGACAAGAATTCTGGAGCATTGTGATGACAATGGCCATGGAGCATTGTGATGACACGGTCATGGATCATTGTGATGAGAAGAATTCTGGAGCATTATCATGACAAGGGCCATGGAGCATTGTGATGACACGGCCATGGAACATTGTGATGACAAGAATTCTCGAGCATTGTGATGACAAAGGCCATGGAGCATTGTGATGACACGGTATGGAACAATGTGATGACAAGAATTCTGGAGCATTTTGATGAGAAGGGCCATGCAGCATTGTGATGACACGGTCATGGAACATTGTGATGACAGGAATTCTGGAGCATTGTGCTGAAAAGGGCCATGGAGCATTGTGATGACACGGTCATGGAACAATGTGATGAGAAGAATTCCGGAGCATTGTGATGACAAGGGTCATGGAGCATTGTGATGACATGGTCAAGGAAGATTGCGATGACAAGATTTCTGGAGCATTGTGATGAAAGGGCATGGAGCATGGTGATTAAAGGTGACAAGGAACATTGTGATGATATTGGCAGAGAACTCTGTGATGACAGTGGTCATGGAGTGTTGTGACAAAAAGTGTCATGGAACATTGTGCTGACAAGGGCCATGGAGCATTGTGATGACACGGTCATGGAACAATGTGATGAGAAGAATTCCGGAGCATTGTGATGACAAGGGCCATGGAGCATTGTGATGACACGGTCATGGAACATTGTGATGAGAAGAATTCTGTAGCATTTTCATGACAAGGGCCATGGAGCATTGTGATGACACGGTCATGGAACATTGTGATGACAAGAATTCTGGAGCATTGTGATGACAAGGGCCATGGAGCATTGTGATGACACGGTCATGGAACATTGTGATGAGAAGAATTCTGGAGCATTGTGCTGACAAGGGCCATGGAGCATTGTGATGATACGGTCATGGAACATTGTGATGACAAGAATTCTGGAGCATTATGATGACAAGGGCCATGGAGCATTGTGATGACACAGCCATGGAACATTGTGATGACAAGAATTCTGGAGCATTGTGATGACAAGGGTCATGGAGCATTGTGATGACACGGTCATGGAACATTGTGATGAGAAGAATTCTGAGGCATTGTCATGACAAGGGCCATGGAGCATTGTGATGACACGGCCATGGAACATTGTGATGACAAGAATTCTGGAGCATTGTGATGACACGGTATGGAACATTGTGTTGACAAGAATTCTGCAGCATTGTGATGACAAGGGCCATGGAGCATTGTGATGACACGGTCCTGTAACATTGTGATGACAGGAATTCTGGAGCATTGTGCTGAAAAGGGCCATGGAGCATTGTGATGAAACGGTCATGGAACAATGTGATGAGAAGAATTCCGGAGCATTTTGATGACAAGGGCCATGGAGCATTGTGATGACACGGCCATGGAACATTGTGATGACAAGAATTCTGGAGCATTGTGATGACAATGGCCATGTAGCATTGTGATGACACGGTATGGAACATTGTGTTGAAAAGAATTCTGGAGCATTGTGATGACAAGGGCCATTGAGGATTGTGATGCCACGGTCATGGAACATTGTGATGAGAAGAATAATGGAGCATTGTGCTGAAAAGGGCCATGGAGCATTGTGATGACACGGTCATGGAACATTGTGATGAGAAGAATTCTGGAGCATTGTCATGACAAGGGCCATGGAGCATTGTGATGACACGGTCATGGAACATTGTGATGACAAGAATTCTGGAGCATTGTCATGACAAGGGCCATGGAGCATTGTGATGACACGGTCATGGAACATTGTGATGACAAGAATTCTGGAGCATTGTCATGACAATGGCCATGGAGCATTGTGATGACACGGTATGGAACAATGTGATGACAAGAATTCTGGAGCATTGTGATGAGAAGGGCCATGCAGCATTGTGATGACACGGTCATGGAACATTGTGATGACAGGAATTCTGGAGCATTGTGCTGAAAAGGGCCATGGAGCATTGTGATGACACGGTCATGGAACAATGTGATGAGAAGAATTCCGGAGCATTGTGATTACAAGGGCCATGGAGCATTCTGATGACACGGTCATGGAACATTGTGATGAGAAGAATTCTGTAGAATTGTCATGAAAAGGGCCATGGAGCATTGTGATGACACGGTCATGGAACATTGTGATGACAAGAATTCTGGAGCATTGTGATGACAAGGGCCATGGAGCATTGTGATGAGAAGAATTCTGGAGCATTGTGCTGACAAGGGCCATGGAGCATTGTGATGATACGGTCATGGAACATTGTGATGACAAGAATTCTGGAGCATTATGATGACAAGGGCCATGGAGCATTGTGATGACACAGCCATGGAACATTGTGATGACAAGAATTCTGGAGCATTGTGATGACAAGGGTCATGGAACATTGTGATGACACGGTCATGGAACATTGTGATGACAAGAATTCTGGAGCATTGTGATTACAAGGGCCATGGAGCATTGTGATGACCCAGCCATGGAACATTGTGATGACAAGAGTTCTGGAGCATTGTGATGACAAGGGTCATGGAACATTGTGATGACACGGTCATGGAACATTGTGATGACAAGAATTCTGGAGCATTGTGATGACAAGGGCCATGGAGCATTGTGATGACACGGTCATGGAACATTGTGATGAGAAGAATTCTGGAGCATGGTGCTGACAAGGGCCATGGAGCATTGTGATGACACGGTCATGGAACATTGTGATGAGAAGAATTCTGGATCATTGTGATGACAAGGGTCATGGAGCATTGTGATGACATGGTCAAAGAAGATTGCGATGACAAGATTTCTGGAGCATTGTGATGAAAGGGCATGGAGCATGGTGATTAAATGTGACAAGGAACATTTTGATGATATTGGCAGAGAACTCTGTGATGACAGTGGTCATGGAGTGTTGTGACAAAAAGTGTCATGGAACATTGTGCTGAAAAGGGCCATGTAGCATTGTGATGACACGGTCATGGAACAATGTGATGAGAAGAATTCCGGAGCATTGTGATGACAAGGGCCATGGAGCATTGTGATGACACGGTCATGGAACATTGTGATGAGAAGAATTCTGTAGCATTTTCATGACAAGGGCCATGGAGCATTGTGATGACACGGTCATGGAACATTGTGATGACAAGAATTCTGGAGCATTGTGATGACAAGGGCCATGGAGCATTGTGATGACACAGTCATGGAACATTGTGATGAGAAGAATTCTGGAGCATTGTGCTGACAAGGGCCATGGAGCATTGTGATGATACGGTCATGGAACATTGTGATGACAAGAATTCTGGAGCATTATGATGACAAGGGCCATGGAGCATTGTGATGACACAGCCATGGAACATTGTGATGACAAGAATTCTGGAGCATTGTGATGACAAGGGTCATGGAGCATTGTGATGACACGGTCATGGAACATTGTGATGAGAAGAATTCTGAGGCATTGTCATGACAAGGGCCATGGAGCATTGTGATGACACGGCCATGGAACATTGTGATGACAAGAATTCTGGAGCATTGTCATGACACGGTATGGAACATTGTGTTGACAAGAATTCTGGAGCATTGTGATGACAAGGGCCATGGAGCATTGTGATGACACGGTCCTGGAACATTGTGATGACAGGAATTCTGGAGCATTGTGCTGAAAAGGGCCATGGAGCATTGTGATGAAACGGTCATGGAACAATGTGATGAGAAGAATTCCGGAGCATTTTGATGACAAGGGCCATGGAGCATTGTGATGACACGGCCATGGAACACTGTGATGACAAGAATTCTGGAGCATTGTGATGACAATGGCCATGGAGCATTGTGATGACACGGTATGGAACATTGTGTTGAAAAGAATTCTGGAGCATTGTGATGACAAGGGCCATGGAGCATTGTGATGACACGGTCATGGAACATTGTGATGAGAAGAATTCTGGAGCATTGTGATGACAAGGGCCATGGAGCATTGTGATGACACGGTCATGGAACATTGTGATGACAAGAATTCTGGAGCATTGTGATGACAAGGGCCATGGAGCATTGTGATGACACGGTCATGGAACATTGTGATGAGAATAATTCTGGAGCATTGTGCTGACAAGGGCCATGGAGCATTGTGATGATACGGTCATGGAACATTGTGATGAGAAGAAATCTTGAGCATTATGATGACAAGGGCCATGGAGCATTGTGATGACACAGCCATGGAACATTGTGATGACAAGAATTCCGGAGCATTGTGAAGAAAATGGCCATGGATCATTGTGATGACACGGTCATGGATCATTGTGATGAGAAGAATTCTGGAGCATTATCATGACAAGGGCCATGGAGCATTGTGATGACACGGCCATGGAATATTGTGATGACAAGAATTCTGGAGCATTGTGATGACAATGGCCATGGAGCATTGTGATGACACGGTATGGAACAATGTGATGACAAGAATTCTGGAGCATTGTGATGAGAAGGGCCATGCAGCATTGTGATGACACGGTCATGGAACATTGTGATGACAGGAATTCTGGAGCATTGTGCTGAAAAGTGCCATGGAGCATTGTGATGACACGGTCATGGAACAATGTGATGAGAAGAATTCCGGAGCATTGTGATGACAAGGGCCATGGAGCATTGTGATGACACGGTCATGGAACATTGTGATGAGAAGAATTCTGTAGCATTGTCATGACAAGGGCCATGGAGCATTGTGATGACACGGTCATGGAACATTGTGATGACAAGCATTCTGGAGCATTGTGATGACAAGGGCCATGGAGCATTGTGATGACACGGTCATGGAACATTGTGATGAGAAGAATTCTGGAGCATTGTTCTGACAAGGGCCATGGAGCATTGTGATGATACGGTCATGGAACATTGTGATGACAAGAATTCTGGAGCATTATGATGACAAGGGCTATGGAGCATTGTGATGACACAGCCATGGAACATTGTGATGACAAGAATTCTGGAGCATTGTGATGACAAGGGTCATGGAGCTTTGTGATGACACCGTCATGGAACATTGTGATGACAAGAATTCTGGAGCATTGTGATGACAAGGGCCATGGAGCATTGTGATGACACGGTCATGGAACATTGTGATGAGAAGAATTCTGGAGCATGGTGCTGACAAGGGCCATGGAGCATTGTGATGACACGGTCATGGAACATTGTGATGAGAAGAATTCTGGATCATTGTGATGACAAGGGTCATGGAGCATTGTGATGACATGGTCAAGGAAGATTGCGATGACAAGATTTCTGGAGCATTGTGATGAAAGGGCATGGAGCATGGTGATTAAAGGTGACAAGGAACATTGTGATGATATTGGCAGAGAACTCTGTGATGACAGTGGTCATGGAGTGTTGTGACAAAAAGTGTCATGGAACATTGTGCTGACAAGGGCCATGGAGCATTGTGATGACACGGTTATGGAACATTGTGATGACAGGAATTCTGGAGCATTGTGCTGAAAAGGGCCATGTAGCATTGTGATGGTACGGTCATGGAACAATGTGATGAGAAGAATTCCGGAGCATTGTGATGACAAGGGCCATGGAGCATTGTGATGACACGGTCATGGAACATTGTGATGACAAGAATTCTGGAGCATTCTGATGACAAAGGCGATGGAGCATTGTGATGACACGGTCATGGAACATTGTGATGAGAAGAATTCTGGAGCATTCTGATGACAAGCGCCATAGAGCATTTTGATGACACGTTCATGGAATATAGTAATGACAAGAATTCTGGAGCATTATGATGACAAGGGCCATGGAGCATTGTGATGAAACGGCCATGGAACATAGTGATGACAAGAATTCTGGAGCATTGTGATGACAGTGGCCATTGAGAATTGTGTTGACACGGTCATGGAACATTGTGATGACAGGAATTCTGGAGCATTTTGATGACAAGGGCCATGGAGCATTGTGATGACACAGCCATGGAACATTGTGATGACAAGAATTCTGGAGCATTGTGATGAAAATGGCCATGGATCATTGTGATGACACGGTCATGGATCATTGTGATGAGAAGAATTCTGGAGCATTATCATGACAAGAGCCATGGAGCATTGTGATGACACGGCCATGGAACATTGTGATGACAAGAATTCTGGAGCATTGTGATGACAATGGCCATGGAGCATTGTGATGACCCGGTATGGAACAATGTGATGACAAGTATTCTGGAGCATTGTGATGACAAGTGCCATGGAGCATTGTGATGACACGGCCATGGAACATTGTGATGACAGGAATTCTGGAGCATTGTGCTGAAAAGTGCCATGGAGCATTGTGATGACACGGTCATGGAACATTGTGATGAGAAGAATTCTGTAGCATTGTCATGACAAGGGCCATGGAGCATTGTGATGACACGGTCATGGAACATTGTGATGAGAAGAATTCTGTAGCATTGTCATGACAAGGGCCATGGAGCATTGTGATGACACGGTCATGGAACATTGTGATGACAAGCATTCTGGAGCATTGTGATGACAAGTGCCATGGAGCATTGTGATGACACGGTCATGGAATATTGTGATGAGAAGAATTCTGGAGCATTGTGCTGACAAGGGCCATGGAGCATTGTGATGATACGGTCATGGAACATTGTGATGACAAGAATTCTGGAGCATTATGATGACAAGGGCCATGGAGCATTGTGATGACACAGCCATGGAACATTGTGATGACAAGAATTCTGGAGCATTGAGATGACAAGGGTCATGGAGCATTGTGATGACACGGTCATGGAACATTGTGATGAGAAGAATTCTGAGGCATTGTCATGACAAGGGCCATGGAGCATTGTGATGACACGGCCATGGAACATTGTGATGACAAGAATTCTGGAGCATTGTGCTGACTAGGGCCATGGAGCATTGTGATGATACGGTCATGAAACATTGTGATGACAAGAATTCTGGAGCATTATGATGACACGGGCCATGGAGCATTGTGATGACACAGCCATGGAACATTGTGATGACAAGAATTCTGGAGCATTGTGATGACAAGGGCCATGGAGCATTGTGATGACACGGCCATGGAACATTGTGATGACAAGAATTCTCGAGCATTGTGATGACAAAGGCCATGGAGCATTGTGATGACACGGTATGGAACAATGTGATGACAAGAATTCTGGAGCATTTTGATGAGAAGGGCCATGCAGCATTGTGATGACACGGTCATGGAACATTGTGATGACAGGAATTCTGGAGCATTGTGCTGAAAAGGGCCATGGAGCATTGTGATGACACGGTCATGGAACAATGTGATGAGAAGAATTCCGGAGCATTGTGATGACAAGGGCCATGGAGCATTGTGATGACACGGTCATGGAACATTGTGATGAGAAGAATTCTGTAGCATTGTCATGAAAAGGGCCATGGAGCATTGTGATGACACGGTCATGGAACATTGTGATGACAAGAATTCTGGAGCATTGTGATGACAAGGGCTATGGAGCATTGTGATGAGAAGAATTCTGGAGCATTGTGCTGACAAGGGCCATGGAGCATTGTGATGATACGGTCATGGAACATTGTGATGACAAGAATTCTGGAGCATTATGATGACAAGGGCCATGGAGCATTGTGATGACACAGCCATGGAACATTGTGATGACAAGAATTCTGGAGCATTGTGATGACAAGGGTCATGGAACATTGTGATGACACGGTCATGGAACATTGTGATGACAAGAATTCTGGAGCATTGTGATGACAAGGGCCATGGAGCATTGTGATGACACGGTCATGGAACATTGTGATGAGAAGAATTCTGGAGCATGGTGCTGACAAGGGCCATGGAGCATTGTGATGACACGGTCATGGAACATTGTGATGAGAAGAATTCTGGATCATTGTGATGACAAGGGTCATGGAGCATTGTGATGACATGGTCAAGGAAGATTGCGATGACAAGATTTCTGGAGCATTGTGATGAAAGGGCATGGAGCATGGTGATTAAAGGTGACAAGGAACATTGTGATGATATTGGCAGAGAACTCTGTGATGACAGTGGTCATGGAGTGTTGTGACAAAAAGTGTCATGGAACATTGTGCTGACAAGGGCCATGGAGCATTGTGATGACACGGTCATGGAACAATGTGATGAGAAGAATTCCGGAGCATTGTGATGACAAGGGCCATGGAGCATTGTGTTGACACGGTCATGGAACATTGTGATGAGAAGAATTCTGTAGCATTTTCATGACAAGGGCCATGGAGCATTGTGATGACACGGTCATGGAACATTGTGATGACAAGAATTCTGGAGCATTGTGATGACAAGGGCCATGGAGCATTGTGATGACACGGTCATGGAACATTGTGATGAGAAGAATTCTGGAGCATTGTGCTGACAAGGGCCATGGAGCATTGTGATGATACGGTCATGGAACATTGTGATGACAAGAATTCTGGAGCATTATGATGACAAGGGCCATGGAGCATTGTGATGACACAGCCATGGAACATTGTGATGACAAGAATTCTGGAGCATTGTGATGAAAAGGGTCATGGAGCATTGTGATGACACGGTCATGGAACATTGTGATGAGAAGAATTCTGAGGCATTGTCATGACAAGGGCCATGGAGCATTGTGATGACACGGCCATGGAACATTGTGATGACAAGAATTCTGGAGCATTGTGATGACACGGTATGGAACATTGTGTTGACAAGAATTCTGGAGCATTGTGATGACAAGGGCCATGGAGCATTGTGATGACACGGTCCTGTAACATTGTGATGACAGGAATTCTGGAGCATTGTGCTGAAAAAGGCCATGGAGCATTGTGATGAAACGGTCATGGAACAATGTGATGAGAAGAATTCCGGAGCATTTTGATGACAAGGGCCATGGAGCATTGTGATGACACGGCCATGGAACATTGTGATGACAAGAATTCTGGAGCATTGTGATGACAATGGCCATGGAGCATTGTGATGACACGGTATGGAACATTGTGTTGAAAAGAATTCTGGAGCATTGTGATGACAAGGGCCATTGAGCATTGTGATGCCACGGTCATGGAACATTGTGATGAGAAGAATAATGGAGCATTGTGCTGAAAAGGGCCATGGAGCATTGTGATGACACGGTCATGGAACATTGTGATGAGAAGAATTCTGGAGCATTGTCATAACAAGGGCCATGGAGCATTGTGATGACACGGTCATGGAACATTGTGATGACAAGAATTCTGGAGCATTGTCATGACAAGGGCCATGGAGCATTGTGATGACACGGTCATGGAACATTGTGATGACAAGAATTCTGGAGCATTGTCATGACAATGGCCATGGAGCATTGTGATGACACGGTATGGAACAATGTGATGACAAGAATTCTGGAGCATTGTGATGAGAAGGGCCATGCAGCATTGTGATGACACGGTCATGGAACATTGTGATGACAGGAATTCTGGAGCATTGTGCTGAAAAGGGCCATGGAGCATTGTGATGACACGGTCATGGAACAATGTGATGAGAAGAATTCCGGAGCATTGTGATTACAAGGGCCATGGAGCATTGTGATGACACGGTCATGGAACATTGTGATGAGAAGAATTCTGTAGAATTGTCATGAAAAGGGCCATGGAGCATTGTGATGACACGGTCATGGAACATTGTGATGACAAGAATTCTGGAGCTTTGTGATGACAAGGGCCATGGAGCATTGTGATGAGAAGAATTCTGGAGCATTGTGCTGACAAGGGCCATGGAGCATTGTGATGATACGGTCATGGAACATTGTGATGACAAGAATTCTGGAGCATTATGATGACAAGGGCCATGGAGCATTGTGATGACACAGCCATGGAACATTGTGATGACAAGAATTCTGGAGCATTGTGATGACAAGGGTCATGGAACATTGTGATGACACGGTCATGGAACATTGTGATGACAAGAATTCTGGAGCATTGTGATGACAAGGGCCATGGAGCATTGTGATGACCCAGCCATGGAACATTGTGATGACAAGAGTTCTGGAGCATTGTGATGACAAGGGTCATGGAACATTGTGATGACACGGTCATGGAACATTGTGATGACAAGAATTCTGGAGCATTGTGATGACAAGGGCCATGGAGCATTGTGATAACACGGTCATGGAACATTGTGATGAGAAGAATTCTGGAGCATGGTGCTGACAAGGGCCATGGAGCATTGTGATGACACGGTCATGGAACATTGTGATGAGAAGAATTCTGGATCATTGTGATGACAAGGGTCATGGAGCATTGTGATGACATGGTCAAAGAAGATTGCGATGACAAGATTTCTGGAGCATTGTGATGAAAGGGCATGGAGCATGGTGATTAAATGTGACAAGGAACATTTTGATGATATTGGCAGAGAACTCTGTGATGACAGTGGTCATGGAGTGTTGTGACAAAAAGTGTCATGGAACATTGTGCTGAAAAGGGCCATGTAGCATTGTGATGACACGGTCATGGAACAATGTGATGAGAAGAATTCCGGAGCATTGTGATGACAAGGGCCATGGAGCATTGTGATGACACGGTCATGGAACATTGTGATGAGAAGAATTCTGTAGCATTTTCATGACAAGGGCCATGGAGCATTGTGATGACACGGTCATGGAACATTGTGATGACAAGAATTCTGGAGCATTGTGATGACAAGGGCCATGGAGCATTGTGATGACACAGTCATGGAACATTGTGATGAGAAGAATTCTGGAGCATTGTGCTGACAAGGGCCATGGAGCATTGTGATGATACGGTCATGGAACATTGTGATGACAAGAATTCTGGAGCATTATGATGACAAGGGCCATGGAGCATTGTGATGACACAGCCATGGAACATTGTGATGACAAGAATTCTGGAGCATTGTGATGACAAGGGTCATGGAGCATTGTGATGACACGGTCATGGAACATTGTGATGAGAAGAATTCTGAGGCATTGTCATGACAAGGGCCATGGAGCATTGTGATGACACGGCCATGGAACATTGTGATGACAAGAATTCTGGAGCATTGTCATGACACGGTATGGAACATTGTGTTGACAAGAATTCTGGAGCATTGTGATGACAAGGGCCATGGAGCATTGTGATGACACGGTCCTGGAACATTGTGATGACAAGAATTCTGGAGCATTGTGCTGAAAAGGGCCATGGAGCATTGTGATGAAACGGTCATGGAACAATGTGATGAGAAGAATTCCGGAGCATTGTGCTGAAAAGGGCCATGGAGCATTGTGATGACACGGCCATGGAACATTGTGATGACAGGAATTCTGGAGCATTGTGCTGAAAAGTGCCATGGAGCATTGTGATGACACGGTCATGGAACATTGTGATGAGAAGAATTCTGTAGCATTGTCATGACAAGGGCCATGGAGCATTGTGATGACACGGTCATGGAACATTGTGATGAGAAGAATTCTGTAGCATTGTCATGACAAGGGCCATGGAGCATTGTGATGACACGGTCATGGAACATTGTGATGACAAGCATTCTGGAGCATTGTGATGACAAGTGCCATGGAGCATTGTGATGACACGGTCATGGAATATTGTGATGAGAAGAATTCTGGAGCATTGTGCTGACAAGGGCCATGGAGCATTGTGATGATACGGTCATGGAACATTGTGATGACAAGAATTCTGGAGCATTATGATGACAAGGGCCATGGAGCATTGTGATGACACAGCCATGGAACATTGTGATGACAAGAATTCTGGAGCATTGTGATGACAAGGGTCATGGAGCATTGTGATGACACGGTCATGGAACATTGTGATGAGAAGAATTCTGAGGCATTGTCATGACAAGGGCCATGGAGCATTGTGATGACACGGCCATGGAACATTGTGATGACAAGAATTCTGGAGCATTGTGATGACAATGGCCATGGAGCATTGTGATGACACGGTATGGAACAATGTGATGACAAGAATTCTGGAGCATTGTGATGAGAAGGGCCATGGAGCATTGTGATGACACGGTCATGGAACATTGTGATGACAGGAATTCTGGAGCATTGTGTTGAAAAGTGCCATGGAGCATTGTGATGACACGGTCATGGAACATTGTGATGAGAAGAATTCTGTAGCATTTTCATGACAAGGGCCATGGAGCATTGTGATGACACGGTCATGGAACATTGTGATGACAAGAATTATGGAGCATTGTGATGACAAGGGCCATGGAGCATTGTGATGACACGGTCATGGAACATTGTGATGAGAAGAATTCTGGAGCATTGTGCTGACTAGGGCCATGGAGCATTGTGATGATACGGTCATGAAACATTGTGATGACAAGAATTCTGGAGCATTATGATGACACGGGCCATGGAGCATTGTGATGACACAGCCATGGAACATTGTGATGACAAGAATTCTGGAGCATTGTGATGACAATGGCCATGGAGCATTGTGATGACACGGTCATGGATCATTGTGATGAGAAGAATTCTGGAGCATTATCATGACAAGGGCCATGGAGCATTGTGATGACACGGCCATGGAACATTGTGATGACAAGAATTCTCGAGCATTGTGATGACAAAGGCCATGGAGCATTGTGATGACACGGTATGGAACAATGTGATGACAAGAATTCTGGAGCATTTTGATGAGAAGGGCCATGCAGCATTGTGATGACACGGTCATGGAACATTGTGATGACAGGAATTCTGGAGCATTGTGCTGAAAAGGGCCATGGAGCATTGTGATGACACGGTCATGGAACAATGTGATGAGAAGAATTCCGGAGCATTGTGATGACAAGGGTCATGGAGCATTGTGATGACATGGTCAAGGAAGATTGCGATGACAAGATTTCTGGAGCATTGTGATGAAAGGGCATGGAGCATGGTGATTAAAGGTGACAAGGAACATTGTGATGATATTGGCAGAGAACTCTGTGATGACAGTGGTCATGGAGTGTTGTGACAAAAAGTGTCATGGAACATTGTGCTGACAAGGGCCATGGAGCATTGTGATGACACGGTCATGGAACAATGTGATGAGAAGAATTCCGGAGCATTGTGATGACAAGGGCCATGGAGCATTGTGATGACACGGTCATGGAACATTGTGATGAGAAGAATTCTGTAGCATTTTCATGACAAGGGCCATGGAGCATTGTGATGACACGGTCATGGAACATTGTGATGACAAGAATTCTGGAGCATTGTGATGACAAGGGCCATGGAGCATTGTGATGACACGGTCATGGAACATTGTGATGAGAAGAATTCTGGAGCATTGTGCTGACAAGGGCCATGGAGCATTGTGATGATACGGTCATGGAACATTGTGATGACAAGAATTCTGGAGCATTATGATGACAAGGGCCATGGAGCATTGTGATGACACAGCCATGGAAAATTGTGATGACAAGAATTCTGGAGCATTGTGATGACAAGGGTCATGGAGCATTGTGATGACACGGTCATGGAACATTGTGATGAGAAGAATTCTGAGGCATTGTCATGACAAGGGCCATGGAGCATTGTGATGACACGGCCATGGAACATTGTGATGACAAGAATTCTGGAGCATTGTGATGACACGGTATGGAACATTGTGTTGACAAGAATTCTGGAGCATTGTGATGACAAGGGCCATGGAGCATTGTGATGACACGGTCCTGTAACATTGTGATGACAGGAATTCTGGAGCATTGTGCTGAAAAGGGCCATGGAGCATTGTGATGAAACGGTCATGGAACAATGTGATGAGAAGAATTCCGGAGCATTTTGATGACAAGGGCCATGGAGCATTGTGATGACACGGCCATGGAACATTGTGATGACAAGAATTCTGGAGCATTGTGATGACAATGGCCATGTAGCATTGTGATGACACGGTATGGAACATTGTGTTGAAAAGAATTCTGGAGCATTGTGATGACAAGGGCCATTGAGGATTGTGATGCCACGGTCATGGAACATTGTGATGAGAAGAATAATGGAGCATTGTGCTGAAAAGGGCCATGGAGCATTGTGATGACACGGTCATGGAACATTGTGATGAGAAGAATTCTGGAGCATTGTCATGACAAGGGCCATGGAGCATTGTGATGACACGGTCATGGAACATTGTGATGACAAGAATTCTGGAGCATTGTCATGACAAGGGCCATGGAGCATTGTGATGACACGGTCATGGAACATTGTGATGACAAGAATTCTGGAGCATTGTCATGACAATGGCCATGGAGCATTGTGATGACACGGTATGGAACAATGTGATGACAAGAATTCTGGAGCATTGTGATGAGAAGGGCCATGCAGCATTGTGATGACACGGTCATGGAACATTGTGATGACAGGAATTCTGGAGCATTGTGCTGAAAAGGGCCATGGAGCATTGTGATGACACGGTCATGGAACAATGTGATGAGAAGAATTCCGGAGCATTGTGATTACAAGGGCCATGGAGCATTCTGATGACACGGTCATGGAACATTGTGATGAGAAGAATTCTGTAGAATTGTCATGAAAAGGGCCATGGAGCATTGTGATGACACGGTCATGGAACATTGTGATGACAAGAATTCTGGAGCATTGTGATGACAAGGGCCATGGAGCATTGTGATGAGAAGAATTCTGGAGCATTGTG
The DNA here is from genome assembly GCF_949987535.1 of Balaenoptera acutorostrata. NCBI lineage: Eukaryota > Metazoa > Chordata > Mammalia > Artiodactyla > Balaenopteridae > Balaenoptera > Balaenoptera acutorostrata. The sequence continues at coordinate 18,321,452 of NC_080067.1, forward strand.
CTGACAAGGGCCATGGAGCATTGTGATGATACGGTCATGGAACATTGTGATGACAAGAATTCTGGAGCATTATGATGACAAGGGCCATGGAGCATTGTGATGACACAGCCATGGAACATTGTGATGACAAGAATTCTGGAGCATTGTGATGACAAGGGTCATGGAACATTGTGATGACACGGTCATGGAACATTGTGATGACAAGAATTCTGGAGCATTGTGATGACAAGGGCCATGGAGCATTGTGATGACCCAGCCATGGAACATTGTGATGACAAGAGTTCTGGAGCATTGTGATGACAAGGGTCATGGAACATTGTGATGACACGGTCATGGAACATTGTGATGACAAGAATTCTGGAGCATTGTGATGACAAGGGCCATGGAGCATTGTGATGACACGGTCATGGAACATTGTGATGAGAAGAATTCTGGAGCATGGTGCTGACAAGGGCCATGGAGCATTGTGATGACACGGTCATGTAACATTGTGATGAGAAGAATTCTGGATCATTGTGATGACAAGGGTCATGGAGCATTGTGATGACATGGTCAAAGAAGATTGCGATGACAAGATTTCTGGAGCATTGTGATGAAAGGGCATGGAGCATGGTGATTAAATGTGACAAGGAACATTTTGATGATATTGGCAGAGAACTCTGTGATGACAGTGGTCATGGAGTGTTGTGACAAAAAGTGTCATGGAACATTGTGCTGAAAAGGGCCATGTAGCATTGTGATGACACGGTCATGGAACAATGTGATGAGAAGAATTCCGGAGCATTGTGATGACAAGGGCCATGGAGCATTGTGATGACACGGTCATGGAACATTGTGATGAGAAGAATTCTGTAGCATTTTCATGACAAGGGCCATGGAGCATTGTGATGACACGGTCATGGAACATTGTGATGACAAGAATTCTGGAGCATTGTGATGACAAGGGCCATGGAGCATTGTGATGACACAGTCATGGAACATTGTGATGAGAAGAATTCTGGAGCATTGTGCTGACAAGGGCCATGGAGCATTGTGATGATACGGTCATGGAACATTGTGATGACAAGAATTCTGGAGCATTATGATGACAAGGGCCATGGAGCATTGTGATGACACAGCCATGGAACATTGTGATGACAAGAATTCTGGAGCATTGTGATGACAAGGGTCATGGAGCATTGTGATGACACGGTCATGGAACATTGTGATGAGAAGAATTCTGAGGCATTGTCATGACAAGGGCCATGGAGCATTGTGATGACACGGCCATGGAACATTGTGATGACAAGAATTCTGGAGCATTGTCATGACACGGTATGGAACATTGTGTTGACAAGAATTCTGGAGCATTGTGATGACAAGGGCCATGGAGCATTGTGATGACACGGTCCTGGAACATTGTGATGACAGGAATTCTGGAGCATTGTGCTGAAAAGGGCCATGGAGCATTGTGATGAAACGGTCATGGAACAATGTGATGAGAAGAATTCCGGAGCATTTTGATGACAAGGGCCATGGAGCATTGTGATGACACGGCCATGGAACACTGTGATGACAAGAATTCTGGAGCATTGTGATGACAATGGCCATGGAGCATTGTGATGACACGGTATGGAACATTGTGTTGAAAAGAATTCTGGAGCATTGTGATGACAAGGGCCATGGAGCATTGTGATGCCACGGTCATGGAACATTGTGATGAGAAGAATTCTGGAGCATTGTGCTGAAAAGGGCCATGGAGCATTGTGATGACACGGTCATGGAACATTGTGATGAGAAGAATTCTGGAGCATTGTCATGACAAGGGCCATGGAGCATTGTGATGACACGGTCATGGAACATTGTGATGACAAGAATTCTGGAGCATTGTGGTGACAAGGGCCATGGAGCATTGTGATGACAATGTCATGGAACATTGTGATGAGAAGAATTCTGTAGCATTGTCATGACAAGGGCCATGGAGCATTGTGATGACACGGTCATGGAACATTGTGATGACAAGAATTCTGGAGCATTGTGATGACAAGGGCCATGGAGCATTGTGATGACACGGTCATGGAACATTGTGATGAGAAGAATTCTGGAGCATTCTGATGACAAGCGCCATAGAGCATTTTGATGACACGTTCATGGAATATAGTAATGACAAGAATTCTGGAGCATTATGATGACAAGGGCCATGGAGCATTGTGATGAAACGGCCATGGAACATAGTGATGACAAGAATTCTGGAGCATTGTGATGACAGTGGCCATGGAGCATTGTGTTGACACGGTCATGGAACATTGTGATGAGAAGAATTCTGGAGCATTGTCATGACAAGGGCCATGGAGCATTGTGATGACACGGTCATGGAACATTGTGATAACAAGAATTCTGGAGCATTGTCATGACAAGGGCCATGGAGCATTGTGATGACACGGTCATGGAACATTGTGATGAGAAGAATTCTGGAGCATTATCATGACAAGGGCCATGGAGCATTGTGATGACACGGCCATGGAACATTGTGATGACAACAATTCTGGAGCATTGTGATGACAATGGCCATGGAGCATTGTGATGACACGGTATGGAACACTGTGATGACAAGAATTCTGGAGCATTGTGATGACAAGGGCCATGCAGCATTGTGATGACACGGTCATGGAACATTGTGATGACAGGAATTCTGGAGCATTGTGATGAAAAGTGCCATGGAGCATTGTGATGACACGGTCATGGAACAATGTGATTAGAAGAATTCCGGAGCATTGTGATGACAAGGGCCATGGAGCATTGTGATGACACTGTCATGGAACATTGTGATGAGAAGAATTCTGTAGCATTTTCATGACAAGGGCCATGGAGCATTGTGATGACACGGTCATGGAACATTGTGATGACAAGAATTCTGGAGCATTGTGATGACAAGGGCCATGGAGCATTGTGATGACACGGTCCTGGAACATTGTGATGACAGGAATTCTGGAGCATTGTGCTGAAAAGGGCCATGGAGCATTGTGATGAAACGGTCATGGAACAATGTGATGAGAAGAATTCCGGAGCATTTTGATGACAAGGGCCATGGAGCATTGTGATGACACGGCCATGGAACACTGTGATGACAAGAATTCTGGAGCATTGTGATGACAATGGCCATGGAGCATTGTGATGACACGGTATGGAACATTGTGTTGAAAAGAATTCTGGAGCATTGTGATGACAAGGGCCATGGAGCATTGTGATGCCACGGTCATGGAACATTGTGATGAGAAGAATTCTGGAGCATTGTGCTGAAAAGGGCCATGGAGCATTGTGATGACACGGTCATGGAACATTGTGATGACAGGAATTCTGGAGCATTGTGATGAAAAGTGCCATGGAGCATTGTGATGACACGGTCATGGAACAATGTGATTAGAAGAATTCCGGAGCATTGTGATGACAAGGGCCATGGAGCATTGTGATGACACTGTCATGGAACATTGTGATGAGAAGAATTCTGTAGCATTTTCATGACAAGGGCCATGGAGCATTGTGATGACACGGTCATGGAACATTGTGATGACAAGAATTCTGGAGCATTGTGATGACAAGGGCCATGGAGCATTGTGATGACACGGTCATGGAACATTGTGATGAGAAGAATTCTGGAGCATTGTGCTGACAAGGGCCATGGAGCATTGTGATGATACGGTCATGGAACATTGTGATGACAAGAATTCTGGAGCATTATGATGACAAGGGCCATGGAGCATTGTGATGTCACAGCCATGGAACATTGTGATGACAAGAATTCTGGAGCATTGTGATGACAAGGGTCATGGAGCATTGTGATGACACGGTCATGGAACATTGTGATGAAAAGAATTCTGAGGCATTGTCATGACAAGGGCCATGGAGCATTGTGATGACACGGCCATGGAACATTGTGATGACAAGAATTCTGGAGCATTGTGATGACACGGTATGGAACATTGTGTTGACAAGAATTCTGGAGCATTGTGATGACAAGGGCCATGGAGCATTGTGATGACACGGTCCTGGAACATTGTGATGACAGGAATTCTGGAGCATTGTGCTGAAAAGGGCCATGGAGCATTGTGATGAAACGGTCATGGAACAATGTGATGAGAAGAATTCCGGAGCATTTTGATGACAAGGGCCATGGAGCATTGTGATGACACGGCCATGGAACATTGTGATGACAAGAATTCTGGAGCATTGTGATGACAATGGCCATGGAGCATTGTGATGACACGGTATGGAACATTGTGTTGAAAAGTATTCTGGAGCATTGTGATGACAAGGGCCATGGAGCATTGTGATGCCACGGTCATGGAACATTGTGATGAGAAGTATTCTGGAGCATTGTGCTGAAAAGGACCATGGAGCATTATGATGACACGGTCATGGAACATTGTGATGAGAAGAATTCTGGAGCATTGTCATGACAAGCGCCATGGAGCATTGTGATGACACGGTCATGGAACATTGTGATGACAAGAATTCTGGATCATTGTGGTGACAAGGGCCATGGAGCATTGTGATGACACTGTCATGGAACATTGTGATGAGAAGAATTCTGTAGCATTGTCATGACAAGGGCCATGGAGCACTGTGATGACACGGTCATGGAACATTGTGATGACAAGAATTCTGGAGCATTGTGATGACAAGGGCCATGGAGCATTGTGATGACACGGTCATGGAACATTGTGATGAGAAGAATTCTGGAGCATTGTGCTGACAAGGGCCATGGAGCATTGTGATGATACGGTCATGGAACATTGTGATGACAAGAATTCTGGAGCATTATGATGACAAGGGCCATGTAGCATTGTGATGACACAGCCATGGAACATTGTGATGACAAGAATTCTGGAGCATTGTGATGACAAGGGTCATGGAGCATTGTGATGACACGGTCATGGAACATTGTGATGAGAAGAATTCTGAGGCATTGTCATGACAAGGGCCATGGAGCATTGTGATGACACGGCCATGGAACATTGTGATGACAAGAATTCTGGAGCATTGTGATGACACGGTATGGAACATTGTGTTGACAAGAATTCTGGAGCATTGTGATGACAAGGGCCATGGAGCATTGTGATGACACAGTCCTGGAACATTGTGATGACAGGAATTCTGGAGCATTGTGCTGAAAAGGGCCATGGAGCATTTTGATGAAACGGTCATGGAACAATGTGATGAGAAGAATTCCGGAGCATTTTGATGACAAGGGCCATGGAGCATTGTGATGACACGGCCATGGAGCATTGTGATGACAATGGCCATGGAGCATTGTGATGACACGGTCATGGAACATTGTGATGAGAAGAATTCTGGAGCATTGTCATGACAAGGGCCATGGAGCATTGTGATGACACGGTCATGGAACATTGTCATGACAAGAATTCTGGAGCATTGTGATGACAGTGGCCATGCAGCATTGTTTTGACACGCTCATGGAACATTGTGATGACAAGAATTCTGGAGCATTATGATGACAAGGGCCATGGAGCATTGTGATGACAGAGCCATGGAACATTGTGATGACAAGAATTCTGGAGCATTGTGATGACAATGGCCATGGAGCATTGTGATGACACGGTCATGGAACATTGTGATGAGAAGAATTCTGGAGCATTGTCATGACAAGGGCCATGGAGCATTGTGATGACACGGCCATGGAACATTGTGATGACAAGAATTCTGGAGCATTGTGATGACACGGTATGGAACATTGTGTTGACAAGAATTCTGGAGCATTGTGATGACAAGGGCCATGGAGCATTGTGATGACACGGTCCTGGAACATTGTGATGACAGGAATTCTGGAGCATTGTGCTGAAAAGGGCCATGGAGCATTGTGATGAAACGGTCATGGAACAATGTGATGAGAAGAATTCCGGAGCATTTTGATGACAAGGGCCATGGAGCATTGTGATGACACGGTCATGGAACATTGTGATGAGAAGAATTCTGGAGCATTGTCATGACAAGGGCCATGGAGCATTGTGATGACCCGGCCATGGAACATTGTGATGACAAGAATTCTGGAGCATTGTGATGACAATGGCCATGGAGCATTGTGATGACACGGTCATGGAACATTGTGGTGAGAAGAATTCTGGAGCATTGTCATTACAAGGGCCATGGAGCATTGTGATGACACAGCCATGGAACATTGTGATGACAAGAATTCTGGAGCATCGTGATGACAATGGCCATGCAGCATTGTGATGACACGGTATGGAACATTGTGATGACAAGAATTCTGGAGCATTGTGATGACAAGCGCCATGGAGCATTGTGATGATAAGGTCATGGAACATTGTGATGACAGGAATTCTGGAGCATTGTGCTGAAAAGGGCCATGGAGCATTGTGATGACATGGTCATGGAACATTGTGATGACAAGAATTCTGGAGCATTGTGATGACAATGTCCATGGAGCATTGTGATGACACGGTCATGGAACATTGTGGTGAGAAGAATTCTCGAGCATTGTCATGACAAGGGCCATGGAGCATTGTGATGACCCGGCCATGGAACATTGTGATGACAAGAATTATGGAGCATTGTGATGACAATGGCCATGGAGCATTGTGATGACACGGTATGGAACAATGTGATGACAAGAATTCTGGAGCATTGTGATGACAAGGGCCATGCAGCATTGTGATGACACGGTCATGGAACATTGTGATGACAGGAATTCTGGAGCATTGTGATGAAAAGTGCCATGGAGCATTGTGATGACACGGTCATGGAACAATGTGTTGAGAAGAATTCCGGAGCATTGTGATGACAAGGGCCATGGAGCATTGTGATGACACTGTCATGGAACATTGTGATGAGAAGAATTCTGTAGCATTGTCATGACAAGGGCCATGGAGCATTGTGATGACACGGTCATGGAACATTGTGATGACAAGAATTCTGGAGCATTGTGATGACAAGGGCCATGGAGCATTGTGATGACACGGTCATGGAACATTGTTATGAGAAGAATTCTGGAGCATTGTGCTGACAAGGGCCATGGAGCATTGTGATGATACGGTCATGGAACATTGTGATGACAAGAATTCTGGAGCATTATGATGACAAGGGCCATGTAGCATTGTGATGACACAGCCATGGAACATTGTGATGACAAGAATTCTGGAGCATTGTGATGACAAGGGTCATGGAGCATTGTGATGACACGGCCATGGAACATTGTGATGACAAGAATTCTGGAGCATTGTGATGACAAGGGCCATGGAGCATTGTGATGACACGGCCATGGAACATTGTGATGACAAGAATTCTGGAGCATTGTGATGACAAGGTTCATGGAGCATTGTGATGAAACGGCCATGGAACATTGTGATGACAAGAATTCCGGAGCATTGTGATGACAAGGGCCATGGAGCATTGTGATGACACGGCCATGGAACATTGTGATGACAAGAATTCTGGAGCATTGTGATGACACGGTATGGAACATTGTGTTGACAAGAATTCTGGAGCATTGTGATGACAAGGGCCATGGAGCATTGTGATGACACGGTCCTGGAACATTGTGATGACAGGAATTCTGGAGCATTGTGCTGAAAAGGGCCATGGAGCATTGTGATGAAACGGTCATGGAACAATGTGATGAGAAGAATTCCGGAGCATTTTGATGACAAGGGCCATGGAGCATTGTGATGACACGGCCATGGAGCATTGTGATGAAAATGGCCATGGAGCATTGTGATGACACGGTCATGGAACATTGTGATGAGAAGAATTCTGGAGCATTGTCATGACAAGGGCCATGGAGCATTGTGATGACACGGCCATGGAACATTGTGATGACAAGAATTCTGGAGCATCGTGATGACAATGGCCATGGAGCATTGTGATGACACGGTATGGAACATTGTGATGAAAAGAATTCTGGAGCATTGTGATGACAAGGGCCATGGAGCATTGTGATGCCACGGTCATGGAACATTGTGATGAGAAGAATTCTGGAGCATTGTGCTGAAAAGGGCCATGGAGCATTGTGATGACACGGTCATGGAACATTGTGATGAGAAGAATTCTGGAGCATTGTCATGACAAGGGCCATGGAGCATTGTGATGACACGGTCATGGAACATTGTGATGACAAGAATTCTGGAGCATTGTGGTGACAAGGTCCATGGAGCATTGTGATGACACGGCCATGGAACATTGTAATGACAAGAATTCTGGAGCATTGTGATGACAATGGCCATGGATCATTGTGATGACACGGTCATGGAACATTGTGATGAGAAGAATTCTGGAGCATTGTCATGACAAGGGCCATGGAGCATTGTGATGACACGGTCATGGAACATTGTGATGACAAGAATTCTGGAGCATTGTGATGACAGTGGCCATGCAGCATTGTTTTGACACGCTCATGGAACATTGTGATGACAAGAATTCTGGAGCATTATGATGACAAGGGCCATGGAGCATTGTGATGACAGAGCCATGGAACATTGTGATGACAAGAATTCTGGAGCATTGTGATGACAATGGCCATGGAGCATTGTGATGACACGGTCATGGAACATTGTGATGAGAAGAATTCTGGAGCATTGTCATGACAAGGGCCATGGAGCATTGTGATGACACGGCCATGGAACATTGTGATGACAAGAATTCTGGAGCATCGTGATGACAATGGCCATGCAGCATTGTGATGACACGGTCATGGAACATTGTGATGACAGGAATTCTGGAGCATTGTGCTGAAAAGTGCCATGGAGCATTGTGATGACACGGTCATGGAACAATGTGATGATTAGAATTCCGGAGCATTGTGATGACAAGGGCCATGGAGCATTGTGATGACACGGTCATAGAACATTGTGATGAGAAGAATTCTGTAGCATTGTTATGACAAGGGCCATGGAGCATTGTGATGACACGGTCATGGAACATTGTGATGACAAGAATTCTGGAGCATTGTGAGGACAAGGGCCATGGAGCATTGTGATGACACGGTCATGGAACATTGTGATGACAAGAATTCTGGAGCATTGTGATGACAAGGGCCATGGAGCATTGTGATGACACGGTCATGCAACATTGTGATGAGAAGAATCCTGGAGCATGGTGCTGACAAGGGCCATGGAGCATTGTGATGACACGGTCATGGAACATTGTGAGGACAAGAATTCTGGAGCATTGTGATGACAAGGGCCATGGAGCATTGTGATGATACGGTCATGGAACATTGTGATGACAAGAATTCTGGAGCATTATGATGACAAGGGCCATGGAGCATTTTGATGACACAGCCATGGAACATTGTGATGACAAGAATTCTGGAGCATTGTGATGAAAATGGCCATGGATCATTGTGATGACACGGTCATGGATCATTGTGATGAGAAGAATTCTGGAGCATTATCATGACAGGGCCATGGAGCATTGTGATGACACGGCCATGGAACCTTGTGATAACAAGGATTCTGCAGCATTGTGATGACAATGGCCATGGAGCATTGTGATGACACGGTATGGAACAATGTGATGACAAGAATTCTGGAGCATTGTGATGAGAAGGGCCATGCAGCATTGTGATGACACAGCCATGGAACATTGTGATGACAAGAATTCTGGAGCATTGTGATGACAATGGCCATGGAGCATTGTGATGACACGGTCATGGAACATTGTGATGAGAAGAATTCTGGAGCATTGTCATGACAAGGGCCATGGAGCATTGTGATGACCGGCCATGGAACATTGTGATGACAAGAATTCTGGAGCATTGTGATGACAATGGCCATGAAGCATTGTGATGACACGGTATGGAACATTGTGATGAAAAGAATTCTGGAGCATTGTGATGACAAGGGCCATGGAGCATTGTGATGACACGGTCATGGAACATTGTGATGAGAAGAATTCTGGAGCATTGTGCTGAAAAGGGCCATGGAGCATTGTGATGACACGGTCATGGAACATTGTGATGACAGGAATTCTGGAGCATTGTGCTGAAAAGTGCCATGGAGCATTGTGATGACACGGTCATGGAACAATGTGATGAGAAGAATTCCGGAGCATTGTGATGACAAGGGCCATGGAGCATTGTGATGACACGGTCATGGAACATTGTGATGACAAGAATTCTGGAGCATTGTGATGACAAGGGTCATGGAGCATTGTGATGACATGGTCATGGAACATTGTGATGAGAAGAATTCTGGAGCATGGTGCTGACAAGGGCCATGGAGCATTGTGATGACACGGTCATGGAACATTGTGATGACAAGAATTCTGGAGCATTGTGATGACAAGGGCCATGGAGCATTGTGATGATACGGTCATGGAACATTGTGATGACAAGAATTCTGGAGCATTATGATGACAAGGGCCATGGAGCATTGTGATGACACAGCCATGGAACATTGTGATGACAAGAATTCTGGAGCATTGTGATGAAAATGGCCATGGATCATTGTGATGACACGGTCATGGATCATTGTGATGAGAAGAATTCTGGAGCATTATCATGACAGGGCCATGGAGCATTGTGATGACACGGCCATGGAACCTTGTGATAACAAGGATTCTGGAGCATTGTGATGACAATGGCCATGGAGCATTGTGATGACACGGTATGGAACAATGTGATGACAAGAATTCTGGAGCATTGTGATGAGAAGGGCCATGCAGCATTGTGATGACACGGTCATGGAACATTGTGATGACAGGAATTCTGGAGCATTGTGCTGAAAAGTGCCATGGAGCATTGTGATGACACGGTCATGGAACATTGTGATGAGAAGAATTCTGGAGCATGGTGCTGACAAGGGCCATGGAGCATTGTGATGACACGGTCATGGAACATTTTGATGAGAAGAATTCTGGATCATTGTGATGACAAGGGTCATGGAGCATTGTGATGACATGGTCAAGGAAGATTGCGATGACAAGATTTCTGGAGCATTGTGATGAAAGGGCATGGAGCATGGTGATTAAAGGTGACAAGGAACATTGTGATGATATTGGCAGAGATCTCTGTGATGACAGTGGTCATGGAGTGTTGTGACAAAAAGTGTCATGGAATATTTTGCTGACAAGGGCCATGGAGCATTGTGATGACACGGTCATGGAACAATGTGATGAGAAGAATTCCGGAGCATTGTGATGACAAGGGCCATGGAGCATTGTGATGACACGGTCATGGAACATTGTGATGACAAGAATTCTGGAGCATTCTGATGACAAAGGCGATGGAGCATTGTGATGACACGGTCATGGAACATTGTGATGAGAAGAATTCTGGAGCATTCTGATGACAAGCGCCATAGAGCATTTTGATGACACGTTCATGGAATATAGTAATGACAAGAATTCTGGAGCATTATGATGACAAGGGCCATGGAGCATTGTGATGAAACGGCCATGGAACATAGTGGTTACAAGAATTCTGGAGCATTGTGATGACAGTGGCCTTGGAGCATTGTGTTGACACGGTCATGGAACATTGTGATGAGAAGAATTCTGGAGCATTGTCATGACAAGGGCCATGGAGCATTGTGATGACACGGTCATGGAACATTGTGATGACAAGAATTCTGGAGCATTGTGATGACAAGGGCCATGGAGCATTGTGATGACACGGTCATGGAACATGGTGATGAGAAGAATTCTGGAGCATTGTGCTGACAAGGGCCATGGAGCATTGTGATGATACGGTCATGGAACATTGTGATGACAAGAATTCTGGAGCATTATGATGACAAGGGCCATGGAGCATTTTTATGACACAGCCATGGAACATTGTGATGACAAGAATTCTGGAGCATTGTGATGACAAGTGTCATGGAGCATTGTGATGACACGGTCATGGGACATTGTGATGAGAAGAATTCTGGAGCATTGTGATGACAAGGGCCATGGAGCATTGTGATGACACGGTCATGGAACATTGTGATGAGAAGAATTCTGGAGCATTGTGCTGACAAGGGCCATGGAGCATTGTGATGATACGGTCATGGAACATTGTGATGACAAGAATTCTGGAGCATTATGATGACAAGGGCCATGGAGCATTGTTATGACACAGACAGGGAACATTGTGATGACAAGAATTCTGGAGCATTGTGATGACAAGTGTCATGGAGCATTGTGATGACACGGTATGGAACATTGTGTTGACAAGAATTCTGGAGCATTGTGATGACAAGGGCCATGGAGCATTGTGATGATACGGTCATGGAACATTGTGATGACAAGAATTCTGGAGCATTATGATGACAAGGGCCATGGAGCATTTTGATGACACAGCCATGGAACATTGTGATGACAAGAATTCTGGAGCATTGTGATGAAAATGGCCATGGATCATTGTGATGACACGGTCATGGATCATTGTGATGAGAAGAATTCTGGAGCATTATCATGACAGGGCCATGGAGCATTGTGATGACACGGCCATGGAACCTTGTGATAACAAGGATTCTGCAGCATTGTGATGACAATGGCCATGGAGCATTGTGATGACACGGTATGGAACAATGTGATGACAAGAATTCTGGAGCATTGTGATGAGAAGGGCCATGCAGCATTGTGATGACACAGCCGTGGAACATTGTGATGACAAGAATTCTGGAGCATTGTGATGACAATGGCCATGGAGCATTGTGATGACACGGTCATGGAACATTGTGATGAGAAGAATTCTGGAGCATTGTCATGACAAGGGCCATGGAGCATTGTGATGACCGGCCATGGAACATTGTGATGACAAGAATTCTGGAGCATTGTGATGACAATGGCCATGGAGCATTGTGATGACACGGTATGGAACATTGTGATGAAAAGAATTCTGGAGCATTGTGATGACAAGGGCCATGGAGCATTGTGATGACACGGTCATGGAACATTGTGATGACAGGAATTCTGGAGCATTGTGCTGAAAAGTGCCATGGAGCATTGTGATGACACGGTCATGGAACAATGTGATGAGAAGAATTCCGGAGCATTGTGATGACAAGGGCCATGGAGCATTGTGATGACACGGTCATGGAACATTGTGATGACAAGAATTCTGGAGCATTGTGATGACAAGGGTCATGGAGCATTGTGATGACATGGTCATGGAACATTGTGATGAGAAGAATTCTGGAGCATGGTGCTGACAAGGGCCATGGAGCATTGTGATGACACGGTCATGGAACATTGTGATGACAAGAATTCTGGAGCATTGTGATGACAAGGGCCATGGAGCATTGTGATGATACGGTCATGGAACATTGTGATGACAAGAATTCTGGAGCATTATGATGACAAGGGCCATGGAGCATTGTGATGACACAGCCATGGAATATTGTGATGACAGGAATTCTGGAGCATTGTGATGAAAATGGCCATGGATCATTGTGATGACACGGTCATGGATCATTGTGATGAGAAGAATTCTGGAGCATTATCATGACAGGGCCATGGAGCATTGTGATGACACGGCCATGGAACCTTGTGATAACAAGGATTCTGGAGCATTGTGATGACAATGGCCATGGAGCATTGTGATGACACGGTATGGAACAATGTGATGACAAGAATTCTGGAGCATTGTGATGAGAAGGGCCATGCAGCATTGTGATGACACGGTCATGGAACATTGTGATGACAGGAATTCTGGAGCATTGTGCTGAAAAGTGCCATGGAGCATTGTGATGACACGGTCATGGAACATTGTGATGAGAAGAATTCTGGAGCATGGTGCTGACAAGGGCCATGGAGCATTGTGATGACACGGTCATGGAACATTTTGATGAGAAGAATTCTGGATCATTGTGATGACAAGGGTCATGGAGCATTGTGATGACATGGTCAAGGAAGGTTGCGATGACAAGATTTCTGGAGCATTGTGATGAAAGGGCATGGAGCATGGTGATTAAAGGTGACAAGGAACATTGTGATGATATTGGCAGAGATCTCTGTGATGACAGTGGTCATGGAGTGTTGTGACAAAAAGTGTCATGGAATATTTTGCTGACAAGGGCCATGGAGCATTGTGATGACACGGTCATGGAACAATGTGATGAGAAGAATTCCGGAGCATTGTGATGACAAGGGCCATGGAGCATTGTGATGACACGGTCATGGAACATTGTGATGACAAGAATTCTGGAGCATTCTGATGACAAAGGCGATGGAGCATTGTGATGACACGGTCATGGAACATTGTGATGAGAAGAATTCTGGAGCATTCTGATGACAAGCGCCATAGAGCATTTTGATGACACGTTCATGGAATATAGTAATGACAAGAATTCTGGAGCATTATGATGACAAGGGCCATGGAGCATTGTGATGAAACGGCCATGGAACATAGTGGTTACAAGAATTCTGGAGCATTGTGATGACAGTGGCCTTGGAGCATTGTGTTGACACGGTCATGGAACATTGTGATGAGAAGAATTCTGGAGCATTGTCATGACAAGGGCCATGGAGCATTGTGATGACACGGTCATGGAACATTGTGATGACAAGAATTCTGGAGCATTGTGATGACAAGGGCCATGGAGCATTGTGATGACACGGTCATGGAACATGGTGATGAGAAGAATTCTGGAGCATTGTGCTGACAAGGGCCATGGAGCATTGTGATGATACGGTCATGGAACATTGTGATGACAAGAATTCTGGAGCATTATGATGACAAGGGCCATGGAGCATTTTTATGACACAGCCATGGAACATTGTGATGACAAGAATTCTGGAGCATTGTGATGACAAGTGTCATGGAGCATTGTGATGACACGGTCATGGGACATTGTGATGAGAAGAATTCTGGAGCATTGTGATGACAAGGGCCATGGAGCATTGTGATGACACGGTCATGGAACATTGTGATGAGAAGAATTCTGGAGCATTGTGCTGACAAGGGCCATGGAGCATTGTGATGATACGGTCATGGAACATTGTGATGACAAGAATTCTGGAGCATTATGATGACAAGGGCCATGGAGCATTGTTATGACACAGACAGGGAACATTGTGATGACAAGAATTCTGGAGCATTGTGATGACAAGTGTCATGGAGCATTGTGATGACACGGTATGGAACATTGTGTTGACAAGAATTCTGGAGCATTGTGATGACAAGGGCCATGGAGCATTGTGATGATACGGTCATGGAACATTGTGATGACAAGAATTCTGGAGCATTATGATGACAAGGGCCATGGAGCATTTTGATGACACAGCCATGGAACATTGTGATGACAAGAATTCTGGAGCATTGTGATGAAAATGGCCATGGATCATTGTGATGACACGGTCATGGATCATTGTGATGAGAAGAATTCTGGAGCATTATCATGACAGGGCCATGGAGCATTGTGATGACACGGCCATGGAACCTTGTGATAACAAGGATTCTGCAGCATTGTGATGACAATGGCCATGGAGCATTGTGATGACACGGTATGGAACAATGTGATGACAAGAATTCTGGAGCATTGTGATGAGAAGGGCCATGCAGCATTGTGATGACACGGTCATGGAACATTGTGATGACAGGAATTCTGGAGCATTGTGCTGAAAAGTGCCATGGAGCATTGTGATGACACGGTCATGGAACATTGTGATGAGAAGAATTCTGGAGCATGGTGCTGACAAGGGCCATGGAGCATTGTGATGACACGGTCATGGAACATTTTGATGAGAAGAATTCTGGATCATTGTGATGACAAGGGTCATGGAGCATTGTGATGACATGGTCAAGGAAGATTGCGATGACAAGATTTCTGGAGCATTGTGATGAAAGGGCATGGAGCATGGTGATTAAAGGTGACAAGGAACATTGTGATGATATTGGCAGAGATCTCTGTGATGACAGTGGTCATGGAGTGTTGTGACAAAAAGTGTCATGGAATATTTTGCTGACAAGGGCCATGGAGCATTGTGATGACACGGTCATGGAACAATGTGATGAGAAGAATTCCGGAGCATTGTGATGACAAGGGCCATGGAGCATTGTGATGACACGGTCATGGAACATTGTGATGACAAGAATTCTGGAGCATTCTGATGACAAAGGCGATGGAGCATTGTGATGACACGGTCATGGAACATTGTGATGAGAAGAATTCTGGAGCATTCTGATGACAAGCGCCATAGAGCATTTTGATGACACGTTCATGGAATATAGTAATGACAAGAATTCTGGAGCATTATGATGACAAGGGCCATGGAGCATTGTGATGAAACGGCCATGGAACATAGTGGTTACAAGAATTCTGGAGCATTGTGATGACAGTGGCCTTGGAGCATTGTGTTGACACGGTCATGGAACATTGTGATGAGAAGAATTCTGGAGCATTGTCATGACAAGGGCCATGGAGCATTGTGATGACACGGTCATGGAACATTGTGATGACAAGAATTCTGGAGCATTGTGATGACAAGGGCCATGGAGCATTGTGATGACACGGTCATGGAACATGGTGATGAGAAGAATTCTGGAGCATTGTGCTGACAAGGGCCATGGAGCATTGTGATGATACGGTCATGGAACATTGTGATGACAAGAATTCTGGAGCATTATGATGACAAGGGCCATGGAGCATTTTTATGACACAGCCATGGAACATTGTGATGACAAGAATTCTGGAGCATTGTGATGACAAGTGTCATGGAACATTGTGATGACACGGTCATGGGACATTGTGATGAGAAGAATTCTGGAGCATTGTGATGACAAGGGCCATGGAGCATTGTGATGACACGGTCATGGAACATTGTGATGAGAAGAATTCTGGAGCATTGTGCTGACAAGGGCCATGGAGCATTGTGATGATACGGTCATGGAACATTGTGATGACAAGAATTCTGGAGCATTATGATGACAAGGGCCATGGAGCATTGTTATGACACAGACAGGGAACATTGTGATGACAAGAATTCTGGAGCATTGTGATGACAAGTGTCATGGAGCATTGTGATGACACGGTATGGAACATTGTGTTGACAAGAATTCTGGAGCATTGTGATGACAAGGGCCATGGAGCATTGTGATGACACGGTCCTGGAACATTGTGATGACAGGAATTCTGGAGCATTGTGCTGAAAAGGGCCATGGAGCATTGTGATGAAACGGTCCTGGAACATTGTGATGACAGGAATTCTGGAGCATTGTGCTGAAAAGGGCCATGGAGCATTGTGATGAAACGGTCATGGAACAATGTGATGAGAAGAATTCCGGAGCATTTTGATGACAAGGGCCATGGAGCATTGTTTTGACACGCTCATGGAACATTGTGATGACAAGAATTCTGGAGCATTGTGCTGAAAAGGGCCATGGAGCATTGTGATGACACGGTCATGGAACATTGTGATGAGAAGAATTCTGGAGCATTGTCATGACAAGGGCCATGGAGCATTGTGATGACACGTTCATGGAACATTGTGATGACAAGAATTCTGGAGCATTGTGATGACAAGGGCCATGGAGCATTGTGATGACACGGCCCTGGAACATTGTAATGACAAGAATTCTGGAGCATTGTGATGAGAAGGGCCATGCAGCATTGTGATGACACGGTCATGGAACATTGTGATGACAGGAATTCTGGAGCATTGTGCTGAAAAGTGCCATGGAGCATTGTGATGACACGGTCATGGAACAATGTGATGAGAAGAATTCCGGAGCATTGTGATGACAAGGGCCATGGAGCATTGTGATGACACGGTCATGGAACATTGTGATGAGAAGAATTCCGGAGCATTTTGATGACAAGGGCCATGGAGCATTGTTTTGACACGCTCATGGAACATTGTGATGACAAGAATTCTGGAGCATTGTGCTGAAAAGGGCCATGGAGCATTGTGATGACACGGTCATGGAACATTGTGATGAGAAGAATTCTGGAGCATTGTCATGACAAGGGCCATGGAGCATTGTGATGACACGTTCATGGAACATTGTGATGACAAGAATTCTGGAGCATTGTGATGACAAGGGCCATGGAGCATTGTGATGACACGGCCATGGAACATTGTAATGACAAGAATTCTGGAGCATTGTGATGAGAAGGGCCATGCAGCATTGTGATGACACGGTCATGGAACATTGTGATGACAGGAATTCTGGAGCATTGTGCTGAAAAGTGCCATGGAGCATTGTGATGACACGGTCATGGAACAATGTGATGAGAAGAATTCCGGAGCATTGTGATGACAAGGGCCATGGAGCATTGTGATGACACGGTCATGGAACATTGTGATGAGAAGAATTCTGGAGCATGGTGCTGACAAGGGCCATGGAGCAATGTGATGACACGGTCATGGAACATTGTGATGACAAGAATTCTGGAGCATTGTGATGACAAGGGCCATGGAGCATTGTGATGATACGGTCATGGAACATTGTGATGACAAGAATTCTGGAGCATTATGATGACAAGGGCCATGGAGCATTGTGATGACACAGCCATGGAACATTGTGATGACAAGAATTCTGGAGCATTGTGATGAAAATGGCCATGGATCATTGTGATGACACGGTCATGGATCATTGTGATGAGAAGAATTCTGGAGCATTATCATGACAGGGCCATGGAGCATTGTGATGACACGGCCATGGAACACTGTGATAACAAGAATTCTGGAGCATTGTGATGACAATGGCCATGGAGCATTGTGATGACACGGTATGGAACAATGTGATGACAAGAATTCTGGAGCATTGTGATGAGAAGGGCCATGCAGCATTGTGATGACACGGTCATGGAACATTGTGATGACAGGAATTCTGGAGCATTGTGCTGAAAAGTGCCATGGAGCATTGTGATGACACGGTCCTGGAACATTGTGATGACAGGAATTCTGGAGCATTGTGCTGAAAAGGGCCATGGAGCATTGTGATGAAACGGTCCTGGAACATTGTGATGACAGGAATTCTGGAGCATTGTGCTGAAAAGGGCCATGGAGCATTGTGATGAAACGGTCATGGAACAATGTGATGAGAAGAATTCCGGAGCATTTTGATGACAAGGGCCATGGAGCATTGTTTTGACACGCTCATGGAACATTGTGATGACAAGAATTCTGGAGCATTGTGCTGAAAAGGGCCATGGAGCATTGTGATGACACGGTCATGGAACATTGTGATGAGAAGAATTCTGGAGCATTGTCATGACAAGGGCCATGGAGCATTGTGATGACACGTTCATGGAACATTGTGATGACAAGAATTCTGGAGCATTGTGATGACAAGGGCCATGGAGCATTGTGATGACACGGCCATGGAACATTGTAATGACAAGAATTCTGGAGCATTGTGATGAGAAGGGCCATGCAGCATTGTGATGACACGGTCATGGAACATTGTGATGACAGGAATTCTGGAGCATTGTGCTGAAAAGTGCCATGGAGCATTGTGATGACACGGTCATGGAACAATGTGATGAGAAGAATTCCGGAGCATTGTGATGACAAGGGCCATGGAGCATTGTGATGACACGGTCATGGAACATTGTGATGAGAAGAATTCTGGAGCATGGTGCTGACAAGGGCCATGGAGCAATGTGATGACACGGTCATGGAACATTGTGATGACAAGAATTCTGGAGCATTGTGATGACAAGGGCCATGGAGCATTGTGATGATACGGTCATGGAACATTGTGATGACAAGAATTCTGGAGCATTATGATGACAAGGGCCATGGAGCATTGTGATGACACAGCCATGGAACATTGTGATGACAAAAATTCTGGAGCATTGTCATGACAAGGGCCATGGAGCATTGTGATGACCCGGCCATGGAACATTGTGATGACAAGAATTCTGGAGCATTGTGATGACAATGGCCATGGAGCATTGTGATGACACGGTCATGGAACATTGTGATGAGAAGAATTCTGGAGCATTGTCATGACAAGGGCCATGGAGCATTGTGATGTCACGGTCATGGAACATTGTGATGACAAGAATTCTGGAGCATTGTGATGACAAGGGCCATGGAGCATTGTGATGACACGGTCATGGAACATTTTGATGACAAGAATTCTGGAGCATTGTGATGACAAGGGCCATGGAGCATTGTGATGACACGGTCATGGAACATTGTGATGAGAAGAATTCTGGAGCATGGTGCTGACAAGGGCCATGGAGCATTGTGATGACACGGTCATGGAACATTGTGATGACAAGAATTCTGGAGCATTGTGATGACAAGGGCCATGGAGCATTGTGATGATACGGTCATGGAACATTGTGATGACAAGAATTCTGGAGCATTATGATGACAAGGGCCATGGAGCATTGTGATGACACAGCCATGGAACATTGTGATGACAAGAATTCTGGAGCATTGTGATGAAAATGGCCATGGATCATTGTGATGACACGGTCATGGATCATTGTGATGAGAAGAATTCTGGAGCATTATCATGACAGGGCCATGGAGCATTGTGATGACACGGCCATGGAACACTGTGATAACAAGAATTCTGGAGCATTGTGATGACAATGGCCATGGAGCATTGTGATGACACGGTATGGAACAATGTGATGACAAGAATTCTGGAGCATTGTCATGACAAGAGCCATGGAGCATTGTGATGACACGGCCATGGAACATTGTGATGACAAGAATTCTGGAGCATCGTGATGACAATGGCCATGCAGCATTGTGATGACACGGTATGGAACATTGTGATGACAAGAATTCTGGAGCATTGTGATGACAAGCGCCATGGAGCATTGTGATGACAAGGTCATGGAACATTGTGATGACAGGAATTCAGGAGCATTGTGCTGAAAAGGGCCATGGAGAATTGTGATGACACGGTCATGGAACATTGTGATGACAAGAATTCTGGAGCATTGTGATGACAAGGGTCATGGAGCATTGTGATGACACGGTCATGGAACATTGTGATGACAAGAATTCTGGAGCATTGTGATGAAAATGGCCATGGATCATTGTGATGACACGTTCATGGATCATTGTGATGAGAAGAATTCTGGAGCATTATCATGACAGGGCCATGGAGCATTGTGATGACACGGCCATGGAACATTGTGATAACAAGAATTCTGGAGCATTGTGATGACAATGGCCATGGAGCATTGTGATGACACGGTATGGAACAATGTGATGACAAGAATTCTGGAGCATTGTGATTAGAACGGCCATGCAGCATTGTGATGACACGGTCATGGAACATTGTGATGACAGGAATTCTGGAGCATTGTGCTGAAAAGTGCCATGGAGCATTGTGATGACACGGTCATGGAACAATGTGATGAGAAGAATTCCGGAGCCTTGTGATGACAAGGGCCATGGAGCATTGTGATGACACGGTCATGGAACATTGTGATGAGAAGAATTCTGTAGCATTGTCATGAAAAGGGCCATGGAGCATTGTGATGACACGGTCATGGAACATTGTGATGACAAGAATTCTGGAGCATTGTGATGACAAGGGCCATGGAGCATTGTGATGATACGGTCATGGAACATTGTGATGACAAGAATTCTGGAGCATTATGATGAAAAGGGCCATGGAGCATTGTGATGACACAGCCATGGAACATTGTGATGACAAAAATTCTGGAGCATTGTCATGACAAGGGCCATGGAGCATTGTGATGACCCGGCCATGGAACATTGTGATGACAAGAATTCTGGAGCATTGTGATGACAATGGCCATGGAGCATTGTGATGACACGGTCATGGAACATTGTGATGAGAAGAATTCTGGAGCATTGTCATGACAAGGGCCATGGAGCATTGTGATGACACGGTCATGGAACATTGTGATGACAAGAATTCTGGAGCATTGTGATGACAAGGGCCATGGAGCATTGTGATGACACGGTCATGGAACATTTTGATGACAAGAATTCTGGAGCATTGTGATGACAAGGGCCATGGAGCATTGTGATGACACGGTCATGGAACATTGTGATGAGAAGAATTCTGGAGCATGGTGCTGACAAGGGCCATGGAGCATTGTGATGACACGGTCATGGAACATTGTGATGACAAGAATTCTGGAGCATTGTGATGACAAGGGCCATGGAGCATTGTGATGATACGGTCATGGAACATTGTGATGACAAGAATTCTGGAGCATTATGATGACAAGGGCCATGGAGCATTGTGATGACACAGCCATAGAACATTGTGATGACAAGAATTCTGGAGCATTGTGATGAAAATGGCCATGGATCATTGTGATGACACGGTCATGGATCATTGTGATGAGAAGAATTCTGGAGCATTATCATGACAGGGCCATAGAGCATTGTGATGACACGGCCATGGAACATTGTGATAACAAGAATTCTGGAGCATTGTGATGACAGTGGCCATGCAGCATTGTTTTGACACGCTCATGGAACATTGTGATGACAAGAATTCTGGAGCATTATGATGACAAGGGCCATGGAGCATTGTGATGACACAGCCATGGAACATTGTGATGACAAGAATTCTGGAGCATTGTGATGACAATGGCCATGGAGCATTGTGATGACACGGCCATGGAACATTGTGATGACAAGAATTCTGGAGCATCGTGATGACAATGGCCATGCAGCATTGTGATGACACGGTATGGAACATTGTGATGACAAGAATTCTGGAGCATTGTGATGACAAGCGCCATGGAGCATTGTGATGACAAGGTCATGGAACATTGTGATGACAGGAATTCAGGAGCATTGTGCTGAAAAGGGCCATGGAGAATTGTGATGACACGGTCATGGAACATTGTGATGACAAGAATTCTGGAGCATTGTGATGACAAGGGTCATGGAGCATTGTGATGACACGGTCATGGAACATTGTGATGACAAGAATTCTGGAGCATTGTGATGAAAATGGCCATGGATCATTGTGATGACACGGTCATGGATCATTGTGATGAGAAGAATTCTGGAGCATTATCAAGACAGGGCCATGGAGCATTGTGATGACACGGCCATGGAACATTGTGATAACAAGAATTCTGGAGCATTGTGATGACAATGGCCATGGAGCATTGTGATGACACGGTATGGAACAATGTGATGACAAGAATTCTGGAGCATTGTGATTAGAACGGCCATGCAGCATTGTGATGACATGGTCATGGAACATTGTGATGACAGGAATTCTGGAGCATTGTGCTGAAAAGTGCCATGGAGCATTGTGATGACACGGTCATGGAACAATGTGATGAGAAGAATTCCGGAGCATTGTGATGACAAGGGCCATGGAGCATTGTGATGACACGGTCATGGAACATTGTGATGAGAAGAATTCTGGAGCATTGTCATGAAAAGGGCCATGGAGCATTGTGATGACACGGTCATGGAACATTGTGATGACAAGAATTCTGGAGCATTGTGATCACAAGGGCCATGGAGCATTGTGATGACACGGTCATGGAACATTGTGATGAGAAGAATTCTGGAGCATTGTGCTGACAAGGGCCATGGAGCATTGTGATGATACGGTCATGGAACATTGTGATGACAAGAATTCTGGAGCATTATGATGACAAGGGCCATGGAGCATTATGATGACACAGCCATGGAACATTGTGATGACAAGAATTCTGGAGCATTGTGATGACAAGGGTCATGGAGCATTGTGATGACACGGTCATGGAACATTGTGATGACAAGAATTCTGGAGCATTGTGATGACAAGGGCCATGGAGCATGGTGATGACACGGTCATGGAACATTGTGATGAGAAGAATTCTGGAGCATGGTGCTGACAAGGGCCATGGAGCATTGTGATGGCACGGTCTTGGAACATTGTGATGAGAAGAATTCTGGATCATTGTGATGACAAGGGTCATGGAGCATTGTGATGACATGGTCAAGGAAGATTGCGATGACAAGATTTCTGGAGCATTGTGATGAAAGGGCATGGAGCATGGTGATTAAAGGTGACAAGGAACATTGTGATGATATTGGCAGAGAACTCTGTGATGACAGTGATCATGGAGTGTTGTGACAAAAAGTGTCATGGAACATTTTGCTGACAAGGGCCATGGAGCATTGTGATGACACGGTTATGGAACATTGTGATGACAGGAATTCTGGAGCATTGTGCTGAAAAGGGCCATGTAGCATTGTGATGACACGGTCATGGAACAATGTGATGAGAAGAATTCTGGAGCATTGTGATGACAAGGGCCATGGAGCATTGTGATGACACGGTCATGGAACATTGTGATGACAAGAATTCTGGAGCATTCTGATGACAAGCGCCATAGAGCATTTTGATGACACGTTCATGGATTATAGTAATGACAAGAATTCTGGAGCATTATGATGACAAGGGCCATGGAGCATTGTGATGAAACGGCCATGGAACATAGTGATGACAAGAATTCTGGAGCATTGTGATGACAGTGGCCATGGAGCATTGTGATGACAAAGGTCATGGAGAATTATGATGACCAGGATCATGTAACATTCTGATGACACGATCATGGAACATTGTGATGACAGGAATTCTCGAGCATTGTGCTGACAAGGGCCATGGACCATTGTGATGACATGATCATGGAACATTGCGATGACAAGATTTCTGGAGCATTGTGATGAAAGGGCATGGAGCATTGTGATTAAAGGTGACAAGGAATATTGTGATGATATGGGCAGAAAACTCTGTGATGACAGTGGTCATGGAGTATTGTGACAAAAAGTGTCATGGAACATTGTGCTGACAAGGGTCATGGAGCATTGTGATGACACGGTCATGGAACATTGTGATGACAAGAATTGTGGAGCATTATGATGACAAGGGCCATGGAGCATTGTGATGACAGGGCCATGGAACATTGTGATGACAAGAATTCGGGAGCATTGTGATGACAATGGCCATGGAGCATTGTGATTACATGGTCATGGAACATTGTGATAAGAAGAATTCTGGATCATTGTCATGACAAGGGCCATGGAGCATTGTGATGACACGGTCATGGAACATTGTGATGACAAGAATTCTGGAGCATTATGATGACAAGGGCCATGGAGCATTGTGATGACAGGGCCATGGAACATTGTGATGACAAGAATTCAGGAGCATTGTGATGACAATGGCCATGGAGCATTGTGATGACACGGTCATGGAACATTGTGATGAGAAGAATTCTGGAGCATTGTCATGACAAGGGCCATGGAGCATTGTGATGACACGGTCATGGAACATTGTGAGGACAAGAATTCTGGAGCATTGTGATGACAAGGGCCATGGAGCATTGTGATGACACGGTCATGGAACATTGTGATGACAAGTATTCTGGAGCATTGGGCTGACAGGGGCCATGGAGCATTGTGATGACACGGTCATGGAACATTGTGATGACAAGAATTCTGGAGCATTCTGATGACAAGGGCCATGGAGCATTGTGATGAAACGGCCATGGAACATTGTGATGACAAGAATTCTGGAGCATTGTGATGACAGTGGCCATGGAGCATTTTGTTGACACGGTCATGGAACATTGTGATGAGAAGAATTCTGGAGCATTGTCATGACAAGGGCCATGGAGCATTGTGATTACACGGTCATCGAACATTGTGATGACAAGAATTCTGAAGCATTGTGATGACAATGGCCATGGAGCATTGTGATGACACGGTCATGGAACATTGTGATTAGAAGAATTCTGGATCATTGTCATAACAAGGGCCATGGAGCATTGTGATGACACGGTCATGGAACATTGTGATGACAAGAATTCTGGAGCATTGTGATGACAAGGGCCATGGAGCATTGTGATGACACGGTCATGGAACATTGTGATGAGAAGAATTCTGGAGCATTGTGCTGACAAGGGCCATTCAGCATTGTGATGATACGGTCATGGAACATTTTGATGACAAGAATTCTGGAGCATTGTGATGACAAGGGCCATGGAGCATTTTGATGACACGGTCATGGAACATTGTGATGACAAGAATTCTGGAGCATTGTGCTGACAAGGGCCATGGAGCATTGTGATGACACGTTCATGGAACATTGTGATGACAAGAATTCTGGAGCATTCTGATGACAAAGTCGATGGAGCATTGTGATGACACGGTCATGGAACATTGTGATGACAAGAATTCTGTAGCATTCTGATGACAAGCGCCATAGAGCATTGTGATGACACGTTCATGGAATATAGTAATGACAAGAATTCTGGAGCATTATGATGACAAGGTCCATGGAGCATTGTGATGACACGGCCATGGAACATTGTGATGACAAGAATTCTGGGGCATTGTGATGACAGTGGTCATGGAGCCTTGTGATGAAAGAGATCATGGAGCAATATGATAACAGGGGCCATAGAGCATTGTGATGACAGGGGTATTGGAGCATTGTGATGGAAGTAGACATGGATCATTGTGATGACATGTGTCCTGGAACACTGTGATGACACGGTTCATGGAGCATTGTGATGACAAGGACCATGGCGAATTGTGATGACATCTGTCATGGGGCATTGTGATGACAGTGGTCATCTAGATTTGCGATGAAAGGTATCATGGAGCACTGTGATGACAGGGGCCATGGAACATTGTGATGACAAAGGCCATGGAGCATTGTGATGACAAGTGTCATGGGGCATTTTGATGACATTGGCATGGAGCATTATCATGACAAGAGTTCTGGAGCATTTTGATGACAAGGGCATGGAGCATTGTGATGACAGGGCCCACGGAGCTTTGTGATGAAAAGGGCAGGGTACATTGTGATGACACGGTTCATGGAGCATTGTGATGAAAGGGGCCATCGAGCATTGAGAGGAGAGCCGTTATGAGGCATGGTGATGACAGTGGTCATGGAGCATTGTGATGAAAGAGATCATGGAGCAATATGATAACAGGGGCCATGGAGCATTGTGATGACAGGGGTATTGGAGCATTGTGATGGAAGTAGACATGGATCATTGTGATGACATGTGTCCTGGAACACTGTGATGACACGGTTCATCGAGTATTGTGATGACAAGGGTCATAGCGAATTGTGATGACAAGTGTCATGGGGCATTGTGTGACATTGATCATCTAGGAATTGTGATGAAAGGTATCATGGAGCACTGTGATGAAAATTGTCCTGGATTATTGTGATGACAGCAGTCATGGAGAATTGTGATGACAGGGATTATGCAGCATTGTGTTGACAAGGGTATGGACTATTGTGATGACAATGGTCATGGAGCAATGTGATGAAAGTATTCATGGAACATCGTGATGAAAAGTGCATGGGAGAACCAAGATGGCGGAGTAGAAGGACGTGCACTCACTCCTTCTTGCGAGAGCTCCAGAATCACAACTGGCTGCTGGACAATCATTGACAGGAAGACCCTGGACTTCACCAAGGAGGATACCCCATGTCCAAGGACAGAGGAGAAGCCACAGTGAGACGGTAGGAGGGGCGCAATCAGAGTAAAATCAAATCCCATAACTGCTGGGTGGGTGACTCACAGACTGGCGAACACTTATACCACAGAAGTCCACCCACTGGAGTGAAGGTTCTGAGCCCCACGTCAGGCTTCCCAACCTGGGGGTCCGGCAACGGGAGGAGGAATTCCTAGAGAATCAGACTTTGAAGTCTAGTGGGAATTGATTGCAGGACTGTGGCAGGACTGGGGGAAACAGAGACCCCACTCTTGGAGGGCACACACAAAGTAATGTGTGCATCGGGACCCAGGGGAAGGAGCAGTGACCCTGGGGGAGACTGAACCAGACGTACCTGCTGGTGTTTGGGGGTCTCCTGCCGAGGCAAGTGGTGGCTCTGTTTCACCGTGGGGATAAGGACACTGGCAGCAGAGGTCCTGGGAAGTTCTCCTTGGCGTGAGCCCTCCCAGAGTCTGCCATTAACCCCACCAAAGAGCACGGGTAGGCTCCAGTGTTGGGTTGCCTCAGGCAAAACAACCAACAGGGAGGGAACCCAGCCCCACCCATCAACAGTCAAGTGGATTAAGGTTTTACTGAGCTCTGACCGCCACAGCAACAGGGAGGGAACCCAGCCCCACCCATCAACAGTCAAGTGGATTAAGGTTTTAATGAGCTCTGACCGCCACAGCAACAGTCAGCTCTACCCACCACCAGAGCCTCCCATCAAGCCTCTTAGATAGCCTCAACCACCAGAGGGCAGACAACAGAAGCAAGAAAAACTACAATCCTCCATCAAGCCTCTTAGATAGCCTCAACCACCAGAGGGCAGACAACAGAAGCAAGAAAAACTACAATCCTGCAGCCTGTGGTCCAAAAACCACAGTTACAGAAAGACAGAGAAGATGAA
Organism: Balaenoptera acutorostrata; assembly: GCF_949987535.1. Taxonomy (NCBI): domain Eukaryota; kingdom Metazoa; phylum Chordata; class Mammalia; order Artiodactyla; family Balaenopteridae; genus Balaenoptera; species Balaenoptera acutorostrata. The sequence goes on from NC_080067.1 coordinate 18,349,722, forward strand.
AAGGCAGAGGGCTATGTACCAGATGAAGGAACAAGAAAAAACCCCAGAAAAACAACTAAATGAAGTGGAGATAGGCAACCTTCCAGAAAAAGAATTCAGAATAATGATAGTGAAGATGATCCAGGACCTCGGAATAAGAATGGAGGCAAAGATTGAGAAGATGCAAGAAATGATTAACAAAGACCTAGAAGAATTAAAGAACAAACAAACAGAGATGACCAATACAATAACTGAAATGAAAACTACACTAGAAGGAATCAATAGCAGAATAACTGAGGCAGAAGAACGGATAAGTGACCTGGAAGACAGAATGGTGGAATTCACTGCTGCAGAACAGACTAAAGAAAAAAGAATGAAAAGAAATGAAGACAGCCTAAGAGACCTCTGGGACAACATTAAACGCAACAACATTCGCATTATAGGGGTCCCAGAAGGAGAAGAGAGAGAGAAAGGACCAGAGAAAATATTTGAAGAGATTATAGTCGAAAACTTCCCTAATATGGGAAAGGAAATAGCCACCCAAGTCCAGGAAGCGCAGAGAGTCCCATACAGAATAAACCCAAGGAGAAACACGCCGAGACACATAGTAATCAAAGTGGCAAAAATTAAAGACAAAGAAAAATTACTGAAAGCAGCAAGGGAAAAACGACAAATAACATACAAGGGAACTCCCATAAGGTTAACAGCTGATTTCTCAGCAGAAACTCTGCAAGCCAGAAGGGAGTGGCATGATATACTTAAAGTGATGAAAGGGAAGAACCTACAACCAAGATTACTCTACCCGGCAAGGATCTCATTCAGATTCGATGGAGAAATCAAAAGCTTTACAGACAAGCAAAAGCTAAGAGAATTCAGCACCACCAAACCAGCTCTACAACAAATGCTAAAGGAACTTCTCTAAGTGGGAAACACAAGAGAAGAAAAGGACCTACAAAAACAAACCCAAAACAATTAAGAAAATGGTCATAGGAACATACATATCGATAATTACCTTAAATGTGAATGGATTAAATGCCCCAACCAAAAGACATAGACTGGCTGAATGGATACAAAAACAAGACCCATATATATGCTGTCTACAAGAGACCCACTTCAGACCTAGGGACACATACAGACTGAAAGTGAGGGGATGGAAAAAGATATTCCATGCAAATGGAAATCAAAAGAAAGCTGGAGTAGCTATACTCATATCAGATAAAATAGACTTTAAAATAAAGAATGTTACAAGAGACAAGGAAGGACACTACATAATGATCCAGGGATCAATCCAAGAAGAAGATATAACAATTATAAATATATATGCACCCAACATAGGAGCACCTCAATACATAAGGCAACTGCTAACAGCTATAAAAGAGGAAATCGACAGTAACACAATAATAGTGGGGGACTTTAACACCTCACTTACGCCAATGGACAGATCATCCAAAATGAAAATAAATAAGGAAACGGAAGCTTTAAATGACACAATAGACCAGATAGATTTAATTGATATATATAGGACATTCCATCCAAAAACGGCAGATTACACGTTCTTCTCAAGTGCACACGGAACATTCTCCAGGATAGATCACATCTTGGGTCACAAATCAAGCCTCAGTAAATTTAAGAAAATTGAAATCATATCAAGCATCTTTTCTGACCACAACGCTATGAGATTAGAAATGAATTACAGGGAAAAAAACGTAAAAAAGACAAACACATGGAGGCTAAACAATACGTTACTAAATAACCAAGAGATCACTGAAGAAATCAAACAGGAAATAAAAAAATACCTAGAGACAAATGACAATGAAAACACGACGACCCAAAACCTATGGGATGCAGCAAAAGCGGTTCTAAGAGGGAAGTTTATAGCTATACAAGCCTACCTAAAGAAACAAGAAAAATCTCAAGTAAACAATCTAACCTTACACCTAAAGAAACTAGAGAAAGAAGAACAAACAAAACCCAAAGTTAGCAGAAGGAAAGAAATCATAAAGATCAGAGCAGAAATAAATGAAATAGAAACAAAGAAAACAATAGCAAAGATCAATAAAACTAAAAGTTGGTTCTTTGAGAAGATAAACAAAATTGATAAGCCATTAGCCAGACTCATCAAGAAAAAGAGGGAGAGGACTCAAATCAATAAAATCAGAAACGAAAAAGGAGAAGTTACAACAGACACCGCAGAAATACAAAACATCCTAAGAGACTACTACAAGCAACTTTATGCCAATAAAATGGACAACCTGGAAGAAATGGACAAATTCTTAGAAAGGTATAAACTTCCAAGACTGAATAAGGAAGAAACAGAAAATATGAACAGACCAATCACAAGTAATGAAATTGAAACTGTGATTAAAAATCTTCCAACAAACAAAAGTCCAGGACCAGATGGCTTCACAGGTGAATTCTATCAAACATTTAGAGAAGAGCTAACACCCATCCTTCTCAAACTCTTCCAAAAAATTGCAGAAGAAGGAACACTCCCAAACTCATTCTATGAGGCCACCATCACCCTGATACCAAAACCAGACAAAGACACTACAAAAAAAGAAAATTACAGACCAATATCACTGATGAATATAGATGCAAAAATCCTCAACAAAATACTAGCAAACAGAATCCAACAACACATTAAAAGGATCATACACCACGATCAAGTGGGATTTATCCCAGGGATGCAAGGATTCTTCAATATACGCAAATCAATCAATGTGATACACCATATTAACAAATTGAAGAAGAAAAACCATATGATCATCTCAATAGATGCAGAAAAAGCTTTTGACAAAATTCAACACCCATTTCTGATAAAAACTCTCCAGAAAGTGGGCATAGAGGGAACCTACCTCAACATAATAAAGGCCATATATGACAAACCCACAGCAAACATCATTCTCAATGGTGAAAAACTGAAAGCATTTCCTCTAAGATCAGGAACGAGACAAGGATGTCCACTCTCACCACTATTATTCAACATAGTTCTGGAAGTCCTAGCCACGGCAATCAGAGAAGAAAAAGAAATAAAAGGAATACAAATTGGAAAAGAAGAAGTAAAACTGTCACTGTTTGCGGATGACATGATACTATACATAGAGAATCCTAAAACTGCCACCAGAAAACTGCTAGAGCTAATTAATGAATATGGTAAAGTTGCAGGTTACAAAATTAATGCACAGAAATCTCTTGCATTCCTATACACTAATGATGAAAAATCTGAAAGAGAAATTATGGAAACACTCCCATTTACCATTGCAACAAAAAGAATAAAATATCTAGGAATAAACCTACCTAGGGAGACAAAAGACCTGTATGCAGAAAACTATAAGACACTGATGAAAGAAATTAAAGATGATACCAACAGATGGAGAGATATACCATGTTCTTGGATTGGAAGAATCAACATTGTGAAAATGAGTATACTACCCAAAGCAATCTACAGATTCAATGCAATCCCTATCAAATTACCAATGGCATTTTTTACGGAGCTAGAACAAATCATCTTAAAATTTGTATGGAGACACAAAAGACCCCGAATAGCCAAAGCAGTCTTGAGGCAAAAAAATGGAGCTGGAGGAATCAGACTCCCTGACTTCAGACTATACTACAAAGCTACAGTAATCAAGACAATATGGTACTGGCACAAAAACAGAAACATAGATCAATGGAACAAGATAGAAAGCCCAGAGATTAACCCACGCACCTATGGTCAACTAATCTATGACAAAGGAGGCAAAGATATACAATGGAGAAAAGACAGTCTCTTCAATAAGTGGTGCTGGGAAAACTGGACAGCCACATGTAAAAGAATGAAATTAGAATACTCCCTAACACCATACACAAAAATAAACTCAAAATGGATTAGAGACCTAAATGTAAGACTGGACACTATAAAACTCTTAGAGGAAAACATAGGAAGAACACTCTTTGACATAAATCACAGCAAGATCTTTTTCGATCCACCTCCTAGAGTAATGGAAATAAAAACAGAAATAAACAAGTGGGACCTAATGAAACTTCAAAGCTTTTGCACAGCAAAGGAAACCATAAACAAGACGAAAAGACAACCCTCAGAATGGGAGAAAATATTTGCAAATGAATCAACGGACAAAGGATTAATCTCCAAAATATATAAACAGCTCATTCAGCTCAATATCAAAGAAACAAACACCCCAATCCAAAAATGGGCAGAAGACCTAAATAGACATTTCTCCAAAGAAGACATACAGACGGCCACGAAGCACATGAAAAGATGCTCAACATCACTAATTATTAGAGAAATGCAAATCAAAACTACAATGAGGTATCACCTCACTCCTGTTAGAATGGGCATCATCAGAAAATCTACAAACAACAAATGCTGGAGAGGGTGTGGAGAAAAGGGAACCCTCTTGCACTGTTGGTGGGAATGTAAATTGATACAGCCACTATGGAGAACAATATGGAGGTTCCTTAAAAAACTAAAAATAGAATTACCATATGACCCAGCAATCCCACTACTGGGCATATACCCAGAGAAAACCGTAATTCAAAAAGACACGTGCACCCGAATGTTCATTGCAGCACTATTTACAATAGCCAGGTCATGGAAGCAACCTAAATGCCCATCAACAGACGAATGGATAAAGAAGTTGTGGTACATATATACAATGGAATATTACTCAGCCATAAAAAGGAACGAAATTGAGCCATTTGTTGAGAAGTGGATGGATCTAGAGACTGTCATACAGAGCGAAGTAAGTCAGAAAGAGAAAAACAAATATCGTATATTAATGCATGTATGTGGAACCTAGAAAAATGGTACAGATGAGCCAGATTGCAGGGCAGAAGTTGAGACACAGATGTAGAGAATGGACATATGGACACCAAGGGGGGAAAACTGCGATGAGGTGGGGATGGTGGTGTGCTGAATTGGGCGATTGGGATTGACATGTATACACTGATGTGTATAAAACTGATGCCTAATAAGAACCTGCAGTATAAAAAAACAAACAAAACAACTAATACTAAACTTTCATTGGGTTATTTGTATGGAAATATGTTAATATAAATGTTTCAGACATTACATGAAATTTCTAAAAATCTTATATTTGTATTTGTATGGAAATGTGTATGGAAATATGTTAATATAAATGTTTCAGACATTACATGAAATTTCTAAAAATCTTATATTTGTATTTGTATGGAAATATGTATGGAAATATGTTAATATAAATGTTTCAGACATTACATGAAATTTCTAAAAATCTTATATTTGTAGTTGTATGGAAATATGTATGGAAATATGTTAATATAAATGTTTCAGACATTACATGAAATTTCTAAAAATCTTATATTTGTAGTTGTATGGAAATATGTATGGAAATATGTTAATATAAATGTTTCAGACATTACAGGAAACGTCTAAAAATCTTATATGTTCTGGTATAATGTTATAAGTAATAATCCTAGTTATTACTTTAAAATGTATATCTCAGAAATAACTAATTTTCTTGTCAACTGCATTATTATGAACTTTCATCAAATCTTTAACCATGGTCATTTTTAAGTCTTTTGTCATTTACAGACAGTTCTGGGTGTACTCTGATGATTTTGCAAATATGTTCCTATAAAAGGGTTTCATCTTCAAGAAATTCATGGAAAAGACTCTGACAAGTACAGGTTTCTGGTAACTGACTGTACTGCTGAACTGAATGAATAAGCATTTTCAGAACTCTAATGAAAAACTGATGAACTCATAAAAGTGCTAACAAAAGATCAAGATGAAAAAAAAAAGAAATTAATTACATGGGACTGAGTGAACTGATGAGGATGAGTATAATTTTTGTGACTTTCTGTCTGAATTAAAAAAAAAAAATCCCACAAGGACTCAGAGGAAAAGAATATACAAATCAATTTTCACTGCAAAGTAAAGGAGCTGTTACAGTGGAGGATTACTGGACTGAATGTCAATATTATGACATAGTATAACTGTGTTTCATGTTTGGTAATTGCAATCATTGTTGCTTTTGTTGTGGTCATCCATGTACAATGCTTGGTGTCAGTCTATTTATCTCTTGTAAAAATAAAATACAGTGTGTGTGTGTGGAAAAAAAAAAAAAAAAAAAAAGTGCATGGGAGCATTGTGACGATAAAGGCCATGGAGTATTGTGATGACTAGTGTCATGGAGCATTTTAATGAAAGGTTTCATTGTGCACCATGATGACAAAGGGGATGGAGAATTGTGATGAAACTGGTCCTGGAGCATTGTGATAACAAAAGCCATGGAGCATTGTGATGACAGGCATCATGGAGCATTGTGAAGAAAGGGGCCATGGGGTATTGTAATGACACTAGAGAAATATGATGAAAATGGTCAGCGAGCATAGTGATTAAAGTGGTCATTGAGAATTGTGATGAAAAGCGACATAGAGCATTGTGATGACAAAGGTCATGGAGAATTATGATGACCAGGATCATGTAACATTCTGATGACACGGTCATGGAACGTTGTGATGACAGGAATTCTCGAGCATTGTGCTGACATGGGCCATGGACCATTGTGATGACATGGTCATGGAACATTGCGATGACAAGATTTCTGGAGCATTGTGATGAAAGGGCATGGAGCATTGTGATTAAAGGTGACAAGGAATATTGTGATGATATGGGCAGAAAACTCTGTGATGACAGTGGTCATGGAGTATTGTGACAAAAAGTGTCATGGAACATTGTGCTGACAAGGGCCATGGAGCATTGTGATGACACGGTCATGGAACATTGTGATGACAAGAATTCTGGAGCATTGGGCTGACAAGGGCCATGGAGCATTGTGATGACACGGTCATGGAACATTGTGATGACAAGAATTCTGGAGCATTCTGATGACAAAGTCGATGGAGCATTGTGATGACACGGCCATGGAACATTGTGATGACAAGAATTCTGTAGCATTCTGATGACAAGCGCCATAGAGCATTGTGATGACACGTTCATGGAATATAGTAATGACAAAAATTCTGGAGCATTATGATGACAAGGGCCATGGAGCATTGTGATGACACGGCCATGGAACATTGTGATGAGAAGAATTCTGGAGCATTGTCATGACAAGGGCCATGGAACATTGTGATGACACGGTCATGGAACATTGTGATGAGAAGAATTCTGGAGCATTGTCATGACAAGGGCCATGGAGCATTGTGATGACACGGTCATGGAACATTGTGATGACAAGAATTCTGGAGCATTCTGATGACAAGGGCCATGGAGCATTGTGATGACACGGTCATGGAACATTGTGATGAGAAGAATTCTGGAGCATTGTCATGACAAGGGCCATGGAGCATTGTGATGACACGGTCATGGAACATTGTGATGACAAGAATTCTGGAGCATTATGATGACAAGGGCCATGGAGCATTTTGATGATACGGTCATGGAACATTGTGATGACAGGAATTCTGGAGCATTGTGCTGAAAAGGGCCATGGAGCATTGTGATGACACGGTCATGGAACAATGGGATGAGAAGAATTCCGGAGCATTGTGATGACAAGGGCCATGGAGCATTGTGATGTCACGGTCATGGAACATTGTGATGACAAGAATTCTGGAGCATTGTGCTGACACAGTCAAGGAACATTGCGATGAAAAATATTTCTGGAGCATTGTGATGAAAGGGCATGGAGCATTGTGATTAAAGGTTACAAGGAACATTGTTATGATATGGGCAGAGAATTCTGTGATGACAGTGGTCAGGCAGTATTGTGACAAAAAGTGTCATGAACATTCTGCTGACAGCGATCATGGAGCTTTTTGGTAAGAGAGGCTATGGAGATTTGTGATGTCAGGCGTCATGGGGCATTGTGTTGAGAGCGGTCTTGGAGCATTGTGATGAAAAGGGTCATGGAGCACTGTGATTACAGGGGCCATGGAGCATTGTGAATACAAAGTCTATGGAGCATTGAGATGACAGGGTTCATGGAGCACTGTGATGAATGTGATTTTGGATCATTGTGATGACAAGTGTCCTGGAACCTTGTGATGACACGGTTCATGGAGCATTGTGATGACAAGGACCATGGCGAATTGTGATGACATCTGTCATGGGGCATTGTGATGACAGTGGTCATCTAGATTTGCGATGAAAGGTAACATGGAGCACTGTGATGACAGGGGCCATGGAACATTGTGATGACAAAGGCCATGGAGCATTGTGATGACAAGTGTCATGGGGCATTTTGATGACATTGGCATGGAGCATTATGATGACAAGAGTTCTGGAGCATTTTGATGACAAGGGCATGGAGCATTGTGATGACAGGGCCCACGGAGCTTTGTGATGAAAAGGGCAGGGTACATTGTGATGACAGGGTTCATGGAGCATTGTGATGAAAGGGGCCATCGAGCATTGAGATGAGAGCCGTTATGAGGCATGGTGATGACAGTGGTCATGGAGCATTGTGATGAAAGAGATCATGGAGCAATATGATAACAGGGGCCATGGAGCATTGTGATGACAGGGGTATTGGAGCATTGTGATGGAAGTAGACATGGATCATTGTGATGACATGTGTCCTGGAACACTGTGATGACACGGTTCATCGAGTACTGTGATGACAAGTGTCATATCGAATTGTGATGACAAGTGTCATGGGGCATTGTGTGACATTGATCATCTAGGAATTGTGATGAAAGGTGTCATGGAGCACTGTGATGAAAATTGTCCTGGATTATTGTGATGAGAGCAGTCATGGAGAATTGTGATGACAGGGATTATGCAGCATTGTGTTGACAAGGGTATGGACTATTGTGATGACAATGGTCATGGAGCAATGTGATGAAAGTGTTCATGGAACATCGTGATGAAAAGTGCATGGGAGCATTGTGACGATAAAGGCCATGGAGTATTGTGATGACTAGTGTCATGGAGCATTTTAATGAAAGGTTTCATTGTGCACCATGATGACAAAGGGGATGGAGAATTGTGATGAAACTGGTCCTGGAGCATTGTGATAACAAAAGCCATGGAGCATTGTGATGACAGGCATCATGGAGCACTGTGAAGAAAGGGGCCATGGGGTATTGTAATGACACTAGAGAAATATGATGAAAATGGTCAGCGAGCATAGTGATTAAAGTGGTCATTGAGAATTGTGATGAAAAGCGACATAGAGCATTGTGATGACAAAGGTCATGGAGAATTATGATGACCAGGATCATGTAACATTCTGATGACACGGTCATGGAACGTTGTGATGACAGGAATTCTCGAGCATTGTGCTGACATGGGCCATGGACCATTGTGATGACATGGTCATGGAACATTGCGATGACAAGATTTCTGGAGCATTGTGATGAAAGGGCATGGAGCATTGTGATTAAAGGTGACAAGGAATATTGTGATGATATGGGCAGAAAACTCTGTGATGACAGTGGTCATGGAGTATTGTGACAAAAAGTGTCATGGAACATTGTGTTGACAAGGGCCATGGAGCATTGTGATGACACGGTCATGGAACATTGTGATGACAAGAATTGTGGAGCATTATGATGACAAGGGCCATGGAGCATTGTGATGACAGGGCCATGGAACATTGTGATGACAAGAATTCGGGAGCATTGTGATGACAATGGCCATGGAGCATTGTGATTACATGGTCATGGAACATTGTGATGACAAGAATTCTGGATCATTGTCATGACAAGGGCCATGGAGCATTGTAATGACACGGTCATGGAACATTGTGATGACAAGAATTCTGGAGCATTGGGCTGACAAGGGCCATGGAGCATTGTGATGACACGGTCATGGAACATTGTGATGACAAGAATTCTGGAGCATTGTGATGACAAGGGCCATGGAGCATTGTGATGACACGGTCATGGAACATTGTGATGAGAAGAATTCTGGAGCATTGGGCTGACAAGGGCCATGGAGCATTGTGATGACACGGTCATGGAACATTGTGATGACAAGAATTCTGGAGCATTGTGATGACAAGGGCCATGGAGCATTGTGATGACACGGTCATGGAACATTGTGATGAGAAGAATTCTGGAGCATTGTGATGACAAGGGCCATGGAGCATTGTGATGACACGGTCATAGAACATTGTCATGACAAGAATTCTGGAGCATTGGGCTGACAAGGGCCATGGAGCATTGTGATGACACGGTCATGGAACATTGTGATGACAAGAATTCTGGAGCATTGTGATGACAAGGGCCATGGAGCATTGTGATGACACGGTCATGGAACATTGTGATGACAAGAATTCTGGAGCATTGTCATGACAAGGGCCATGGAGCATTGTGATGACACGGCCATGGAACATTGTGATGACAAGAATTCTGGAGCATTGTGATGACAGTGGCCATGGAGCATTTTGTTGACACGGTCATGGAACATTGTGATGAGAAGAATTCTGGAGCATTGTCATGACAAGGGCCATGGAGCATTGTGATGACACGGCCATCGAACATTGTGATGACAAGAATTCTGGAGCATTGTGATGACAAGGGCCATGGAGCATTGTGATGACACGGTCATGGAACATTGTGATGAGAAGAATTCTGGTGCATTGTGCTGACAAGGGCCATTCAGCATTGTCATGATACGGTCATGGAACATTGTGATGACAAGAATTCTGGAGCATTATGATGACAAGGGCAATGGAGCATTGTGATGACACGGCCATGGAACCTTTTGATGACAAGAATTCTGGAGCATTGTTATGACAATGGCCATGGAGCATTGTGATGACACGGTCATGGAACATTGTGATGAGAAGAATTCTGGAGCATTGTCATGACAAGGGCCATGGAGCATTGTGATGACACGGTCATGGAACATTGTGATGACAAGAATTCTGGTGCATTGTGATGACAAGGGCCATGGAGCATTGTGATGACACGGTCATGGAACATTGTGATGAGAAGAATTCTGGAGCATTGTCCTGACAAGGGCCATGGAGCATTGTGATGATACGGTCATGGAACATTGTGATGACAAGAATTCTGGAGCATTATGATGACAAGGGCCATGGAGCATTGTGATGACATGGCCTTGGAACATTGTGATGACAAGAATTCTGGAGCATTGTGATGACAATGGCCATGGAGCATTGTGATGACACGGTCATGGAACATTGTGATGAGAAGAATTCTGGAGCATTGTCATGACAAGGGCCATGGAGCATTGTGATGACACGGCCATGGAACATTGTGATGACAAGAATTCTGGAGAATTGTGATGATAAGTTTCATGGAGAATTGTGATGACACGGTCAAGGAACATTGCGATGACAACATTTCTGGAGCATTGTGGTGAAAGGGTATGGAGCATTGTGATTAAAGGTGACAAGGAACATTGTGATGATATGGGCAGAGAACTCTCTGATGAGACAGGACATGGAGTATTTTGACGAAAACTGTCATGGAACATTGTGCCGACAGGGATCATGGAGCTCTTTGGTAAGAGAGGCCATGGAGATTTGTGATGGCAGGCATCATGGGGCATTGTGTTGACAGCGGTCTTGGAGCATTGTGATGAAAGGCGTCATGGAGCATTTTGATTACAGGGGCCATGGAGCATTGTGAATTCAAAGGTTATGGAGCATTGAGATGACAGGTTTCATGGAGCACTGTGAAGAATGTGATCTTGGATCATTGTGATGACAAGTGTCCTGGAACCTTGTGATGACACGGTTCATGGAGCATTGTGATGACAAGGACCATGGCGAATTGTGATGACATCTGTCATGGGGCATTGTGATGACAGTGGTCATCTAGATTTGCGATGAAAGGTATCATGGAGCACTGTGATAACAGGGGCCGTGGAACATTGTGATGACAAAGGCCATGGAGCATTGTGATGACAAGTGTCATGGGGCATTTTGATGACATTGGCATGGAGCATTATGTTGACAAGAGTTCTGGAGCATTTTGATGACAAGGGCATGGAGCATTGTGATGACAGGGCCCACGGAGCTTTGTGATGAAAAGGGCAGGGTACATTGTGATGACAGGGTTCATGGAGCATTGTGATGAAAGGGGCCATGGAGCATTGAGATGAGAGCCGTTATGAGGCATGGTGATGACAGTGGTCATGGAGCCTTGTGATGAAAGAGATCATGGAGCAATATGATAACAGGGGCCATGGAGCATTGTGATGACAGGGGTATTGGAGCATTGTGATGGAAGTAGACATGGATCATTGTGATGACATGTGTCCTGGAACACTGTGATGACACGGTTCATCGAGTATTGTGATGACAAGGGTCATAGCGAATTGTGATGACAAGTGTCATGGGGCATTGTGATGACATTGATCATCTAGGAATTGTGATGAAAGGTATCATGGAGCACTGTGATGAAAATTGTCCTGGATTATTGTGATGACAGCAGTCATGGAGAATTGTGATGACAGGGATTATGCAGCATTGTGTTGAAAAGGGTATGGACTATTGTGATGACAATGGTCATGGAGCAATGTGATGAAAGTATTCATGGAACATCGTGATGAAAAGTGCATGGGAGCATTGTGACGATAAAGGCCATGGAGTATTGTGATGACAAGTGTCATGGAGCATTTTAATGAAAGGTTTCATTGTGCACCATGATGACAAAGGGGATGGAGAATTGTGATGAAACTGGTCCTGGAGCATTGTGATAACAAAAGCCATGGAGCATTGTGATGACAGGCATCATGGAGCATTGTGAAGAAAGGGGCCATGGGTTATTGTAATGACACTAGAGAAATATGATGAAAATGGTCAGCGAGCATAGTGATTAAAGTGGTCATTGAGAATTGTGAGGAAAAGCGACATAGAGCATTGTGATGACAAAGGTCATGGAGAACTGTGATGACCAGGGTCATGTAACATTGTGATGACACGGTCATGGAACATTGTGATGACAGGAATTCTCGAGCATTCTGCTGACATGGGCCATGGATCATTGTGATGACATGGTCATGGAACATTGCGATGACAAGATTTCTGGAGCATTGTGATGAAAGGGCATGGAGCATTGTGATTAAAGGTGACAAGGAATATTGTGATGATATGGGCAGAAAACTCTGTGATGACAGTGGTCATGGAGTATTGTGACAAAAAGTGTCATGGAACATTGTGCTGACAAGGGTCATGGAGCATTGTGATGAGACGATCATGGAACATTGTGATGACAAGAATTGTGGAGCATTATGATGACAAGGGCCATGGAGCATTGTGATAACAGGGCCATGGAACATTGTGATGACAAGAATTCGGGAGCATTGTGATGACAATGGCCATGGAGCATTGTGATTACATGGTCATGGAACATTGTGATGAGAAGAATTCTGGATCATTGTCATGACACGGGCTATGGAGCATTGTGATGACACGGTCATGGAACATTGTGATGACAAGAATTGTGGAGCATTATGATGACAAGGGCCATTGAGCATTGTGATGACACGGTCATGGAAAATTGTGATGAGAAGAATTCTGGAGCATTGTGCTGACAAGGGCCATGGAGCATTGTGATGACACGGTCATGGAACATTGTGATGAGAAGAATTCTGGAGCATTGTCATGACAAGGGCCATGGATCATTGTGATGACACGGTCATGGAACATTGTGATGACAAGAATTCTGGAGCATTGTGATGACAAAGGCCATGGAGCATTGTGATGACACGGTCATGGAACATTATGATGACAAGAATTCTGGAGCATTGGGCTGACAAGGGCCATGGAGCATTGTGATGACACGGTCATGGAACATTGTGATGACAAGAATTCTGGAGCATTGTGATGACAAGGGCCATGGAGCATTGTGATGACATGGTCATGGAACATTGTGATGACAAGAATTCTGGAGCATTCTGATGACAAGGGCCATGGAGCATTGTGATGACACGGCCATGGAACATTGTGATGACAAGAATTCTGGAGCATTGTGATGACAGTGGCCATGGAGCATTTTGTTGACACGGTCATGGAACATTGTGATGAGAAGAATTCTGGAGCATTGTCATGACAAGGGCCATGGAGCATTGTGATGACACGGTCATCGAACATTGTGATGACAAGAATTTTGGAGCATTGTGATGACAAGGGCCATGGAGCATTGTGATGACACGGTCATGGAACATTGTGATGAGAAGAATTCTGGTGCATTGTGCTGACAAGGGCCATTCAGCATTGTCATGATACGGTCATGGAACATTGTGATGACAAGAATTCTGGAGCATTATGATGACAAGGGCAATGGAACATTGTGATGACACGGCCATGGAACATTGTGATGAGAAGAATTATGGAGCATTATGATGACAATGGCCATGGAGCATTGTGATGACACGGTCATGGAACATTGTGATGAGAAGAATTCTGGAGCATTGTCATGACAAGGGCCATGGAGCATTGTGATGACACGGTCATGGAACATTGTGATGACAAGAATTCTGGCGCATTGTGATGACAAGGGCCATGGAGCATTGTGATGACACGGTCATGGAACATTGTGATGAGAAGAATTCTGGAGCATTGTCCTGACAAGGGCCATGGAGCATTGTGATGATACGGTCATGGAACATTGTGATGACAATAATTCTGGAGCATTGTGATGACAATGGCCATGGAGCATTGTGATGACACGGCCTTGGAACATTGTGATGACAAGAATTCTGGAGCATTGTGATGACAATGGCCATGGAGCATTGTGATGACAATGGCCATGGAGCATTGTGATGACACGGTCATGGAACATTGTGATGAGAAGAATTCTGGAGCATTGTCATGACAAGGGCCATGGAGCATTGTGATGACAAGAATTCTGGAGAATTGTGATGACAAGTTTCATGGAGAATTGTGATGACATGGTCAAGGAACATTGCGATGACAAGATTTCTGGAGCATTGTGGTGAAAGGGTATGGAGCATTGTGATTAAAGGTGACAAGGAAGTGCTCGCTTCGGCAGCACATATACTAAAGGTGACAAGGAACATTGTGATGATATGGGCAGAGAACTCTGTTATGAGACAGGACATGGAGTATTTTGACGAAAACTGTCATGGAACATTGTGCCGACAGGGATCATGGAGCTCTTTGGTAAGAGAGGCCATGGAGATTTGTGATGGCAGGCATCATGGGGCATTGTGTTGACAGCGGTCTTGGAGCATTGTGATGAAAGGCGTCATGGAGCATTGTGATTACAGGGGCCATGGAGCATTGTGAATTCAAAGGTTATGGAGCATTGAGATGACAGGTTTCATGGAGCACTGTGAAGAATGTGATCTTGGATCATTGTGATGACAAGTGTCCTGGAACCTTGTGATGACACGGTTCATGGAGCATTGTGATGACAAGGACCATGGCGAAT
This sequence comes from Balaenoptera acutorostrata, assembly GCF_949987535.1. NCBI lineage: Eukaryota > Metazoa > Chordata > Mammalia > Artiodactyla > Balaenopteridae > Balaenoptera > Balaenoptera acutorostrata. Next base: position 18,365,061 of record NC_080067.1, read on the forward strand.
TGTGATGACATCTGTCATGGGGCATTGTGATGACAGTGGTCATCTAGATTTGCGATGAAAGGTATCATGGAGCACTGTGATAACAGGGGCCGTGGAACATTGTGATGACAAAGGCCATGGAGCATTGTGATGACAAGTGTCATGGGGCATTTTGATGACATTGGCATGGAGCATTATGATGACAAGAGTTCTGGAGCATTTTGATGACAAGGGCATGGAGCATTGTGATGACAGTGCCCACGGAGCTTTGTGATGAAAAGGGCAGGGTACATTGTGATGACAGGGTTCATGGAGCATTGTGATGAAAGGGGCCATGGAGCATTGAGATGAGAGCCGTTATGAGGCATGGTGATGACAGTGGTCATGGAGCCTTGTGATGAAAGAGATCATGGAGCAATATGATAACAGGGGCCATGGAGCATTGTGATGACAGGGTTATTGGAGCATTGTGATGGAAGTAGACATGGATCATTGTGATGACATGTGTCCTGGAACACTGTGATGACACGGTTCATCGAGTGTTGTGATGACAAGGGTCATAGCGAATTGTGATGACAAGTGTCATGGGGCGTTGTGATGACATTGATCATCTAGGAATTGTGATGAAAGGTATCATGGAGCACTGTGATGAATGGGGGCATGAAGCACTGTGATGAAAATTGGCCTGGATTATTGTGATGACAGCAATCATGGAGAATTGTGATGACAGGGATTATGCAGCATTGTGTTGACAAGGATATGGACTATTGTGATGACAATGGTCATGGAGCACTGTGATGAAAGTATTCATGGAACATCGTGATGAAAAGTGCATGGGAGCATTGTGATGATAAAGGCCATGGAGTATTGTGATGACTAGTGTCATGGAGCATTTTAATGAAAGGTTTCATTGTGCACCATGATGACAAAGGGGATGGAGAATTGTGATGAAACTGGTCCTGGAGCATTGTGATAACAAAAGCCATGGAGCATTGTGATGACAGGCATCATGGAGCATTGTGAAGAAAGGGGCCATGGGGTATTGTAATGACACTAGAGAAATATGATGAAAATGGTCAGTGAGCATAGTGATTAAAGTGGTCATTGAGAATTGTGATGAAAGCGACATAGAGCATTGTGATGACAAAGGTCATGGAGAAAAATGATGACCAGGATCATGTAACATACTGATGACACGATCAGGGAACATTGTGATGACAGGAATTCTCGAGCATTGTGCTGACAAGGGCCATGGACCATTGTGATGACATGGTCATGGAACATTGCGATGACAAGATTTCTGGAGCATTGTGATGAAAGGGCATGGAGCATTGTGATTAAAGGTGACAAGGAATATTGTGATGATATGGGCAGAAAACTCTGTGATGACAGTGGTCATGCAGTATTGTGACAAAAAGTGTCATGGAACATTGTGCTGACAAGGGTCATGGAGCATTGTGATGACACGGTCATGGAACATTGTGATGACAAGAATTCTGGAGCATTATGATGACAAGGGCCATGGAGCATTGTGATGACAGGGCCATGGAACATTGTGATGACAAGTATTCGGGAGCATTGTGATGACAATGGCCATGGAGCATTGTGATTACATGGTCATGGAACATTGTGATGAGAAGAATTCTGGATCATTGTCCTGACAAGGGCCATGGAGCATTGTGATGACACGGCCATGGAACATTGTGATGACAAGAATTCTGGAGCATTGTGATGACAGTGGCCATGGAGCATTTTGTTGACACGGTCATGGAACATTGTGATGAGAAGAATTCTGGAGCATTGTCATGACAAGGGCCATGGAGCATTGTGATGACACGGTCATCGAACATTGTGATGACAAGAATTTTGGAGCATTGTGATGACAAGGGCCATGGAGCATTGTGATGACACGGTCATGGAACATTGTGATGAGAAGAATTCTGGTGCATTGTGCTGACAAGGGCCATTCAGCATTGTCATGATACGGTCATGGAACATTGTGATGACAAGAATTCTGGAGCATTATGATGACAAGGGCAATGGAACATTGTGATGACACGGCCATGGAACATTGTGATGAGAAGAATTATGGAGCATTATGATGACAATGGCCATGGAGCATTGTGATGACACGGTCATGGAACATTGTGATGAGAAGAATTCTGGAGCATTGTCATGACAAGGGCCATGGAGCATTGTGATGACACGGTCATGGAACATTGTGATGACAAGAATTCTGGCGCATTGTGATGACAAGGGCCATGGAGCATTGTGATGACACGGTCATGGAACATTGTGATGAGAAGAATTCTGGAGCATTGTCCTGACAAGGGCCATGGAGCATTGTGATGATACGGTCATGGAACATTGTGATGACAATAATTCTGGAGCATTATGATGACAAGGGCCATGGAGCATTGTGATGACACGGCCTTGGAACATTGTGATGACAAGAATTCTGGAGCATTGTGATGACAATGGCCATGGAGCATTGTGATGACACGGTCATGGAACATTGTGATGAGAAGAATTCTGGAGCATTGTCATGACAAGGGCCATGGAGCATTGTGATGACAAGAATTCTGGAGAATTGTGATGACAAGTTTCATGGAGAATTGTGATGACACGGTCAAGGAACATTGCGATGACAAGATTTCTGGAGCATTGTGGTGAAAGGGTATGGAGCATTGTGATTAAAGGTGACAAGGAAGTGCTCGCTTCGGCAGCACATATACTAAAGGTGACAAGGAACATTGTGATGATATGGGCAGAGAACTCTGTTATGAGACAGGACATGGAGTATTTTGACGAAAACTGTCATGGAACATTGTGCCGACAGGGATCATGGAGCTCTTTGGTAAGAGAGGCCATGGAGATTTGTGATGGCAGGCATCATGGGGCATTGTGTTGACAGCGGTCTTGGAGCATTGTGATGAAAGGCGTCATGGAGCATTGTGATTACAGGGGCCATGGAGCATTGTGAATTCAAAGGTTATGGAGCATTGAGATGACAGGTTTCATGGAGCACTGTGAAGAATGTGATCTTGGATCATTGTGATGACAAGTGTCCTGGAACCTTGTGATGACACGGTTCATGGAGCATTGTGATGACAAGGACCATGGCGAATTGTGATGACATCTGTCATGGGGCATTGTGATGACAGTGGTCATCTAGATTTGCGATGAAAGGTATCATGGAGCACTGTGATAACAGGGGCCGTGGAACATTGTGATGACAAAGGCCATGGAGCATTGTGATGACAAGTGTCATGGGGCATTTTGATGACATTGGCATGGAGCATTATGATGACAAGAGTTCTGGAGCATTTTGATGACAAGGGCATGGAGCATTGTGATGACAGGGCCCACGGAGCTTTGTGATGAAAAGGGCAGGGTACATTGTGATGACAGGGTTCATGGAGCATTGTGATGAAAGGGGCCATGGAGCATTGAGATGAGAGCCGTTATGAGGCATGGTGATGACAGTGGTCATGGAGCCTTGTGATGAAAGAGATCATGGAGCAATATGATAACAGGGGCCATGGAGCATTGTGATGACAGGGGTATTGGAGCATTGTGATGGAAGTAGACATGGATCATTGTGATGACATGTGTCCTGGAACACTGTGATGACACGGTTCATCGAGTATTGTGATGACAAGGGTCATAGCGAATTGTGATGACAAGTGTCATGGGGCATTGTGATGACATTGATCATCTAGGAATTGTGATGAAAGGTATCATGGAGCACTGTGATGAAAATTGTCCTGGATTATTGTGATGACAGCAGTCATGGAGAATTGTGATGACAGGGATTATGCAGCATTGTGTTGAAAAGGGTATGGACTATTGTGATGACAATGGTCATGGAGCAATGTGATGAAAGTATTCATGGAACATCGTGATGAAAAGTGCATGGGAGCATTGTGACGATAAAGGCCATGGAGTATTGTGATGACAAGTGTCATGGAGCATTTTAATGAAAGGTTTCATTGTGCACCATGATGACAAAGGGGATGGAGAATTGTGATGAAACTGGTCCTGGAGCATTGTGATAACAAAAGCCATGGAGCATTGTGATGACAGGCATCATGGAGCATTGTGAAGAAAGGGGCCATGGGTTATTGTAATGACACTAGAGAAATATGATGAAAATGGTCAGCGAGCATAGTGATTAAAGTGGTCATTGAGAATTGTGAGGAAAAGCGACATAGAGCATTGTGATGACAAAGGTCATGGAGAACTGTGATGACCAGGGTCATGTAACATTGTGATGACACGGTCATGGAACATTGTGATGACAGGAATTCTCGAGCATTCTGCTGACATGGGCCATGGATCATTGTGATGACATGGTCATGGAACATTGCGATGACAAGATTTCTGGAGCATTGTGATGAAAGGGCATGGAGCATTGTGATTAAAGGTGACAAGGAATATTGTGATGATATGGGCAGAAAACTCTGTGATGACAGTGGTCATGGAGTATTGTGACAAAAAGTGTCATGGAACATTGTGCTGACAAGGGTCATGGAGCATTGTGATGACAGGGCCCACGGAGCTTTGTGATGAAAAGGGCAGGGTACATTGTGATGACAGGGTTCATGGAGCATTGTGATGAAAGGGGCCATGGAGCATTGAGATGAGAGCCGTTATGAGGCATGGTGATGACAGTGGTCATGGAGGCTTGTGATGAAAGAGATCATGGAGCAATATGATAACAGGGGCCATGGAGCATTGTGATGACAGGGTTATTGGAGCATTGTGATGGAAGTAGACATGGATCATTGTGATGACATGTGTCCTGGAACACTGTGATGACACGGTTCATCGAGTAATGTGATGACAAGGGTCATAGCGAATTGTGATGACAAGTGTCATGGGGCATTGTGATGATATTGATCATCTAGGAATTGTGATGAAAGGTATCATGGAGCACTGTGATGAATGGGGGCATGAAGCACTGTGATGAAAATTGTCCTGGATTATTGTGATGACAGCAGTCATGGAGAATTGTGATGACAGGGATTATGCAGCATTGTGTTGACAAGGGTATGGACTATTGTGATGACAATGGTCATGGAGCAATGTGATGAAAGTATTCATGGAACATCGTGATGAAAAGTGCATGGGAGCATTGTGATGATAAAGGCCATGGAGTATTGTGATGACTAGTGTCATGGAGCATTTTAATGAAAGGTTTCATTGTGCACCATGATGACAAAGGGGATGGAGAATTGTGATGAAACTGGTCCTGGAGCATTGTGATAACAAAAGCCATGGAGCATTGTGATGACAGGCATCATGGAGCATTGTGAAGAAAGGGGCCATGGGGTATTGTAATGACACTAGAGAAATATGATGAAAATGGTCAGTGAGCATAGTGATTAAAGTGGTCATTGAGAATTGTGATGAAAGCGACATAGAGCATTGTGATGACAAAGGTCATGGAGAAAAATGATGACCAGGATCATGTAACATACTGATGACACGATCAGGGAACATTGTGATGACAGGAATTCTCGAGCATTGTGCTGACAAGGGCCATGGACCATTGTGATGACATGGTCATGGAACATTGCGATGACAAGATTTCTGGAGCATTGTGATGAAAGGGCATGGAGCATTGTGATTAAAGGTGACAAGGAATATTGTGATGATATGGGCAGAAAACTCTGTGATGACAGTGGTCATGCAGTATTGTGACAAAAAGTGTCATGGAACATTGTGCTGACAAGGGTCATGGAGCATTGTGATGACACGGTCATGGAACATTGTGATGACAAGAATTCTGGAGCATTATGATGACAAGGGCCATGGAGCATTGTGATGACAGGGCCATGGAACATTGTGATGACAAGTATTCGGGAGCATTGTGATGACAATGGCCATGGAGCATTGTGATTACATGGTCATGGAACATTGGGATGAGAAGAATTCTGGATCATTGTCCTGACAAGGGCCATGGAGCATTGTGATGACACGGTCATGGAACATTGTGATGACAAGAATTCTGGAGCATTATGATGACAAGGGCCATGGAGCATTGTGATGACAGGGCCATGGAACATTGTGATGACAAGAATTCAGGAGCATTGTGATGACAATGGCCATGGAGCATTGTGATGACACGGTCATGGAACATTGTGATGAGAAGAATTCTGGAGCATTGTCATGACAAGGGCCATGGAGCATTGTGATGACACGGTCATGGAACATTGTGATGACAAGAATTCTGGAGCATTGTGATGACAAGGGCCATGGAGCATTGTGATGACACGGTCATGGAACATTGTGATGACAAGAATTCTGGAGCATTGGGCTGACAAGGGCCATGGAGCATTGTGATGACACGGTCATGGAACATTGTGATGACAAGAATTCTGGAGCATTCTGATGACAAGGGCCATGGAGCATTGTGATGACACGGCAATGGAACATTGTGATGGCAAGAATTCTGGAGCATTGTGATGACAGTGGCCATGGAGCATTTTGTTGACACGGTCATGGAACATTGTGATGAGAAGAATTCTGGAGCATTGTCATGACAAGAGCCATGGAGCATTGTGATGACACGGTCATCGAACATTGTGATGACAAGAATTCTTGAGCATTGTGATGACAAGGGCCATGGAGCATTGTGATGACACGGTCATGGAACATTGTGATGAGAAGAATTCTGGAGCAGTGTGCTGACAAGGGCCATTCAGCATTGTCATGATACGGTCATGGAACATTGTGATGACAAGAATTCTGGAGCATTATGATGACAAGGGCAATGGAGCATTGTGATGACACGGCCATGGAACATTGTGATGACAAGAATTGTGGAGCATTGTGATGACAATGGCCATGGAGCATTGTGATGACACGGTCATGGAACATTGTGATGAGAAGAATTTTGGAGCATTGTCATGACAAGGGCCATGGAGCATTGTGATGACACGGTCATGGAACATTGTGATGACAAGAATTCTGGCGCATTGTGATGACAAGGGCCATGGAGCATTGTGATGACACGGTCATGGAACATTGTGATGAGAAGAATTCTGGAGCATTGTCCTGACAAGGGCCATGGAGCATTGTGATGATAAGGTCATGGAACATTGTGATGACACTTATTCTGGAGCATTATGATGACAAGGGCCATGGAGCATTGTGATGATACGGCCTTGGAACATTGTGATGACAAGAATTCTGGAGCATTGTGATGACAATGGCCATGGCGCATTGTGATGACACGGTCATGGAACATTGTGATGAGAAGAATTCTGGAGCATTGTCATGACAAGGGCCATGGAGCATTGTGATGACACGGCCATGGAACATTGTGATGACAAGAATTCTGGAGAATTGTGATGACAAGGTTCATGGAGAATTGTGATGACACTGTCAAGGAACATTGCGATGACAAGATTTCTGGAGCATTGTGGTGAAAGTGTATGGAGCAGTGTGATTAAAGGTGACAAGGAACATTGTGATGATATGGGCAGAAAACTCTGTGATGAGACAGGACATGGAGTATTGTGACGAAAACTGTCATGGAACATTGTGCCGACAGTGATCATGGAGCTCTTTGGTAAGAGAGGCCATGGAGATTTGTGATGGCAGGCATCATGGGGCATTGTGTTGACAGCGGTCTTGGAGCATTGTGATGAAAGGCATCATGGAGCATTGTGATTACAGGGGCCATGGAGCATTGTGAATTCAAAGGCTATGGAGCATTGAGATGACAGGTTTCATGGAGCACTGTGAAGAATGTGATCTTGGATCATTGTGATGACAAGTGTCCTGGAACCTTGTGATGACACGTTTCATGGAGCATTGTGATGATAAGGACCATGGCAAATTTTGATGACATCTGTCATGGGGCATTGTGATGACAGTGGTCATCTAGATTTGCGATGAAAGGTATCATGGAGCACTGTGATAACAGGGGCCATGGAACATTGTGATGACAAAGGCCATGGAGCATTGTGATGACAGGTGTCATGGGGCATTTTGATGACATTGGCATGGAGCATTATGATGACAAGAGTTCTGGAGCATTTTGATGACAAGGGCATGGAGCATTGTGATGACAGGGCCCACGGAGCTTTGTGATGAAAAGGGCAGGGTACATTGTGATGACAGGGTTCATGGAGCATTGTGATGAAAGGGGCCATGGAGCATTGAGATGAGAGCCGTTATGAGGCATGGTGATGACAGTGGTCATGGAGCCTTGTGATGAAAGAGATCATGGAGCAATATGATAACAGGGGCCATGGAGCATTGTGATGACAGGGGTATTGGAGCATTGTGATGGAAGTAGACATGGATCATTGTGATGACATGTGTCCTGGAACACTGTGATGACACGGTTCATCGAGTATTGTGATGACAAGGGTCATAGCGAATTGTGATGACAAGTGTCATGGGGCATTGTGTGACATTGATCATCTAGGAATTGTGATGAAAGGTATCATGGAGCACTGTGATGAAAATTATCCTGGATTATTGTGATAAAAACAGTCATGGAGAATTGTGATGACAGGGATTATGCAGCATTGTGTTGACAAGGATATGGACTATTGTGATGACAATGGTCATGGAGCAATGTGATGAAAGTATTCAAGGAACATCGTGATGAAAAGTGCATGGGAGCATTGTGACGATAAAGGCCATGGAGTATTGTGATGACTAGTGTCATGGAGCATTTTAATGAAAGGTTTCATTGTGCACCATGATGACAAAGGTGATGGAGAATTGTGATGAAACTGGTCCTGGAGCATTGTGATAACAAAAGCCATGGAGCATTGTGATGACAGGCATCATGGAGCATTGTGAAGAAAGGGGCCATGGGGTATTGTAATGACACTAGAGAAATATGATGAAAATGGTCAGCGAGCATAGTGATTCAAGTGGTCATTGAGAATTGTGATGAAAAGCGACATAGAGCATTGTGATGACAAAAGTCATGGACAATTATGATGACCAGGATCATGTAACATTCTGATGACACGGTCATGGAACATTGTGATGACAGGAATTCTCGAGCATTGTGCTGACATGGGCCATGGACCATTGTGATGACATGGTCATGGAACATTGCGATGACAAGATTTCTGGAGCATTGTGATGAAAGGGCATGGAGCATTGTGATTAAAGGTGACAAGGAATATTGTGCTGATATGGGCAGAAAACTCTGTGATGACAGTGGTCATGGAGTATTGTGACAAAAAGTGTCATGGAACATTGTGCTGACAAGGGTCATGGAGCATTGTGATGACACGGTCATGGAACATTGTGATGACAAGAATTGTGGAGCATTATGATGACAAGGGCCATGGAGCATTGTGATGACAGGGCCATGGAACATTGTGATGACAAAAATTCGGGAGCATTGTGATGACAATGGCCATGGAGCATTGTGATTACATGGTCATGGAACATTGTGATGAGAAATATACTGGATCATTGTCATGACAAGGGCCATGGAGCATTGTGATGACACGGTCATAGAACATTGTGATGACAAGAATTCTGGAGCATTATGATGACAAGGGCCATGGAGCATTGTGATGACAGGGCCATGGAACATTGTGATGACACGAATTCAGGAGCATTGTGATGACAATGGCCATGGAGCATTGTGATGACACGGTCATGGAACATTGTGATGAGAAGAATTCTGGAGCATTGTCATGACAAGGGCCATGGAGCATTGTGATGACACGGTCATGGAACTTTGTGATGACAAGAATTCTGGAGCATTGTGATGACAAGGGCCATGGAGCATTGTGATGACACGGTCATGGATCATTGTGATGACAAGAATTCTGGAGCATTGGGCTGACAAGGGCCATGGAGCATTGTGATGACACGGTCATGGAACATTGTGATGACAAGAATTCTGGAGCATTGTGATGACAATGGCCATGGAGCATTGTCATGACAAGGGCCATGGAGCATTGTGATGACACGGTCATCGAACATTGTGATGACAAGAATTTTGGAGCATTGTGATGACAAGGGCCATGGAGCATTGTCATGACACGGTCATGGAACATTGTGATGACAATAATTCTGGAGCATTGTGCTGACAAGGCCCATTCAGCATTGTCATGATACGGTCATGGAACATTGTGATGACAAGAATTCTGGAGCATTATGATGACAAGGGCAATGGAGCATTGTGATGACACGGCCATGGAACATTGTGATGAGAAGAAATCTGGAGCATTGTGATGACAAGGGCCTTGGAGCATTGTGATGACACGGTCATGGAACATTGTGATGACAAGAATTCTGGCGCATTGTGATGACAAGGGCCATGGAGCATTGTGATGACACGGTCATGGAACATTGTGATGAGAAGAATTCTGGAGCATTGTCCTGACAAGGGCCATGGAGCATTGTGATGATACGGTCATGGAACATTGTGATGACAAGAATTCTGGAGCATTATGATGACAAGGGCCATGGAGCATTGTGATGACACGGCCTTGGAACATTGTGATGACAAGAATTCTGGAGCATTGTGATGACAATGGCCATGGAGCATTGTGATGACACGGTCATGGAACATTGTGATGAGAAGAATTCTGGAGCATTGTCATGACAAGGGCCATGGAGCATTGTGATGACACGGCCATGGAACATTGTGATGACAAGAATTTTGGAGAATTGTGATGACAAGGTTCATGGAGAATTGTGATGACACGGTCAAGGAACATTGCGATGACAAGATTACTGGAGCATTGTGGTGAAAGGGTATGGAGCATTGTGATTAAAGGTGACAAGGAACATTGTGATGATATGGGCAGAGAACTCTGTGATGAGACAGGACATGGAGTATTTTGACGAAAACTGTCATGGAACATTGTGCCAACAGGGATCATGGAGCTCTTTGGTAAGAGAGGCCATGGAGATTTGTGATGGCAGGCATCATGGGGCATTGTGTTGACAGCGGTCTTGGAGCATTGTGATGAAAGGCGTCATGGAGCATTGTGATTAGAGGGGCCATGGAGCATTGTGAATTCAAAGGCTATGGAGCATTGAGATGACAGGTTTCATGGAGCACTGTGAAGAATGTGATCTTGGATCATTGTGATGACAAGTGTCCTGGAACCTTGTGATGACACGGTTCATGGAGCATTGTGATGACAAGGACCATGGCAAATTGTGATGACATCTGTCATGGGGCATTGTGATGACAGTGGTCATCTAGATTTGCGATGAAAGGTATCATGGAGCACTGTGATGACAGGGGCCATGGAACATTGTGATGACAAAGGCCATGGAGCATTGTGATGACAGGTGTCATGGGGCATTTTGATGACATTGGCATGGAGCATTATCATGACAAGAGTTCTGGAGCATTTTGATGACAAGGGCATGGAGCATTGTGATGACAGGGCCCACGGAGCTTTGTGATGAAAAGGGCAGGGTACATTGTGATGACAGGGTTCATGGAGCATTGTGATGAAAGGGGCCATCGAGCATTGAGAAGAGAGCCGTTATGAGGCATGGTGATGACAGTGGTCATGGACCATTGTGATGAAAGAGATCATGGAGCAATATGATAACAGGGGCCATGGAGCATTGTGATGACAGGGGTATTGGAGCATTGTGATGGAAGTAGACATGGATCATTGTGATGACATGTGTCCTGGAACACTGTGATGACACGGTTCATCGAGTATTGTGATGACAAGGGTCATAGCGAATTGTGATGACAAGTGTCATGGGGCATTGTGTGACATTGATCATCTAGGAATTGTGATGAAAGGTATCATGGAGCACTGTGATGAAAATTGTCCTGGATTATTGTTATAAAAACAGTCATGGACAATTGTGATGACAGGGATTATGCAGCATTGTGTTGACAAGGATATGGACTATTGTGATGACAATGGTCATGGAGCAATGTGATGAAAGTATTCATGGAACATCGTGATGAAAAGTGCATGGGAGCATTGTGACGATAAAGGCCATGGAGTATTGTGATGACTAGTGTCATGGAGCATTTTAATGAAAGGTTTCATTGTGCACCATGATGACAAAGGGGATGGAGAATTGTGATGAAACTGGTCCTGGAGCATTGTGATAACAAAAGCCATGGAGCATTGTGATGACAGGCATCATGGAGCATTGTGAAGAAAGGGGCCATGGGGTATTGTAATGACACTAGAGAAATATGATGAAAATGGTCAGCGAGCATAGTGATTAAAGTGGTCATTGAGAATTGTGATGAAAAGCGACATAGAGCATTGTGATGACAAAGGTCATGGAGAATTATGATGACCAGGATCATGTAACATTCTGATGACACGACCATGGAACATTGTGATGACAGGAATTCTCGAGCATTGTGCTGACAAGTGCCATGGAACATTGTGATGACATGGTCATGGAACATTGCGATGACAAGATTTCTGGAGCATTGTGATGAAAGGGCATGGAGCATTGTGATTAAAGGTGACAAGCAATATTGTGATGATATGGGCAGAAAACTCTGTGATGACAGTGGTCATGGAGTATTGTGACAAAAAGTGTCATGGAATATTGTGCTGACAAGGGTCATGGAGCATTGTGATGACACGGTCATGGAACATTGTGATGTCAAGAATTGTGGAGCATTATGATGACAAGGGCCATGGAGCATTGTGATGACAGGGCCATGGAACATTGTGATGACAAGTATTCGGGAGCATTGTGATGACAATGGCCATGGAGCATTGTGATTACATGGTCATGGAACATTGTGATGAGAAATATTCTGGATCATTGTCATGACAAGGGCCATGGAGCATTGTGATGACACGGTCATGGAACATTGTGATGACAAGAATTCTGGAGCATTATGATGACAAGGGCCATGGAGCATTGTGATGACAGGGCCATGGAACATTGTGATGACACGAATTCAGGAGCATTGTGATGACAATGGCCATGGAGCATTGTGATGACACGGTCATGGAACATTGTGATGAGAAGAATTCTGGAGCATTGTCATGACAAGGGCCATGGAGCATTGTGATGACACGGTCATGGAACTTTGTGATGACAAGAATTCTGGAGCATTGTGATGACAAGGGCCATGGAGCATTGTGATGACACGGTCATGGAACATTGTGATGACAAGAATTCTGGAGCATTGTGATGATAAGGGCCATGGAGCATTGTGATGACACGGCCAAGGAACATTGTGATGACAAGAATTCTGGAGCATTGTGATGACAATGGCCATGGAGCATTTTGTTGACACGGTCATGGAACATTGTGATGAGAAGAATTCTGGAGCATTGTCATGACAAGGGCCATGGAGCATTGTGATGGCACGGTAATCGAACATTGTGATGACAAGAATTTTGGAGCATTGTGATGACAAGGGCCATGGAGCATTGTGATGACACGGTCATGGAACATTGTGATGACAAGAATTCTGGAGCATTGTGCTGACAAGGGCCATTCAGCATTGTCATGATACGGTCATGGAACATTGTGATGACAAGAATTCTGGAGCATTGTGATGACAAGGGCCATGGAGCATTGTGATGACACGGTCATGGAACATTGTGATGACAAGAATTCTGGAGCATTGGGCTGACAAGGGCCATGGAGCATTGTGATGACACGGTCATGGAACATTGTGATGACAAGAATTCTGGAGCATTATGATGACAAGGGCCATGGAGCATTGTGATGACAGGGCCATGGAACATTGTGATGACAAGAATTCAGGAGAATTGTGATGACAATGGCCATGGAGAATTGTGATGACACGGTCATGGAACAATGTGATGAGAAGAATTCTGGAGCATTGTCATGACAAGGGCCATGGAGCATTGTGATGACACGGTCATGAAACATTGTGATGACAAGAATTCTGGAGCATTGTGATGACAAGGGCCATGGAGCATTTTGTTGACACGGTCATGGAACATTGTGATGAGAAGAATTCTGGAGCATTGTCATGACAAGGGCCATGGAGCATTGTGATGACACGGCCATGGAACATTGTGATGACAAGAATTCTGGAGAATTGTGATGACAATGTTCATGGAGAATTGTGATGACACGGTCAAGGAACATTGCGATGACAAGATTTCTGGAGAATTGTGGTGAAAGGGTATGGAGTATTGTGATTAAAGGTGACAAGGAACATTGTGATGATATGGGCAGAGAACTCTGTGATGAGACAGGTCATGGAGTAATGTGACGAAAACTGTCATGGAACATTGTGCCGACAGGGATCATGGATGTCTTTGGTAAGAGAGGCCATGGAGATTTGTGATGGCAGGCATCATGGGGCATTGTGTTGACAGCGGTCTTGGAGCATTGTGATGAAAGGCGTCATGGAGCATTGTGATTACAGGGTCCATGGAGCATTGTGAATACAAAGGCTATGGAGCATTGAGATGACAGGTTTCATGGAGCACTGTGAAGAATGTGATCTTGGATCATTGTGATGACAAGTGTCCTGGAACCTTGTGATGACACGGTTCATGGAGCATTGTGATGACAAGGACCATGGCAAATTGTGATGACATCTGTCATGGGGCATTGTGATGACAGTGGTCATCTAGATTTGCGATGAAAGGTATCATGGAGCACTGTGATGACAGGGGCCATGGAACATTGTGATGACAAAGGCCATGGAGCATTGTGATGACAGGTGTCATGGGGCATTTTGATGACATTGGCATGGAGCATTATGATGACAAGAGTTCTGGAGCATTTTGATGACAAGGGCATGGAGCATTGTGATGACAGGGCCCACGGAGCTTTGTGATGAAAAGGGCAGGGTACATTGTGATGACAGGGTTCATGGAGCATTGTGATGAAAGGGGCCATGGAGCATTGAGATGAGAGCCGTTATGAGGCATGGTGATGACAGTGGTCATGGAGCATTGTGATGAAAGAGATCATGGAGCAATATGATAACAGGGGCCATGGAGCATTGTGATGACAGGGGTATTGGAGCACTGTGATGGAAGTAGACATGGATCATTGTGATGACATGTGTCCTGGAACACTGTGATGACACGGTTCATCGAGTATTGTGATGACAAGGGTCATAGCGAATTGTGATGACAAGTGTCATGGGGCATTGTGATGACATTGATCATCTAGGAATTGTGATGAAAGGTATCATGGAGCACTGTGATGACTGGGGGCATGAAGCACTGTGATGAAAATTGTCCTGGATTATTGTGATGACAGCAGTCATGGAGAATTGTGATGACAGGGATTATGCAGCATTGTGTTGACAAGGGTATGGACTATTGTGATGACAATGGTCATGGAGCAATGTGATGAAAGTATTCATGGAACATCGTGATGAAAAGTACATGGGAGCATTGTGACGATAAAGCCATGGAGTATTGTGATGACTAGTGTCATGGAGCATTTTAATGAAAGGTTTCATTGTGCACCATGATGACAAAGAGGATGGAGAATTGTGATGAAACTGGTCCTGGAGCATTGTGATAACAAAAGCCATGGAGCATTGTGATGACAGGCATCATGGAGCATTGTGAAGAAAGGGGCCATGGGGTATTGTAATGACACTAGAGAAATATGATGAAAATGGTCAGCGAGCATAGTGATTCAAGTGGTCATTGAGAATTGTGATGAAAAGCGACATAGAGCATTGTGATGACAAAGGTCATGGAGAATTATGATGACGAGGATCATGTAACATTGTGATGACACGGTCATGGAACATTGTGATGACAGGAATACTCGAGCATTGTGCTGACAAGGGCCATGGACCATTGTGATGACATGGTCATGGAACATTGCGATGACAAGATTTCTGGAGCATTGTGATGAAAGGGCATGGAGCATTGTGATTAAAGGTGACAAGGAATATTGTGATGATATGGGCAGAAAACTCTGTGATGACAGTGGTCATGGAGTATTGTGACAAAAAGTGTCATGGAACATTGTGCTGACAAGGGTCATGGAGCATTGTGATGACACGGTCATGGAACATTGTGATGACAAGAATTGTGGAGCATTATGATGACAAGGGCCATGGAGCATTGTGATGACAGGGCCATGGAACATTGTGATGACAAGAATTCGGGAGCATGGTGATGACAATGGCCATGGAGCATTGTGATTACATGGTCATGGAACATTGTGATGAGAAGAATTCTGGATCATTGTCATGACAAGGGCCATGGAGCATTGTGATGACACGGTCATGGAACATTGTGATGACAAGAATTCTGGAGCATTATGATGACAAGGGCCATGGAGCATTGTGATGACAGGGCCATGGAACATTGTGATGAAAAGAATTCAGGAGAATTGTGATGACAATGGCCATGGAGCATTGTGATGACACGGTCATGGAACATTGTGATGAGAAGAATTCTGGAGCATTGTCATGACAAGGGCCATGGATCATTGTGATGACACGGTCATCGAACATTGTGATGACAAGAATTCTGGAGCATTGTGATGACAAGGGCCATGGAGCATTGTGATGACACGGTCATGGAACATTGTGATGAGAAGAATTCTGGAGCATTTTGCTGACAAGGGCCATTCAGCATTGTCATGATACGGTCATGGAACATTGTGATGACAAGAATTCTGGAGCATTATGATGACAAGGGCAATGGAGCATTGTGATGACACGGCCATGGAACATTGTGATGACAAGAATTATGGAGCATTGTGATGACAAGGGCCATGGAGCATTGTGATGACACGGTCATGGAACATTGTGATGAGAAGAATTCTGGAGCATTGTCATGACAAGGGCCATGGAGCATTGTGATGACACGGTCATGGAACATTGTGATGACAAGAATTCTGGCGCATTCTGATGACAAGGGCCATGGAGCATTGTGATGACACGGTCATGGAACATTGTGATGAGAAGAATTCTGGAGCATTGTCCTGACAAGGGCCATGGAGCATTGTGATGATACGGTCATGGAACATTGTGATGACAATAATTCTGGAGCATTATGATGACAAGGGCCATGGAGCATTGTGATGACACGGCCTTGGAACATTGTGATGACAAGAATTCTGGAGCATTGTGATGACAATGGCCATGGAGCATTGTGATGACACGGTCATGTAACATTGTGATGAGAAGAATTCTGGAGCATTGTCATGACAAGGGCCATGGAGCATTGTGATGACACGGCCATGGAACATTGTGATGAGAAGAATTCTGGAGCATTGTCCTGACAAGGGCCATGGAGCATTGTGATGATACGGTCATGGAACATTGTGATGACAATAATTCTGGAGCATTATGATGACAAGGGCCATGGAGCATTGTGATGACACGGCCTTGGAACATTGTGATCACAAGAATTCTGGAGCATTGTGATGACAATGGCCATGGAGCATTGTGATGACACGGTCATGTAACATTGTGATGAGAAGAATTCTGGAGCATTGTCATGACAAGGGCCATGGAGCATTGTGATGACACGGCCATGGAACATTGTGATGACAAGTATTCTGGAGAATTGTGATGACAATGTTCATGGAGAATTGTGATGACACGGTCAAGGAACATTGCGATGACAAGATTTCTGGAGAATTGTGGTGAAAGGGTATGGAGTATTGTGATTAAAAGTGACAAGGAACATTGTGATGATATGGGCAGAGAACTCTGTGATGAGACAGGTCATGGAGTATTGTGACGAAAACTGTCATGGAACATTGTGCCGACAGGGATCATGGATGTCTTTGGTAAGAGAGGCCATGGAGATTTGTGATGGCAGGCATCATGGGGCATTGTGTTGACAGCGGTCTTGGAGCATTGTGATGAAAGGCGTCATGGAGCATTGTGATTACAGGGGCCATGGAGCATTGTGAATTCAAAGGCTATGGAGCATTGAGATGACAGGTTTCATGGAGCACTGTGAAGAATGTGATCTTGGATCATTGTGATGACAAGTGTCCTGGAACCTTGTGATGACACGGTTCATGGAGCATTGTGATGACAAGGACCATGGCAAATTGTGATGACATCTGTCATGGGGCATTGTGATGACAGTGGTCATCTAGATTTGCGATGAAAGGTATCATGGAGCACTGTGATGACAGGGGCCATGGAACATTGTGATGACAAAGGCCATGGAGCATTGTGATGACAGGTGTCATGGGGCATTTTGATGACATTGGCATGGAGCATTATGATGACAAGAGTTCTGGAGCATTTTGATGACAAGGGCATGGAGCATTGTGATGACAGGGCCCACGGAGCTTTGTGATGAAAAGGGCAGGGTACATTGTGATGACAGGGTTCATGGAGCATTGTGATGAAAGGGGCCATGGAGCATTGAGATGAGAGCCGTTATGAGGCATGGTGATGACAGTGGTCATGGAGCATTGTGATGAAAGAGATCATGGAGCAATATGATAACAGGGGCCATGGAGCATTGTGATGACAGGGGTATTGGAGCACTGTGATGGAAGTAGACATGGATCATTGTGATGACATGTGTCCTGGAACACTGTGATGACACGGTTCATCGAGTATTGTGATGACAAGGGTCATAGCGAATTGTGATGACAAGTGTCATGGGGCATTGTGATGACATTGATCATCTAGGAATTGTGATGAAAGGTATCATGGAGCACTGTGATGACTGGGGGCATGAAGCACTGTGATGAAAATTGTCCTGGATTATTGTGATGACAGCAGTCATGGAGAATTGTGATGACAGGGATTATGCAGCATTGTGTTGACAAGGGTATGGACTATTGTGATGACAATGGTCATGGAGCAATGTGATGAAAGTATTCATGGAACATCGTGATGAAAAGTACATGGGAGCATTGTGACGATAAAGGCCATGGAGTATTGTGATGACTAGTGTCATGGAGCATTTTAATGAAAGGTTTCATTGTGCACCATGATGACAAAGAGGATGGAGAATTGTGATGAAACTGGTCCTGGAGCATTGTGATAACAAAAGCCATGGAGCATTGTGATGACAGGCATCATGGAGCATTGTGAAGAAAGGGGCCATGGGGTATTGTAATGACACTAGAGAAATATGATGAAAATGGTCAGCGAGCATAGTGATTCAAGTGGTCATTGAGAATTGTGATGAAAAGCGACATAGAGCATTGTGATGACAAAGGTCATGGAGAATTATGATGACGAGGATCATGTAACATTGTGATGACACGGTCATGGAACATTGTGATGACAGGAATACTCGAGCATTGTGCTGACAAGGGCCATGGACCATTGTGATGACATGGTCATGGAACATTGCGATGACAAGATTTCTGGAGCATTGTGATGAAAGGGCATGGAGCATTGTGATTAAAGGTGACAAGGAATATTGTGATGATATGGGCAGAAAACTCTGTGATGACAGTGGTCATGGAGTATTGTGACAAAAAGTGTCATGGAACATTGTGCTGACAAGGGTCATGGAGCATTGTGATGACACGGTCATGGAACATTGTGATGACAATAATTCTGGAGCATTATGATGACAAGGGCCATGGAGCATTGTGATGACACGGCCTTGGAACATTGTGATGACAAGAATTCTGGAGCATTGTGATGACAATGGCCATGGAGCATTGTGATGACACGGTCATGTAACATTGTGATGAGAAGAATTCTGGAGCATTGTCATGACAAGGGCCATGGAGCATTGTGATGACACGGCCATGGAACATTGTGATGAGAAGAATTCTGGAGCATTGTCCTGACAAGGGCCATGGAGCATTGTGATGATACGGTCATGGAACATTGTGATGACAATAATTCTGGAGCATTATGATGACAAGGGCCATGGAGCATTGTGATGACACGGCCTTGGAACATTGTGATCACAAGAATTCTGGAGCATTGTGATGACAATGGCCATGGAGCATTGTGATGACACGGTCATGTAACATTGTGATGAGAAGAATTCTGGAGCATTGTCATGACAAGGGCCATGGAGCATTGTGATGACACGGCCATGGAACATTGTGATGACAAGTATTCTGGAGAATTGTGATGACAATGTTCATGGAGAATTGTGATGACACGGTCAAGGAACATTGCGATGACAAGATTTCTGGAGAATTGTGGTGAAAGGGTATGGAGTATTGTGATTAAAGGTGACAAGGAACATTGTGATGATATGGGCAGAGAACTCTGTGATGAGACAGGTCATGGAGTATTGTGACGAAAACTGTCATGGAACATTGTGCCGACAGGGATCATGGATGTCTTTGGTAAGAGAGGCCATGGAGATTTGTGATGGCAGGCATCATGGGGCATTGTGTTGACAGCGGTCTTGGAGCATTGTGATGAAAGGCGTCATGGAGCATTGTGATTACAGGGGCCATGGAGCATTGTGAATTCAAAGGCTATGGAGCATTGAGATGACAGGTTTCATGGAGCACTGTGAAGAATGTGATCTTGGATCATTGTGATGACAAGTGTCCTGGAACCTTGTGATGACACGGTTCATGGAGCATTGTGATGACAAGGACCATGGCAAATTGTGATGACATCTGTCATGGGGCATTGTGATGACAGTGGTCATCTAGATTTGCGATGAAAGGTATCATGGAGCACTGTGATGACAGGGGCCATGGAACATTGTGATGACAAAGGCCATGGAGCATTGTGATGACAGGTGTCATGGGGCATTTTGATGACATTGGCATGGAGCATTATGATGACAAGAGTTCTGGAGCATTTTGATGACAAGGGCATGGAGCATTGTGATGACAGGGCCCACGGAGCTTTGTGATGAAAAGGGCAGGGTACATTGTGATGACAGGGTTCATGGAGCATTGTGATGAAAGGGGCCATGGAGCATTGAGATGAGAGCCGTTATGAGGCATGGTGATGACAGTGGTCATGGAGCATTGTGATGAAAGAGATCATGGAGCAATATGATAACAGGGGCCATGGAGCATTGTGATGACAGGGGTATTGGAGCACTGTGATGGAAGTAGACATGGATCATTGTGATGACATGTGTCCTGGAACACTGTGATGACACGGTTCATCGAGTATTGTGATGACAAGGGTCATAGCGAATTGTGATGACAAGTGTCATGGGGCATTGTGATGACATTGATCATCTAGGAATTGTGATGAAAGGTATCATGGAGCACTGTGATGACTGGGGGCATGAAGCACTGTGATGAAAATTGTCCTGGATTATTGTGATGACAGCAGTCATGGAGAATTGTGATGACAGGGATTATGCAGCATTGTGTTGACAAGGGTATGGACTATTGTGATGACAATGGTCATGGAGCAATGTGATGAAAGTATTCATGGAACATCGTGATGAAAAGTACATGGGAGCATTGTGACGATAAAGGCCATGGAGTATTGTGATGACTAGTGTCATGGAGCATTTTAATGAAAGGTTTCATTGTGCACCATGATGACAAAGAGGATGGAGAATTGTGATGAAACTGGTCCTGGAGCATTGTGATAACAAAAGCCATGGAGCATTGTGATGACAGGCATCATGGAGCATTGTGAAGAAAGGGGCCATGGGGTATTGTAATGACACTAGAGAAATATGATGAAAATGGTCAGCGAGCATAGTGATTCAAGTGGTCATTGAGAATTGTGATGAAAAGCGACATAGAGCATTGTGATGACAAAGGTCATGGAGAATTATGATGACGAGGATCATGTAACATTGTGATGACACGGTCATGGAACATTGTGATGACAGGAATACTCGAGCATTGTGCTGACAAGGGCCATGGACCATTGTGATGACATGGTCATGGAACATTGCGATGACAAGATTTCTGGAGCATTGTGATGAAAGGGCATGGAGCATTGTGATTAAAGGTGACAAGGAATATTGTGATGATATGGGCAGAAAACTCTGTGATGACAGTGGTCATGGAGTATTGTGACAAAAAGTGTCATGGAACATTGTGCTGACAAGGGTCATGGAGCATTGTGATGACACGGTCATGGAACATTGTGATGACAAGAATTGTGGAGCATTATGATGACAAGGGCCATGGAGCATTGTGATGATAGGGCCATGGAACATTGTGATGACAAGAATTCGGGAGCATGGTGATGACAATGGCCATGGAGCATTGTGATTACATGGTCATGGAACATTGTGATGAGAAGAATTCTGGATCATTGTCATGACAAGGGCCATGGAGCATTGTGATGACACGGTCATGGAACATTGTGATGACAAGAATTCTGGAGCATTATGATGACAAGGGCCATGGAGCATTGTGATGACAGGGCCATGGAACATTGTGATGAAAAGAATTCAGGAGAATTGTGATGACACTGGCCATGGAGCATTGTGATGACACGGTCATGGAACATTGTGATGAGAAGAATTCTGGAGCATTGTCATGACAAGGGCCATGGATCATTGTGATGACACGGTCATGGAACATTGTGATGACAAGAATTCTGGAGCATTGTGATGACAAGGGCCATGGAGCATTGTGATGACACGGTCATGGAACATTGTGATGAGAAGAATTCTGGAGCATTGTGCTGACAAGGGCCATTCAGCATTGTCATGATACGGTCATGGAACATTGTGATGACAAGAATTCTGGAGCATTATGATGACAAGGGCAATGGAGCATTGTGATGACACGGCCATGGAACATTGTGATGACAAGAATTATGGAGCATTGTGCTGACAAGGGTCATGGAGCATTGTGATGACACGGTCATGGAACATTGTGATGACAATAATTCTGGAGCATTATGATGACAAGGGCCATGGAGCATTGTGATGACACGGCCTTGGAACATTGTGATGACAAGAATTCTGGAGCATTGTGATGACAATGGCCATGGAGCATTGTGATGACACGGTCATGTAACATTGTGATGAGAAGAATTCTGGAGCATTGTCATGACAAGGGCCATGGAGCATTGTGATGACACGGCCATGGAACATTGTGATGAGAAGAATTCTGGAGCATTGTCCTGACAAGGGCCATGGAGCATTGTGATGATACGGTCATGGAACATTGTGATGACAATAATTCTGGAGCATTATGATGACAAGGGCCATGGAGCATTGTGATGACACGGCCTTGGAACATTGTGATCACAAGAATTCTGGAGCATTGTGATGACAATGGCCATGGAGCATTGTGATGACACGGTCATGTAACATTGTGATGAGAAGAATTCTGGAGCATTGTCATGACAAGGGCCATGGAGCATTGTGATGACACGGCCATGGAACATTGTGATGACAAGTATTCTGGAGAATTGTGATGACAATGTTCATGGAGAATTGTGATGACACGGTCAAGGAACATTGCGATGACAAGATTTCTGGAGAATTGTGGTGAAAGGGTATGGAGTATTGTGATTAAAGGTGACAAGGAACATTGTGATGATATGGGCAGAGAACTCTGTGATGAGACAGGTCATGGAGTATTGTGACGAAAACTGTCATGGAACATTGTGCCGACAGGGATCATGGATGTCTTTGGTAAGAGAGGCCATGGAGATTTGTGATGGCAGGCATCATGGGGCATTGTGTTGACAGCGGTCTTGGAGCATTGTGATGAAAGGCGTCATGGAGCATTGTGATTACAGGGGCCATGGAGCATTGTGAATTCAAAGGCTATGGAGCATTGAGATGACAGGTTTCATGGAGCACTGTGAAGAATGTGATCTTGGATCATTGTGATGACAAGTGTCCTGGAACCTTGTGATGACACGGTTCATGGAGCATTGTGATGACAAGGACCATGGCAAATTGTGATGACATCTGTCATGGGGCATTGTGATGACAGTGGTCATCTAGATTTGCGATGAAAGGTATCATGGAGCACTGTGATGACAGGGGCCATGGAACATTGTGATGACAAAGGCCATGGAGCATTGTGATGACAGGTGTCATGGGGCATTTTGATGACATTGGCATGGAGCATTATGATGACAAGAGTTCTGGAGCATTTTGATGACAAGGGCATGGAGCATTGTGATGACAGGGCCCACGGAGCTTTGTGATGAAAAGGGCAGGGTACATTGTGATGACAGGGTTCATGGAGCATTGTGATGAAAGGGGCCATGGAGCATTGAGATGAGAGCCGTTATGAGGCATGGTGATGACAGTGGTCATGGAGCATTGTGATGAAAGAGATCATGGAGCAATATGATAACAGGGGCCATGGAGCATTGTGATGACAGGGGTATTGGAGCACTGTGATGGAAGTAGACATGGATCATTGTGATGACATGTGTCCTGGAACACTGTGATGACACGGTTCATCGAGTATTGTGATGACAAGGGTCATAGCGAATTGTGATGACAAGTGTCATGGGGCATTGTGATGACATTGATCATCTAGGAATTGTGATGAAAGGTATCATGGAGCACTGTGATGACTGGGGGCATGAAGCACTGTGATGAAAATTGTCCTGGATTATTGTGATGACAGCAGTCATGGAGAATTGTGATGACAGGGATTATGCAGCATTGTGTTGACAAGGGTATGGACTATTGTGATGACAATGGTCATGGAGCAATGTGATGAAAGTATTCATGGAACATCGTGATGAAAAGTACATGGGAGCATTGTGACGATAAAGGCCATGGAGTATTGTGATGACTAGTGTCATGGAGCATTTTAATGAAAGGTTTCATTGTGCACCATGATGACAAAGAGGATGGAGAATTGTGATGAAACTGGTCCTGGAGCATTGTGATAACAAAAGCCATGGAGCATTGTGATGACAGGCATCATGGAGCATTGTGAAGAAAGGGGCCATGGGGTATTGTAATGACACTAGAGAAATATGATGAAAATGGTCAGCGAGCATAGTGATTCAAGTGGTCATTGAGAATTGTGATGAAAAGCGACATAGAGCATTGTGATGACAAAGGTCATGGAGAATTATGATGACGAGGATCATGTAACATTGTGATGACACGGTCATGGAACATTGTGATGACAGGAATACTCGAGCATTGTGCTGACAAGGGCCATGGACCATTGTGATGACATGGTCATGGAACATTGCGATGACAAGATTTCTGGAGCATTGTGATGAAAGGGCATGGAGCATTGTGATTAAAGGTGACAAGGAATATTGTGATGATATGGGCAGAAAACTCTGTGATGACAGTGGTCATGGAGTATTGTGACAAAAAGTGTCATGGAACATTGTGCTGACAAGGGTCATGGAGCATTGTGATGACACGGTCATGGAACATTGTGATGACAAGAATTGTGGAGCATTATGATGACAAGGGCCATGGAGCATTGTGATGATAGGGCCATGGAACATTGTGATGACAAGAATTCGGGAGCATGGTGATGACAATGGCCATGGAGCATTGTGATTACATGGTCATGGAACATTGTGATGAGAAGAATTCTGGATCATTGTCATGACAAGGGCCATGGAGCATTGTGATGACACGGTCATGGAACATTGTGATGACAAGAATTCTGGAGCATTATGATGACAAGGGCCATGGAGCATTGTGATGACAGGGCCATGGAACATTGTGATGAAAAGAATTCAGGAGAATTGTGATGACACTGGCCATGGAGCATTGTGATGACACGGTCATGGAACATTGTGATGAGAAGAATTCTGGAGCATTGTCATGACAAGGGCCATGGATCATTGTGATGACACGGTCATGGAACATTGTGATGACAAGAATTCTGGAGCATTGTGATGACAAGGGCCATGGAGCATTGTGATGACACGGTCATGGAACATTGTGATGAGAAGAATTCTGGAGCATTGTGCTGACAAGGGCCATTCAGCATTGTCATGATACGGTCATGGAACATTGTGATGACAAGAATTCTGGAGCATTATGATGACAAGGGCAATGGAGCATTGTGATGACACGGCCATGGAACATTGTGATGACAAGAATTATGGAGCATTGTGATGACAAGGGCCATGGAGCATTGTGATGACACGGTCATGGAACATTGTGATGAGAAGAATTCTGGAGCATTGTCATGACAAGGGCCATGGAGCATTGTGATGACACGGTCATGGAACATTGTGATGACAAGAATTCTGGAGCATTGTCATGACAAGGGCCATGGAGCATTGTGATGACACGGCCATGGAACATTGTGATGACAAGAATTCTGGAGAATTGTGATGACAATGTTCATGGAGAATTGTGATGACACGGTCAAGGAACATTGCGATGACAAGATTTCTGGAGAATTGTGGTGAAAGGGTATGGAGTATTGTGATTAAAGGTGACAAGGAACATTGTGATGATATGGGCAGAGAACTCTGTGATGAGACAGGTCATGGAGTATTGTGACGAAAACTGTCATGGAACATTGTGCCGACAGGGATCATGGATGTCTTTGGTAAGAGAGGCCATGGAGATTTGTGATGGCAGGCATCATGGGGCATTGTGTTGACAGCGGTCTTGGAGCATTGTGATGAAAGGCGTCATGGAGCATTGTGATTACAGGGGCCATGGAGCATTGTGAATTCAAAGGCTATGGAGCATTGAGATGACAGGTTTCATGGAGCACTGTGAAGAATGTGATCTTGGATCATTGTGATGACAAGTGTCCTGGAACCTTGTGATGACACGGTTCATGGAGCATTGTGATGACAAGGACCATGGCAAATTGTGATGACATCTGTCATGGGGCATAGTGATGACAGTGGTCATCTAGATTTGCGATGAAAGGTATCATGGAGCACTGTGATGACAGGGGCCATGGAACATTGTGATGACAAAGGCCATGGAGCATTGTGATGACAGGTGTCATGGGGCATTTTGATGACATTGGCATGGAGCATTATGATGACAAGAGTTCTGGAGCATTTTGATGACAAGGGCATGGAGCATGGTGATGACAGGGCCCACGGAGCTTTGTGATGAAAAGGGCAGGGTACATTGTGATGACAGGGTTCATGGAGCATTGTGATGAAAGGGGCCATGGAGCATTGAGATGAGAGCCGTTATGAGGCATGGTGATGACAGTGGTCATGGAGCATTGTGATGAAAGAGATCATGGAGCAATATGATAACAGGGGCCATGGAGCATTGTGATGACAGGGGTATTGGAGCACTGTGATGGAAGTAGACATGGATCATTGTGATGACATGTGTCCTGGAACACTGTGATGACACGGTTCATCGAGTATTGTGATGACAAGGGTCATAGCGAATTGTGATGACAAGTGTCATGGGGCATTGTGATGACATTGATCATCTAGGAATTGTGATGAAAGGTATCATGGAGCACTGTGATGACTGGGGGCATGAAGCACTGTGATGAAAATTGTCCTGGATTATTGTGATGACAGCAGTCATGGAGAATTGTGATGACAGGGATTATGCAGCATTGTGTTGACAAGGGTATGGACTATTGTGATGACAATGGTCATGGAGCAATGTGATGAAAGTATTCATGGAACATCGTGATGAAAAGTACATGGGAGCATTGTGACGATAAAGGCCATGGAGTATTGTGATGACTAGTGTCATGGAGCATTTTAATGAAAGGTTTCATTGTGCACCATGATGACAAAGAGGATGGAGAATTGTGATGAAACTGGTCCTGGAGCATTGTGATAACAAAAGCCATGGAGCATTGTGATGACAGGCATCATGGAGCATTGTGAAGAAAGGGGCCATGGGGTATTGTAATGACACTAGAGAAATATGATGAAAATGGTCAGCGAGCATAGTGATTCAAGTGGTCATTGAGAATTGTGATGAAAAGCGACATAGAGCATTGTGATGACAAAGGTCATGGAGAATTATGATGACGAGGATCATGTAACATTGTGATGACACGGTCATGGAACATTGTGATGACAGGAATACTCGAGCATTGTGCTGACAAGGGCCATGGACCATTGTGATGACATGGTCATGGAACATTGCGATGACAAGATTTCTGGAGCATTGTGATGAAAGGGCATGGAGCATTGTGATTAAAGGTGACAAGGAATATTGTGATGATATGGGCAGAAAACTCTGTGATGACAGTGGTCATGGAGTATTGTGACAAAAAGTGTCATGGAACATTGTGCTGACAAGGGTCATGGAGCATTGTGATGACACGGTCATGGAACATTGTGATGACAAGAATTGTGGAGCATTATGATGACAAGGGCCATGGAGCATTGTGATGACAGGGCCATGGAACATTGTGATGACAAGAATTCGGGAGCATGGTGATGACAATGGCCATGGAGCATTGTGATTACATGGTCATGGAACATTGTGATGAGAAGAATTCTGGATCATTGTCATGACAAGGGCCATGGAGCATTGTGATGACACGGTCATGGAACATTGTGATGACAAGAATTCTGGAGCATTATGATGACAAGGGCCATGGAGCATTGTGATGACAGGGCCATGGAACATTGTGATGAAAAGAATTCAGGAGAATTGTGATGACACTGGCCATGGAGCATTGTGATGACACGGTCATGGAACATTGTGATGAGAAGAATTCTGGAGCATTGTCATGACAAGGGCCATGGATCATTGTGATGACACGGTCATCGAACATTGTGATGAGAAGAATTCTGGAGCATTGTGCTGACAAGGGCCATTCAGCATTGTCATGATACGGTCATGGAACATTGTGATGACAAGAATTCTGGAGCATTATGATGACAAGGGCAATGGAGCATTGTGATGACACGGCCATGGAACATTGTGATGACAAGAATTATGGAGCATTGTGATGACAAGGGCCATGGAGCATTGTGATGACACGGTCATGGAACATTGTGATGAGAAGAATTCTGGAGCATTGTGATGACAAGGGCCATGGAGCATTGTGATGACACGGTCATGGAACATTGTGATGACAAGAATTCTGGCGCATTCTGATGACACGGTCATGGAACATTGTGATGAGAAGAATTCTGGAGCATTGTCATGACAAGGGCCATGGATCATTGTGATGACACGGTCATCGAACATTGTGATGAGAAGAATTCTGGAGCATTGTGCTGACAAGGGCCATTCAGCATTGTCATGATACGGTCATGGAACATTGTGATGACAAGAATTCTGGAGCATTATGATGACAAGGGCAATGGAGCATTGTGATGACACGGCCATGGAACATTGTGATGACAAGAATTATGGAGCATTGTGATGACAAGGGCCATGGAGCATTGTGATGACACGGTCATGGAACATTGTGATGAGAAGAATTCTGGAGCATTGTGATGACAAGGGCCATGGAGCATTGTGATGACACGGTCATGGAACATTGTGATGACAAGAATTCTGGCGCATTCTGATGACACGGTCATGGAACATTGTGATGAGAAGAATTCTGGAGCATTGTCCTGACAAGGGCCATGGAGCATTGTGATGATACGGTCATGGAACATTGTGATGACAATAATTCTGGAGCATTATGATGACAAGGGCCATGGAGCATTGTGATGACACGGCCTTGGAACATTGTGATGACAAGAATTCTGGAGCATTGTGATGACAATGGCCATGGAGCATTGTGATGACACGGTCATGTAACATTGTGATGAGAAGAATTCTGGAGCATTGTCATGACAAGGGCCATGGAGCATTGTGATGACACGGCCATGGAACATTGTGATGAAATGAATTCTGGAGAATTGTGATGACAAGGTTCATGGAGAATTGTGATGACACGGTCAAGGAACATTGCGATGACAAGATTTCTGGAGCATTGTGGTGAAAGGGTATGGAGCATTGTGATTAAAGGTGACAAGGAACATTGTGTTCATATGGGCAGAGAACTCTGTGATGAGACAGGACATGGAGTATTGTGACGAAAACTGTCATGGAACATTGTGCCGACAGGGATCATGGATGTCTTTGGTAAGAGAGGCCATGGAGATTTGTGATGGCAGGCATCATGGGGCATTGTGTTGACAGCGGTCTTGGAGCATTGTGATGAAAGGCGTCATGGAGCATTGTGATTACAGGGGCCATGGAGCATTGTGAATTCAAAGGCTATGGAGCATTGAGATGACAGGTTTCATGGAGCACTGTGAAGAATGTGATCTTGGATCATTGTGATGACAAGTGTCCTGGAACCTTGTGATGACACGGTTCATGGAGCATTGTGATGACAAGGACCATGGCAAATTGTGATGACATCTGTCATGGGGCATAGTGATGACAGTGGTCATCTAGATTTGCGATGAAAGGTATCATGGAGCATGTGATGACAGGGGCCATGGAACATTGTGATGACAAAGGCCATGGAGCATTGTGATGACAGGTGTCATGGGGCATTTTGATGACATTGGCATGGAGCATTATGATGACAAGAGTTCTGGAGCATTTTGATGACAAGGGCATAGAGCATGGTGTTGACAGGGCCCACGGAGCTTTGTGATGAAAAGGGCAGGGTACATTGTGATGACAGGGTTCATGGAGCATTGTGATGAAAGGGGCCATGGAGCATTGAGATGAGAGCCGTTATGAGGCATGGTGATGACAGTGGTCATGGAGGCTTGTGATGAAAGAGATCATGGAGCAATATGATAACAGGGGCCATGGAGCATTGTGATGACAGGGGTATTGGAGCATTGTGATGGAAGTAGACATGGATCATTGTGATGACATGTGTCCTGGAACACTGTGATGACACGGTTCATCGAGTAATGTGATGACAAGGGTCATAGCGAATTGTGATGACAAGTGTCATGGGGCATTGTGATGATATTGATCATCTAGGAATTGTGATGAAAGGTATCATTGAGCACTGTGATGACTGGGGGCATGAAGCACTGTGATGAAAATTGTCCTGGATTATTGTGATGACAGCAGTCATGGAGAATTGTGATGACAGGGATTATGCAGCATTGTGTTGACAAGGGTATGGACTATTGTGATGACAATGGTCATGGAGCAATGTGATGAAAGTATTCATGGAACATCGTGATGAAAAGTGCATGGGAGCATTGTGACGATAAAGGCCATGGAGTAATGTGATGACTAGTGTCATGGAGCATTTTAATGAAAGGTTTCATTGTGCACCATGATGACAAAGGGGATGGAGAATTGTGATGAAACTGGTCCTGGAGCATTGTGATAACAAAAGCCATGGAGCATTGTGATGACAGGCATCATGGAGCATTGTGAAGAAAGGGGCCATGGGGTATTGTAATGACACTAGAGAAATATGATGAAAATGGTCAGCGAGCAGAGTGATTAAAGTGGTCATTGAGAATTGTGAGGAAAAGCGACATAGAGCATTGTGATGACAAAGTTCATGGAGAACTGTGATGACCAGGGTCATGTAACATTGTGATGACACGGTCATGGAACATTGTGATGACAGGAATTCTCGAGCATTCTGCTGACAAGGGCCATGGACCATTGTGATGACATGGTCATGGAACATAGCGATGACAAGATTTCTGGAGCATTGTGATGAAAGGGCATGGAGCATTGTGATTAAAGGTGACAAGGAACATTGTGATGATATGGGCAGAAAACACTGTGATGACAGTGGTCATGGAGTATTGTGACAAAAAGTGTCATGGAACATTGTGCTGACAAGGGCCATGGAGCACTGTGATGACACAGTCATGGAACATTGTGATGACAAGAATTCTGGAGCATTATGATGACAAGGGCCATGGAGCATTGTGATGACACGGGCATGGAACATTGTGATGACAAGAATTATGGAGCATTGTGATGACAATGGCCATGGAGCATTGTGATGACACGGTCATGGAACATTATGATGAGAAGAATTCTGGAGCATTGTCATGACAAGGGCCATGGAGCATTGTGATGACACGGTCATGGAACATTGTGATGACAAGAATTCTGGCGCATTGTGATGACAAGGGCCATGGAGCATTGTGATGACACGGTCATGGAACATTGTGATGAGAAGAATTCTGGAGCATTGTCCTGACAAGGGCCATGGAGCATTGTGATGATACGGTCATGGAACATTGTGATGACAATAATTCTGGAGCATTATGATGACAAGGGCCATGGAGCATTGTGATGACACGGCCTTGGAACATTGTGATGACAAGAATTCTGGAGCATTGTGATGACAATGGCCATGGAGCATTGTGATGACACGGTCATGGAACATTGTGATGAGAAGAATTCTGGAGCATTGTCATGACAGGGGCCATGGAGCATTGTGATGACATGGCCATGGAACATTGTGATGACAAGAATTCTGGAGAATTGTGATGACAAGGTTCATGGAGAATTGTGATGACACTGTCAAGGAACATTGCGATGACAAGATTTCTGGAGCATTGTGGTGAAAGGGTATGGAGCATTGTGATTAAAGGTGACAAGGAACATTGTGATGATATGGGCAGAGAACTCTGTGATGAGACAGGACATGGAGTATTGTGACGAAAACTGTCATGGAACATTGTGCCGACAGGGATCATGGAGCTCTTTGGTAAGAGAGGCCATGGATATTTGTGATGGCAGGCATCATGGGGCATTGTGTTGACAGCGGTCTTGGAGCATTGTGATGAAAGGCGTCATAGAGCATTGTGATTACAGGGGCCATGGAGCATTGTGAATTCAAAGGCTATGGAGCATTGAGATGACAGGTTTCATGGAGCACTGTGAAGAATGTGATCTTGGATCATTGTGATGACAAGTGTCCTGGAACCTTGTGGTGACACGGTTCATGGAGCATTGTGATGACAAGGACCATGGCAAATTGTGATGACATCTGTCAT
Organism: Balaenoptera acutorostrata; assembly: GCF_949987535.1. Taxonomy (NCBI): domain Eukaryota; kingdom Metazoa; phylum Chordata; class Mammalia; order Artiodactyla; family Balaenopteridae; genus Balaenoptera; species Balaenoptera acutorostrata. The sequence goes on from NC_080067.1 coordinate 18,397,705, forward strand.
GGGGCATTGTGATGACAGTGGTCATCTAGATTTGCGATGAAAGGTATCATGGAGCACTGTGATAACAGGGGCCATGGAACATTGTGATGACAAAGGCCATGGAGCATTGTGATGACAGGTGTCATGGGGCATTTTGATGACATTGGCATGGAGCATTATGATGACAAGAGTTCTGGAGCATTTTGATGACAAGGGCATGGAGCATTGTGATGACAGGGCCCACAGAGCTTTGTGATGAAAAGGGCAGGGTACATTGTGATGACAGGGTTCATGGAGCATTGTGATGAAAGGGGCCATGGAGCATTGAGATGAGAGCCGTTATGAGGCATGGTGATGACAGTGGTCATGGAGCATTGTGATGAAAGAGATCATGGAGCAATATGATAACAGGGGCCATGGAGCATTGTGATGACAGGGGTATTGGAGCATTGTGATGGAAGTAGACATGGATCATTGTGATGACATGTGTCCTGGAACACTGTGATGACACGGTTCATCGAGTATTGTGATGACAAGGGTCATAGCGAATTGTGATGACAAGTGTCATGGGTAATTGTGATGACATTGATCATCTAGGAATTGTGATGAAAGGTATCATGGAGCACTGTGATGAATGGGGGCATGAAGCACTGTGATGAAAATTGTCCTGGATTATTGTGATGACAGCAGTCATGGAGAATTGTGATGACAGGGATTATGCAGCATTGTGTTGACAAGGGTATGGACTATTGTGATGACATTGGTCATGGAGCAATGTGATGAAAGTATTCATGGAACATCGTGATGAAAAGTGCATGGGAGCATTGTGACGATAAAGGCCATGGAGTATTGTGATGACTAGTGTCATGGAGCATTTTAATGAAAGGTTTCATTGTGCAGCATGATGACAAAGGGGATGGAGAATTGTGATGAAACTGGTCCTGGAGCATTGTGATAACAAAAGCCATGGAGCATTGTGATGACAGGCATCATGGAGCATTGTGAAGAAAGGGGCCATGGGGTATTGTAATGACACTAGAGAAATATGATGAAAATGGTCAGCGAGCAGAGTGATTAAAGTGGTCATTGAGAATTGTGAGGAAAAGCGACATAGAGCATTGTGATGACAAAGGTCATGGAGAACTGTGATGACCAGGGTCATGTAACATTGTGATGACACGGTCATGGAACATTGTGATGACAGGAATTCTCGAGCATTCTGCTGACAAGGGCCATGGACCATTGTGATGACATGGTCATGGAACATTGCGATGACAAGATTTCTGGAGCATTGTGATGAAAGGGCATGGAGCATTGTGATTAAAGGTGACAAGGAACATTGTGATGATATGGGCAGAAAACTCTGTGATGACAGTGGTCATGGAGTATTGTGACAAAAAGTGTCATGGAACATTGTGCTGACAAGGGCCATGGAGCACTGTGATGACACGGTCATGGAACATTGTGATGACAAGAATTCTGGAGCATTATGATGACAAGGGCCATGGAGCATTGTGATGACACGGCCATGGAACATTGTGATGACAAGAATTCTGGAGCATTGTGATGACAAGGGCCATGGAGCATTGTGATGACACGGTCATGGAACATTGTGATGAGAAGAATTCTGGAGCATTGTCATGACAAGGGCCATGGAGCATTGTGATGACACGGTCATGGAACATTGTGATGACAAGAATTCTGGAGCATTGTGATGACAAGGGCCATGGAGGATTGTGATGACACGGTCATGGAACATTGTGATGAGAAGAATTCTGGAGCATTGTGCTGACAAGGGCCATGGAGCATTGTGATGATACGGTCATGGAACATTGTGATGACAAGAATTCTGGAGCATTATGATGACAAGGGCCATGGACCATTGTGATGACACGGCCATGTAACATTGTGATGACAAGAATTATGGAGCATTGTGATGACAATGGCCATGGAGCATTGTGATGACACGGTCATGGAACATTGTGATGACAAGAATTCTGGAGCATTACGATGACAAGGGCCATAGAGCATTGTGATGACACGTTCATGATACATTGTGATGACAAGAATTCTGGCGCATTGTGCTGACAAGGGCCATGGAGCATTGTGATGACACGGTCATGGAACATTGTGATGAGAAGAATTCTGGAGCATTGTCCTGACAAGGGCCATGGAGCATTGTGATGATACGGTCATGGAACATTGTGATGACAATAATTCTGGAGCATTATGATGACAAGGGCCATGGAGCATTGTGATGACACGGCCTTGGAACATTGTGATGACAAGAATTCTGGAGCATTGTGATGACAATGGCCATGGAGCATTGTGATGACACGGTCATGTAACATTGTGATGAGAAGAATTCTGGAGCATTGTCATGACAAGGGCCATGGAGCATTGTGATGACACGGCCATGGAACATTGTGATGAAAAGAATTCTGGAGAATTGTGATGACAAGGTTCATGGAGAATTGTGATGACACGGTCAAGGAACATTGCGATGACAAGATTTCTGGAGCATTGTGGTGAAAGGGTATGGAGCATTGTGATTAAAGGTGACAAGGAACATTGTGATGATATGGGCAGAGAACTCTGTGATGAGACAGGACATGGAGTATTGTGACGAAAACTGTCATGGAACATTGTGCCGACAGGGATCATGGATGTCTTTGGTAAGAGAGGCCATGGAGATTTGTGATGGCAGGCATCATGGGGCATTGTGTTGACAGCGGTCTTGGAGCATTGTGATGAAAGGCGTCATGGAGCATTGTGATTACAGGGGCCATGGAGTATTGTGAATTCAAAGGCTATGGAGCATTGAGATGACAGGTTTCATGGAGCACTGTGAAGAATGTGATCTTGGATCATTGTGATGACAAGTGTCCTGGAACCTTGTGATGACACGGTTCATGGAGCATTGTGATGACAAGGACCATGGCGAATTGTGATGACATCTGTCATGGGGCATTGTGATGATATTGATCATCTAGGAATTGTGATGAAAGGTATCATTGAGCACTGTGATGACTGGGGGCATGAAGCACTGTGATGAAAATTGTCCTGGATTATTGTGATGACAGCAGTCATGGAGAATTGTGATGACAGGGATTATGCAGCATTGTGTTGACAAGGGTATGGACTATTGTGATGACAATGCTCATGGAGCAATGTGATGAAAGTATTCATGGAACATCGTGATGAAAAGTGCATGGGAGCATTGTGACGATAAAGGCCATGGAGTAATGTGATGACTAGTGTCATGGAGCATTTTAATGAAAGGTTTCATTGTGCACCATGATGACAAAGGGGATGGAGAATTGTGATGAAACTGGTCCTGGAGCATTGTGATAACAAAAGCCATGGAGCATTGTGATGACAGGCATCATGGAGCATTGTGAAGAAAGGGGCCATGGGGTATTGTAATGACACTAGAGAAATATGATGAAAATGGTCAGCGAGCAGAGTGATTAAAGTGGTCATTGAGAATTGTGAGGAAAAGCGACATAGAGCATTGTGATGACAAAGGTCATGGAGAACTGTGATGACCAGGGTCATGTAACATTGTGATGACACGGTCATGGAACATTGTGATGACAGGAATTCTCGAGCATTCTGCTGACAAGGGCCATGGATCATTGTGATGACATGGTCATGGAACATAGCGATGACAAGATTTCTGGAGCATTGTGATGAAAGGGCATGGAGCATTGTGATTAAAGGTGACAAGGAACATTGTGATGATATGGGCAGAAAACACTGTGATGACAGTGGTCATGGAGTATTGTGACAAAAAGTGTCATGGAACATTGTGCTGACAAGGGCCATGGAGCACTGTGATGACACAGTCATGGAACATTGTGATGACAAGAATTCTGGAGCATTATGATGACAAGGGCCATGGAGCATTGTGATGACACGGGCATGGAACATTGTGATGACAAGAATTATGGAGCATTGTGATGACAATGGCCATGGAGCATTGTGATGACACGGTCATGGAACATTATGATGAGAAGAATTCTGGAGCATTGTCATGACAAGGGCCATGGAGCATTGTGATGACACGGTCATGGAACATTGTGATGACAAGAATTCTGGCGCATTGTGATGACAAGGGCCATGGAGCATTGTGATGACACGGTCATGGAACATTGTGATGAGAAGAATTCTGGAGCATTGTCCTGACAAGGGCCATGGAGCATTGTGATGATACGGTCATGGAACATTGTGATGACAATAATTCTGGAGCATTGTGATGACAAGGGCCATGGAGCATTGTGATGACACGGCCTTGGAACATTGTGATGACAAGAATTCTGGAGCATTGTGATGACAATGGCCATGGAGCATTGTGATGACACGGTCATGGAACATTGTGATGAGAAGAATTCTGGAGCATTGTCATGACAGGGGCCATGGAGCATTGTGATGACATGGCCATGGAACATTGTGATGACAAGAATTCTGGAGAATTGTGATGACAAGGTTCATGGAGAATTGTGATGACACTGTCAAGGAACATTGCGATGACAAGATTTCTGGAGCATTGTGGTGAAAGGGTATGGAGCATTGTGATTAAAGGTGACAAGGAACATTGTGATGATATGGGCAGAGAACTCTGTGATGAGACAGGACATGGAGTATTGTGACGAAAACTGTCATGGAACATTGTGCCGACAGGGATCATGGAGCTCTTTGGTAAGAGAGGCCATGGATATTTGTGATGGCAGGCATCATGGGGCATTGTGTTGACAGCGGTCTTGGAGCATTGTGATGAAAGGCGTCATAGAGCATTGTGATTACAAGGGCCATGGAGCATTGTGAATTCAAAGGCTATGGAGCATTGAGATGACAGGTTTCATGGAGCACTGTGAAGAATGTGATCTTGGATCATTGTGATGACAAGTGTCCTGGAACCTTGTGGTGACACGGTTCATGGAGCATTGTGATGACAAGGACCATGGCAAATTGTGATGACATCTGTCATGGGGCATTGTGATGACAGTGGTCATCTAGATTTGCGATGAAAGGTATCATGGAGCACTGTGATAACAGGGGCCATGGAACATTGTGATGACAAAGGCCATGGAGCATTGTGATGACAGGTGTCATGGGGCATTTTGATGACATTGGCATGGAGCATTATGATGACAAGAGTTCTGGAGCATTTTGATGACAAGGGCATGGAGCATTGTGATGACAGGGCCCACAGAGCTTTGTGATGAAAAGGGCAGGGTACATTGTGATGACAGGGTTCATGGAGCATTGTGATGAAAGGGGCCATGGAGCATTGAGATGAGAGCCGTTATGAGGCATGGTGATGACAGTGGTCATGGAGCATTGTGATGAAAGAGATCATGGAGCAATATGATAACAGGGGCCATGGAGCATTGTGATGACAGGGGTATTGGAGCATTGTGATGGAAGTAGACATGGATCATTGTGATGACATGTGTCCTGGAACACTGTGATGACACGGTTCATCGAGTATTGTGATGACAAGGGTCATAGCGAATTGTGATGACAAGTGTCATGGGTAATTGTGATGACATTGATCATCTAGGAATTGTGATGAAAGGTATCATGGAGCACTGTGATGAATGGGGGCATGAAGCACTGTGATGAAAATTGTCCTGGATTATTGTGATGACAGCAGTCATGGAGAATTGTGATGACAGGGATTATGCAGCATTGTGTTGACAAGGGTATGGACTATTGTGATGACATTGGTCATGGAGCAATGTGATGAAAGTATTCATGGAACATCGTGATGAAAAGTGCATGGGAGCATTGTGACGATAAAGGCCATGGAGTATTGTGATGACTAGTGTCATGGAGCATTTTAATGAAAGGTTTCATTGTGCAGCATGATGACAAAGGGGATGGAGAATTGTGATGAAACTGGTCCTGGAGCATTGTGATAACAAAAGCCATGGAGCATTGTGATGACAGGCATCATGGAGCATTGTGAAGAAAGGGGCCATGGGGTATTGTAATGACACTAGAGAAATATGATGAAAATGGTCAGCGAGCAGAGTGATTAAAGTGGTCATTGAGAATTGTGAGGAAAAGCGACATAGAGCATTGTGATGACAAAGGTCATGGAGAACTGTGATGACCAGGGTCATGTAACATTGTGATGACACGGTCATGGAACATTGTGATGACAGGAATTCTCGAGCATTCTGCTGACAAGGGCCATGGACCATTGTGATGACATGGTCATGGAACATTGCGATGACAAGATTTCTGGAGCATTGTGATGAAAGGGCATGGAGCATTGTGATTAAAGGAGACAAGGAACATTGTGATGATATGGGCAGAAAACTCTGTGATGACAGTGGTCATGGAGTATTGTGACAAAAAGTGTCATGGAACATTGTGCTGACAAGGGCCATGGAGCACTGTGATGACACGGTCATGGAACATTGTGATGACAAGAATTCTGGAGCATTATGATGACAAGGGCCATGGAGCATTGTGATGACACGGCCATGGAACATTGTGATGACAAGAATTCTGGAGCATTGTGATGACAAGGGCCATGGAGCATTGTGATGACACGGTCATGGAACATTGTGATGAGAAGAATTCTGGAGCATTGTCATGACAAGGGCCATGGAGCATTGTGATGACACGGTCATGGAACATTGTGATGACAAGAATTCTGGAGCATTGTGATGACAAGGGCCATGGAGGATTGTGATGACACGGTCATGGAACATTGTGATGAGAAGAATTCTGGAGCATTGTGCTGACAAGGGCCATGGAGCATTGTGATGATACGGTCATGGAACATTGTGATGACAAGAATTCTGGAGCATTATGATGACAAGGGCCATGGAGCATTGTGATGACACGGCCATGTAACATTGTGATGACAAGAATTATGGAGCATTGTGATGACAATGGCCATGGAGCATTGTGATGACACGGTCATGGAACATTGTGATGACAAGAATTCTGGAGCATTACGATGACAAGGGCCATAGAGCATTGTGATGACACGTTCATGATACATTGTGATGACAAGAATTCTGGCGCATTGTGCTGACAAGGGCCATGGAGCATTGTGATGACACGGTCATGGAACATTGTGATGAGAAGAATTCTGGAGCATTGTCCTGACAAGGGCCATGGAGCATTGTGATGATACGGTCATGGAACATTGTGATGACAATAATTCTGGAGCATTATGATGACAAGGGCCATGGAGCATTGTGATGACACGGCCTTGGAACATTGTGATGACAAGAATTCTGGAGCATTGTGATGACAATGGCCATGGAGCATTGTGATGACACGGTCATGTAACATTGTGATGAGAAGAATTCTGGAGCATTGTCATGACAAGGGCCATGGAGCATTGTGATGACACGGCCATGGAACATTGTGATGAAAAGAATTCTGGAGAATTGTGATGACAAGGTTCATGGAGAATTTTGATGACACGGTCAAGGAACATTGCGATGACAAGATTTCTGGAGCATTGTGGTGAAAGGGTATGGAGCATTGTGATTAAAGGTGACAAGGAACATTGTGATGATATGGGCAGAGAACTCTGTGATGAGACAGGACATGGAGTATTGTGACGAAAACTGTCATGGAACATTGTGCCGACAGGGATCATGGATGTCTTTGGTAAGAGAGGCCATGGAGATTTGTGATGGCAGGCATCATGGGGCATTGTGTTGACAGCGGTCTTGGAGCATTGTGATGAAAGGCGTCATGGAGCATTGTGATTACAGGGGCCATGGAGCATTGTGAATTCAAAGGCTATGGAGCATTGAGATGACAGGTTTCATGGAGCACTGTGAAGAATGTGATCTTGGATCATTGTGATGACAAGTGTCCTGGAACCTTGTGATGACACGGTTCATGGAGCATTGTGATGACAAGGACCATGGCAAATTGTGATGACATCTGTCATGGGGCATAGTGATGACAGTGGTCATCTAGATTTGCGATGAAAGGTATCATGGAGCACTGTGATGACAGGGGCCATGGAACATTGTGATGACAAAGGCCATGGAGCATTGTGATGACAGGTGTCATGGGGCATTTTGATGACATTGGCATGGAGCATTATGATGACAAGAGTTCTGGAGCATTTTGATGACAAGGGCATAGAGCATGGTGATGACAGGGCCCACGGAGCTTTGTGATGAAAAGGGCAGGGTACATTGTGATGACAGGGTTCATGGAGCATTGTGATGAAAGGGGCCATGGAGCATTGAGATGAGAGCCGTTATGAGGCATGGTGATGACAGTGGTCATGGAGCATTGTGATGAAAGGGGCCATGGAGCAATATGATAACAGGGGCCATGGAGCATTGTGATGACAGGGGTATTGGAGCATTGTGATGGAAGTAGACATGGATCATTGTGATGACATGTGTCCTGGAACACTGTGATGACACGGTTCATCGAGTAATGTGATGACAAGGGTCATAGCGAATTGTGATGACAAGTGTCATGGGGCATTGTGATGATATTGATCATCTAGGAATTGTGATGAAAGGTATCATTGAGCACTGTGATGACTGGGGGCATGAAGCACTGTGATGAAAATTGTCCTGGATTATTGTGATGACAGCAGTCATGGAGAATTGTGATGACAGGGATTATGCAGCATTGTGTTGACAAGGGTATGGACTATTGTGATGACAATGGTCATGGAGCAATGTGATGAAAGTATTCATGGAACATCGTGATGAAAAGTGCATGGGAGCATTGTGACGATAAAGGCCATGGAGTAATGTGATGACTAGTGTCATGGAGCATTTTAATGAAAGGTTTCATTGTGCACCATGATGACAAAGGGGATGGAGAATTGTGATGAAACTGGTCCTGGAGCATTGTGATAACAAAAGCCATGGAGCATTGTGATGACAGGCATCATGGAGCATTGTGAAGAAAGGGGCCATGGGGTATTGTAATGACACTAAAGAAATATGATGAAAATGGTCAGCGAGCAGAGTGATTAAAGTGGTCATTGAGAATTGTGAGGAAAAGCGACATAGAGCATTGTGATGACAAAGGTCATGGAGAACTGTGATGACCAGGGTCATGTAACATTGTGATGACACGGTCATGGAACATTGTGATGACAGGAATTCTCGAGCATTCTGCTGACAAGGGCCATGGACCATTGTGATGACATGGTCATGGAACATAGCGATGACAAGATTTCTGGAGCATTGTGATGAAAGGGCATGGAGCATTGTGATTAAAGGTGACAAGGAACATTGTGATGATATGGGCAGAAAACACTGTGATGACAGTGGTCATGGAGTATTGTGACAAAAAGTGTCATGGAACATTGTGATGACACGAATTCAGGAGCATTGTGATGACAATGGCCATGGAGCATTGTGATGACACGGTCATGGAACATTGTGAGGAGAAGAATTCTGGAGCATTGTCATGACAAGGGCCATGGAGCATTGTGATGACACGCTCATGGAACTTTGTGATGACAAGAATTCTGGAGCATTGTGATGACAAGGGCCATGGAGCATTGTGATGACACGGTCATGGAACATTGTGATGACAATAATTCTGGAGCATTGTGATGACAAGGGCCATGGAGCATTGTGATGACACGGTCATGGAACATTATGATGACAAGAATTCTGGAGAATTGTGATGACAAGGTTCATGGAGAATTGTGATGACACTGTCAAGGAACATTGCGATGACAAGAATTCTGGAGCATTTTGATGACAAGGGCCATGGAGCATTGTGATGACAGTGGTCATGGAACATTGTGACGATAAGGGCATCGAGCCGAGTTAGGGACAGTCTAGCGGCCTTGGGACTAAATTCAGTGCCTGAATTAGGCACAGCATAAGGTCTTTAGTTAGCATAAGAGGTAAGACATTAGCTCGGGACAGGGTTAGGGTAAAGGCTTGGAATCGTGTCAGGAAATGACCTAAGGATAGTGTGAAGACCTTTGTTACCGAGACTCTCAGGGACTTATTCAGAAGCAGTGTTAGGGCTTCAGGTAGGGACAGCATCAGGGCCTGACTTAGGGAGAGCGACAGGGCCTGAGTGAGGCCTAATGTCAGGCCCTTAGCTGGGGACACTGTCAGGGAATGACTTAGGAGCACCATCAGTGCCTTTGTTGGATCAGCTTTAGGCTCCTAGGTAAAGACATGACCGGAGCCCTAGTTAGTCACAGCGTCAAGGCCTCAGTTAGGGAAAGCTTCAGGGTCTGAGTTACAGACAGCCTCAGGTCTTCACTTAAAGACAGTGACAGGGCTTTCTTCGGGACAGTGTCAGGACCTTGGTTAGAAATGAGTCAGGATATTAGCTCAGGAGAGTGTCAGGATTTTAGGTATTGCTGGCAGCAGGGCCTATATTAAGGACAGATTCTGCGCCTTTGTTAGATTCAGTGTCATGGCCTTAGTTAGGAGTAGTCAGGGCCTTAGTTAGGGAGAGCATTAGGGTTTCAGTTCGCATAAGATGCAGGAGATTATCTCGGGACAGAGTCAGGTTCCAGGCCAGAGATAGTGAAAGGAAATGACCAAGGGATAACGAGAAGACCTTAGTTATTGAGAGCATCAGGGCCTTAGTTAGCAGCAGCGTGAGCGCCTTAATCAGGACCAGTGCCAGGGCTTGATGTATGGACAGCATCAGAGCCTAACTAAGGTACAGCAACAGGGCCTAAGTGAGGCCTATCTTTAGGGCCTGAGTAAGGGACAGTATCCGGGCATGACTTAGGAGCAGCATAAAGGCCTCTGTAGGATCAGCTTTAGGGTCTTCGTTAAAGCTATTATCAGGGCCTCCGTTAGGGATAGCCTCAAGGCCTCACTTAGGGACAGCGTCAGGGCTTACTTTGGGAAAGTTTCAGGACCTTGGTAAGACATGGGTCAGGCTATTAGCTCAGGATAATATCAGGTGTTCAGATATTGACGGCAGCAGGGCCTTAGTTAGAGGCAGTGTCAGGGCCTAAGTTAGGACTAGCATCAGAGCCTTTGTTAGGTACAGTGTCAGTGACTGAGTTAGGTGTAGTGTCAGAGCCTTAGTTAGGGACAGTGTCAGGGCCTGCATTAGGACGAGCCTCCAGGCCTCAGTTAGGGACAGGTTCACGGCCTCGGACCTAAATTCAGGGCCTCATTTAGGGACAGAATCAGGGATTTAGCTAGCATAAGGGGATCTACAGCTGAAAGCAACCTGAACACCACCACAAGCAGATGCAGAAGTGAACCATGCACGCTCCTATGAAGGAAGATTCCACAGCAGTTGAGTACATTTTGTTTAAAGTTAGTAACACTATAAAAATTATGTTTTGAAGAAAACTATATTCAGAAGATGAATGAATCTCGTTCTAAAGAATCTCTTTAGCTAATCTCGACATTAGCTAAAGAGCAGGTTAGGTTAAGGTCTAGGGAGAGTGTCAGGAAATGACCTAGGCATAGTGTCAAGACCTTAGTTACTTAGCACATCAGGACCTAATTTAGGAGCAGTGAGTGTCAGGGCTTCGGGTAGGAACAGCGTCAGAGCCTGACTTAGGGAGTGGGACAGGGCCTGAGTGAGGCCTAGCGTCAGGGCCTTAGCTAGAGACAGTGTCAGGGCATGACTTAGGAGCAGCCTAAGAGCCACGGTAGGATCAGCCTCAGGGGCTATGTTAAAGATATTCTCAGGGCCTCTGTTAGGGACAGCCTCAAGGCCTCACTTCGAGACAGCATCAGGGCTTCCTTAGGGACAGTTTCAGGACCTTGGTAAGAGATGGGTCAAGAAATTAGCTCAGGATAGTGTCAGGACTTTAGATATTGACGGCCGCAGGGCCTTAGTTAGGGACAGTGTCAGGCCCAGAATTAGGACGAACATCGAGGCCTTAGGTACGGACAGGGTCACAGCCTCGAGAGTAATTTTAGGCCCTTCGTTAAGGACAGCAGCAGGGCTGTAGTTAGCATAAGAGGCACGACATTTGCTAGGGACAGGCTCCGGTTATGGTCTAGGGATAGTGTCAGGAAAGGACCTAAGCATAGTGTCAAAACCTTAGTTACTGAGAGTATCAGATCCTTATTTAGAACCAGTGTCAGGGCTTCAGGTAGGGACAGCATCAGAGCCTGACTTAGGGAGAGCGACAGGGCCTGAGTGAGGCCTAGCGTCAGGCCCTTAGCTGAGGACACTGTCAGGGCATGACTTAGGAACAGAATCAGCGCCTCTGTTGGATCAGCCTTAGCGTCTTTGTTACAGATATGATCAGGGCCTGACTTAGTCACAGCTTCAAGGCCTCACTTAGGGAAAGCTTCAGGGCCTGAGTTAGGGACAGCCTCAGTTCTTAACATAGGGACAGCGACAGGGCTTTCTTAGGGACAGTGTCAGGACCTTGGTTAGAAATATGTCAGGATATTAACTCAGGCTAGTGTCCAGTTTTTAGTTATTGCTGACAGCAGGGCCTATATTAGGGGCAAATTCTGAGCCTTACTTCGAGACAGCGTCAGGGCCTGAGTTACGACTAGCATCAGAGCCCTTGTAAAGTACAGTGTCAGGGACTGAGTTAGGTGTAGTGTCAGGGCTTTAGTTAGGGACAGTGTCAGCGCCTCAGTTAGGATGAGCCTCCAACCTCAGTTAGGGACAGGTTGACGGCCTCGGGACTAATTTCAGGCTCTTAGTTCGAGACAGCATCAGGGATTTAGTTAGACTAAGAGGCTCGACAATGGCTAAAGACAAGTTTAGGTTAAGATCTAGGGATAGTGTCAGGAAATGACCTAGGGGTAGTGTCAAGACCATAGCTAATTAGAGCATCAGTGCCTAATTTAGGCCCAGTGTCAGGGCTTCAGGTAGGGACAGAGTCTTAGCCTGACTTAGGGAGAGCGACAGGGCCTGAGTGATGCCTAGAGTCAGGGCCTTAGCTACGGACAGCGTCAGGGCATGACATAGGATCAACTTAAGGGTCTCTGTAAGATCAGCATTAGAGTTTAGTTCAAGACATTATCAGGACCTCTGTGAGGGACAGCCTCAGGGCCTCACTTAGGGACAGCGTCAGGGCTAACTTTGGGAGAGTTTCAGGACCTTGGTAAGACATGGGTCAGGATATTAGCTCAGGATAATGTCAGGACTTTAGATATTGATGGCAGCAGCGCCTACGTTAGGAAAAGTTTCAAGGCGTTAGTTAGGAGTAGCGGGCCTCTGATAGGTCCAGTGTCAGATCCTCAGTTAGCAATAGTGTTAGGGCCTTAGTTAGGGACAGTGTCAGGGCCGGATGTAGGGCGAGCATCTAGGCCTTCGTTCGGGACAGTTTCATGGTCTTGGGACTAAATTCAGTGCCTGAGGTAGGCACAGCCTAAGGGCTTCAGTTAGCATAAGAGGCAGGACATTAGCTAGTGACCCTGTCAGTTTAACATCTAGGGATAGTGTCAGGAAATGACCTAAGGAGAGTGTGAAGACCTTTGTTACGGAGACTCTCAGGGCCTTATTCAGAAGCAGTGTTAGGGCTTCAGGTAGGGACAGCATCAGAGCCTGACTTAGGGAGAGCGTTAGGGTCTGAGTGAGGCCTAGCATCAGACACTTAGTGGGGGACACTATTGGGGCATGACTTCGGAGCAGCATCAGGGCCTCTGTTGGATCAGCCTTAGGGTCTTAGTTAAAGACATGATCAGGGTCTGAGTTAGTCACAGCATCAAGGCCTGAGTTAGTTAGGGAAAGCTTCAGGGCCTCACTTAGGGACAGCGTCAGGGCTTACTTTGGGACAGTTTCAGGACCTTGGTAAGACATGGGACAGGTTTATAGCTCCGGATAATGTCAGGACTTTCGATGTTGATGGCAGCAGCCCTTAGTTAGAGACAGTGTCAGGCCCTGAGTTATGACTAGCATCAGAGCCTTTGTTAGATACAATGTACGGGACTGAATTAGGAGTAGAGTCAGGGCCTTAGTTAGTGACAGTGTCAGGGCCTGACTTAGGGAGAGCGACAGGGCCTGAGTGAGGCTTAGCATCAGGCCCTTAGCTGGGCACACTGTCAGGGCATGACTTTGGAGCAGCATCAGCGTCTTTGCTGGATCAGCATTAAGGTCTTCGTTAGGTACATGATCAGGACCTGAATTAGTCACAGCTTCAAGGCTTCAGTTAAGGAAAGCTTCAGGGCCTGAGTTAGGGACAGCCTCAGGTCTTCACTTAGGGACAGCGTCAGGGCTTCCTTTGGGACAGTTTCAGGACCTTGGAAAGACATAGGTCAGGATAGTAGCTCAGGATAATGTCAGGACTTTTGATAGTGATGGCAGCAGGGCCTTAGTTACAGACGGTTTCAGGGCCTGAGTTAGGCCTCGCATCAGAGACTTTGTTAGGTACAGTGTAAGGGACTGAGTTAGGAGTAGTGTCAGGGCCTTGCTTAGGGACAGTGTCAGGGTCTGATTTAGGTGTACTGTCTGAGACCTAGTTAGGGACAGTGCTAGGGCCTGAGTTAGGATTAGTGTCAAGGCCTTATTTAGGACCAGTTTCAGGGCCTTAGTTTGGACTAGCATCAGAGCCATTGTTAGGAATCGTATGAGGGCCTGAGTTAGGCATACTATCAGGGCCTTAGTTAAGGACAGTTTTAGGGCCTGAGTTAGGATTAGTGTCAAGGCCTTATTTAGGACCCATTTTAGGGCTTTAGTTTGGACTAGCAACAAAGCCTTTGTTAGGTATCATGTCGGGGCCTCAGTTAGGTGTAGTGTCAGGGCCATTGTTAGGGACAGTATCAGGACCTGACTTAGGAGAAGTTCAGGGCCTTAGCCAGGGAAAGTGTCAGGGCCTTAGTTAGGGACATTATCAGGGCCTGAATTAGCAGTAGTGTCAAAAGTCCTTAGTGAGGAGAGTAAGGAGTAAGTCAGGACTCAGGCCCTGACACTGTTCTTAAATAAGGCCCTGACATTCCCTGTAACACAGGTCCTGATCTGATTCCTATCATAGGCGCTGACGTTGGACTTAAATAAGGCTCTGACACTGGTGCTAACTAAAGCTGTGACACTACTCTTAACTCAGGCCCTGACACTGTCCCTAACAAAGCCTCTGACACTACTCCTAAATCAGGCACTGACACTGTCCCTAACTAAGGCCCTGACATACACCTAACTCAGGGCCTGACACTGTCTCTAACTAAGGCCCTGATACGACTCCAAACTCAGCACTGACACTGTCACTAACTAAGGCCCTGACACTATTCATAGCTCACGCCCTAACACAACTCCTAAATCATGCCCTGACAATGTCCCTAACTAAGACCCTGACACTATTCCTAACTCAGGCGCTGACACAATACTTAAGGAAGGCCCTGACATTACTCCTAACTCAGGCCCTGAAAAGGTCCCTAACTAAGGCCGACACAACTCCTAACCCAGGCACTAACACTGTCCCTAAATAAGGCCCTGAAACTAATCCTAACTGAGGCGCTGATACAATACCTAACGAAGGCACTGATGCTACTCCTAACTAAGGCCCTGACACTACTCCTATCTCAAGCAATGACACCGTCCCTAACTTACGCCCTGACTCTACTCCTGAATCAGGCACTGACACTGGCCCTAACTTAGGCCCTGACACTACTCCTAACTAAGCAACTGATACTGTCCCTAACTAAGGCCCGGACACTACTCCTTACTCAGGCACTGACAATGTCACTAACTAAGGCCGTGACACTACTCCCAAAATAGGCACTGAGACTGTCCCGAAATATGCCCTGACAGTACTCCGAACTCAGGCACTGACACTGTCCTTAACTAAGGCCCTGATACTACTTCCACCTCAGGCACTGACACTCTCCCTAAGTAAGCCCTGACATTACTCCCAATTCCGGCATTGACACTTTCGCTAACTAAGGCCCTGAAACTACTCACAACTCAGGCCCTTACACTGTTCCTAACTACCAGTCTCAGACTACTCCTAACTCAGGCCCTGGCACTGTCCGTAACTCAGACACTGACGCTGTCCCTTAACTAAGGGTCTGACACTACTCCCAACTCAGACAGTGACACTCTCCCAAATTAAGGCCTTGACACTACTCTTAACTCAGGCCCTGACACAGTCCATAATAAAGACCCTGAAACTAATCCCAACTCAGGCCCTGGCACTGTCCGTAACTAAGGGCCTGACACTACTCCCATCTCAGCAACTGACACCATCCCTAACTATGGCCCTGACACTACTCCCAACTCAGGCACTGGCGCTGTCTCTAACTAAGGCACTGGCACTACTCCCAACACCAGCACTGACACTCTCCCTAATTAAGGTCCTGACACTACTCCCAACTCAGCCACTGACACTGTTCCTAACTAAGGCCCTGACAATACTCCTAACTCAGCCACTGGCACTACCGTAAATAAGGCCCTGACTCCACTCCTAACTCAGGCACTGTCACTGTCACTAAATAAGGCCATTACACTTCTCTTACCTCAACAACTGACACTCTCCGTAACTAAGGCTTTGACACAATACTTAACTCATGCCCTGACACTGTCCTTAACTAAGACCCTGAGAGCACTCCCAACTCAGTCCCTGACACTGTTCCTAACTACGGCCCAGAGACTACTGCCAATTCAGGCCCTGACACTGTCCCTAACTAAGGCACTGATATTACTCCCACCTCAGGCCCTGACACTGTCCCTAACTAAGGCCCTGACACTACTCCCAACTCAGCCACTGACACTGTCCCTAAGGCCCTGACACTACCTCCAACTCAGGCACTGACACTATCCCTAACTACAGCCCTGACAGTACTCCCAACTCAGGCACTGACACTGTCCCTAACTAAGGCCCTGACATTACTCTCAACTCAGGCACTAACACTCTCCCTAAATAAGGCCCTGAAACTATTCCTAACTGAGGCGCTGATACAATACCTAACGAAGGCACTGATGCTACTCCTAACTAAGGCCCTGACACTACTCCTATCTCAAGCAATGACACTGTCCCTAACTTAGGCCCTGACTCTACTCCTGACTCAGGCACTGACACTGGCCCTAACTTAGGCCCTGACACTACTCCTAACTAAGCAACTGACACCGTCCATAACTAAGGCCCGGACACTACTCCTTACTCAGGCACTGACACTGTCCCTAACTAAGGCCCTGACATTACTCCCAACTTAGGCACTGTCACTGTCCCTAACTAAGGCCTTGACACAACTCCCAAATCAGGCACTGACACTGTCCCTAACTAAGGCCCTGACTCTACTCCCATCTCAGCCACTGACACTGTCCCTAAGACCCTGACACTACCTCCAACTCAGGCACTGACACTATCCCTAACTACAGCCCTGACACTTCTCCTAACTCAGGCACTGACACTGTCCCTTACTAATATCCTGACACAACTCCCAACTCAGGCACTGACATTGTTCCTAACATAGGCCCTGACACTAATCCCAACATAGGCCCTGAGACTGTCCCAGAATACGCCCTGACAGTACTCGCAACTCAGGCAATGACACTGTCCCTAACTAAGGCCCTGACACTACTTCCAAACTAGGCACTGACATCGTCCCTAACTAAGGCCCTGACAATACTCTCAACTCAGGCACTAACACTGTCCCTAACTAAGGACTTGACACTCCTCTTAACTCAGGCCCTGGCACAGTCCCTAACAAAGGCCTGCCACTACCCCCAACTCTGGCACTGAGAGTGTCCCTAACTACGGCCATCACACTACTCCCAACGCAGGCACTGACGCTGTCCCTAACTAAGGCTCTGACACTATTCCCAACACAGGCATTGACACTGTCCCTAACTAAGGCCCTCACACTACTACTTACTTAGGCACTGACACGCTACCTAACTAAGGCCCTGAGACTACTTCTACCTCAGACCCTGACACTGTCCCTAACGAAGGGCCTGATACTACTCCCAACACAGGCACTGACACTCTCCCTAACTAAGGCCTTGACACTACTTTTAACTCATGCCCTGATGGTGTCCCCAAAAAAGACCCTGAGACTATTCCCAACTCAGGCACTGACACTCTCCCTAACTAAGACCCTGACACTACTCCCATCTCAGCCACTGACACTGTCCCTAATGCCCTGACACTACTTCCAACTCAGGCACTGACACTGTCCCTAACTAGGCCCTGACACTACTCCCAACTCAGGCACTGACACTGTCCCTAACTAAGGCCCTGACAGAACTCCCAACTCCGTCACTGACACTTTCTTTAACTAAGGCCCTGAAACTACTCACAACTCAGGCCCTGACACTGTTCCTAACTACCGGTCTCAGACTACTCCTAACTTAGGCCCTGACACTATTCCTAACACAGTCACTGACACTGTCCCTAACTAAGGTCCTGAGACTATTCCTAACTCAGACCCTGACACTGTCCATAACTTAGGCCATGTCACTACTCCCAACTCAGGCACTGACGCTGTTCCTAACTAAGGGTCTGACATTACTCCAAACTGAGACACTGACACGCTTCCAAATTGAGGCCTTGACACTACTCTTAACTCAGGCCCTGACACTGTCCATAATAAAGACCCTGACAAAAATCCCAACTTAGGCACTGACAATGTCCGCAACTAAGGCCCTGACACTATTCCCATCTCAGCCACTGACACTGTCCCTAACTATGGCCCTGACACTACTCCTGACTCAGGCACTGACACTGGCCCTAACTAAGGCCCTGACATTACTCCCAACTTAGGCACTGTCACTGTCCCTAACTAAGGCCTTGACACAACTCCCAAATCAGGCACTGACACTGTCCCTAACTAAGGCCCTGACTCTACTCCCATCTCAGCCACTGACACTGTCCCTAAGACCCTGACACTACCTCCAACTCAGGCACTGACACTATCCCTAACTACAGCCCTGACACTTCTCCTAACTCAGGCACTGACACTCTCCCTTACTAATATCCTGACACAACTCCCAACTCAGGCACTGACATTGTTCCTAACATAGGCCCTGACACTAATCCCAACATAGGCCCTGAGACTGTCCCAGAATACGCCCTGACAGTACTCCCAACTCAGGCAATGACACTGTCCCTAACTAAGGCCCTGACACTACTTCCAAACTAGGCACTGACATTGTCCCTAACTAAGGCCCTGACAATACTCTCAACTCAGGCACTAACACTGTCCCTAACTAAGGACTTGACACTCCTCTTAACTCAGGCCCTGGCACAGTCCCTAACAAAGGCCTGCCACTACCCCCAACTCTGGCACTGAGAGTGTCCCTAACTACGGCCATCACACTACTCCTAACTCAGGCACTGACGCTGTCCCTAAGTAAGGCCCTGACACTACTCCCAACGCAGGCACTGACGCTGTCCCTAACTAAGGCTCTGACACTACTCCCAACACAGGCATTGACACTGTCCCTAACTAAGGCCCTCACACTACTACTTACTTAGGCACTGACACGCTACCTAACTAAGGCCCTGAGACTACTTCTACCTCAGACCCTGACACTGTCCCTAACGAAGGGCCTGATACTACTCCCAACACAGGCACTGACACTCTCCCTAACTAAGGCCTTGACACTACTTTTAACTCATGCCCTGATGCTGTCCCCAAAAAAGACCCTGAGACTATTCCCAACTCAGGCACTGACACTCTCCCTAACTAAGACCCTGACACTACTCCCATCTCAGCCACTGACACTGTCCCTAATGCCCTGACACTACTTCCAACTCAGGCACTGACACTGTCCCTAACTAGGCCCTGACACTACTCCCAACTCAGGCACTGACACTGTCCCTAACTAAGGCCCTGACAGAACTCCCAACTCCGGCACTGACACTTTCTCTAACTAAGGCCCTGAAACTACTCACAACTCAGGCCCTGACACTGTTCCTAACTACCGGTCTCAGACTACTCCTAACTTAGGCCCTGACACTATTCCTAACACAGTCACTGACACTGTCCCTAACTAAGGTCCTGAGACTATTCCTAACTCAGACCCTGACACTGTCCATAACTTAGGCCATGTCACTACTCCCAACTCAGGCACTGACGCTGTTCCTAACTAAGGGTCTGACACTACTCCAAACTGAGACACTGACACGCTTCCAAATTAAGGCCTTGACACTACTCTTAACTCAGGCCCTGACACTGTCCATAATAAAGACCCTGACAAAAATCCCAACTTAGGCACTGACAATGTCCGCAACTAAGGCCCTGACACTATTCCCATCTCAGCCACTAACACTGTCCCTAACTATGGCCCTGACACTACTCCTGACTCAGGCACTGACACTGGCCCTAACTTAGGCCCTGACACTACTCCTAACTAAGCAACTGACACCGTCCATAACTAAGGCCCGGACACTACTCCTTACTCAGGCACTGACACTGTCCCTAACTAAGGCCCTGACATTACTCCCAACTTAGGCACTGTCACTGTCCCTAACTAAGGCCTTGACACAACTCCCAAATCAGGCACTGACACTGTCCCTAACTAAGGCCCTGACTCTACTCCCATCTCAGCCACTGACACTGTCCCTAAGACCCTGACACTACCTCCAACTCAGGCACTGACACTATCCCTAACTACAGCCCTGACACTTCTCCTAACTCAGGCACTGACACTCTCCCTTACTAATATCCTGACACAACTCCCAACTCAGGCACTGACATTGTTCCTAACATAGGCCCTGACACTAATCCCAACATAGGCCCTGAGACTGTCCCAGAATACGCCCTGACAGTACTCCCAACTCAGGCAATGACACTGTCCCTAACTAAGGCCCTGACACTACTTCCAAACTAGGCACTGACATTGTCCCTAACTAAGGCCCTGACAATACTCTCAACTCAGGCACTAACACTGTCCCTAACTAAGGACTTGACACTCCTCTTAACTCAGGCCCTGGCACAGTCCCTAACAAAGGCCTGCCACTACCCCCAACTCTGGCACTGAGAGTGTCCCTAACTACGGCCATCACACTACTCCTAACTCAGGCACTGACGCTGTCCCTAAGTAAGGCCCTGACACTACTCCCACCGCAGGCACTGACGCTGTCCCTAACTAAGGCTCTGACACTACTCCCAACACAGGCATTGACACTGTCCCTAACTAAGGCCCTCACACTACTACTTACTTAGGCACTGACACGCTACCTAACTAAGGCCCTGAGACTACTTCTACCTCAGACCCTGACACTGTCCCTAACGAAGGGCCTGATACTACTCCCAACACAGGCACTGACACTCTCCCTAACTAAGGCCTTGACACTACTTTTAACTCATGCCCTGATGCTGTCCCCAAAAAAGACCCTGAGACTATTCCCAACTCAGGCACTGACACTCTCCCTAACTAAGACCCTGACACTACTCCCATCTCAGCCACTGACACTGTCCCTAATGCCCTGACACTACTTCCAACTCAGGCACTGACACTGTCCCTAACTAGGCCCTGACACTACTCCCAACTCAGGCACTGACACTGTCCCTAACTAAGGCCCTGACAGAACTCCCAACTCCGGCACTGACACTTTCTCTAACTAAGGCCCTGAAACTACTCACAACTCAGGCCCTGACACTGTTCCTAACTACCGGTCTCAGACTACTCCTAACTTAGGCCCTGACACTATTCCTAACACAGTCACTGACACTGTCCCTAACTAAGGTCCTGAGACTATTCCTAACTCAGACCCTGACACTGTCCATAACTTAGGCCATGTCACTACTCCCAACTCAGGCACTGACGCTGTTCCAAACTAAGGGTCTGACACTACTCCAAACTGAGACACTGACACGCTTCCAAATTAAGGCCTTGACACTACTCTTAACTCAGGCCCTGACACTGTCCATAATAAAGACCCTGACAAAAATCCCAACTTAGGCACTGACAATGTCCGCAACTAAGGCCCTGACACTATTCCCATCTCAGCCACTGACACTGTCCCTAACTATGGCCCTGACACTACTCCCAATGCAAGCACTGGTGCTGTCCCTAACTAAGGCACTGGCACTACTCCCAACTCGCCCTGGCGCTGTCCCTAACTAAGGCTCTGACACTACTCCCAATTCAGGCAATGACAGTGTCCCTAACTGAGGCAATGATACTACTCCCAACTCAAGCACTAAGGCTCTGGATCATTGTGATGACAAGCGCCATGGAGCACTGTGATGACAAGGGCCATGGAACATTTTGATGACAGTGGTCCTATGGCATTTTGAATGACAGGGGCCATGAAGCATTGTGATGACAAGAGTCATGGAGACTTGTGATGACAGGGGGCATGGAGCTTTGTGATTTCACAGGCATGGAGCATTTTAGACAAGGGTCATGGAGCCTTGTGATGAAAGGGGTCATGGAGACTTGTGATGATAAGGGCATGGAGCATTGTGATGACAATGGCATGTAGCATTGCGATGACCAAGGTCATGGAGCATTGTGATGACAGGGGTTATGGAGCATTGTGATGACAAGGGCGTAGAGCATTGTGATGACAGTGGTCATGGAACATTGTGACGATAAGGGCATCGAGCCGAGTTAGGGACAGTCTAGCGGCCTTGGGACTAAATTCAGTGCCTGAATTAGGCACAGCATAAGGTCTTTAGTTAGCATAAGAGGTAGGACATTAGCTCGGGACAGGGTTAGGGTAAAGGCTTGGAATCGTGTCAGGAAATGACCTAAGGATAGTGTGAAGACCTTTGTTACCGAGACTCTCAGGGACTTATTCAGAAGCAGTGTTAGGGCTTCAGGTAGGGACAGCATCAGGGCCTGACTTAGGGAGAGCGACAGGGCCTGAGTGAGGCCTAATGTCAGGCCCTTAGCTGGGGACACTGTCAGGGAATGACTTAGGAGCAGCATCAGTGCCTTTGTTGGATCAGCTTTAGGCTCCTAGGTAAAGACATGACCGGAGCCCTAGTTAGTCACAGCGTCAAGGCCTCAGTTAGGGAAAGCTTCAGGGTCTGAGTTACAGACAGCCTCAGGTCTTCACTTAAAGACAGTGACAGGGCTTTCTTCGGGACAGTGTCAGGACCTTGGTTAGAAATGAGTCAGGATATTAGCTCAGGAGAGTGTCAGGATTTTAGGTATTGCTGGCAGCAGGGCCTATATTAGGGGCAAATTCTGGGCCTTTGTTAGATTCAGTGTCATGGCCTTAGTTAGGAGTAGTCAGGGCCTTAGTTAGGGAGAGCATTAGGGTTTCAGTTCGCATAAGATGCAGGAGATTATCTCGGGACAGAGTCAGGTTCCAGGCCAGAGATAGTGAAAGGAAATGACCAAGGGATAACGAGAAGACCTTAGTTATTGAGAGCATCAGGGCCTTAGTTAGCAGCAGCGTGAGCGCCTTAATCAGGACCAGTGCCAGGGCTTGATGTATGGACAGCATCAGAGCCTAACTAAGGTACAGCAACAGGGCCTAAGTGAGGCCTATCTTTAGGGCCTGAGTAAGGGACAGTATCCGGGCATGACTTAGGAGCAGCATAAAGGCCTCTGTAGGATCAGCTTTAGGGTCTTCGTTAAAGCTATTATCAGGGCCTCCGTTAGGGATAGCCTCAAGGCCTCACTTAGGGACAGCGTCAGGGCTTACTTTGGGAAAGTTTCAGGACCTTGGTAAGACATGGGTCAGGCTATTAGCTCAGGATAATATCAGGTGTTCAGATATTGACGGCAGCAGGGCCTTAGTTAGAGGCAGTGTCAGGGCCTAAGTTAGGACTAGCATCAGAGCCTTTGTTAGGTACAGTGTCAGTGACTGAGTTAGGTGTAGTGTCAGAGCCTTAGTTAGGGACAGTGTCAGGGCCTGCATTAGGACGAGCCTCCAGGCCTCAGTTAGGGACAGGTTCACGGCCTCGGACCTAAATTCAGGGCCTCATTTAGGGACAGAATCAGGGATTTAGCTAGCATAAGGGGATCTACAGCTGAAAGCAACCTGAACACCACCACAAACAGATGCAGAAGTGAACCATGCACGCTCCTATGAAGGAAGATTCCACAGCAGTTGAGTACATTTTGTTTAAAGCTAGTAACACTATAAAAGTTATGTTTTGAAGAAAACTATATTCAGAAGATGAATG
Organism: Balaenoptera acutorostrata; assembly: GCF_949987535.1. Lineage (NCBI taxonomy): Eukaryota > Metazoa > Chordata > Mammalia > Artiodactyla > Balaenopteridae > Balaenoptera > Balaenoptera acutorostrata. Next base: position 18,421,638 of record NC_080067.1, read on the forward strand.
AATCTCGTTCTAAAGAATCTCTTTAGCTAATCTCGACATTAGCTAAAGAGCAGGTTAGGTTAAGGTCTAGGGAGAGTGTCAGGAAATGACCTAGGGACAGTGTCAAGACCTTAGTTACTTAGCACACCAGGACCTAATTTAGGAGCAGTGAGTGTCAGGGCTTCGGGTAGGAACAGCGTCAGAGCCTGACTTAGGGAGTGGGACAGGGCCTGAGTGAGGCCTAGCGTCAGGGCCTTAGCTAGAGACAGTGTCAGGGCATGACTTAGGAGCAGCCTAAGAGCCACGGTAGGATCAGCCTCAGGGGCTATGTTAAAGATATTCTCAGGGCCTCTGTTAGGGACAGCCTCAAGGCCTCACTTCGAGACAGCATCAGGGCTTCCTTAGGGACAGTTTCAGGACCTTGGTAAGAGATGGGTCAAGAAATTAGCTCAGGATAGTGTCAGGACTTTAGATATTGACGGCCGCAGGGCCTTAGTTAGGGACAGTGTCAGGCCCAGAATTAGGACGAACATCGAGGCCTTAGGTACGGACAGGGTCACAGCCTCGAGAGTAATTTTAGGCCCTTCGTTAAGGACAGCAGCAGGGCTGTAGTTAGCATAAGAGGCACGACATTTGCTAGGGACAGGCTCCGGTTATGGTCTAGGGATAGTGTCAGGAAAGGACCTAAGCATAGTGTCAAAACCTTAGTTACTGAGAGTATCAGATCCTTATTTAGAACCAGTGTCAGGGCTTCAGGTAGGGACAGCATCAGAGCCTGACTTAGGGAGAGTGACAGGGCCTGAGTGAGGCCTAGCGTCAGGCCCTTAGCTGAGGACACTGTCAGGGCATGACTTAGGAACAGAATCAGCGCCTCTGTTGGATCAGCCTTAGCGTCTTTGTTACAGATATGATCAGGGCCTGACTTAGTCACAGCTTCAAGGCCTCACTTAGGGAAAGCTTCAGGGCCTGAGTTAGGGACAGCCTCAGTTCTTAACATAGGGACAGCGACAGGGCTTTCTTAGGGACAGTGTCAGGACCTTGGTTAGAAATATGTCAGGATATTAACTCAGGCTAGTGTCCAGTTTTTAGTTATTGCTGACCACAGGGCCTATATTAGGGGCAAATTCTGAGCCTTACTTCGAGACAGCGTCAGGGCCTGAGTTACGACTAGCATCAGAGCCCTTGTAAAGTACAGTGTCAGGGACTGAGTTAGGTGTAGTGTCAGGGCTTTAGTTAGGGACAGTGTCAGCGCCTCAGTTAGGATGAGCCTCCAACCTCACTTAGGGACAGGTTGACGGCCTCGGGACTAATTTCAGGCTCTTAGTTCGAGACAGCATCAGGGATTTAGTTAGCCTAAGAGGCTCGACAATAGCTAAAGACAAGTTTAGGTTAAGATCTAGGGATAGTGTCAGGAAATGACCTAGGGGTAGTGTCAAGACCATAGCTAATTAGAGCATCAGTGCCTAATTTAGGCCCAGTGTCAGGGCTTCAGGTAGGGACAGAGTCTTAGCCTGACTTAGGGAGAGCGACAGGGCCTGAGTGATGCCTAGAGTCAGGGCCTTAGCTACGGACAGCGTCAGGGCATGACATAGGATCAACTTAAGGGTCTCTGTAAGATCAGCATTAGAGTTTAGTTCAAGACATTATCAGGACCTCTGTGAGGGACAGCCTCAGGGCCTCACTTAGGGACAGCGTCAGGGCTAACTTTGGGAGAGTTTCAGGACCTTGGTAAGACATGGGTCAGGATATTAGCTCAGGATAATGTCAGGACTTTAGATATTGATGGCAGCAGCGCCTACGTTAGGAAAAGTTTCAAGGCGTTAGTTAGGAGTAGCGGGCCTCTGATAGGTCCAGTGTCAGATCCTCAGTTAGCAATAGTGTTAGGGCCTTAGTTAGGGACAGTGTCAGGGCCGGATGTAGGGCGAGCATCTAGGCCTTCGTTCGGGACAGTTTCATGGTCTTGGGACTAAATTCAGTGCCTGAGGTAGGCACAGCCTAAGGGCTTCAGTTAGCATAAGAGGCAGGACATTAGCTAGTGACCCTGTCAGTTTAACATCTAGGGATAGTGTCAGGAAATGACCTAAGGAGAGTGTGAAGACCTTTGTTACGGAGACTCTCAGGGCCTTATTCAGAAGCAGTGTTAGGGCTTCAGGTAGGGACAGCATCAGAGCCTGACTTAGGGAGAGCGTTAGGGTCTGAGTGAGGCCTAGCATCAGACACTTAGTGGGGGACACTATCGGGGCATGACTTCGGAGCAGCATCAGGGCCTCTGTTGGATCAGCCTTAGGGTCTTAGTTAAAGACATGATCAGGGTCTGAGTTAGTCACAGCATCAAGGCCTGAGTTAGTTAGGGAAAGCTTCAGGGCCTCACTTAGGGACAGCGTCAGGGCTTACTTTGGGACAGTTTCAGGACCTTGGTAAGACATGGGACAGGTTTATAGCTCCGGATAATGTCAGGACTTTCGATGTTGATGGCAGCAGCCCTTAGTTAGAGACAGTGTCAGGCCCTGAGTTATGACTAGCATCAGAGCCTTTGTTAGATACAATGTACGGGACTGAATTAGGAGTAGAGTCAGGGCCTTAGTTAGTGACAGTGTCAGGGCCTGACTTAGGGAGAGCGACAGGGCCTGAGTGAGGCTTAGCATCAGGCCCTTAGCTGGGCACACTGTCAGGGCATGACTTTGGAGCAGCATCAGCGTCTTTGCTGGATCAGCATTAAGGTCTTCGTTAGGTACATGATCAGGACCTGAATTAGTCACAGCTTCAAGGCTTCAGTTAAGGAAAGCTTCAGGGCCTGAGTTAGGGACAGCCTCAGGTCTTCACTTAGGGACAGCGTCAGGGCTTCCTTTGGGACAGTTTCAGGACCTTGGAAAGACATAGGTCAGGATAGTAGCTCAGGATAATGTCAGGACTTTTGATAGTGATGGCAGCAGGGCCTTAGTTACAGACGGTTTCAGGGCCTGAGTTAGGCCTCGCATCAGAGACTTTGTTAGGTACAGTGTAAGGGACTGAGTTAGGAGTAGTGTCAGGGCCTTGCTTAGGGACAGTGTCAGGGTCTGATTTAGGTGTACTGTCTGAGACCTAGTTAGGGACAGTGCTAGGGCCTGAGTTAGGATTAGTGTCAAGGCCTTATTTAGGACCAGTTTCAGGGCCTTAGTTTGGACTAGCATCAGAGCCATTGTTAGGAATCGTATGAGGGCCTGAGTTAGGCATACTATCAGGGCCTTAGTTAAGGACAGTTTTAGGGCCTGAGTTAGGATTAGTGTCAAGGCCTTATTTAGGACCCATTTTAGGGCTTTAGTTTGGACTAGCAACAAAGCCTTTGTTAGGTATCATGTCGGGGCCTCAGTTAGGTGTAGTGTCAGGGCCATTGTTAGGGACAGTATCAGGGCCTGACTTAGGAGAAGTTCAGGGCCTTAGCCAGGGAAAGTGTCAGGGCCTTAGTTAGGGACATTATCAGGGCCTGAATTAGCAGTAGTGTCAAAAGTCCTTAGTGAGGAGAGTAAGGAGTAAGTCAGGACTCAGGCCCTGACACTGTTCTTAAATAAGGCCCTGACATTCCCTGTAACACAGGTCCTGATCTGATTCCTATCATAGGCGCTGATGTTATTTACTTAACTAAGGCCCTGACACTGGTCCTAACTAAAGCTGTGACACTACTCTTAACTCAGGCCCTGACACTGTCCCTAACAAAGCCTCTGACACTACTCCTAAATCAGGCACTGACACTGTCCCTAACTAAGGCCCTGACATACACCTAACTCAGGGCCTGACACTGTCTCTAACTAAGGCCCTGATATGACTCCAAACTCAGCACTGACACTGTCACTAACTAAGGCCCTGACACTATTCATAGCTCACGCCCTAACACAACTCCTAAATCATGCCCTGACAATGTCCCTAACTAAGACCCTGACACTATTCCTAACTCAGGCGCTGACACAATACTTAAGGAAGGCCCTGACATTACTCCTAACTCAGGCCCTGAAAAGGTCCCTAACTAAGGCCGACACAACTCCTAACCCAGGCACTAACACTGTCCCTAAATAAGGCCCTGAAACTAATCCTAACTGAGGCGCTGATACAATACCTAACGAAGGCACTGATGCTACTCCTAACTAAGGCCCTGACACTACTCCTATCTCAAGCAATGACACCGTCCCTAACTTACGCCCTGACTCTACTCCTGAATCAGGCACTGACACTGGCCCTAACTTAGGCCCTGACACTACTCCTAACTAAGCAACTGATACTGTCCCTAACTAAGGCCCGGACACTACTCCTTACTCAGGCACTGACAATGTCACTAACTAAGGCCGTGACACTACTCCCAAAATAGGCACTGAGACTGTCCCGAAATATGCCCTGACAGTACTCCGAACTCAGGCACTGACACTGTCCTTAACTAAGGCCCTGATACTACTTCCACCTCAGGCACTGACACTCTCCCTAAGTAAGCCCTGACATTACTCCCAATTCCGGCATTGACACTTTCGCTAACTAAGGCCCTGAAACTACTCACAACTCAGGCCCTTACACTGTTCCTAACTACCAGTCTCAGACTACTCCTAACTCAGGCCCTGGCACTGTCCGTAACTCAGACACTGACGCTGTCCCTTAACTAAGGGTCTGACACTACTCCCAACTCAGACAGTGACACTCTCCCAAATTAAGGCCTTGACACTACTCTTAACTCAGGCCCTGACACAGTCCATAATAAAGACCCTGAAACTAATCCCAACTCAGGCCGTGGCACTGTCTGTAACTAAGGGCCTGACACTACTCCCATCTCAGCAACTGACACCATCCCTAACTATGGCCCTGACACTACTCCCAACTCAGGCACTGGCGCTGTCTCTAACTAAGGCACTGGCACTACTCCCAACACCAGCACTGACACTCTCCCTAATTAAGGTCCTGACACTACTCCCAACTCAGCCACTGACACTGTTCCTAACTAAGGCCCTGACAATACTCCTAACTCAGCCACTGACACTACCGTAAATAAGGCCCTGACTCCACTCCTAACTCAGGCACTGTCACTGTCACTAAATAAGGCCATTACACTTCTCTTACCTCAACAACTGACACTCTTCGTAACTAAGGCTTTGACACAATACTTAACTCATGCCCTGACACTGTCCTTAACTAAGACCCTGAGAGTACTCCCAACTCAGTCCCGGACACTGTTCCTAACTACGGCCCAGAGACTACTGCCAATTCAGGCCCTGACACTGTCCCTAACTAAGGCACTGATATTACTCCCACCTCAGGCCCTGACACTGTCCCTAACTAAGGCCCTGACACTACTCCCAACTCAGCCACTGAAACTGTCCCTAAGGCCCTGACACTACCTCCAACTCAGGCACTGACACTATCCCTAACTACAGCCCTGACAGTACTCCCAACTCAGGCACTGACACTGTCCCTAACTAAGGCCCTGACATTACTCTCAACTCAGGCACTAACACTCTCCCTAAATAAGGCCCTGAAACTATTCCTAACTGAGGCGCTGATACAATACCTAACGAAGGCACTGATGCTACTCCTAACTAAGGCCCTGACACTACTCCTATCTCAAGCAATGACACTGTCCCTAACTTAGGCCCTGACTCTACTCCTGACTCAGGCACTGACACTGGCCCTAACTTAGGCCCTGACACTACTCCTAACTAAGCAACTGACACCGTCCATAACTAAGGCCCGGACACTACTCCTTACTCAGGCACTGACACTGTCCCTAACTAAGGCCCTGACATTACTCCCAACTTAGGCACTGTCACTGTCCCTAACTAAGGCCTTGACACAACTCCCAAATCAGGCACTGACACTGTCCCTAACTAAGGCCCTGACTCTACTCCCATCTCAGCCACTGACACTGTCCCTAAGACCCTGACACTACCTCCAACTCAGGCACTGACACTATCCCTAACTACAGCCCTGACACTTCTCCTAACTCAGGCACTGACACTGTCCCTTACTAATATCCTGACACAACTCCCAACTCAGGCACTGACATTGTTCCTAACATAGGCCCTGACACTAATCCCAACATAGGCCCTGAGACTGTGCCAGAATACGCCCTGACAGTACTCCCAACTCAGGCAATGACACTGTCCCTAACTAAGGCCCTGACACTACTTCCAAACTAGGCACTGACATTGTCCCTAACTAAGGCCCTGACAATACTCTCAACTCAGGCACTAACACTGTCCCTAACTAAGGACTTGACACTCCTCTTAACTCAGGCCCTGGCACAGTCCCTAACAAAGGCCTGCCACTACCCCCAACTCTGGCACTGAGAGTGTCCCTAACTACGGCCATCACACTACTCCTAACTCAGGCACTGACGCTGTCCCTAAGTAAGGCCCTGACACTACTCCCAACGCAGGCACTGACACTGTCCCTAACTAAGGCTCTGACACTACTCCCAACACAGGCATTGACACTGTCCCTAACTAAGGCCCTCACACTACTACTTTCTTAGGCACTGACACGCTACCTAACTAAGGCCCTGAGACTACTTCTACCTCAGACCCTGACACTGTCCCTAACGAAGGGCCTGATACTACTCCCAACACAGGCACTGACACTCTCCCTAACTAAGGCCTTGACACTACTTTTAACTCATGCCCTGATGCTGTCCCCAAAAAAGACCCTGAGACTATTCCCAACTCAGGCACTGACACTCTCCCTAACTAAGACCCTGACACTACTCCCATCTCAGCCACTGACACTGTCCCTAATGCCCTGACACTACTTCCAACTCAGGCACTGACACTGTCCCTAACTAGGCCCTGACACTACTCCCAACTCAGGCACTGACACTGTCCCTAACTAAGGCCCTGACAGAACTCCCAACTCCGGCACTGACACTTTCTCTAACTAAGGCCCTGAAACTACTCACAACTCAGGCCCTGACACTGTTCCTAACTACCGGTCTCAGACTACTCCTAACTTAGGCCCTGACACTATTCCTAACACAGTCACTGACACTGTCCCTAACTAAGGTCCTGAGACTATTCCTAACTCAGACCCTGACACCGTCCATAACTTAGGCCATGTCACTACTCCCAACTCAGGCACTGACGCTGTTCCTAACTAAGGGTCTGACACTACTCCAAACTGAGACACTGACACGCTTCCAAATTAAGGCCTTGACACTACTCTTAACTCAGGCCCTGACACTGTCCATAATAAAGACCCTGACAAAAATCCCAACTTAGGCACTGACAATGTCCGCAACTAAGGCCCTGACACTATTCCCATCTCAGCCACTGACACTGTCCCTAACTATGGCCCTGACACTACTCCCAATGCAAGCACTGGTGCTGTCCCTAACTAAGGCACTGGCACTACTCCCAACTCGCCCTGGCGCTGTCCCTAACTAAGGCTCTGACACTACTCCCAATTCAGGCAATGACCGTGTCCCTAACTGAGGCAATGATACTACTCCCAACTCAAGCACTAAGGCTCTGGATCATTGTGATGACAAGCGCCATGGAGCACTGTGATGACAAGGGCCATGGAACATTTTGATGACAGTGGTCATATGGCATTTTGAATGACAGGGGCCATGAAGCATTGTGATGACAAGAGTCATGGAGACTTGTGATGACAGGGGGCATGGAGCTTTGTGATTTCACAGGCATGGAGCCTTTTAGACAAGGGTCATGGAGACTTGTGATGAAAGGGGTCATGGAGACTTGTGATGATAAGGGCATGGAGCATTGTGATGACAATGGCATGTAGCATTGCGATGACCAAGGTCATGGAGCATTGTGATGACAGGGGTTATGGAGCATTGCGATGACAAGGGCGTAGAGCATTGTGATGAGAGTGGTCATGGAACATTGTGCCGATAAGGGCATCGAGCCGAGTTAGGGACAGTCTAGCGGCCTTGGGACTAAATTCAGTGCCTGAATTAGGCACAGCATAAGGTCTTTAGTTAGCATAAGAGGTAGGACATTAGCTCGGGACAGGGTTAGGGTAAAGGCTTGGAATCGTGTCAGGAAATGACCTAAGGATAGTGTGAAGACCTTTGTTACCGAGACTCTCAGGGACTTATTCAGAAGCAGTGTTAGGGCTTCAGGTAGGGACAGCATCAGGGCCTGACTTAGGGAGAGCGACAGGGCCTGAGTGAGGCCTAATGTCAGGCCCTTAGCTGGGGACAATGTCAGGGAATGACTTAGGAGCAGCATCAGTGCCTTTGTTGGCTCAGCTTTAGGCTCCTAGGTAAAGACATGACCGGAGCCCTAGTTAGTCACAGCGTCAAGGCCTCAGTTAGGGAAAGCTTCAGGGTCTGAGTTACAGACAGCCTCAGGTCTTCACTTAAAGACAGTGACAGGGCTTTCTTCGGGACAGTGTCAGGACCTTGGTTAGAAATGAGTCAGGATATTAGCTCAGGAGAGTGTCAGGATTTTAGGTATTGCTGGCAGCAGGGCCTATATTAAGGACAGATTCTGGGCCTTTGTTAGATTCAGTGTCATGGCCTTAGTTAGGAGTAGTCAGGGCCTTAGTTAGGGAGAGCATTAGGGTTTCAGTTCGCATAAGATGCAGGAGATTATCTCGGGACAGAGTCAGGTTCCAGGCCAGAGATAGTGAAAGGAAATGACCAAGGGATAACGAGAAGACCTTAGTTATTGAGAGCATCAGGGCCTTAGTTAGCAGCAGCGTGAGCGCCTTAATCAGGACCAGTGCCAGGGCTTGATGTATGGACAGCATCAGAGCCTAACTAAGGTACAGCAACAGGGCCTAAGTGAGGCCTATCTTTAGGGCCTGAGTAAGGGACAGTATCCGGGCATGACTTAGGAGCAGCATAAAGGCCTCTGTAGGATCAGCATTAGGGTCTTCGTTAAAGCTATTATCAGGGCCTCCGTTAGGGATAGCCTCAAGGCCTCACTTAGGGACAGCGTCAGGGCTTACTTTGGGAAAGTTTCAGGACCTTGGTAAGACATGGGTCAGGCTATTAGCTCAGGATAATATCAGGTGTTCAGATATTGACGGCAGCAGGGCCTTAGTTAGAGGCAGTGTCAGGGCCTAAGTTAGGACTAGCATCAGAGCCTTTGTTAGGTACAGTGTCAGTGACTGAGTTAGGTGTAGTGTCAGAGCCTTAGTTAGGGACAGTGTCAGGGCCTGCATTAGGACGAGCCTCCAGGCCTCAGTTAGGGACAGGTTCACAGCCTCGGACCTAAATTCAGGGCCTCATTTAGGGACAGAATCAGGGATTTAGCTAGCATAAGGGGATCTACAGCTGAAAGCAACCTGAACACCACCACAAGCAGATGCAGAAGTGAACCATGCACGCTCCTATGAAGGAAGATTCCACAGCAGTTGAGTACATTTTGTTTAAAGTTAGTAACACTATAAAAATTATGTTTTGAAGAAAACTATATTCAGAAGATGAATGAATCTCGTTCTAAAGAATCTCTTTAGCTAATCTCGACATTAGCTAAAGAGCAGGTTAGGTTAAGGTCTAGGGAGAGTGTCAGGAAATGACCTAGGCATAGTGTCAAGACCTTAGTTACTTAGCACATCAGGACCTAATTTAGGAGCAGTGAGTGTCAGGGCTTCGGGTAGGAACAGCGTCAGAGCCTGACTTAGGGAGTGGGACAGGGCCTGAGTGAGGCCTAGCGTCAGGGCCTTAGCTAGAGACAGTGTCAGGGCATGACTTAGGAGCAGCCTAAGAGCCACGGTAGGATCAGCCTCAGGGGCTATGTTAAAGATATTCTCAGGGCCTCTGTTAGGGACAGCCTCAAGGCCTCACTTCGAGACAGCATCAGGGCTTCCTTAGGGACAGTTTCAGGACCTTGGTAAGAGATGGGTCAAGAAATTAGCTCAGGATAGTGTCAGGACTTTAGATATTGACGGCCGCAGGGCCTTAGTTAGGGACAGTGTCAGGCCCAGAATTAGGACGAACATCGAGGCCTTAGGTACGGACAGGGTCACAGCCTCGAGAGTAATTTTAGGCCCTTCGTTAAGGACAGCAGCAGGGCTGTAGTTAGCATAAGAGGCACGACATTTGCTAGGGACAGGCTCCGGTTATGGTCTAGGGATAGTGTCAGGAAAGGACCTAAGCATAGTGTCAAAACCTTAGTTACTGAGAGTATCAGATCCTTATTTAGAACCAGTGTCAGGGCTTCAGGTAGGGACAGCATCAGAGCCTGACTTAGGGAGAGCGACAGGGCCTGAGTGAGGCCTAGCGTCAGGCCCTTAGCTGAGCACACTGTCAGGGCATGACTTAGGAACAGAATCAGCGCCTCTGTTGGATCAGCCTTAGCGTCTTTGTTACAGATATGATCAGGGCCTGACTTAGTCACAGCTTCAAGGCCTCACTTAGGGAAAGCTTCAGGGCCTGAGTTAGGGACAGCCTCAGTTCTTAACATAGGGACAGCGACAGGGCTTTCTTAGGGACAGTGTCAGGACCTTGGTTAGAAATATGTCAGGATATTAACTCAGGCTAGTGTCCAGTTTTTAGTTATTGCTGACAGCAGGGCCTATATTAGGGGCAAATTCTGAGCCTTACTTCGAGACAGCGTCAGGGCCTGAGTTACGACTAGCATCAGAGCCCTTGTAAAGTACAGTGTCAGGGACTGAGTTAGGTGTAGTGTCAGGGCTTTAGTTAGGGACAGTGTCAGCGCCTCAGTTAGGATGAGCCTCCAACCTCAGTTAGGGACAGGTTGACGGCCTCGGGACTAATTTCAGGCTCTTAGTTCGAGACAGCATCAGGGATTTAGTTAGCATAAGAGGCTCGACAATAGCTAAAGACAAGTTTAGGTTAAGATCTAGGGATAGTGTCAGGAAATGACCTAGGGGTAGTGTCAAGACCATAGCTAATTAGAGCATCAGTGCCTAATTTAGGCCCAGTGTCAGGGCTTCAGGTAGGGACAGAGTCTTAGCCTGACTTAGGGAGAGCGACAGGGCCTGAGTGATGCCTAGAGTCAGGGCCTTAGCTACGGACAGCGTCAGGGCATGACATAGGATCAACTTAAGGGTCTCTGTAAGATCAGCATTAGAGTTTAGTTCAAGACATTATCAGGACCTCTGTGAGGGACAGCCTCAGGGCCTCACTTAGGGACAGCGTCAGGGCTAACTTTGGGAGAGTTTCAGGACCTTGGTAAGACATGGGTCAGGATATTAGCTCAGGATAATGTCAGGACTTTAGATATTGATGGCAGCAGCGCCTACGTTAGGAAAAGTTTCAAGGCGTTAGTTAGGAGTAGCGGGCCTCTGATAGGTCCAGTGTCAGATCCTCAGTTAGCAATAGTGTTAGGGCCTTAGTTAGGGACAGTGTCAGGGCCGGATGTAGGGCGAGCATCTAGGCCTTCGTTCGGGACAGTTTCATGGTCTTGGGACTAAATTCAGTGCCTGAGGTAGGCACAGCCTAAGGGCTTCAGTTAGCATAAGAGGCAGGACATTAGCTAGTGACCCTGTCAGTTTAACATCTAGGGATAGTGTCAGGAAATGACCTAAGGAGAGTGTGAAGACCTTTGTTACGGAGACTCTCAGGGCCTTATTCAGAAGCAGTGTTAGGGCTTCAGGTAGGGACAGCATCAGAGCCTGACTTAGGGAGAGCGTTAGGGTCTGAGTGAGGCCTAGCATCAGACACTTAGTGGGGGACACTATCGGGGCATGACTTCGGAGCAGCATCAGGGCCTCTGTTGGATCAGCCTTAGGGTCTTAGTTAAAGACATGATCAGGGTCTGAGTTAGTCACAGCATCAAGGCCTGAGTTAGTTAGGGAAAGCTTCAGGGCCTCACTTAGGGACAGCGTCAGGGCTTACTTTGGGACAGTTTCAGGACCTTGGTAAGACATGGGACAGGTTTATAGCTCCGGATAATGTCAGGACTTTCGATGTTGATGGCAGCAGCCCTTAGTTAGAGACAGTGTCAGGCCCTGAGTTATGACTAGCATCAGAGCCTTTGTTAGATACAATGTACGGGACTGAATTAGGAGTAGAGTCAGGGCCTTAGTTAGTGACAGTGTCAGGGCCTGACTTAGGGAGAGCAACAGGGCCTGAGTGAGGCTTAGCATCAGGCCCTTAGCTGGGCACACTGTCAGGGCATGACTTTGGAGCAGCATCAGCGTCTTTGCTGGATCAGCATTAAGGTCTTCGTTAGGTACATGATCAGGACCTGAATTAGTCACAGCTTCAAGGCTTCAGTTAAGGAAAGCTTCAGGGCCTGAGTTAGGGACAGCCTCAGGTCTTCACTTAGGGACAGCGTCAGGGCTTCCTTTGGGACAGTTTCAGGACCTTGGAAAGACATAGGTCAGGATAGTAGCTCAGGATAATGTCAGGACTTTTGATAGTGATGGCAGCAGGGCCTTAGTTACAGACGGTTTCAGGGCCTGAGTTAGGCCTCGCATCAGAGACTTTGTTAGGTACAGTGTAAGGGACTGAGTTAGGAGTAGTGTCAGGGCCTTGCTTAGGGACAGTGTCAGGGTCTGATTTAGGTGTACTGTCTGAGACCTAGTTAGGGACAGTGCTAGGGCCTGAGTTAGGATTAGTGTCAAGGCCTTATTTAGGACCAGTTTCAGGGCCTTAGTTTGGACTAGCATCAGAGCCATTGTTAGGAATCGTATGAGGGCCTGAGTTAGGCATACTATCAGGGCCTTAGTTAAGGACAGTTTTAGGGCCTGAGTTAGGATTAGTGTCAAGGCCTTATTTAGGACCCATTTTAGGGCTTTAGTTTGGACTAGCAACAAAGCCTTTGTTAGGTATCATGTCGGGGCCTCAGTTAGGTGTAGTGTCAGGGCCATTGTTAGGGACAGTATCAGGGCCTGACTTAGGAGAAGTTCAGGGCCTTAGCCAGGGAAAGTGTCAGGGCCTTAGTTAGGGACATTATCAGGGCCTGAATTAGCAGTAGTGTCAAAAGTCCTTAGTGAGGAGAGTAAGGAGTAAGTCAGGACTCAGGCCCTGACACTGTTCTTAAATAAGGCCCTGACATTCCCTGTAACACAGGTCCTGATCTGATTCCTATCATAGGCGCTGATGTTATTTACTTAACTAAGGCCCTGACACTGGTCCTAACTAAAGCTGTGACACTACTCTTAACTCAGGCCCTGACACTGTCCCTAACAAAGCCTCTGACACTACTCCTAAATCAGGCACTGACACTGTCCCTAACTAAGGCCCTGACATACACCTAACTCAGGGCCTGACACTGTCTCTAACTAAGGCCCTGATATGACTCCAAACTCAGCACTGACACTGTCACTAACTAAGGCCCTGACACTATTCATAGCTCACGCCCTAACACAACTCCTAAATCATGCCCTGACAATGTCCCTAACTAAGACCCTGACACTATTCCTAACTCAGGCGCTGACACAATACTTAAGGAAGGCCCTGACATTACTCCTAACTCAGGCCCTGAAAAGGTCCCTAACTAAGGCCGACACAACTCCTAACCCAGGCACTAACACTGTCCCTAAATAAGGCCCTGAAACTAATCCTAACTGAGGCGCTGATACAATACCTAACGAAGGCACTGATGCTACTCCTAACTAAGGCCCTGACACTACTCCTATCTCAAGCAATGACACCGTCCCTAACTTACGCCCTGACTCTACTCCTGAATCAGGCACTGACACTGGCCCTAACTTAGGCCCTGACACTACTCCTAACTAAGCAACTGATACTGTCCCTAACTAAGGCCCGGACACTACTCCTTACTCAGGCACTGACAATGTCACTAACTAAGGCCGTGACACTACTCCCAAAATAGGCACTGAGACTGTCCCGAAATATGCCCTGACAGTACTCCGAACTCAGGCACTGACACTGTCCTTAACTAAGGCCCTGATACTACTTCCACCTCAGGCACTGACACTCTCCCTAAGTAAGCCCTGACATTACTCCCAATTCCGGCATTGACACTTTCGCTAACTAAGGCCCTGAAACTACTCACAACTCAGGCCCTTACACTGTTCCTAACTACCAGTCTCAGACTACTCCTAACTCAGGCCCTGGCACTGTCCGTCACTCAGACACTGACGCTGTCCCTTAACTAAGGGTCTGACACTACTCCCAACTCAGACAGTGACACTCTCCCAAATTAAGGCCTTGACACTACTCTTAACTCAGGCCCTGACACAGTCCATAATAAAGACCCTGAAACTAATCCCAACTCAGGCCCTGGCACTGTCCGTAACTAAGGGCCTGACACTACTCCCATCTCAGCAACTGACACCATCCCTAACTATGGCCCTGACACTACTCCCAACTCAGGCACTGGCGCTGTCTCTAACTAAGGCACTGGCACTACTCCCAACACCAGCACTGACACCCTCCCTAATTAAGGTCCTGACACTACTCCCAACTCAGCCACTGACACTGTTCCTAACTAAGGCCCTGACAATACTCCTAACTCAGCCACTGACACTACCGTAAATAAGGCCCTGACTCCACTCCTAACTCAGGCACTGTCACTGTCACTAAATAAGGCCATTACACTTCTCTTACCTCAACAACTGACACTCTCCGTAACTAAGGCTTTGACACAATACTTAACTCATGCCCTGACACTGTCCTTAACTAAGACCCTGAGAGTACTCCCAACTCAGTCCCTGACACTGTTCCTAACTACGGCCCAGAGACTACTGCCAATTCAGGCCCTGACACTGTCCCTAACTAAGGCACTGATATTACTCCCACCTCAGGCCCTGACACTGTCCCTAACTAAGACCCTGACACTACTCCCAACTCAGCCACTGACACTGTCCCTAAGGCCCTGACACTACCTCCAACTCAGGCACTGACACTATCCCTAACTACAGCCCTGACAGTACTCCCAACTCAGGCACTGACACTGTCCCTAACTAAGGCCCTGACATTACTCTCAACTCAGGCACTAACACTCTCCCTAAATAAGGCCCTGAAACTATTCCTAACTGAGGCGCTGATACAATACCTAACGAAGGCACTGATGCTACTCCTAACTAAGGCCCTGACACTACTCCTATCTCAAGCAATGACACTGTCCCTAACTTAGGCCCTGACTCTACTCCTGACTCAGGCACTGACACTGTCCCTAACTAAGGCCCTGACATTACTCCCAACTTAGGCACTGTCACTGTCCCTAACTAAGGCCTTGACACAACTCCCAAATCAGGCACTGACACTGTCCCTAACTAAGGCCCTGACTCTACTCCCATCTCAGCCACTGACACTGTCCCTAAGACCCTGACACTACCTCCAACTCAGGCACTGACACTATCCCTAACTACAGCCCTGACACTTCTCCTAACTCAGGCACTGACACTGTCCCTTACTAATATCCTGACACAACTCCCAACTCAGGCACTGACATTGTTCCTAACATAGGCCCTGACACTAATCCCAACATAGGCCCTGAGACTGTCCCAGAATACGCCCTGACAGTACTCCCAACTCAGGCAATGACACTGTCCCTAACTAAGGCCCTGACACTACTTCCAAACTAGGCACTGACATTGTCCCTAACTAAGGCCCTGACAATACTCTCAACTCAGGCACTAACACTGTCCCTAACTAAGGACTTGACACTCCTCTTAACTCAGGCCCTGGCACAGTCCCTAACAAAGGCCTGCCACTACCCCCAACTCTGGCACTGAGAGTGTCCCTAACTACGGCCATCACACTACTCCTAACTCAGGCACTGACGCTGTCCCTAAGTAAGGCCCTGACACTACTCCCAACGCAGGCACTGACGCTGTCCCTAACTAAGGCTCTGACACTACTCCCAACACAGGCATTGACACTGTCCCTAACTAAGGCCCTCACACTACTACTTACTTAGGCACTGACACGCTACCTAACTAAGGCCCTGAGACTACTTCTACCTCAGACCCTGACACTGTCCCTAACGAAGGGCCTGATACTACTCCCAACACAGGCACTGACACTCTCCCTAACTAAGGCCTTGACACTACTTTTAACTCATGCCCTGATGCTGTCCCCAAAAAAGACCCTGAGACTATTCCCAACTCAGGCACTGACACTCTCCCTAACTAAGACCCTGACACTACTCCCATCTCAGCCACTGACACTGTCCCTAATGCCCTGACACTACTTCCAACTCAGGCACTGACACTGTCCCTAACTAGGCCCTGACACTACTCCCAACTCAGGCACTGACACTGTCCCTAACTAAGGCCCTGACAGAACTCCCAACTCCGGCACTGACACTTTCTCTAACTAAGGCCCTGAAACTACTCACAACTCAGGCCCTGACACTGTTCCTAACTACCGGTCTCAGACTACTCCTAACTTAGGCCCTGACACTATTCCTAACACAGTCACTGACACTGTCCCTAACTAAGGTCCTGAGACTATTCCTAACTCAGACCCTGACACCGTCCATAACTTAGGCCATGTCACTACTCCCAACTCAGGCACTGACGCTGTTCCTAACTAAGGGTCTGACACTACTCCAAACTGAGACACTGACAGGCTTCCAAATTAAGGCCTTGACACTACTCTTAACTCAGGCCCTGACACTGTCCATAATAAAGACCCTGACAAAAATCCCAACTTAGGCACTGACAATGTCCGCAACTAAGGCCCTGACACTATTCCCATCTCAGCCACTGACACTGTCCCTAACTATGGCCCTGACACTACTCCCAATGCAAGCACTGGTGCTGTCCCTAACTAAGGCACTGGCACTACTCCCAACTCGCCCTGGCGCTGTCCCTAACTAAGGCTCTGACACTACTCCCAATTCAGGCAATGACAGTGTCCCTAACTGAGGCAATGATACTACTCCCAACTCAAGCACTAAGGCTCTGGATCATTGTGATGACAAGCGCCATGGAGCACTGTGATGACAAGGGCCATGGAACATTTTGATGACAGTGGTCCTATGGCATTTTGAATGACAGGGGCCATGAAGCATTGTGATGACAAGAGTCATGGAGACTTGTGATGACAGGGGGCATGGAGCTTTGTGATTTCACAGGCATGGAGCATTTTAGACAAGGGTCATGGAGCCTTGTGATGAAAGGGGTCATGGAGACTTGTGATGATAAGGGCATGGAGCATTGTGATGACAATGGCATGTAGCATTGCGATGACCAAGGTCATGGAGCATTGTGATGACAGGGGTTATGGAGCATTGTGATGACAAGGGCGTAGAGCATTGTGATGACAGTGGTCATGGAACATTGTGCCGATAAGGGCATCGAGCCGAGTTAGGGACAGTCTAGCGGCCTTGGGACTAAATTCAGTGCCTGAATTAGGCACAGCATAAGGTCTTTAGTTAGCATAAGAGGTAGGACATTAGCTCGGGACAGGGTTAGGGTAAAGGCTTGGAATCGTGTCAGGAAATGACCTAAGGATAGTGTGAAGACCTTTGTTACCGAGACTCTCAGGGACTTATTCAGAAGCAGTGTTAGGGCTTCAGGTAGGGACAGCATCAGGGCCTGACTTAGGGAGAGCGACAGGGCCTGAGTGAGGCCTAATGTCAGGCCCTTAGCTGGGGACACTGTCAGGGAATGACTTAGGAGCAGCATCAGTGCCTTTGTTGGATCAGCTTTAGGCTCCTAGGTAAAGACATGACCGGAGCCCTAGTTAGTCACAGCGTCAAGGCCTCAGTTAGGGAAAGCTTCAGGGTCTGAGTTACAGACAGCCTCAGGTCTTCACTTAAAGACAGTGACAGGGCTTTCTTCGGGACAGTGTCAGGACCTTGGTTAGAAATGAGTCAGGATATTAGCTCAGGAGAGTGTCAGGATTTTAGGTATTGCTGGCAGCAGGGCCTATATTAAGGACAGATTCTGCGCCTTTGTTAGATTCAGTGTCATGGCCTTAGTTAGGAGTAGTCAGGGCCTTAGTTAGGGAGAGCATTAGGGTTTCAGTTCGCATAAGATGCAGGAGATTATCTCGGGACAGAGTCAGGTTCCAGGCCAGAGATAGTGAAAGGAAATGACCAAGGGATAACGAGAAGACCTTAGTTATTGAGAGCATCAGGGCCTTAGTTAGCAGCAGCGTGAGCGCCTTAATCAGGACCAGTGCCAGGGCTTGATGTATGGACAGCATCAGAGCCTAACTAAGGTACAGCAACAGGGCCTAAGTGAGGCCTATCTTTAGGGCCTGAGTAAGGGACAGTATCCGGGCATGACTTAGGAGCAGCATAAAGGCCTCTGTAGGATCAGCATTAGGGTCTTCGTTAAAGCTATTATCAGGGCCTCCGTTAGGGATAGCCTCAAGGCCTCACTTAGGGACAGCGTCAGGGCTTACTTTGGGAAAGTTTCAGGACCTTGGTAAGACATGGGTCAGGCTATTAGCTCAGGATAATATCAGGTGTTCAGATATTGACGGCAGCAGGGCCTTAGTTAGAGGCAGTGTCAGGGCCTAAGTTAGGACTAGCATCAGAGCCTTTGTTAGGTACAGTGTCAGTGACTGAGTTAGGTGTAGTGTCAGAGCCTTAGTTAGGGACAGTGTCAGGGCCTGCATTAGGACGAGCCTCCAGGCCTCAGTTAGGGACAGGTTCACGGCCTCGGACCTAAATTCAGGGCCTCATTTAGGGACAGAATCAGGGATTTAGCTAGCATAAGGGGATCTACAGCTGAAAGCAACCTGAACACCACCACAAGCAGATGCAGAAGTGAACCATGCACGCTCCTATGAAGGAAGATTCCACAGCAGTTGAGTACATTTTGTTTAAAGTTAGTAACACTATAAAAATTATGTTTTGAAGAAAACTATATTCAGAAGATGAATGAATCTCGTTCTAAAGAATCTCTTTAGCTAATCTCGACATTAGCTAAAGAGCAGGTTAGGTTAAGGTCTAGGGAGAGTGTCAGGAAATGACCTAGGCATAGTGTCAAGACCTTAGTTACTTAGCACATCAGGACCTAATTTAGGAGCAGTGAGTGTCAGGGCTTCGGGTAGGAACAGCGTCAGAGCCTGACTTAGGGAGTGGGACAGGGCCTGAGTGAGGCCTAGCGTCAGGGCCTTAGCTAGAGACAGTGTCAGGGCATGACTTAGGAGCAGCCTAAGAGCCACGGTAGGATCAGCCTCAGGGGCTATGTTAAAGATATTCTCAGGGCCTCTGTTAGGGACAGCCTCAAGGCCTCACTTCGAGACAGCATCAGGGCTTCCTTAGGGACAGTTTCAGGACCTTGGTAAGAGATGGGTCAAGAAATTAGCTCAGGATAGTGTCAGGACTTTAGATATTGACGGCCGCAGGGCCTTAGTTAGGGACAGTGTCAGGCCCAGAATTAGGACGAACATCGAGGCCTTAGGTACGGACAGGGTCACAGCCTCGAGAGTAATTTTAGGCCCTTCGTTAAGGACAGCAGCAGGGCTGTAGTTAGCATAAGAGGCACGACATTTGCTAGGGACAGGCTCCGGTTATGGTCTAGGGATAGTGTCAGGAAAGGACCTAAGCATAGTGTCAAAACCTTAGTTACTGAGAGTATCAGATCCTTATTTAGAACCAGTGTCAGGGCTTCAGGTAGGGACAGCATCAGAGCCTGACTTAGGGAGAGCGACAGGGCCTGAGTGAGGCCTAGCGTCAGGCCCTTAGCTGAGGACACTGTCAGGGCATGACTTAGGAACAGAATCAGCGCCTCTGTTGGATCAGCCTTAGCGTCTTTGTTAGAGATATGATCAGGGCCTGACTTAGTCACAGCTTCAAGGCCTCACTTAGGGAAAGCTTCAGGGCCTGAGTTAGGGACAGCCTCAGTTCTTAACATAGGGACAGCGACAGGGCTTTCTTAGGGACAGTGTCAGGACCTTGGTTAGAAATATGTCAGGATATTAACTCAGGCTAGTGTCCAGTTTTTAGTTATTGCTGACAGCAGGGCCTATATTAGGGGCAAATTCTGAGCCTTACTTCGAGACAGCGTCAGGGCCTGAGTTACGACTAGCATCAGAGCCCTTGTAAAGTACAGTGTCAGGGACTGAGTTAGGTGTAGTGTCAGGGCTTTAGTTAGGGACAGTGTCAGCGCCTCAGTTAGGATGAGCCTCCAACCTCAGTTAGGGACAGGTTGACGGCCTCGGGACTAATTTCAGGCTCTTAGTTCGAGACAGCATCAGGGATTTAGTTAGCCTAAGAGGCTCGACAATAGCTAAAGACAAGTTTAGGTTAAGATCTAGGGATAGTGTCAGGAAATGACCTAGGGGTAGTGTCAAGACCATAGCTAATTAGAGCATCAGTGCCTAATTTAGGCCCAGTGTCAGGGCTTCAGGTAGGGACAGAGTCTTAGCCTGACTTAGGGAGAGCGACAGGGCCTGAGTGATGCCTAGAGTCAGGGCCTTAGCTACGGACAGCGTCAGGGCATGACATAGGATCAACTTAAGGGTCTCTGTAAGATCAGCATTAGAGTTTAGTTCAAGACATTATCAGGACCTCTGTGAGGGACAGCCTCAGGGCCTCACTTAGGGACAGCGTCAGGGCTAACTTTGGGAGAGTTTCAGGACCTTGGTAAGACATGGGTCAGGATATTAGCTCAGGATAATGTCAGGACTTTAGATATTGATGGCAGCAGCGCCTACGTTAGGAAAAGTTTCAAGGCGTTAGTTAGGAGTAGCGGGCCTCTGATAGGTCCAGTGTCAGATCCTCAGTTAGCAATAGTGTTAGGGCCTTAGTTAGGGACAGTGTCAGGGCCGGATGTAGGGCGAGCATCTAGGCCTTCGTTCGGGACAGTTTCATGGTCTTGGGACTAAATTCAGTGCCTGAGGTAGGCACAGCCTAAGGGCTTCAGTTAGCATAAGAGGCAGGACATTAGCTAGTGACCCTGTCAGTTTAACATCTAGGGATAGTGTCAGGAAATGACCTAAGGAGAGTGTGAAGACCTTTGTTACGGAGACTCTCAGGGCCTTATTCAGAAGCAGTGTTAGGGCTTCAGGTAGGGACAGCCTCAGAGCCTGACTTAGGGAGAGCGTTAGGGTCTGAGTGAGGCCTAGCATCAGACACTTAGTGGGGGACACTATCGGGGCATGACTTCGGAGCAGCATCAGGGCCTCTGTTGGATCAGCCTTAGGGTCTTAGTTAAAGACATGATCAGGGTCTGAGTTAGTCACAGCATCAAGGCCTGAGTTAGTTAGGGAAAGCTTCAGGGCCTCACTTAGGGACAGCGTCAGGGCTTACTTTGGGACAGTTTCAGGACCTTGGTAAGACATGGGACAGGTTTATAGCTCCGGATAATGTCAGGACTTTCGATGTTGATGGCAGCAGCCCTTAGTTAGAGACAGTGTCAGGCCCTGAGTTATGACTAGCATCAGAGCCTTTGTTAGATACAATGTACGGGACTGAATTAGGAGTAGAGTCAGGGCCTTAGTTAGTGACAGTGTCAGGGCCTGACTTAGGGAGAGCGACAGGGCCTGAGTGAGGCTTAGCATCAGGCCCTTAGCTGGGCACACTGTCAGGGCATGACTTTGGAGCAGCATCAGCGTCTTTGCTGGATCAGCATTAAGGTCTTCGTTAGGTACATGATCAGGACCTGAATTAGTCACAGCTTCAAGGCTTCAGTTAAGGAAAGCTTCAGGGCCTGAGTTAGGGACAGCCTCAGGTCTTCACTTAGGGACAGCGTCAGGGCTTCCTTTGGGACAGTTTCAGGACCTTGGAAAGACATAGGTCAGGATAGTAGCTCAGGATAATGTCAGGACTTTTGATAGTGATGGCAGCAGGGCCTTAGTTACAGACGGTTTCAGGGCCTGAGTTAGGCCTCGCATCAGAGACTTTGTTAGGTACAGTGTAAGGGACTGAGTTAGGAGTAGTGTCAGGGCCTTGCTTAGGGACAGTGTCAGGGTCTGATTTAGGTGTACTGTCTGAGACCTAGTTAGGGACAGTGCTAGGGCCTGAGTTAGGATTAGTGTCAAGGCCTTATTTAGGACCAGTTTCAGGGCCTTAGTTTGGACTAGCATCAGAGCCATTGTTAGGAATCGTATGAGGGCCTGAGTTAGGCATACTATCAGGGCCTTAGTTAAGGACAGTTTTAGGGCCTGAGTTAGGATTAGTGTCAAGGCCTTATTTAGGACCCATTTTAGGGCTTTAGTTTGGACTAGCAACAAAGCCTTTGTTAGGTATCATGTCGGGGCCTCAGTTAGGTGTAGTGTCAGGGCCATTGTTAGGGACAGTATCAGGGCCTGACTTAGGAGAAGTTCAGGGCCTTAGCCAGGGAAAGTGTCAGGGCCTTAGTTAGGGACATTTTCAGGGCCTGAATTAGCAGTAGTGTCAAAAGTCCTTAGTGAGGAGAGTAAGGAGTAAGTCAGGACTCAGGCCCTGACACTGTTCTTAAATAAGGCCCTGACATTCCCTGTAACACAGGTCCTGATCTGATTCCTATCATAGGCGCTGATGTTATTTACTTAACTAAGGCCCTGACACTGGTCCTAACTAAAGCTGTGACACTACTCTTAACTCAGGCCCTGACACTGTCCCTAACAAAGCCTCTGACACTACTCCTAAATCAGGCACTGACACTGTCCCTAACTAAGGCCCTGACATACACCTAACTCAGGGCCTGACACTGTCTCTAACTAAGGCCCTGATATGACTCCAAACTCAGCACTGACACTGTCACTAACTAAGGCCCTGACACTATTCATAGCTCACGCCCTAACACAACTCCTAAATCATGCCCTGACAATGTCCCTAACTAAGACCCTGACACTATTCCTAACTCAGGCGCTGACACAATACTTAAGGAAGGCCCTCACATTACTCCTAACTCAGGCCCTGAAAAGGTCCCTAACTAAGGCCGACACAACTCCTAACCCAGGCACTAACACTGTCCCTAAATAAGGCCCTGAAACTAATCCTAACTGAGGCGCTGATACAATACCTAACGAAGGCACTGATGCTACTCCTAACTAAGGCCCTGACACTACTCCTATCTCAAGCAATGACACCGTCCCTAACTTACGCCCTGACTCTACTCCTGAATCAGGCACTGACACTGGCCCTAACTTAGGCCCTGACACTACTCCTAACTAAGCAACTGACACTGTCCCTAACTAAGGCCCGGACACTACTCCTTACTCAGGCACTGACAATGTCACTAACTAAGGCCGTGACACTACTCCCAAAATAGGCACTGAGACTGTCCCGAAATATGCCCTGACAGTACTCCGAACTCAGGCACTGACACTGTCCTTAACTAAGGCCCTGATACTACTTCCACCTCAGGCACTGACACTCTCCCTAAGTAAGCCCTGACATTACTCCCAATTCCGGCATTGACACTTTCGCTAACTAAGGCCCTGAAACTACTCACAACTCAGGCCCTTACACTGTTCCTAACTACCAGTCTCAGACTACTCCTAACTCAGGCCCTGGCACTGTCCGTCACTCAGACACTGACGCTGTCCCTTAACTAAGGGTCTGACACTACTCCCAACTCAGACAGTGACACTCTCCCAAATTAAGGCCTTGACACTACTCTTAACTCAGGCCCTGACACAGTCCATAATAAAGACCCTGAAACTAATCCCAACTCAGGCCCTGGCACTGTCCGTAACTAAGGGCCTGACACTACTCCCATCTCAGCAACTGACACCATCCCTAACTATGGCCCTGACACTACTCCCAACTCAGGCACTGGCGCTGTCTCTAACTAAGGCACTGGCACTACTCCCAACACCAGCACTGACACTCTCCCTAATTAAGGTCCTGACACTACTCCCAACTCAGCCACTGACACTGTTCCTAACTAAGGCCCTGACAATACTCCTAACTCAGCCACTGACACTACCGTAAATAAGGCCCTGACTCCACTCCTAACTCAGGCACTGTCACTGTCACTAAATAAGGCCATTACACTTCTCTTACCTCAACAACTGACACTCTCCGTAACTAAGGCTTTGACACAATACTTAACTCATGCCCTGACACT
Source organism: Balaenoptera acutorostrata (assembly GCF_949987535.1). Lineage (NCBI taxonomy): Eukaryota > Metazoa > Chordata > Mammalia > Artiodactyla > Balaenopteridae > Balaenoptera > Balaenoptera acutorostrata. Next base: position 18,445,437 of record NC_080067.1, read on the forward strand.
GTCCTTAACTAAGACCCTGAGAGTACTCCCAACTCAGTCCCTGACACTGTTCCTAACTACGGCCCAGAGACTACTGCCAATTCAGGCCCTGACACTGTCCCTAACTAAGGCACTGATATTACTCCCACCTCAGGCCCTGACACTGTCCCTAACTAAGGCCCTGACACTACTCCCAACTCAGCCACTGACACTGTCCCTAAGGCCCTGACACTACCTCCAACTCAGGCACTGACACTATCCCTAACTACAGCCCTGACAGTACTCCCAACTCAGGCACTGACACTGTCCCTAACTAAGGCCCTGACATTACTCTCAACTCAGGCACTAACACTCTCCCTAAATAAGGCCCTGAAACTATTCCTAACTGAGGCGCTGATACAATACCTAACGAAGGCACTGATGCTACTCCTAACTAAGGCCCTGACACTACTCCTATCTCAAGCAATGACACTGTCCCTAACTTAGGCCCTGACTCTACTCCTGACTCAGGCACTGACACTGCCCCTAACTAAGGCCCTGACACTACTCCTAACTAAGCAACTGACACCGTCCATAACTAAGGCCCGGACACTACTCCTTACTCAGGCACTGACACTGTCCCTAACTAAGGCCCTGACATTACTCCCAACTTAGGCACTGTCACTGTCCCTAACTAAGGCCCTGACTCTACTCCCATCTCAGCCACTGACACTGTCCCTAAGACCCTGACACTACCTCCAACTCAGGCACTGACACTATCCCTAACTACAGCCCTGACACTTCTCCTAACTCAGGCACTGACACTGTCCCTTACTAATATCCTGACACAACTCCCAACTCAGGCACTGACATTGTTCCTAACATAGGCCCTGACACTAATCCCAACATAGGCCCTGAGACTGTCCCAGAATACGCCCTGACAGTACTCCCAACTCAGGCAATGACACTGTCCCTAACTAAGGCCCTGACACTACTTCCAAACTAGGCACTGACATTGTCCCTAACTAAGGCCCTGACAATACTCTCAACTCAGGCACTAATACTGTCCCTAACTAAGGACTTGACACTCCTCTTAACTCAGGCCCTGGCACAGTCCCTAACAAAGGCCTGCCACTACCCCCAACTCTGGCACTGAGAGTGTCCCTAACTACGGCCATCACACTACTCCTAACTCAGGCACTGACGCTGTCCCTAAGTAAGGCCCTGACACTACTCCCAACGCAGGCACTGACGCTGTCCCTAACTAAGGCTCTGACACTACTCCCAACACAGGCATTGACACTGTCCCTAACTAAGGCCCTCACACTACTACTTACTTAGGCACTGACACGCTACCTAACTAAGGCCCTGAGACTACTTCTACCTCAGACCCTGACACTGTCCCTAACGAAGGGCCTGATACTACTCCCAACACAGGCACTGACACTCTCCCTAACTAAGGCCTTGACACTACTTTTAACTCATGCCCTGATGCTGTCCCCAAAAAAGACCCTGAGACTATTCCCAACTCAGGCACTGACACTCTCCCTAACTAAGACCCTGACACTACTCCCATCTCAGCCACTGACACTGTCCCTAATGCCCTGACACTACTTCCAACTCAGGCACTGACACTGTCCCTAACTAGGCCCTGACACTACTCCCAACTCAGGCACTGACACTGTCCCTTACTAATATCCTGACACAACTCCCAACTCAGGCACTGACATTGTTCCTAACATAGGCCCTGACACTAATCCCAACATAGGCCCTGAGACTGTCCCAGAATACGCCCTGACAGTACTCCCAACTCAGGCAATGACACTGTCCCTAACTAAGGCCCTGACACTACTTCCAAACTAGGCACTGACATTGTCCCTAACTAAGGCCCTGACAATACTCTCAACTCAGGCACTAACACTGTCCCTAACTAAGGACTTGACACTCCTCTTAACTCAGGCCCTGGCACAGTCCCTAACAAAGGCCTGCCACTACCCCCAACTCTGGCACTGAGAGTGTCCCTAACTACGGCCATCACACTACTCCTAACTCAGGCACTGACGCTGTCCCTAAGTAAGGCCCTGACACTACTCCCAACGCAGGCACTGACGCTGTCCCTAACTAAGGCTCTGACACTACTCCCAACACAGGCATTGACACTGTCCCTAACTAAGGCCCTCACACTACTACTTACTTAGGCACTGACACGCTACCTAACTAAGGCCCTGAGACTACTTCTACCTCAGACCCTGACACTGTCCCTAACGAAGGGCCTGATACTACTCCCAACACAGGCACTGACACTCTCCCTAACTAAGGCCTTGACACTACTTTTAACTCATGCCCTGATGCTGTCCCCAAAAAAGACCCTGAGACTATTCCCAACTCAGGCACTGACACTCTCCCTAACTAAGACCCTGACACTACTCCCATCTCAGCCACTGACACTGTCCCTAATGCCCTGACACTACTTCCAACTCAGGCACTGACACTGTCCCTAACTAGGCCCTGACACTACTCCCAACTCAGGCACTGACACTGTTCCTAACTACCGGTCTCAGACTACTCCTAACTTAGGCCCTGACACTATTCCTAACACAGTCACTGACACTGTCCCTAACTAAGGTCCTGAGACTATTCCTAACTCAGACCCTGACACTGTCCATAACTTAGGCCATGTCACTACTCCCAACTCAGGCACTGACGCTGTTCCTAACTAAGGGTCTGACACTACTCCAAACTGAGACACTGACAGGCTTCCAAATTAAGGCCTTGACACTACTCTTAACTCAGGCCCTGACACTGTCCATAATAAAGACCCTGACAAAAATCCCAACTTAGGCACTGACAATGTCCGCAACTAAGGCCCTGACACTATTCCCATCTCAGCCACTGACACTGTCCCTAACTATGGCCCTGACACTACTCCCAATGCAAGCACTGGTGCTGTCCCTAACTAAGGCACTGGCACTACTCCCAACTCGCCCTGGCGCTGTCCCTAACTAAGGCTCTGACACTACTCCCAATTCAGGCAATGACAGTGTCCCTAACTGAGGCAATGATACTACTCCCAACTCAAGCACTAAGGCTCTGGATCATTGTGATGACAAGCGCCATGGAGCACTGTGATGACAAGGGCCATGGAACATTTTGATGACAGTGGTCCCATGGCATTTTGAATGACAGGGGCCATGAAGCATTGTGATGACAAGAGTCATGGAGACTTGTGATGACAGGGGGCATGGAGCTTTGTGATTTCACAGGCATGGAGCATTTTAGACAAGGGTCATGGAGCCTTGTGATGAAAGGGGTCATGGAGACTTGTGATGATAAGGGCATGGAGCATTGTGATGACAATGGCATGTAGCATTGCGATGACCAAGGTCATGGAGCATTGTGATGACAGGGGTTATGGAGCATTGTGATGACAAGGGCGTAGAGCATTGTGATGACAGTGGTCATGGAACATTGTGACGATAAGGGCATCGAGCCGAGTTAGGGACAGTCTAGCGGCCTTGGGACTAAATTCAGTGCCTGAATTAGGCACAGCATAAGGTCTTTAGTTAGCATAAGAGGTAGGACATTAGCTCGGGACAGGGTTAGGGTAAAGGCTTGGAATCGTGTCAGGAAATGACCTAAGGATAGTGTGAAGACCTTTGTTACCGAGACTCTCAGGGACTTATTCAGAAGCAGTGTTAGGGCTTCAGGTAGGGACAGCATCAGGGCCTGACTTAGGGAGAGCGACAGGGCCTGAGTGAGGCCTAATGTCAGGCCCTTAGCTGGGGACAATGTCAGGGAATGACTTAGGAGCAGCATCAGTGCCTTTGTTGGCTCAGCTTTAGGCTCCTAGGTAAAGACATGACCGGAGCCCTAGTTAGTCACAGCGTCAAGGCCTCAGTTAGGGAAAGCTTCAGGGTCTGAGTTACAGACAGCCTCAGGTCTTCACTTAAAGACAGTGACAGGGCTTTCTTCGGGACAGTGTCAGGACCTTGGTTAGAAATGAGTCAGGATATTAGCTCAGGAGAGTGTCAGGATTTTAGGTATTGCTGGCAGCAGGGCCTATATTAAGGACAGATTCTGCGCCTTTGTTAGATTCAGTGTCATGGCCTTAGTTAGGAGTAGTCAGGGCCTTAGTTAGGGAGAGCATTAGGGTTTCAGTTCGCATAAGATGCAGGAGATTATCTCGGGACAGAGTCAGGTTCCAGGCCAGAGATAGTGAAAGGAAATGACCAAGGGATAACGAGAAGACCTTAGTTATTGAGAGCATCAGGGCCTTAGTTAGCAGCAGCGTGAGCGCCTTAATCAGGACCAGTGCCAGGGCTTGATGTATGGACAGCATCAGAGCCTAACTAAGGTACAGCAACAGGGCCTAAGTGAGGCCTATCTTTAGGGCCTGAGTAAGGGACAGTATCCGGGCATGACTTAGGAGCAGCATAAAGGCCTCTGTAGGATCAGCATTAGGGTCTTCGTTAAAGCTATTATCAGGGCCTCCGTTAGGGATAGCCTCAAGGCCTCACTTAGGGACAGCGTCAGGGCTTACTTTGGGAAAGTTTCAGGACCTTGGTAAGACATGGGTCAGGCTATTAGCTCAGGATAATATCAGGTGTTCAGATATTGACGGCAGCAGGGCCTTAGTTAGAGGCAGTGTCAGGGCCTAAGTTAGGACTAGCATCAGAGCCTTTGTTAGGTACAGTGTCAGTGACTGAGTTAGGTGTAGTGTCAGAGCCTTAGTTAGGGACAGTGTCAGGGCCTGCATTAGGACGAGCCTCCAGGCCTCAGTTAGGGACAGGTTCACGGCCTCGGACCTAAATTCAGGGCCTCATTTAGGGACAGAATCAGGGATTTAGCTAGCAGAAGGGGATCTACAGCTGAAAGCAACCTGAACACCACCACAAGCAGATGCAGAAGTGAACCATGCACGCTCCTATGAAGGAAGATTCCACAGCAGTTGAGTACATTTTGTTTAAAGTTAGTAACACTATAAAAATTATGTTTTGAAGAAAACTATATTCAGAAGATGAATGAATCTCGTTCTAAAGAATCTCTTTAGCTAATCTCGACATTAGCTAAAGAGCAGGTTAGGTTAAGGTCTAGGGAGAGTGTCAGGAAATGACCTAGGGATAGTGTCAAGACCTTAGTTACTTAGCACATCAGGACCTAATTTAGGAGCAGTGAGTGTCAGGGCTTCGGGTAGGAACAGCGTCAGAGCCTGACTTAGGGAGTGGGACAGGGCCTGAGTGAGGCCTAGCGTCAGGGCCTTAGCTAGAGACAGTGTCAGGGCATGACTTAGGAGCAGCCTAAGAGCCACGGTAGGATCAGCCTCAGGGGCTATGTTAAAGATATTCTCAGGGCCTCTGTTAGGGACAGCCTCAAGGCCTCACTTCGAGACAGCATCAGGGCTTCCTTAGGGACAGTTTCAGGACCTTGGTAAGAGATGGGTCAAGAAATTAGCTCAGGATAGTGTCAGGACTTTAGATATTGACGGCCGCAGGGCCTTAGTTAGGGACAGTGTCAGGCCCAGAATTAGGACGAACATCGAGGCCTTAGGTACGGACAGGGTCACAGCCTCGAGAGTAATTTTAGGCCCTTCGTTAAGGACAGCAGCAGGGCTGTAGTTAGCATAAGAGGCACGACATTTGCTAGGGACAGGCTCCGGTTATGGTCTAGGGATAGTGTCAGGAAAGGACCTAAGCATAGTGTCAAAACCTTAGTTACTGAGAGTATCAGATCCTTATTTAGAACCAGTGTCAGGGCTTCAGGTAGGGACAGCATCAGAGCCTGACTTAGGGAGAGCGACAGGGCCTGAGTGAGGCCTAGCGTCAGGCCCTTAGCTGAGGACACTGTCAGGGCATGACTTAGGAACAGAATCAGCGCCTCTGTTGGATCAGCCTTAGCGTCTTTGTTACAGATATGATCAGGGCCTGACTTAGTCACAGCTTCAAGGCCTCACTTAGGGAAAGCTTCAGGGCCTGAGTTAGGGACAGCCTCAGTTCTTAACATAGGGACAGCGACAGGGCTTTCTTAGGGACAGTGTCAGGACCTTGGTTAGAAATATGTCAGGATATTAACTCAGGCTAGTGTCCAGTTTTTAGTTATTGCTGACAGCAGGGCCTATATTAGGGGCAAATTCTGAGCCTTACTTCGAGACAGCGTCAGGGCCTGAGTTACGACTAGCATCAGAGCCCTTGTAAAGTACAGTGTCAGGGACTGAGTTAGGTGTAGTGTCAGGGCTTTAGTTAGGGACAGTGTCAGCGCCTCAGTTAGGATGAGCCTCCAACCTCAGTTAGGGACAGGTTGACGGCCTCGGGACTAATTTCAGGCTCTTAGTTCGAGACAGCATCAGGGATTTAGTTAGCCTAAGAGGCTCGACAATAGCTAAAGACAAGTTTAGGTTAAGATCTAGGGATAGTGTCAGGAAATGACCTAGGGGTAGTGTCAAGACCATAGCTAATTAGAGCATCAGTGCCTAATTTAGGCCCAGTGTCAGGGCTTCAGGTAGGGACAGAGTCTTAGCCTGACTTAGGGAGAGCGACAGGGCCTGAGTGATGCCTAGAGTCAGGGCCTTAGCTACGGACAGCGTCAGGGCATGACATAGGATCAACTTAAGGGTCTCTGTAAGATCAGCATTAGAGTTTAGTTCAAGACATTATCAGGACCTCTGTGAGGGACAGCCTCAGGGCCTCACTTAGGGACAGCGTCAGGGCTAACTTTGGGAGAGTTTCAGGACCTTGGTAAGACATGGGTCAGGATATTAGCTCAGGATAATGTCAGGACTTTAGATATTGATGGCAGCAGCGCCTACGTTAGGAAAAGTTTCAAGGCGTTAGTTAGGAGTAGCGGGCCTCTGATAGGTCCAGTGTCAGATCCTCAGTTAGCAATAGTGTTAGGGCCTTAGTTAGGGACAGTGTCAGGGCCGGATGTAGGGCGAGCATCTAGGCCTTCGTTCGGGACAGTTTCATGGTCTTGGGACTAAATTCAGTGCCTGAGGTAGGCACAGCCTAAGGGCTTCAGTTAGCATAAGAGGCAGGACATTAGCTAGTGACCCTGTCAGTTTAACATCTAGGGATAGTGTCAGGAAATGACCTAAGGAGAGTGTGAAGACCTTTGTTACGGAGACTCTCAGGGCCTTATTCAGAAGCAGTGTTAGGGCTTCAGGTAGGGACAGCATCAGAGCCTGACTTAGGGAGAGCGTTAGGGTCTGAGTGAGGCCTAGCATCAGACACTTAGTGGGGGACACTATCGGGGCATGACTTCGGAGCAGCATCAGGGCCTCTGTTGGATCAGCCTTAGGGTCTTAGTTAAAGACATGATCAGGGTCTGAGTTAGTCACAGCATCAAGGCCTGAGTTAGTTAGGGAAAGCTTCAGGGCCTCACTTAGGGACAGCGTCAGGGCTTACTTTGGGACAGTTTCAGGACCTTGGTAAGACATGGGACAGGTTTATAGCTCCGGATAATGTCAGGACTTTCGATGTTGATGGCAGCAGCCCTTAGTTAGAGACAGTGTCAGGCCCTGAGTTATGACTAGCATCAGAGCCTTTGTTAGATACAATGTACGGGACTGAATTAGGAGTAGAGTCAGGGCCTTAGTTAGTGACAGTGTCAGGGCCTGACTTAGGGAGAGCGACAGGGCCTGAGTGAGGCTTAGCATCAGGCCCTTAGCTGGGCACACTGTCAGGGCATGACTTTGGAGCAGCATCAGCGTCTTTGCTGGATCAGCATTAAGGTCTTCGTTAGGTACATGATCAGGACCTGAATTAGTCACAGCTTCAAGGCTTCAGTTAAGGAAAGCTTCAGGGCCTGAGTTAGGGACAGCCTCAGGTCTTCACTTAGGGACAGCGTCAGGGCTTCCTTTGGGACAGTTTCAGGACCTTGGAAAGACATAGGTCAGGATAGTAGCTCAGCATAATGTCAGGACTTTTGATAGTGATGGCAGCAGGGCCTTAGTTACAGACGGTTTCAGGGCCTGAGTTAGGCCTCGCATCAGAGACTTTGTTAGGTACAGTGTAAGGGACTGAGTTAGGAGTAGTGTCAGGGCCTTGCTTAGGGACAGTGTCAGGGTCTGATTTAGGTGTACTGTCTGAGACCTAGTTAGGGACAGTGCTAGGGCCTGAGTTAGGATTAGTGTCAAGGCCTTATTTAGGACCAGTTTCAGGGCCTTAGTTTGGACTAGCATCAGAGCCATTGTTAGGAATCGTATGAGGGCCTGAGTTAGGCATACTATCATGGCCTTAGTTAAGGACAGTTTTAGGGCCTGAGTTAGGATTAGTGTCAAGGCCTTATTTAGGACCCATTTTAGGGCTTTAGTTTGGACTAGCAACAAAGCCTTTGTTAGGTATCATGTCTGGGCCTCAGTTAGGTGTAGTGTCAGGGCCATTGTTAGGGACAGTATCAGGGCCTGACTTAGGAGAAGTTCAGGGCCTTAGCCAGGGAAAGTGTCAGGGCCTTAGTTAGGGACATTATCAGGGCCTGAATTAGCAGTAGTGTCAAAAGTCCTTAGTGAGGAGAGTAAGGAGTAAGTCAGGACTCAAGCCCTGACACTGTTCTTAAATAAGGCCCTGACATTCCCTGTAACACAGGTCCTGATCTGATTCCTATCATAGGCGCTGATGTTATTTACTTAACTAAGGCCCTGACACTGGTCCTAACTAAAGCTGTGACACTACTCTTAACTCAGGCCCTGACACTGTCCCTAACAAAGCCTCTGACACTACTCCTAAATCAGGCACTGACACTGTCCCTAACTAAGGCCCTGACATACACCTAACTCAGGGCCTGACACTGTCTCTAACTAAGGCCCTGATATGACTCCAAACTCAGCACTGACACTGTCACTAACTAAGGCCCTGACACTATTCATAGCTCACGCCCTAACACAACTCCTAAATCATGCCCTGACAATGTCCCTAACTAAGACCCTGACACTATTCCTAACTCAGGCGCTGACACAATACTTAAGGAAGGCCCTGACATTACTCCTAACTCAGGCCCTGAAAAGGTCCCTAACTAAGGCCGACACAACTCCTAACCCAGGCACTAACACTGTCCCTAAATAAGGCCCTGAAACTAATCCTAACTGAGGCGCTGATACAATACCTAACGAAGGCACTGATGCTACTCCTAACTAAGGCCCTGACACTACTCCTATCTCAAGCAATGACACCGTCCCTAACTTACGCCCTGACTCTACTCCTGAATCAGGCACTGACACTGGCCCTAACTTAGGCCCTGACACTACTCCTAACTAAGCAACTGACACTGTCCCTAACTAAGGCCCGGACACTACTCCTTACTCAGGCACTGACAATGTCACTAACTAAGGCCGTGACACTACTCCCAAAATAGGCACTGAGACTGTCCCGAAATATGCCCTGACAGTACTCCGAACTCAGGCACTGACACTGTCCTTAACTAAGGCCCTGATACTACTTCCACCTCAGGCACTGACACTCTCCCTAAGTAAGCCCTGACATTACTCCCAATTCCGGCATTGACACTTTCGCTAACTAAGGCCCTGAAACTACTCACAACTCAGGCCCTTACACTGTTCCTAACTACCAGTCTCAGACTACTCCTAACTCAGGCCCTGGCACTGTCCGTCACTCAGACACTGACGCTGTCCCTTAACTAAGGGTCTGACACTACTCCCAACTCAGACAGTGACACTCTCCCAAATTAAGGCCTTGACACTACTCTTAACTCAGGCCCTGACACAGTCCATAATAAAGACCCTGAAACTAATCCCAACTCAGGCCCTGGCACTGTCCGTAACTAAGGGCCTGACACTACTCCCATCTCAGCAACTGACACCATCCCTAACTATGGCCCTGACACTACTCCCAACTCAGGCACTGGCGCTGTCTCTAACTAAGGCACTGGCACTACTCCCAACACCAGCACTGACACTCTCCCTAATTAAGGTCCTGACACTACTCCCAACTCAGCCACTGACACTGTTCCTAACTAAGGCCCTGACAATTCTCCTAACTCAGCCACTGGCACTACCGTAAATAAGGCCCTGACTCCACTCCTAACTCAGGCACTGTCACTGTCACTAAATAAGGCCATTACACTTCTCTTACCTCAACAACTGACACTCTCCGTAACTAAGGCTTTGACACAATACTTAACTCATGCCCTGACACTGTCCTTAACTAAGACCCTGAGAGTACTCCCAACTCAGTCCCTGACACTGTTCCTAACTACGGCCCAGAGACTACTGCCAATTCAGGCCCTGACACTGTCCCTAACTAAGGCACTGATATTACTCCCACCTCAGGCACTGACACTGTCCCTAACTAAGGCCCTGACACTACTCCCAACTCAGCCACTGACACTGTCCCTAACTAAGGCCCTGACATTACTCTCAACTCAGGCACTAACACTGTCCCTAAATAAGGCCCTGAAACTATTCCTAACTGAGGCGCTGATACAATACCTAACGAAGGCACTGATGCTACTCCTAACTAAGGCCCTGACACTACTCCTATCTCAAGCAATGACACTGTCCCTAACTTAGGCCCTGACTCTACTCCTGACTCAGGCACTGACACTGGCCCTAACTTAGGCCCTGACACTACTCCTAACTAAGCAACTGACACCGTCCATAACTAAGGCCCGGACACTACTCCTTACTCAGGCACTGACACTGTCCCTAACTAAGGCCCTGACATTACTCCCAACTTAGGCACTGTCACTGTCCCTAACTAAGGCCTTGACACAACTCCCAAATCAGGCACTGACACTGTCCCTAACTAAGGCCCTGACTCTACTCCCATCTCAGCCACTGACACTGTCCCTAAGACCCTGACACTACCTCCAACTCAGGCACTGACACTATCCCTAACTACAGCCCTGACACTTCTCCTAACTCAGGCACTGACACTGTCCCTTACTAATATCCTGACACAACTCCCAACTCAGGCACTGACATTGTTCCTAACATAGGCCCTGACACTAATCCCAACATAGGCCCTGAGACTGTCCCAGAATACGCCCTGACAGTACTCCCAACTCAGGCAATGACACTGTCCCTAACTAAGGCCCTGACACTACTTCCAAACTAGGCACTGACATTGTCCCTAACTAAGGCCCTGACAATACTCTCAACTCAGGCACTAACACTGTCCCTAACTAAGGACTTGACACTCCTCTTAACTCAGGCCCTGGCACAGTCCCTAACAAAGGCCTGCCACTACCCCCAACTCTGGCACTGAGAGTGTCCCTAACTACGGCCATCACACTACTCCTAACTCAGGCACTGACGCTGTCCCTAAGTAAGGCCCTGACACTACTCCCAACGCAGGCACTGACGCTGTCCCTAACTAAGGCTCTGACACTACTCCCAACACAGGCATTGACACTGTCCCTAACTAAGGCCCTCACACTACTACTTACTTAGGCACTGACACGCTACCTAACTAAGGCCCTGAGACTACTTCTACCTCAGACCCTGACACTGTCCCTAACGAAGGGCCTGATACTACTCCCAACACAGGCACTGACACTCTCCCTAACTAAGGCCTTGACACTACTTTTAACTCATGCCCTGATGCTGTCCCCAAAAAAGACCCTGAGACTATTCCCAACTCAGGCACTGACACTCTCCCTAACTAAGACCCTGACACTACTCCCATCTCAGCCACTGACACTGTCCCTAATGCCCTGACACTACTTCCAACTCAGGCACTGACACTGTCCCTAACTAGGCCCTGACACTACTCCCAACTCAGGCACTGACACTGTCCCTAACTAAGGCCCTGACAGAACTCCCAACTCCGGCACTGACACTTTCTCTAACTAAGGCCCTGAAACTACTCACAACTCAGGCCCTGACACTGTTCCTAACTACCGGTCTCAGACTACTCCTAACTTAGGCCCTGACACTATTCCTAACACAGTCACTGACACTGTCCCTAACTAAGGTCCTGAGACTATTCCTAACTCAGACCCTGACACTGTCCATAACTTAGGCCATGTCACTACTCCCAACTCAGGCACTGACGCTGTTCCTAACTAAGGGTCTGACACTACTCCAAACTGAGACACTGACACGCTTCCAAATTAAGGCCTTGACACTACTCTTAACTCAGGCCCTGACACTGTCCATAATAAAGACCCTGACAAAAATCCCAACTTAGGCACTGACAATGTCCGCAACTAAGGCCCTGACACTATTCCCATCTCAGCCACTGACACTGTCCCTAACTATGGCCCTGACACTACTCCCAATGCAAGCACTGGTGCTGTCCCTAACTAAGGCACTGGCACTACTCCCAACTCGCCCTGGCGCTGTCCCTAACTAAGGCTCTGACACTACTCCCAATTCAGGCAATGACAGTGTCCCTAACTGAGGCAATGATACTACTCCCAACTCAAGCACTAAGGCTCTGGATCATTGTGATGACAAGCGCCATGGAGCACTGTGATGACAAGGGCCATGGAACATTTTGATGACAGTGGTCCTATGGCATTTTGAATGACAGGGGCCATGAAGCATTGTGATGACAAGAGTCATGGAGACTTGTGATGACAGGGGGCATGGAGCTTTGTGATTTCACAGGCATGGAGCATTTTAGACAAGGGTCATGGAGCCTTGTGATGAAAGGGGTCATGGAGACTTGTGATGATAAGGGCATGGAGCATTGTGATGACAATGGCATGTAGCATTGCGATGACCAAGGTCATGGAGCATTGTGATGACAGGGGTTATGGAGCATTGTGATGACAAGGGCGTAGAGCATTGTGATGACAGTGGTCATGGAACATTGTGACGATAAGGGCATCGAGCCGAGTTAGGGACAGTCTAGCGGCCTTGGGACTAAATTCAGTGCCTGAATTAGGCACAGCATAAGGTCTTTAGTTAGCATAAGAGGTAGGACATTAGCTCGGGACAGGGTTAGGGTAAAGGCTTGGAATCGTGTCAGGAAATGACCTAAGGATAGTGTGAAGACCTTTGTTACCGAGACTCTCAGGGACTTATTCAGAAGCAGTGTTAGGGCTTCAGGTAGGGACAGCATCAGGGCCTGACTTAGGGAGAGCGACAGGGCCTGAGTGAGGCCTAATGTCAGGCCCTTAGCTGGGGACACTGTCAGGGAATGACTTAGGAGCAGCATCAGTGCCTTTGTTGGATCAGCTTTAGGCTCCTAGGTAAAGACATGACCGGAGCCCTAGGTAGTCACAGCGTCAAGGCCTCAGTTAGGGAAAGCTTCAGGGTCTGAGTTACAGACAGCCTCAGGTCTTCACTTAAAGACAGTGACAGGGCTTTCTTCGGGACAGTGTCAGGACCTTGGTTAGAAATGAGTCAGGATATTAGCTCAGGAGAGTGTCAGGATTTTAGGTATTGCTGGCAGCAGGGCCTATATTAAGGACAGATTCTGGGCCTTTGTTAGATTCAGTGTCATGGCCTTAGTTAGGAGTAGTCAGGGCCTTAGTTAGGGAGAGCATTAGGGTTTCAGTTCGCATAAGATGCAGGAGATTATCTCGGGACAGAGTCAGGTTCCAGGCCAGAGATAGTGAAAGGAAATGACCAAGGGATAACGAGAAGACCTTAGTTATTGAGAGCATCAGGGCCTTAGTTAGCAGCAGCGTGAGCGCCTTAATCAGGACCAGTGCCAGAGCTTGATGTATGGACAGCATCAGAGCCTAACTAAGGTACAGCAACAGGGCCTAAGTGAGGCCTATCTTTAGGGCCTGAGTAAGGGACAGTATCCGGGCATGACTTAGGAGCAGCATAAAGGCCTCTGTAGGATCAGCATTAGGGTCTTCGTTAAAGCTATTATCAGGGCCTCCGTTAGGGATAGCCTCAAGGCCTCACTTAGGGACAGCGTCAGGGCTTACTTTGGGAAAGTTTCAGGACCTTGGTAAGACATGGGTCAGGCTATTAGCTCAGGATAATATCAGGTGTTCAGATATTGACGGCAGCAGGGCCTTAGTTAGAGGCAGTGTCAGGGCCTAAGTTAGGACTAGCATCAGAGCCTTTGTTAGGTACAGTGTCAGTGACTGAGTTAGGTGTAGTGTCAGAGCCTTAGTTAGGGACAGTGTCAGGGCCTGCATTAGGACGAGCCTCCAGGCCTCAGTTAGGGACAGGTTCACGGCCTCGGACCTAAATTCAGGGCCTCATTTAGGGACAGAATCAGGGATTTAGCTAGCAGAAGGGGATCTACAGCTGAAAGCAACCTGAACACCACCACAAGCAGATGCAGAAGTGAACCATGCACGCTCCTATGAAGGAAGATTCCACAGCAGTTGAGTACATTTTGTTTAAAGTTAGTAACACTATAAAAATTATGTTTTGAAGAAAACTATATTCAGAAGATGAATGAATCTCGTTCTAAAGAATCTCTTTAGCTAATCTCGACAGTAGCTAAAGAGCAGGTTAGGTTAAGGTCTAGGGAGAGTGTCAGGAAATGACCTAGGGATAGTGTCAAGACCTTAGTTACTTAGCACATCAGGACCTAATTTAGGAGCAGTGAGTGTCAGGGCTTCGGGTAGGAACAGCGTCAGAGCCTGACTTAGGGAGTGGGACAGGGCCTGAGTGAGGCCTAGCGTCAGGGCCTTAGCTAGAGACAGTGTCAGGGCATGACTTAGGAGCAGCCTAAGAGCCACGGTAGGATCAGCCTCAGGGGCTATGTTAAAGATATTCTCAGGGCCTCTGTTAGGGACAGCCTCAAGGCCTCACTTCGAGACAGCATCAGGGCTTCCTTAGGGACAGTTTCAGGACCTTGGTAAGAGATGGGTCAAGAAATTAGCTCAGGATAGTGTCAGGACTTTAGATATTGACGGCCGCAGGGCCTTAGTTAGGGACAGTGTCAGGCCCAGAATTAGGACGAACATCGAGGCCTTAGGTACGGACAGGGTCACAGCCTCGAGAGTAATTTTAGGCCCTTCGTTAAGGACAGCAGCAGGGCTGTAGTTAGCATAAGAGGCACGACATTTGCTAGGGACAGGCTCCGGTTATGGTCTAGGGATAGTGTCAGGAAAGGACCTAAGCATAGTGTCAAAACCTTAGTTACTGAGAGTATCAGATCCTTATTTAGAACCAGTGTCAGGGCTTCAGGTAGGGACAGCATCAGAGCCTGACTTAGGGAGAGCGACAGGGCCTGAGTGAGGCCTAGCGTCAGGCCCTTAGCTGAGGACACTGTCAGGGCATGACTTAGGAACAGAATCAGCGCCTCTGTTGGATCAGCCTTAGCGTCTTTGTTACAGATATGATCAGGGCCTGACTTAGTCACAGCTTCAAGGCCTCACTTAGGGAAAGCTTCAGGGCCTGAGTTAGGGACAGCCTCAGTTCTTAACATAGGGACAGCGACAGGGCTTTCTTAGGGACAGTGTCAGGACCTTGGTTAGAAATATGTCAGGATATTAACTCAGGCTAGTGTCCAGTTTTTAGTTATTGCTGACAGCAGGGCCTATATTAGGGGCAAATTCTGAGCCTTACTTCGAGACAGCGTCAGGGCCTGAGTTACGACTAGCATCAGAGCCCTTGTAAAGTACAGTGTCAGGGACTGAGTTAGGTGTAATGTCAGGGCTTTAGTTAGGGACAGTGTCAGCGCCTCAGTTAGGATGAGCCTCCAACCTCAGTTAGGGACAGGTTGACGGCCTCGGGACTAATTTCAGGCTCTTAGTTCGAGACAGCATCAGGGATTTAGTTAGCCTAAGAGGCTCGACAATAGCTAAAGACAAGTTTAGGTTAAGATCTAGGGATAGTGTCAGGAAATGACCTAGGGGTAGTGTCAAGACCATAGCTAATTAGAGCATCAGTGCCTAATTTAGGCCCAGTGTCAGGGCTTCAGGTAGGGACAGAGTCTTAGCCTGACTTAGGGAGAGCGACAGGGCCTGAGTGATGCCTAGAGTCAGGGCCTTAGCTACGGACAGCGTCAGGGCATGACATAGGATCAACTTAAGGGTCTCTGTAAGATCAGCATTAGAGTTTAGTTCAAGACATTATCAGGACCTCTGTGAGGGACAGCCTCAGGGCCTCACTTAGGGACAGCGTCAGGGCTAACTTTGGGAGAGTTTCAGGACCTTGGTAAGACATGGGTCAGGATATTAGCTCAGGATAATGTCAGGACTTTAGATATTGATGGCAGCAGCGCCTACGTTAGGAAAAGTTTCAAGGCGTTAGTTAGGAGTAGCGGGCCTCTGATAGGTCCAGTGTCAGATCCTCAGTTAGCAATAGTGTTAGGGCCTTAGTTAGGGACAGTGTCAGGGCCGGATGTAGGGCGAGCATCTAGGCCTTCGTTCGGGACAGTTTCATGGTCTTGGGACTAAATTCAGTGCCTGAGGTAGGCACAGCCTAAGGGCTTCAGTTAGCATAAGAGGCAGGACATTAGCTAGTGACCCTGTCAGTTTAACATCTAGGGATAGTGTCAGGAAATGACCTAAGGAGAGTGTGAAGACCTTTGTTACGGAGACTCTCAGGGCCTTATTCAGAAGCAGTGTTAGGGCTTCAGGTAGGGACAGCATCAGAGCCTGACTTAGGGAGAGCGTTAGGGTCTGAGTGAGGCCTAGCATCAGACACTTAGTGGGGGACACTATCGGGGCATGACTTCGGAGCAGCATCAGGGCCTCTGTTGGATCAGCCTTAGGGTCTTAGTTAAAGACATGATCAGGGTCTGAGTTAGTCACAGCATCAAGGCCTGAGTTAGTTAGGGAAAGCTTCAGGGCCTCACTTAGGGACAGCGTCAGGGCTTACTTTGGGACAGTTTCAGGACCTTGGTAAGACATGGGACAGGTTTATAGCTCCGGATAATGTCAGGACTTTCGATGTTGATGGCAGCAGCCCTTAGTTAGAGACAGTGTCAGGCCCTGAGTTATGACTAGCATCAGAGCCTTTGTTAGATACAATGTACGGGACTGAATTAGGAGTAGAGTCAGGGCCTTAGTTAGTGACAGTGTCAGGGCCTGACTTAGGGAGAGCGACAGGGCCTGAGTGAGGCTTAGCATCAGGCCCTTAGCTGGGCACACTGTCAGGGCATGACTTTGGAGCAGCATCAGCGTCTTTGCTGGATCAGCATTAAGGTCTTCGTTAGGTACATGATCAGGACCTGAATTAGTCACAGCTTCAAGGCTTCAGTTAAGGAAAGCTTCAGGGCCTGAGTTAGGGACAGCCTCAGGTCTTCACTTAGGGACAGCGTCAGGGCTTCCTTTGGGACAGTTTCAGGACCTTGGAAAGACATAGGTCAGGATAGTAGCTCAGCATAATGTCAGGACTTTTGATAGTGATGGCAGCAGGGCCTTAGTTACAGACGGTTTCAGGGCCTGAGTTAGGCCTCGCATCAGAGACTTTGTTAGGTACAGTGTAAGGGACTGAGTTAGGAGTAGTGTCAGGGCCTTGCTTAGGGACAGTGTCAGGGTCTGATTTAGGTGTACTGTCTGAGACCTAGTTAGGGACAGTGCTAGGGCCTGAGTTAGGATTAGTGTCAAGGCCTTATTTAGGACCAGTTTCAGGGCCTTAGTTTGGACTAGCATCAGAGCCATTGTTAGGAATCGTATGAGGGCCTGAGTTAGGCATACTATCATGGCCTTAGTTAAGGACAGTTTTAGGGCCTGAGTTAGGATTAGTGTCAAGGCCTTATTTAGGACCCATTTTAGGGCTTTAGTTTGGACTAGCAACAAAGCCTTTGTTAGGTATCATGTCGGGGCCTCAGTTAGGTGTAGTGTCAGGGCCATTGTTAGGGACAGTATCAGGGCCTGACTTAGGAGAAGTTCAGGGCCTTAGCCAGGGAAAGTGTCAGGGCCTTAGTTAGGGACATTATCAGGGCCTGAATTAGCAGTAGTGTCAAAAGTCCTTAGTGAGGAGAGTAAGGAGTAAGTCAGGACTCAGGCCCTGACACTGTTCTTAAATAAGGCCCTGACATTCCCTGTAACACAGGTCCTGATCTGATTCCTATCATAGGCGCTGATGTTATTTACTTAACTAAGGCCCTGACACTGGTCCTAACTAAAGCTGTGACACTACTCTTAACTCAGGCCCTGACACTGTCCCTAACAAAGCCTCTGACACTACTCCTAAATCAGGCACTGACACTGTCCCTAACTAAGGCCCTGACATACACCTAACTCAGGGCCTGACACTGTCTCTAACTAAGGCCCTGATATGACTCCAAACTCAGCACTGACACTGTCACTAACTAAGGCCCTGACACTATTCATAGCTCACGCCCTAACACAACTCCTAAATCATGCCCTGACAATGTCCCTAACTAAGACCCTGACACTATTCCTAACTCAGGCGCTGACACAATACTTAAGGAAGGCCCTGACATTACTCCTAACTCAGGCCCTGAAAAGGTCCCTAACTAAGGCCGACACAACTCCTAACCCAGGCACTAACACTGTCCCTAAATAAGGCCCTGAAACTAATCCTAACTGAGGCGCTGATACAATACCTAACGAAGGCACTGATGCTACTCCTAACTAAGGCCCTGACACTACTCCTATCTCAAGCAATGACACCGTCCCTAACTTACGCCCTGACTCTACTCCTGAATCAGGCACTGACACTGGCCCTAACTTAGGCCCTGACACTACTCCTAACTAAGCAACTGACACTGTCCCTAACTAAGGCCCGGACACTACTCCTTACTCAGGCACTGACAATGTCACTAACTAAGGCCGTGACACTACTCCCAAAATAGGCACTGAGACTGTCCCGAAATATGCCCTGACAGTACTCCGAACTCAGGCACTGACACTGTCCTTAACTAAGGCCCTGATACTACTTCCACCTCAGGCACTGACACTCTCCCTAAGTAAGCCCTGACATTACTCCCAATTCCGGCATTGACACTTTCGCTAACTAAGGCCCTGAAACTACTCACAACTCAGGCCCTTACACTGTTCCTAACTACCAGTCTCAGACTACTCCTAACTCAGGCCCTGGCACTGTCCGTCACTCAGACACTGACGCTGTCCCTTAACTAAGGGTCTGACACTACTCCCAACTCAGACAGTGACACTCTCCCAAATTAAGGCCTTGACACTACTCTTAACTCAGGCCCTGACACAGTCCATAATAAAGACCCTGAAACTAATCCCAACTCAGGCCCTGGCACTGTCCGTAACTAAGGGCCTGACACTACTCCCATCTCAGCAACTGACACCATCCCTAACTATGGCCCTGACACTACTCCCAAATCAGGCACTGGCGCTGTCTCTAACTAAGGCACTGGCACTACTCCCAACACCAGCACTGACACTCTCCCTAATTAAGGTCCTGACACTACTCCCAACTCAGCCACTGACACTGTTCCTAACTAAGGCCCTGACAATACTCCTAACTCAGCCACTGGCACTACCGTAAATAAGGCCCTGACTCCACTCCTAACTCAGGCACTGTCACTGTCACTAAATAAGGCCATTACACTTCTCTTACCTCAACAACTGACACTCTCCGTAACTAAGGCTTTGACACAATACTTAACTCATGCCCTGACACTGTCCTTAATTAAGACCCTGAGAGTACTCCCAACTCAGTCCCTGACACTGTTCCTAACTACGGCCCAGAGACTACTGCCAATTCAGGCCCTGACACTGTCCCTAACTAAGGCACTGATATTACTCCCACCTCAGGCACTGACACTGTCCCTAACTAAGGCCCTGACACTACTCCCAACTCAGCCACTGACACTGTCCCTAACTAAGGCCCTGACATTACTCTCAACTCAGGCACTAACACTGTCCCTAAATAAGGCCCTGAAACTATTCCTAACTGAGGCGCTGATACAATACCTAACGAAGGCACTGATGCTACTCCTAACTAAGGCCCTGACACTACTCCTATCTCAAGCAATGACACTGTCCCTAACTTAGGCCCTGACTCTACTCCTGACTCAGGCACTGACACTGGCCCTAACTTAGGCCCTGACACTACTCCTAACTAAGCAACTGACACCGTCCATAACTAAGGCCCGGACACTACTCCTTACTCAGGCACTGACACTGTCCCTAACTAAGGCCCTGACATTACTCCCAACTTAGGCACTGTCACTGTCCCTAACTAAGGCCTTGACACAACTCCCAAATCAGGCACTGACACTGTCCCTAACTAAGGCCCTGACACTACTCCCATCTCAGCCACTGACACTGTCCCTAAGACCCTGACACTACCTCCAACTCAGGCACTGACACTATCCCTATCTACAGCCCTGACACTTCTCCTAACTCAGGCACTGACACTGTCCCTTACTAATATCCTGACACAACTCCCAACTCAGGCACTGACATTGTTCCTAACATAGGCCCTGACACTAATCCCAACATAGGCCCTGAGACTGTCCCAGAATACGCCCTGACAGTACTCCCAACTCAGGCAATGACACTGTCCCTAACTAAGGCCCTGACACTACTTCCAAACTAGGCACTGACATTGTCCCTAACTAAGGCCCTGACAATACTCTCAACTCAGGCACTAACACTGTCCCTAACTAAGGACTTGACACTCCTCTTAACTCAGGCCCTGGCACAGTCCCTAACAAAGGCCTGCCACTACCCCCAACTCTGGCACTGAGAGTGTCCCTAACTACGGCCATCACACTACTCCTAACTCAGGCACTGACGCTGTCCCTAAGTAAGGCCCTGACACTACTCCCAACGCAGGCACTGACGCTGTCCCTAACTAAGGCTCTGACACTACTCCCAACACAGGCATTGACACTGTCCCTAACTAAGGCCCTCACACTACTACTTACTTAGGCACTGACACGCTACCTAACTAAGGCCCTGAGACTACTTCTACCTCAGACCCTGACACTGTCCCTAACGAAGGGCCTGATACTACTCCCAACACAGGCACTGACACTCTCCCTAACTAAGGCCTTGACACTACTTTTAACTCATGCCCTGATGCTGTCCCCAAAAAAGACCCTGAGACTATTCCCAACTCAGGCACTGACACTCTCCCTAACTAAGACCCTGACACTACTCCCATCTCAGCCACTGACACTGTCCCTAATGCCCTGACACTACTTCCAACTCAGGCACTGACACTGTCCCTAACTAGGCCCTGACACTACTCCCAACTCAGGCACTGACACTGTCCCTTACTAATATCCTGACACAACTCCCAACTCAGGCACTGACATTGTTCCTAACATAGGCCCTGACACTAATCCCAACATAGGCCCTGAGACTGTCCCAGAATACGCCCTGACAGT
This sequence comes from Balaenoptera acutorostrata, assembly GCF_949987535.1. Classification (NCBI taxonomy): domain Eukaryota; kingdom Metazoa; phylum Chordata; class Mammalia; order Artiodactyla; family Balaenopteridae; genus Balaenoptera; species Balaenoptera acutorostrata. The sequence goes on from NC_080067.1 coordinate 18,466,550, forward strand.
ACTCCCAACTCAGGCAATGACACTGTCCCTAACTAAGGCCCTGACACTACTTCCAAACTAGGCACTGACATTGTCCCTAACTAAGGCCCTGACAATACTATCAACTCAGGCACTAACACTGTCCCTAACTAAGGACTTGACACTCCTCTTAACTCAGGCCCTGGCACAGTCCCTAACAAAGGCCTGCCACTACCCCCAACTCTGGCACTGAGAGTGTCCCTAACTACGGCCATCACACTACTCCTAACTCAGGCACTGACGCTGTCCCTAAGTAAGGCCCTGACACTACTCCCAACGCAGGCACTGACGCTGTCCCTAACTAAGGCTCTGACACTACTCCCAACACAGGCATTGACACTGTCCCTAACTAAGGCCCTCACACTACTACTTACTTAGGCACTGACACGCTACCTAACTAAGGCCCTGAGACTACTTCTACCTCAGACCCTGACACTGTCCCTAACGAAGGGCCTGATACTACTCCCAACACAGGCACTGACACTCTCCCTAACTAAGGCCTTGACACTACTTTTAACTCATGCCCTGATGCTGTCCCCAAAAAAGACCCTGAGACTATTCCCAACTCAGGCACTGACACTCTCCCTAACTAAGACCCTGACACTACTCCCATCTCAGCCACTGACACTGTCCCTAATGCCCTGACACTACTTCCAACTCAGGCACTGACACTGTCCCTAACTAGGCCCTGACACTACTCCCAACTCAGGCACTGACACTGTTCCTAACTACCGGTCTCAGACTACTCCTAACTTAGGCCCTGACACTATTCCTAACACAGTCACTGACACTGTCCCTAACTAAGGTCCTGAGACTATTCCTAACTCAGACCCTGACACTGTCCATAACTTAGGCCATGTCACTACTCCCAACTCAGGCACTGACGCTGTTCCTAACTAAGGGTCTGACACTACTCCAAACTGAGACACTGACACGCTTCCAAATTAAGGCCTTGACACTACTCTTAACTCAGGCCCTGACACTGTCCATAATAAAGACCCTGACAAAAATCCCAACTTAGGCACTGACAATGTCCGCAACTAAGGCCCTGACACTATTCCCATCTCAGCCACTGACACTGTCCCTAACTATGGCCCTGACACTACTCCCAATGCAAGCACTGGTGCTGTCCCTAACTAAGGCACTGGCACTACTCCCAACTCGCCCTGGCGCTGTCCCTAACTAAGGCTCTGACACTACTCCCAATTCAGGCAATGACAGTGTCCCTAACTGAGGCAATGATACTACTCCCAACTCAAGCACTAAGGCTCTGGATCATTGTGATGACAAGCGCCATGGAGCACTGTGATGACAAGGGCCATGGAACATTTTGATGACAGTGGTCCTATGGCATTTTGAATGACAGGGGCCATGAAGCATTGTGATGACAAGAGTCATGGAGACTTGTGATGACAGGGGGCATGGAGCTTTGTGATTTCACAGGCATGGAGCATTTTAGACAAGGGTCATGGAGCCTTGTGATGAAAGGGGTCATGGAGACTTGTGATGATAAGGGCATGGAGCATTGTGATGACAATGGCATGTAGCATTGCGATGACCAAGGTCATGGAGCATTGTGATGACAGGGGTTATGGAGCATTGTGATGACAAGGGCGTAGAGCATTGTGATGACAGTGGTCATGGAACATTGTGCCGATAAGGGCATCGAGCCGAGTTAGGGACAGTCTAGCGGCCTTGGGACTAAATTCAGTGCCTGAATTAGGCACAGCATAAGGTCTTTAGTTAGCATAAGAGGTAGGATATTAGCTCGGGACAGGGTTAGGGTAAAGGCTTGGAATCGTGTCAGGAAATGACCTAAGGATAGTGTGAAGACCTTTGTTACCGAGACTCTCAGGGACTTATTCAGAAGCAGTGTTAGGGCTTCAGGTAGGGACAGCATCAGGGCCTGACTTAGGGAGAGCGACAGGGCCTGAGTGAGGCCTAATGTCAGGCCCTTAGCTGGGGACACTGTCAGGGAATGACTTAGGAGCAGCATCAGTGCCTTTGTTGGATCAGCTTTAGGCTCCTAGGTAAAGACATGACCGGAGCCCTAGTTAGTCACAGCGTCAAGGCCTCAGTTAGGGAAAGCTTCAGGGTCTGAGTTACAGACAGCCTCAGGTCTTCACTTAAAGACAGTGACAGGGCTTTCTTCGGGACAGTGTCAGGACCTTGGTTAGAAATGAGTCAGGATATTAGCTCAGGAGAGTGTCAGGATTTTAGGTATTGCTGGCAGCAGGGCCTATATTAAGGACAGATTCTGGGCCTTTGTTAGATTCAGTGTCATGGCCTTAGTTAGGAGTAGTCAGGGCCTTAGTTAGGGAGAGCATTAGGGTTTCAGTTCGCATAAGATGCAGGAGATTATCTCGGGACAGAGTCAGGTTCCAGGCCAGAGATAGTGAAAGGAAATGACCAAGGGATAACGAGAAGACCTTAGTTATTGAGAGCATCAGGGCCTTAGTTAGCAGCAGCGTGAGCGCCTTAATCAGGACCAGTGCCAGGGCTTGATGTATGGACAGCATCAGAGCCTAACTAAGGTACAGCAACAGGGCCTAAGTGAGGCCTATCTTTAGGGCCTGAGTAAGGGACAGTATCCGGGCATGACTTAGGAGCAGCATAAAGGCCTCTGTAGGATCAGCATTAGGGTCTTCGTTAAAGCTATTATCAGGGCCTCCGTTAGGGATAGCCTCAAGGCCTCACTTAGGGACAGCGTCAGGGCTTACTTTGGGAAAGTTTCAGGACCTTGGTAAGACATGGGTCAGGCTATTAGCTCAGGATAATATCAGGTGTTCAGATATTGACGGCAGCAGGGCCTTAGTTAGAGGCAGTGTCAGGGCCTAAGTTAGGACTAGCATCAGAGCCTTTGTTAGGTACAGTGTCAGTGACTGAGTTAGGTGTAGTGTCAGAGCCTTAGTTAGGGACAGTGTCAGGGCCTGCATTAGGACGAGCCTCCAGGCCTCAGTTAGGGACAGGTTCACGGCCTCGGACCTAAATTCAGGGCCTCATTTAGGGACAGAATCAGGGATTTAGCTAGCAGAAGGGGATCTACAGCTGAAAGCAACCTGAACACCACCACAAGCAGATGCAGAAGTGAACCATGCACGCTCCTATGAAGGAAGATTCCACAGCAGTTGAGTACATTTTGTTTAAAGTTAGTAACACTATAAAAATTATGTTTTGAAGAAAACTATATTCAGAAGATGAATGAATCTCGTTCTAAAGAATCTCTTTAGCTAATCTCGACATTAGCTAAAGAGCAGGTTAGGTTAAGGTCTAGGGAGAGTGTCAGGAAATGACCTAGGGATAGTGTCAAGACCTTAGTTACTTAGCACATCAGGACCTAATTTAGGAGCAGTGAGTGTCAGGGCTTCGGGTAGGAACAGCGTCAGAGCCTGACTTAGGGAGTGGGACAGGGCCTGAGTGAGGCCTAGCGTCAGGGCCTTAGCTAGAGACAGTGTCAGGGCATGACTTAGGAGCAGCCTAAGAGCCACGGTAGGATCAGCCTCAGGGGCTATGTTAAAGATATTCTCAGGGCCTCTGTTAGGGACAGCCTCAAGGCCTCACTTCGAGACAGCATCAGGGCTTCCTTAGGGACAGTTTCAGGACCTTGGTAAGAGATGGGTCAAGAAATTAGCTCAGGATAGTGTCAGGACTTTAGATATTGACGGCCGCAGGGCCTTAGTTAGGGACAGTGTCAGGCCCAGAATTAGGACGAACATCGAGGCCTTAGGTATGGACAGGGTCACAGCCTCGAGAGTAATTTTAGGCCCTTCGTTAAGGACAGCAGCAGGGCTGTAGTTAGCATAAGAGGCACGACATTTGCTAGGGACAGGCTCCGGTTATGGTCTAGGGATAGTGTCAGGAAAGGACCTAAGCATAGTGTCAAAACCTTAGTTACTGAGAGTATCAGATCCTTATTTAGAACCAGTGTCAGGGCTTCAGGTAGGGACAGCATCAGAGCCTGACTTAGGGAGAGCGACAGGGCCTGAGTGAGGCCTAGCGTCAGGCCCTTAGCTGAGGACACTGTCAGGGCATGACTTAGGAACAGAATCAGCGCCTCTGTTGGATCAGCCTTAGCGTCTTTGTTACAGATATGATCAGGGCCTGACTTAGTCACAGCTTCAAGGCCTCACTTAGGGAAAGCTTCAGGGCCTGAGTTAGGGACAGCCTCAGTTCTTAACATAGGGACAGCGACAGGGCTTTCTTAGGGACAGTGTCAGGACCTTGGTTAGAAATATGTCAGGATATCAACTCAGGCTAGTGTCCAGTTTTTAGTTATTGCTGACAGCAGGGCCTATATTAGGGGCAAATTCTGAGCCTTACTTCGAGACAGCGTCAGGGCCTGAGTTACGACTAGCATCAGAGCCCTTGTAAAGTACAGTGTCAGGGACTGAGTTAGGTGTAGTGTCAGGGCTTTAGTTAGGGACAGTGTCAGCGCCTCAGTTAGGATGAGCCTCCAACCTCAGTCAGGGACAGGTTGACGGCCTCGGGACTAATTTCAGGCTCTTAGTTCGAGACAGCATCAGGGATTTAGTTAGCCTAAGAGGCTCGACAATAGCTAAAGACAAGTTTAGGTTAAGATCTAGGAATAGTGTCAGGAAATGACCTAGGGGTAGTGTCAAGACCATAGCTAATTAGAGCATCAGTGCCTAATTTAGGCCCAGTGTCAGGGCTTCAGGTAGGGACAGAGTCTTAGCCTGACTTAGGGAGAGCGACAGGGCCTGAGTGATGCCTAGAGTCAGGGCCTTAGCTACGGACAGCGTCAGGGCATGACATAGGATCAACTTAAGGGTCTCTGTAAGATCAGCATTAGAGTTTAGTTCAAGACATTATCAGGACCTCTGTGAGGGACAGCCTCAGGGCCTCACTTAGGGACAGTGTCAGGGCTAACTTTGGGAGAGTTTCAGGACCTTGGTAAGACATGGGTCAGGATATTAGCTCAGGATAATGTCAGGACTTTAGATATTGATGGCAGCAGCGCCTACGTTAGGAAAAGTTTCAAGGCGTTAGTTAGGAGTAGCGGGCCTCTGATAGGTCCAGTGTCAGATCCTCAGTTAGCAATAGTGTTAGGGCCTTAGTTAGGGACAGTGTCAGGGCCGGATGTAGGGCGAGCATCTAGGCCTTCGTTCGGGACAGTTTCATGGTCTTGGGACTAAATTCAGTGCCTGAGGTAGGCACAGCCTAAGGGCTTCAGTTAGCATAAGAGGCAGGACATTAGCTAGTGACCCTGTCAGTTTAACATCTAGGGATAGTGTCAGGAAATGACCTAAGGAGAGTGTGAAGACCTTTGTTACGGAGACTCTCAGGGCCTTATTCAGAAGCAGTGTTAGGGTTTCAGGTAGGGACAGCATCAGAGCCTGACTTAGGGAGAGCGTTAGGGTCTGAGTGAGGCCTAGCATCAGACACTTAGTGGGGGACACTATCGGGGCATGACTTAGGAGCAGCATCAGGGCCTCTGTTGGATCAGCCTTAGGGTCTTAGTTAAAGACATGATCAGGGTCTGAGTTAGTCACAGCATCAAGGCCTGAGTTAGTTAGGGAAAGCTTCAGGGCCTCACTTAGGGACAGCGTCAGGGCTTACTTTGGGACAGTTTCAGGACCTTGGTAAGACATGGGACAGGTTTATAGCTCCGGATAATGTCAGGACTTTCGATGTTGATGGCAGCAGCCCTTAGTTAGAGACAGTGTCAGGCCCTGAGTTATGACTAGCATCAGAGCCTTTGTTAGATACAATGTACGGGACTGAATTAGGAGTAGAGTCAGGGCCTTAGTTAGTGACAGTGTCAGGGCCTGACTTAGGGAGAGCGACAGGGCCTGAGTGAGGCTTAGCATCAGGCCCTTAGCTGGGCACACGGTCAGGGCATGACTTTGGAGCAGCATCAGCGTCTTTGCTGGATCAGCATTAAGGTCTTCGTTAGGTACATGATCAGGACCTGAATTAGTCACAGCTTCAAGGCTTCAGTTAAGGAAAGCTTCAGGGCCTGAGTTAGGGACAGCCTCAGGTCTTCACTTAGGGACAGCGTCAGGGCTTCCTTTGGGACAGTTTCAGGACCTTGGTAAGAGATGGGTCAAGAAATTAGCTCAGGATAGTGTCAGGACTTTAGATATTGACGGCCGCAGGGCCTTAGTTAGGGACAGTGTCAGGCCCAGAATTAGGACGAACATCGAGGCCTTAGGTACGGACAGGGTCACAGCCTCGAGAGTAATTTTAGGCCCTTCGTTAAGGACAGCAGCAGGGCTGTAGTTAGCATAAGAGGCACGACATTTGCTAGGGACAGGCTCCGGTTATGGTCTAGGGATAGTGTCAGGAAAGGACCTAAGCATAGTGTCAAAACCTTAGTTACTGAGAGTATCAGATCCTTATTTAGAACCAGTGTCAGGGCTTCAGGTAGGGACAGCATCAGAGCCTGACTTAGGGAGAGCGACAGGGCCTGAGTGAGGCCTAGCGTCAGGCCCTTAGCTGAGGACACTGTCAGGGCATGACTTAGGAACAGAATCAGCGCCTCTGTTGGATCAGCCTTAGCGTCTTTGTTACAGATATGATCAGGGCCTGACTTAGTCACAGCTTCAAGGCCTCACTTAGGGAAAGCTTCAGGGCCTGAGTTAGGGACAGCCTCAGTTCTTAACATAGGGACAGCGACAGGGCTTTCTTAGGGACAGTGTCAGGACCTTGGTTAGAAATATGTCAGGATATTAACTCAGGCTAGTGTCCAGTTTTTAGTTATTGCTGACAGCAGGGCCTATATTAGGGGCAAATTCTGAGCCTTACTTCGAGACAGCGTCAGGGCCTGAGTTACGACTAGCATCAGAGCCCTTGTAAAGTACAGTGTCAGGGACTGAGTTAGGTGTAGTGTCAGGGCTTTAGTTAGGGACAGTGTCAGCGCCTCAGTTAGGATGAGCCTCCAACCTCAGTTAGGGACAGGTTGACGGCCTCGGGACTAATTTCAGGCTCTTAGTTCGAGACAGCATCAGGGATTTAGTTAGCCTAAGAGGCTCGACAATAGCTAAAGACAAGTTTAGGTTAAGATCTAGGGATAGTGTCAGGAAATGACCTAGGGGTAGTGTCAAGACCATAGCTAATTAGAGCATCAGTGCCTAATTTAGGCCCAGTGTCAGGGCTTCAGGTAGGGACAGAGTCTTAGCCTGACTTAGGGAGAGCGACAGGGCCTGAGTGATGCCTAGAGTCAGGGCCTTAGCTACGGACAGCGTCAGGGCATGACATAGGATCAACTTAAGGGTCTCTGTAAGATCAGCATTAGAGTTTAGTTCAAGACATTATCAGGACCTCTGTGAGGGACAGCCTCAGGGCCTCACTTAGGGACAGTGTCAGGGCTAACTTTGGGAGAGTTTCAGGACCTTGGTAAGACATGGGTCAGGATATTAGCTCAGGATAATGTCAGGACTTTAGATATTGATGGCAGCAGCGCCTACGTTAGGAAAAGTTTCAAGGCGTTAGTTAGGAGTAGCGGGCCTCTGATAGGTCCAGTGTCAGATCCTCAGTTAGCAATAGTGTTAGGGCCTTAGTTAGGGACAGTGTCAGGGCCGGATGTAGGGCGAGCATCTAGGCCTTCGTTCGGGACAGTTTCATGGTCTTGGGACTAAATTCAGTGCCTGAGGTAGGCACAGCCTAAGGGCTTCAGTTAGCATAAGAGGCAGGACATTAGCTAGTGACCCTGTCAGTTTAACCTCTAGGGATAGTGTCAGGAAATGACCTAAGGAGAGTGTGAAGACCTTTGTTACGGAGACTCTCAGGGCCTTATTCAGAAGCAGTGTTAGGGCTTCAGGTAGGGACAGCATCAGAGCCTGACTTAGGGAGAGCGTTAGGGTCTGAGTGAGGCCTAGCATCAGACACTTAGTGGGGGACACTATCGGGGCATGACTTCGGAGCAGCATCAGGGCCTCTGTTGGATCAGCCTTAGGGTCTTAGTTAAAGACATGATCAGGGTCTGAGTTAGTCACAGCATCAAGGCCTGAGTTAGTTAGGGAAAGCTTCAGGGCCTCACTTAGGGACAGCGTCAGGGCTTACTTTGGGACAGTTTCAGGACCTTGGTAAGACATGGGACAGGTTTATAGCTCCGGATAATGTCAGGACTTTCGATGTTGATGGCAGCAGCCCTTAGTTAGAGACAGTGTCAGGCCCTGAGTTATGACTAGCATCAGAGCCTTTGTTAGATACAATGTACGGGACTGAATTAGGAGTAGAGTCAGGGCCTTAGTTAGTGACAGTGTCAGGGCCTGACTTAGGGAGAGCGACAGGGCCTGAGTGAGGCTTAGCATCAGGCCCTTAGCTGGGCACACGGTCAGGGCATGACTTTGGAGCAGCATCAGCGTCTTTGCTGGATCAGCATTAAGGTCTTCGTTAGGTACATGATCAGGACCTGAATTAGTCACAGCTTCAAGGCTTCAGTTAAGGAAAGCTTCAGGGCCTGAGTTAGGGACAGCCTCAGGTCTTCACTTAGGGACAGCGTCAGGGCTTCCTTTGGGACAGTTTCAGGACCTTGGAAAGACATAGGTCAGGATAGTAGCTCAGGATAATGTCAGGACTTTTGATAGTGATGGCAGCAGGGCCTTAGTTACAGACGGTTTCAGGGCCTGAATTAGGCCTCGCATCAGAGACTTTGTTAGGTACAGTGTAAGGGACTGAGTTAGGAGTAGTGTCAGGGCCTTGCTTAGGGACAGTGTCAGGGTCTGATTTAGGTGTACTGTCTGAGACCTAGTTAGGGACAGTGCTAGGGCCTGAGTTAGGATTAGTGTCAAGGCCTTATTTAGGACCAGTTTCAGGGCCTTAGTTTGGACTAGCATCAGAGCCATTGTTAGGAATCGTATGAGGGCCTGAGTTAGGCATACTATCAGGGCCTTAGTTAAGGACAGTTTTAGGGCCTGAGTTAGGATTAGTGTCAAGGCCTTATTTAGGACCCATTTTAGGGCTTTAGTTTGGACTAGCAACAAAGCCTTTGTTAGGTATCATGTCGGGGCCTCAGTTAGGTGTAGTGTCAGGGCCATTGTTAGGGACAGTATCAGGGCCTGACTTAGGAGAAGTTCAGGGCCTTAGCCAGGGAAAGTGTCAGGGCCTTAGTTAGGGACATTATCAGGGCCTGAATTAGCAGTAGTGTCAAAAGTCCTTAGTGAGGAGAGTAAGGAGTAAGTCAGGACTCAGGCCCTGACACTGTTCTTAAATAAGGCCCTGACATTCCCTGTAACACAGGTCCTGATCTGATTCCTATCATAGGCGCTGATGTTATTTACTTAACTAAGGCCCTGACACTGGTCCTAACTAAAGCTGTGACACTACTCTTAACTCAGGCCCTGACACTGTCCCTAACAAAGCCTCTGACACTACTCCTAAATCAGGCACTGACACTGTCCCTAACTAAGGCCCTGACATACACCTAACTCAGGGCCTGACACTGTCTCTAACTAAGGCCCTGATATGACTCCAAACTCAGCACTGACACTGTCACTAACTAAGGCCCTGACACTATTCATAGCTCACGCCCTAACACAACTCCTAAATCATGCCCTGACAATGTCCCTAACTAAGACCCTGACACTATTCCTAACTCAGGCGCTGACACAATACTTAAGGAAGGCCCTGACATTACTCCTAACTCAGGCCCTGAAAAGGTCCCTAACTAAGGCCGACACAACTCCTAACCCAGGCACTAACACTGTCCCTAAATAAGGCCCTGAAACTAATCCTAACTGAGGCGCTGATACAATACCTAACGAAGGCACTGATGCTACTCCTAACTAAGGCCCTGACACTACTCCTATCTCAAGCAATGACACCGTCCCTAACTTACGCCCTGACTCTACTCCTGAATCAGGCACTGACACTGGCCCTAACTTAGGCCCTGACACTACTCCTAACTAAGCAACTGATACTGTCCCTAACTAAGGCCCGGACACTACTCCTTACTCAGGCACTGACAATGTCACTAACTAAGGCCGTGACACTACTCCCAAAATAGGCACTGAGACTGTCCCGAAATATGCCCTGACAGTACTCCGAACTCAGGCACTGACACTGTCCTTAACTAAGGCCCTGATACTACTTCCACCTCAGGCACTGACACTCTCCCTAAGTAAGCCCTGACATTACTCCCAATTCCGGCATTGACACTTTCGCTAACTAAGGCCCTGAAACTACTCACAACTCAGGCCCTTACACTGTTCCTAACTACCAGTCTCAGACTACTCCTAACTCAGGCCCTGGCACTGTCCGTCACTCAGACACTGACGCTGTCCCTTAACTAAGGGTCTGACACTACTCCCAACTCAGACAGTGACACTCTCCCAAATTAAGGCCTTGACACTACTCTTAACTCAGGCCCTGACACAGTCCATAATAAAGACCCTGAAACTAATCCCAACTCAGGCCCTGGCACTGTCCGTAACTAAGGGCCTGACACTACTCCCATCTCAGCAACTGACACCATCCCTAACTATGGCCCTGACACTACTCCCAACTCAGGCACTGGCGCTGTCTCTAACTAAGGCACTGGCACTACTCCCAACACCAGCACTGACACCCTCCCTAATTAAGGTCCTGACACTACTCCCAACTCAGCCACTGACACTGTTCCTAACTAAGGCCCTGACAATACTCCTAACTCAGCCACTGACACTACCGTAAATAAGGCCCTGACTCCACTCCTAACTCAGGCACTGTCACTGTCACTAAATAAGGCCATTACACTTCTCTTACCTCAACAACTGACACTCTCCGTAACTAAGGCTTTGACACAATACTTAACTCATGCCCTGACACTGTCCTTAACTAAGACCCTGAGAGTACTCCCAACTCAGTCCCTGACACTGTTCCTAACTACGGCCCAGAGACTACTGCCAATTCAGGCCCTGACACTGTCCCTAACTAAGGCACTGATATTACTCCCACCTCAGGCCCTGACACTGTCCCTAACTAAGACCCTGACACTACTCCCAACTCAGCCACTGACACTGTCCCTAAGGCCCTGACACTACCTCCAACTCAGGCACTGACACTATCCCTAACTACAGCCCTGACAGTACTCCCAACTCAGGCACTGACACTGTCCCTAACTAAGGCCCTGACATTACTCTCAACTCAGGCACTAACACTCTCCCTAAATAAGGCCCTGAAACTATTCCTAACTGAGGCGCTGATACAATACCTAACGAAGGCACTGATGCTACTCCTAACTAAGGCCCTGACACTACTCCTATCTCAAGCAATGACACTGTCCCTAACTTAGGCCCTGACTCTACTCCTGACTCAGGCACTGACACTGTCCCTAACTAAGGCCCTGACATTACTCCCAACTTAGGCACTGTCACTGTCCCTAACTAAGGCCTTGACACAACTCCCAAATCAGGCACTGACACTGTCCCTAACTAAGGCCCTGACTCTACTCCCATCTCAGCCACTGACACTGTCCCTAAGACCCTGACACTACCTCCAACTCAGGCACTGACACTATCCCTAACTACAGCCCTGACACTTCTCCTAACTCAGGCACTGACACTGTCCCTTACTAATATCCTGACACAACTCCCAACTCAGGCACTGACATTGTTCCTAACATAGGCCCTGACACTAATCCCAACATAGGCCCTGAGACTGTCCCAGAATACGCCCTGACAGTACTCCCAACTCAGGCAATGACACTGTCCCTAACTAAGGCCCTGACACTACTTCCAAACTAGGCACTGACATTGTCCCTAACTAAGGCCCTGACAATACTCTCAACTCAGGCACTAACACTGTCCCTAACTAAGGACTTGACACTCCTCTTAACTCAGGCCCTGGCACAGTCCCTAACAAAGGCCTGCCACTACCCCCAACTCTGGCACTGAGAGTGTCCCTAACTACGGCCATCACACTACTCCTAACTCAGGCACTGACGCTGTCCCTAAGTAAGGCCCTGACACTACTCCCAACGCAGGCACTGACGCTGTCCCTAACTAAGGCTCTGACACTACTCCCAACACAGGCATTGACACTGTCCCTAACTAAGGCCCTCACACTACTACTTACTTAGGCACTGACACGCTACCTAACTAAGGCCCTGAGACTACTTCTACCTCAGACCCTGACACTGTCCCTAACGAAGGGCCTGATACTACTCCCAACACAGGCACTGACACTCTCCCTAACTAAGGCCTTGACACTACTTTTAACTCATGCCCTGATGCTGTCCCCAAAAAAGACCCTGAGACTATTCCCAACTCAGGCACTGACACTCTCCCTAACTAAGACCCTGACACTACTCCCATCTCAGCCACTGACACTGTCCCTAATGCCCTGACACTACTTCCAACTCAGGCACTGACACTGTCCCTAACTAGGCCCTGACACTACTCCCAACTCAGGCACTGACACTGTCCCTTACTAATATCCTGACACAACTCCCAACTCAGGCACTGACATTGTTCCTAACATAGGCCCTGACACTAATCCCAACATAGGCCCTGAGACTGTCCCAGAATACGCCCTGACAGTACTCCCAACTCAGGCAATGACACTGTCCCTAACTAAGGCCCTGACACTACTTCCAAACTAGGCACTGACATTGTCCCTAACTAAGGCCCTGACAATACTCTCAACTCAGGCACTAACACTGTCCCTAACTAAGGACTTGACACTCCTCTTAACTCAGGCCCTGGCACAGTCCCTAACAAAGGCCTGCCACTACCCCCAACTCTGGCACTGAGAGTGTCCCTAACTACGGCCATCACACTACTCCTAACTCAGGCACTGACGCTGTCCCTAAGTAAGGCCCTGACACTACTCCCAACGCAGGCACTGACGCTGTCCCTAACTAAGGCCCTGACACTACTCCCAACGCAGGCACTGACGCTGTCCCTAACTAAGGCCCTCACACTACTACTTACTTAGGCACTGACACGCTACCTAACTAAGGCCCTGAGACTACTTCTACCTCAGACCCTGACACTGTCCCTAACGAAGGGCCTGATACTACTCCCAACACAGGCACTGACACTCTCCCTAACTAAGGCCTTGACACTACTTTTAACTCATGCCCTGATGCTGTCCCCAAAAAAGACCCTGAGACTATTCCCAACTCAGGCACTGACACTCTCCCTAACTAAGACCCTGACACTACTCCCATCTCAGCCACTGACACTGTCCCTAATGCCCTGACACTACTTCCAACTCAGGCACTGACACTGTCCCTAACTAGGCCCTGACACTACTCCCAACTCAGGCACTGACACTGTCCCTAACTAAGGCCCTGACAGAACTCCCAACTCCGGCACTGACACTTTCTCTAACTAAGGCCCTGAAACTACTCACAACTCAGGCCCTGACACTGTTCCTAACTACCGGTCTCAGACTACTCCTAACTTAGGCCCTGACACTATTCCTAACACAGTCACTGACACTGTCCCTAACTAAGGTCCTGAGACTATTCCTAACTCAGACCCTGACACTGTCCATAACTTAGGCCATGTCACTACTCCCAACTCAGGCACTGACGCTGTTCCTAACTAAGGGTCTGACACTACTCCAAACTGAGACACTGACACGCTTCCAAATTAAGGCCTTGACACTACTCTTAACTCAGGCCCTGACACTGTCCATAATAAAGACCCTGACAAAAATCCCAACTTAGGCACCGACAATGTCCGCAACTAAGGCCCTGACACTATTCCCATCTCAGCCACTGACACTGTCCCTAACTATGGCCCTGACACTACTCCCAATGCAAGCACTGGTGCTGTCCCTAACTAAGGCACTGGCACTACTCCCAACTCGCCCTGGCGCTGTCCCTAACTAAGGCTCTGACACTACTCCCAATTCAGGCAATGACAGTGTCCCTAACTGAGGCAATGATACTACTCCCAACTCAAGCACTAAGGCTCTGGATCATTGTGATGACACGCGCCATTGAGCACTGTGATGAAAAGGGCCATGGAACATTTTGATGACAGTGGTCATATGGCATTTTGAATGACAGGGGCCATGAAGCATTGTGATGACAAGAGTCATGGAGACTTGTGATGACAGGGGGCATGGAGCTTTGTGATTTCACAGGCATGGAGCATTTTAGACAAGGGTCATGGAGACTTGTGATGAAAGGGGTCATGGAGACTTGTGATGATAAGGGCATGGAGCATTGTGATGACAATGGCATGTAGCATTGCGATGACCAAGGTCATGGAGCATTGTGATGACAGGGGTTATGGAGCATTGTGATGACAAGGGCGTAGAGCATTGTGATGACAGTGGTCATGGAACATTGTGACGATAAGGGCATCGAGCCGAGTTAGGGACAGTCTAGCGGCCTTGGGACTAAATTCAGTGCCTGAATTAGGCACAGCATAAGGTCTTTAGTTAGCATAAGAGGTAGGACATTAGCTCGGGACAGGGTTAGGGTAAAGGCTTGGAATCGTGTCAGGAAATGACCTAAGGATAGTGTGAAGACCTTTGTTACCGAGACTCTCAGGGACTTATTCAGAAGCAGTGTTAGGGCTTCAGGTAGGGACAGCATCAGGGCCTGACTTAGGGAGAGCGACAGGGCCTGAGTGAGGCCTAATGTCAGGCCCTTAGCTGGGGACACTGTCAGGGAATGACTTAGGAGCAGCATCAGTGCCTTTGTTGGATCAGCTTTAGGCTCCTAGGTAAAGACACGACCGGAGCCCTAGTTAGTCACAGCGTCAAGGCCTCAGTTAGGGAAAGCTTCAGGGTCTGAGTTACAGACAGCCTCAGGTCTTCACTTAAAGACAGTGACAGGGCTTTCTTCGGGACAGTGTCAGGACCTTGGTTAGAAATGAGTCAGGATATTAGCTCAGGAGAGTGTCAGGATTTTAGGTATTGCTGGCAGCAGGGCCTATATTAAGGACAGATTCTGGGCCTTTGTTAGATTCAGTGTCATGGCCTTAGTTAGGAGTAGTCAGGGCCTTAGTTAGGGAGAGCATTAGGGTTTCAGTTCGCATAAGATGCAGGAGATTATCTCGGGACAGAGTCAGGTTCCAGGCCAGAGATAGTGAAAGGAAATGACCAAGGGATAACGAGAAGACCTTAGTTATTGAGAGCATCAGGGCCTTAGTTAGCAGCAGCGTGAGCGCCTTAATCAGGACCAGTGCCAGGGCTTGATGTATGGACAGCATCAGAGCCTAACTAAGGTACAGCAACAGGGCCTAAGTGAGGCCTATCTTTAGGGCCTGAGTAAGGGACAGTATCCGGGCATGACTTAGGAGCAGCATAAAGGCCTCTGTAGGATCAGCATTAGGGTCTTCGTTAAAGCTATTATCAGGGCCTCCGTTAGGGATAGCCTCAAGGCCTCACTTAGGGACAGCGTCAGGGCTTACTTTGGGAAAGTTTCAGGACCTTGGTAAGACATGGGTCAGGCTATTAGCTCAGGATAATATCAGGTGTTCAGATATTGACGGCAGCAGGGCCTTAGTTAGAGGCAGTGTCAGGGCTTAAGTTAGGACTAGCATCAGAGCCTTTGTTAGGTACAGTGTCAGTGACTGAGTTAGGTGTAGTGTCAGAGCCTTAGTTAGGGACAGTGTCAGGGCCTGCATTAGGACGAGCCTCCAGGCCTCAGTTAGGGACAGGTTCACGGCCTCGGACCTAAATTCAGGGCCTCATTTAGGGACAGAATCAGGGATTTAGCTAACAGAAGGGGATCTACAGCTAAAAGCAACCTGAACACCACCACAAACAGATGCAGAAGTGAACCATGCACGCTCCTATGAAGGAAGATTCCACAGCAGTTGAGTACATTTTGTTTAAAGTTAGTAACACTATAAAAATTATGTTTTGAAGAAAACTCTATTCAGAAGATGAATGAATCTCGTTCTAAAGAATCTCTTTAGCTAATCTCGACATTAGCTAAAGAGCAGGTTAGGTTAAGGTCTAGGGAGAGTGTCAGGAAATGACCTAGGGATAGTGTCAAGACCTTAGTTACTTAGCACATCAGGACCTAATTTAGGAGCAGTGAGTGTCAGGGCTTCGGGTAGGAACAGCGTCAGAGCCTGACTTAGGGAGTGGGACAGGGCCTGAGTGAGGCCTAGCGTCAGGGCCTTAGCTAGAGACAGTGTCAGGGCATGACTTAGGAGCAGCCTAAGAGCCACGGTAGGATCAACCTCAGGGGCTATGTTAAAGATATTCTCAGGGCCTCTGTTAGGGACAGCCTCAAGGCCTCACTTCGAGACAGCATCAGGGCTTCCTTAGGGACAGTTTCAGGACCTTGGTAAGAGATGGGTCAAGAAATTAGCTCAGGATAGTGTCAGGACTTTAGATATTGACGGCCGCAGGGCCTTAGTTAGGGACAGTGTCAGGCCCAGAATTAGGACGAACATCGAGGCCTTAGGTACGGACAGGGTCACAGCCTCGAGAGTAATTTTAGGCCCTTAGTTAAGGACAGCAGCAGGGCTGTAGTTAGCATAAGAGGCACGACATTTGCTAGGGACAGGCTCCGGTTATGGTCTAGGGATAGTGTCAGGAAAGGACCTAAGCATAGTGTCAAAACCTTAGTTACGGAGAGTATCAGATCCTTATTTAGAACCAGTGTCAGGGCTTCAGGTAGGGACAGCATCAGAGCCTGACTTAGGGAGAGCGACAGGGCCTGAGTGAGGCCTAGCGTCAGGCCCTTAGCTGAGGACACTGTCAGGGCATGACTTAGGAACAGAATCAGCGCCTCTGTTGGATCAGCCTTAGCGTCTTTGTTACAGATATGATCAGGGCCTGACTTAGTCACAGCTTCAAGGCCTCACTTAGGGAAAGCTTCAGGGCCTGAGTTAGGGACAGCCTCAGTTCTTAACATAGGGACAGCGACAGGGCTTTCTTAGGGACAGTGTCAGGACCTTGGTTAGAAATATGTCAGGATATCAACTCAGGCTAGTGTCCAGTTTTTAGTTATTGCTGACAGCAGGGCCTATATTAGGGGCAAATTCTGAGCCTTACTTCGAGACAGCGTCAGGGCCTGAGTTACGACTAGCATCAGAGCCCTTGTAAAGTACAGTGTCAGGGACTGAGTTAGGTGTAGTGTCAGGGCTTTAGTTAGGGACAGTGTCAGCGCCTCAGTTAGGATGAGCCTCCAACGTCAGTTAGGTACAGGTTGACGGCCTCGGGACTAATTTCAGGCTCTTAGTTCGAGACAGCATCAGGGATTTAGTTAGCCTAAGAGGCTCGACAATAGCTAAAGACAAGTTTAGGTTAAGATCTAGGGATAGTGTCAGGAAATGACCTAGGGGTAGTGTCAAGACCATAGCTAATTAGAGCATCAGTGCCTAATTTAGGCCCAGTGTCAGGGCTTCAGGTAGGGACAGAGTCTTAGCCTGACTTAGGGAGAGCGACAGGGCCTGAGTGATGCCTAGAGTCAGGGCCTTAGCTACGGACAGCGTCAGGGCATGACATAGGATCAACTTAAGGGTCTCTGTAAGATCAGCATTAGAGTTTAGTTCAAGACATTATCAGGACCTCTGTGAGGGACAGCCTCAGGGCCTCACTTAGGGACAGTGTCAGGGCTAACTTTGGGAGAGTTTCAGGACCTTGGTAAGACATGGGTCAGGATATTAGCTCAGGATAATGTCAGGACTTTAGATATTGATGGCAGCAGCGCCTACGTTAGGAAAAGTTTCAAGGCGTTAGTTAGGAGTAGCGGGCCTCTGATAGGTCCAGTGTCAGATCCTCAGTTAGCAATAGTGTTAGGGCCTTAGTTAGGGACAGTGTCAGGGCCGGATGTAGGGCGAGCATCTAGGCCTTCGTTCGGGACAGTTTCATGGTCTTGGGACTAAATTCAGTGCCTGAGGTAGGCACAGCCTAAGGGCTTCAGTTAGCATAAGAGGCAGGACATTAGCTAGTGACCCTGTCAGTTTAACATCTAGGGATAGTGTCAGGAAATGACCTAAGGAGAGTGTGAAGACCTTTGTTACGGAGACTCTCAGGGCCTTATTCAGAAGCAGTGTTAGGGCTTCAGGTAGGGACAGCATCAGAGCCTGACTTAGGGAGAGCGTTAGGGTCTGAGTGAGGCCTAGCATCAGACACTTAGTGGGGGACACTATCGGGGCATGACTTCGGAGCAGCATCAGGGCCTCTGTTGGATCAGCCTTAGGGTCTTAGTTAAAGACATGATCAGGGTCTGAGTTAGTCACAGCATCAAGGCCTGAGTTAGTTAGGGAAAGCTTCAGGGCCTCACTTAGGGACAGCGTCAGGGCTTACTTTGGGACAGTTTCAGGACCTTGGTAAGACATGGGACAGGTTTATAGCTCCGGATAATGTCAGGACTTTCGATGTTGATGGCAGCAGCCCTTAGTTAGAGACAGTGTCAGGCCCTGAGTTATGACTAGCATCAGAGCCTTTGTTAGATACAATGTACGGGACTGAATTAGGAGTAGAGTCAGGGCCTTAGTTAGTGACAGTGTCAGGGCCTGACTTAGGGAGAGCGACAGGGCCTGAGTGAGGCTTAGCATCAGGCCCTTAGCTGGGCACACTGTCAGGGCATGACTTTGGAGCAGCATCAGCGTCTTTGCTGGATCAGCATTAAGGTCTTCGTTAGGTACATGATCAGGACCTGAATTAGTCACAGCTTCAAGGCTTCAGTTAAGGAAAGCTTCAGGGCCTGAGTTAGGGACAGCCTCAGGTCTTCACTTAGGGACAGCGTCAGGGCTTCCTTTGGGACAGTTTCAGGACCTTGGAAAGACATAGGTCAGGATAGTAGCTCAGGATAATGTCAGGACTTTTGATAGTGATGGCAGCAGGGCCTTAGTTACAGACGGTTTCAGGGCCTGAGTTAGGCCTCGCATCAGAGACTTTGTTAGGTACAGTGTAAGGGACTGAGTTAGGAGTAGTGTCAGGGCCTTGCTTAGGGACAGTGTCAGGGTCTGATTTAGGTGTACTGTCTGAGACCTAGTTAGGGACAGTGCTAGGGCCTGAGTTAGGATTAGTGTCAAGGCCTTATTTAGGACCAGTTTCAGGGCCTTAGTTTGGACTAGCATCAGAGCCATTGTTAGGAATCGTATGAGGGCCTGAGTTAGGCATACTATCAGGGCCTTAGTTAAGGACAGTTTTAGGGCCTGAGTTAGGATTAGTGTCAAGGCCTTATTTAGGACCCATTTTAGGGCTTTAGTTTGGACTAGCAACAAAGCCTTTGTTAGGTATCATGTCGGGGCCTCAGTTAGGTGTAGTGTCAGGGCCATTGTTAGGGACAGTATCAGGGCCTGACTTAGGAGAAGTTCAGGGCCTTAGCCAGGGAAAGTGTCAGGGCCTTAGTTAGGGACATTATCAGGGCCTGAATTAGCAGTAGTGTCAAAAGTCCTTAGTGAGGAGAGTAAGGAGTAAGTCAGGACTCAGGCCCTGACACTGTTCTTAAATAAGGCCCTGACATTCCCTGTAACACAGGTCCTGATCTGATTCCTATCATAGGCGCTGATGTTATTTACTTAACTAAGGCCCTGACACTGGTCCTAACTAAAGCTGTGACACTACTCTTAACTCAGGCCCTGACACTGTCCCTAACAAAGCCTCTGACACTACTCCTAAATCAGGCACTGACACTGTCCCTAACTAAGGCCCTGACATACACCTAACTCAGGGCCTGACACTGTCTCTAACTAAGGCCCTGATATGACTCCAAACTCAGCACTGACACTGTCACTAACTAAGGCCCTGACACTATTCATAGCTCACGCCCTAACACAACTCCTAAATCATGCCCTGACAATGTCCCTAACTAAGACCCTGACACTATTCCTAACTCAGGCGCTGACACAATACTTAAGGAAGGCCCTGACATTACTCCTAACTCAGGCCCTGAAAAGGTCCCTAACTAAGGCCGACACAACTCCTAACCCAGGCACTAACACTGTCCCTAAATAAGGCCCTGAAACTAATCCTAACTGAGGCGCTGATACAATACCTAACGAAGGCACTGATGCTACTCCTAACTAAGGCCCTGACACTACTCCTATCTCAAGCAATGACACCGTCCCTAACTTACGCCCTGACTCTACTCCTGAATCAGGCACTGACACTGGCCCTAACTTAGGCCCTGACACTACTCCTAACTAAGCAACTGACACTGTCCCTAACTAAGGCCCGGACACTACTCCTTACTCAGGCACTGACAATGTCACTAACTAAGGCCGTGACACTACTCCCAAAATAGGCACTGAGACTGTCCCGAAATATGCCCTGACAGTACTCCGAACTCAGGCACTGACACTGTCCTTAACTAAGGCCCTGATACTACTTCCACCTCAGGCACTGACACTCTCCCTAAGTAAGCCCTGACATTACTCCCAATTCCGGCATTGACACTTTCGCTAACTAAGGCCCTGAAACTACTCACAACTCAGGCCCTTACACTGTTCCTAACTACCAGTCTCAGACTACTCCTAACTCAGGCCTTGGCACTGTCCGTAACTCAGACACTGACGCTGTCCCTTAACTAAGGGTCTGACACTACTCCCAACTCAGACAGTGACACTCTCCCAAATTAAGGCCTTGACACTACTCTTAACTCAGGCCCTGACACAGTCCATAATAAAGACCCTGAAACTAATCCCAACTCAGGCCCTGGCACTGTCCGTAACTAAGGGCCTGACACTACTCCCATCTCAGCAACTGACACCATCCCTAACTATGGCCCTGACACTACTCCCAACTCAGGCACTGGCGCTGTCTCTAACTAAGGCACTGGCACTACTCCCAACACCAGCACTGACACTCTCCCTAATTAAGGTCCTGACACTACTCCCAACTCAGCCACTGACACTGTTCCTAACTAAGGCCCTGACAATACTCCTAACTCAGCCACTGACACTACCGTAAATAAGGCCCTGACTCCACTCCTAACTCAGGCACTGTCACTGTCACTAAATAAGGCCATTACACTTCTCTTACCTCAACAACTGACACTCTCCGTAACTAAGGCTTTGACACAATACTTAACTCATGCCCTGACACTGTCCTTAACTAAGACCCTGAGAGTACTCCCAACTCAGTCCCTGACACTGTTCCTAACTACGGCCCAGAGACTACTGCCAATTCAGGCCCTGACACTGTCCCTAACTAAGGCACTGATATTACTCCCACCTCAGGCACTGACACTGTCCCTAACTAAGGCCCTGACACTACTCCCAACTCAGCCACTGACACTGTCCCTAAGGCCCTGACACTACCTCCAACTCAGGCACTGACACTATCCCTAACTACAGCCCTGACAGTACTCCCAACTCAGGCACTGACACTGTCTCTAACTAAGGCCCTGACATTACTCTCAACTCAGGCATTAACACTGTCCCTAAATAAGGCCCTGAAACTATTCCTAACTGAGGCGCTGATACAATACCTAACGAAGGCACTGATGCTACTCCTAACTAAGGCCCTGACACTACTCCTATCTCAAGCAATGACACTGTCCCTAACTTAGGCCCTGACTCTACTCCTGACTCAGGCACTGACACTGGCCCTAACTTAGGCCCTGACACTACTCCTAACTAAGCAACTGACACCGTCCATAACAAAGGCCCGGACACTACTCCTTACTCAGGCCCTGACACTGTCCATAATAAAGACCCTGACAAAAATCCCAACTTAGGCACCGACAATGTCCGCAACTAAGGCCCTGACACTATTCCCATCTCAGCCACTGACACTGTCCCTAACTATGGCCCTGACACTACTCCCAATGCAAGCACTGGTGCTGTCCCTAACTAAGGCACTGGCACTACTCCCAACTCGCCCTGGCGCTGTCCCTAACTAAGGCTCTGACACTACTCCCAATTCAGACAATGACAGTGTCCCTAACTGAGGCAATGATACTACTCCCAACTCAAGCACTAAGGCTCTGGATCATTGTGATGACAAGCGCCATGGAGCACTGTGATGACAAGGGCCATGGAACATTTTGATGACAGTGGTCATATGGCATTTTGAATGACAGGGGCCATGAAGCATTGTGATGACAAGAGTCATGGAGACTTGTGATGACAGGGGGCATGGAGCTTTGTGATTTCACAGGCATGGAGCATTTTAGACAAGGGTCATGGAGACTTGTGATGAAAGGGGTCATGGAGACTTGTGATGATAAGGGCATGGAGCATTGTGATGACAATGGCATGTAGCATTGCGATGACCAAGTCATGGAGCATTGTGATGACAGGGGTTATGGAGCATTGTGATGACAAGGGCGTAGAGCATTGTGATGACAGTGGTCATGGAACATTGTGCCGATAAGGGCATCGAGCCGAGTTAGGGACAGTCTAGCGGCCTTGGGACTAAATTCAGTGCCTGAATTAGGCACAGCATAAGGTCTTTAGTTAGCATAAGAGGTAGGACATTAGCTCGGGACAGGGTTAGGGTAAAGGCTTGGAATCGTGTCAGGAAATGACCTAAGGATAGTGTGAAGACCTTTGTTACCGAGACTCTCAGGGACTTATTCAGAAGCAGTGTTAGGGCTTCAGGTAGGGACAGCATCAGGGCCTGACTTAGGGAGAGCGACAGGGCCTGAGTGAGGCCTAATGTCAGGCCCTTAGCTGGGGACACTGTCAGGGAATGACTTAGGAGCAGCATCAGTGCCTTTGTTGGCTCAGCTTTAGGCTCCTAGGTAAAGACATGACCGGAGCCCTAGTTAGTCACAGCGTCAAGGCCTCAGTTAGGGAAAGCTTCAGGGTCTGAGTTACAGACAGCCTCAGGTCTTCACTTAAAGACAGTGACAGGGCTTTCTTCGGGACAGTGTCAGGACCTTGGTTAGAAATGAGTCAGGATATTAGCTCAGGAGAGTGTCAGGATTTTAGGTATTGCTGGCAGCAGGGCCTATTTTAAGGACAGATTCTGGGCCTTTGTTAGATTCAGTGTCATGGCCTTAGTTAGGAGTAGTCAGGGCCTTAGTTAGGGAGAGCATTAGGGTTTCAGTTCGCATAAGATGCAGGAGATTATCTCGGGACAGAGTCAGGTTCCAGGCCAGAGATAGTGAAAGGAAATGACCAAGGGATAACGAGAAGACCTTAGTTATTGAGAGCATCAGGGCCTTAGTTAGCAGCAGCGTGAGCGCCTTAATCAGGACCAGTGCCAGGGCTTGATGTATGGACAGCATCAGAGCCTAACTAAGGTACAGCAACAGGGCCTAAGTGAGGCCTATCTTTAGGGCCTGAGTAAGGGACAGTATCCGGGCATGACTTAGGAGCAGCATAAAGGCCTCTGTAGGATCAGCATTAGGGTCTTCGTTAAAGCTATTATCAGGGCCTCCGTTAGGGATAGCCTCAAGGCCTCACTTAGGGACAGCGTCAGGGCTTACTTTGGGAAAGTTTCAGGACCTTGGTAAGACATGGGTCAGGCTATTAGCTCAGGATAATATCAGGTGTTCAGATATTGACGGCAGCAGGGCCTTAGTTAGAGGCAGTGTCAGGGCCTAAGTTAGGACTAGCATCAGAGCCTTTGTTAGGTACAGTGTCAGTGACTGAGTTAGGTGTAGTGTCAGAGCCTTAGTTAGGGACAGTGTCAGGGCCTGCATTAGGACGAGCCTCCAGGCTTCAGTTAGGGACAGGTTCACGGCCTCGGACCTAAATTCAGGGCCTCATTTAGGGACAGAATCAGGGATTTAGCTAGCAGAAGGGGATCTACAGCTGAAAGCAACCTGAACACCACCACAAACAGATGCAGAAGTGAACCATGCACGCTCCTATGAAGGAAGATTCCACAGCAGTTGAGTACATTTTGTTTAAAGTTAGTAACACTATAAAAATTATGTTTTGAAGAAAACTATATTCAGAAGATGAATGAATCTCGTTCTAAAGAATCTCTTTAGCTAATCTCGACAGTAGCTAAAGAGCAGGTTAGGTTAAGGTCTAGGGAGAGTGTCAGGAAATGACCTAGGGATAGTGTCAAGACCTTAGTTACTTAGCACATCAGGACCTAATTTAGGAGCAGTGAGTGTCAGGGCTTCGGGTAGGAACAGCGTCAGAGCCTGACTTAGGGAGTGGGACAGGGCCTGAGTGAGGCCTAGCGTCAGGGCCTTAGCTAGAGACAGTGTCAGGGCATGACTTAGGAGCAGCCTAAGAGCCACGGTAGGATCAGCCTCAGGGGCTATGTTAAAGATATTCTCAGGGCCTCTGTTAGGGACAGCCTCAAGGCCTCACTTCGAGACAGCATCAGGGCTTCCTTAGGGACAGTTTCAGGACCTTGGTAAGAGATGGGTCAAGAAATTAGCTCAGGATAGTGTCAGGACTGTAGATATTGACGGCCGCAGGGCCTTAGTTAGGGACAGTGTCAGGCCCAGAATTAGGACGAACATCGAGGCCTTAGGTACGGACAGGGTCACAGCCTCGAGGGTAATTTTAGGCCCTTAGTTAAGGACAGCAGCAGGGCTGTAGTTAGCATAAGAGGCATGACATTTGCTAGGGACAGGCTCCGGTTATGGTCTAGGGATAGTGTCAGGAAAGGACCTAAGCATAGTGTCAAAACCTTAGTTACTGAGAGTATCAGATCCTTATTTAGAACCAGTGTCAGGGCTTCAGGTAGGGACAGCATCAGAGCCTGACTTAGGGAGAGCGACAGGGCCTGAGTGAGGCCTAGCGTCAGGCCCTTAGCTGAGGACACTGTCAGGGCATGACTTAGGAACAGAATCAGCGCCTCTGTTGGATCAGCCTTAGCGTCTTTGTTACAGATATGATCAGGGCCTGACTTAGTCACAGCTTCAAGGCCTCACTTAGGGAAAGCTTCAGGGCCTGAGTTAGGGACAGCCTCAGTTCTTAACATAGGGACAGCGGCAGGGCTTTCTTAGGGACAGTGTCAGGACCTTGGTTAGAAATATGTCAGGATATCAACTCAGGCTAGTGTCCAGTTTTTAGTTATTGCTGACAGCAGGGCCTATATTAGGGGCAAATTCTGAGCCTTACTTCGAGACAGCGTCAGGGCCTGAGTTACGACTAGCATCAGAGCCCTTGTAAAGTACAGTGTCAGGGACTGAGTTAGGTGTAGTGTCAGGGCTTTAGTTAGGGACAGTGTCAGCGCCTCAGTTAGGATGAGCCTCCAACCTCAGTTAGGGACAGGTTGACGGCCTCGGGACTAATTTCAGGCTCTTAGTTCGAGACAGCATCAGGGATTTAGTTAGCCTAAGAGGCTCGACAATAGCTAAAGACAAGTTTAGGTTAAGATCTAGGGATAGTGTCAGGAAATGACCTAGGGGTAGTGTCAAGACCATAGCTAATTAGAGCATCAGTGCCTAATTTAGGCCCAGTGTCAGGGCTTCAGGTAGGGACAGAGTCTTAGCCTGACTTAGGGAGAGCGACAGGGCCTGAGTGATGCCTAGAGTCAGGGCCTTAGCTACGGACAGCGTCAGGGCATGACATAGGATCAACTTAAGGGTCTCTGTAAGATCAGCATTAGAGTTTAGTTCAAGACATTATCAGGACCTCTGTGAGGGACAGCCTCAGGGCCTCACTTAGGGACAGTGTCAGGGCTAACTTTGGGAGAGTTTCAGGACCTTGGTAAGACATGGGTCAGGATATTAGCTCAGGATAATGTCAGGACTTTAGATATTGATGGCAGCAGCGCCTACGTTAGGAAAAGTTTCAAGGCGTTAGTTAGGAGTAGCGGGCCTCTGATAGGTCCAGTGTCAGATCCTCAGTTAGCAATAGTGTTAGGGCCTTAGTTAGGGACAGTGTCAGGGCCGGATGTAGGGCGAGCATCTAGGCCTTCGTTCGGGACAGTTTCATGGTCTTGGGACTAAATTCAGTGCCTGAGGTAGGCACAGCCTAAGGGCTTCAGTTAGCATAAGAGGCAGGACATTAGCTAGTGACCCTGTCAGTTTAACATCTAGGGATAGTGTCAGGAAATGACCTAAGGAGAGTGTGAAGACCTTTTTTACCGAGACTCTCAGGGACTTATTCAGAAGCAGTGTTAGGGCTTCAGGTAGGGACAGCATCAGGGCCTGACTTGGGGAGAGCGACAGGGCCTGAGTGAGGCCTAATGTCAGGCCCTTAGCTGGGGACACTGTCAGGGAATGACTTAGGAGCAGCATCAGTGCCTTTGTTGGATCAGCTTTAGGCTCCTTGGTAAAGACATGACCGGAGCCCTAGTTATCACAGCGTCAAGGCCTCAGTTAGGGAAAGCTTCAGGGTCTGAGTTACAGACAGCTTCAGGTCTTCACTTAAAGACAGTGACAGGGCTTTCTTCGGGACAGTGTCAGGACCTTGGTTAGAAATGAGTCAGGATATTAGCTCAGGAGAGTGTCAGGATTTTAGGTATTGCTGGCAGCAGGGCCTATATTAAGGACAGATTCTGGGCCTTTGTTAGATTCAGTGTCATGGCCTTAGTTAGGAGTAGTCAGGGCCTTAGTTAGGGAGAGCATTAGGGTTTCAGTTCGCATAAGATGCAGGAGATTATCTCGGGACAGAGTCAGGTTCCAGGCCAGAGATAGTGAAAGGAAATGACCAAGGGATAACGAGAAGACCTTAGTTATTGAGAGCATCAGGGCCTTAGTTAGCAGCAGCGTGAGCGCCTTAATCAGGACCAGTGCCAGGGCTTGATGTATGGACAGCATCAGAGCCTAACTAAGGTACAGCAACAGGGCCTAAGTGAGGCCTATCTTTAGGGCCTGAGTAAGGGACAGTATCCGGGCATGACTTAGGAGCAGCATAAAGGCCTCTGTAGGATCAGCATTAGGGTCTTCGTTAAAGCTATTATCAGGGCCTCCGTTAGGGATAGCCTCAAGGCCTCACTTAGGGACAGCGTCAGGGCTTACTTTGGGAAAGTTTCAGGACCTTGGTAAGACATGGGTCAGGCTATTAGCTCAGGATAATATCAGGTGTTCAGATATTGACGGCAGCAGGGCCTTAGTTAGAGGCAGTGTCAGGGCCTAAGTTAGGACTAGCATCAGAGCCTTTGTTAGGTACAGTGTCAGTGACTGAGTTAGGTGTAGTGTCAGAGCCTTAGTTAGGGACAGTGTCAGGGCCTGCATTAGGACGAGCCTCCAGGCTTCAGTTAGGGACAGGTTCACGGCCTCGGACCTAAATTCAGGGCCTCATTTAGGGACAGAATCAGGGATTTAGCTAGCAGAAGGGGATCTACAGCTGAAAGCAACCTGAACACCACCACAAACAGATGCAGAAGTGAACCATGCACGCTCCTATGAAGGAAGATTCCACAGCAGTTGAGTACATTTTGTTTAAAGTTAGTAACACTATAAAAATTATGTTTTGAAGAAAACTATATTCAGAAGATGAATGAATCTCGTTCTAAAGAATCTCTTTAGCTAATCTCGACAGTAGCTAAAGAGCAGGTTAGGTTAAGGTCTAGGGAGAGTGTCAGGAAATGACCTAGGGATAGTGTCAAGACCTTAGTTACTTAGCACATCAGGACCTAATTTAGGAGCAGTGAGTGTCAGGGCTTCGGGTAGGAACAGCGTCAGAGCCTGACTTAGGGAGTGGGACAGGGCCTGAGTGAGGCCTAGCGTCAGGGCCTTAGCTAGAGACAGTGTCAGGGCATGACTTAGGAGCAGCCTAAGAGCCACGGTAGGATCAGCCTCAGGGGCTATGTTAAAGATATTCTCAGGGCCTCTGTTAGGGACAGCCTCAAGGCCTCACTTCGAGACAGCATCAGGGCTTCCTTAGGGACAGTTTCAGGACCTTGGTAAGAGATGGGTCAAGAAATTAGCTCAGGATAGTGTCAGGACTGTAGATATTGACGGCCGCAGGGCCTTAGTTAGGGACAGTGTCAGGCCCAGAATTAGGACGAACATCGAGGCCTTAGGTACGGACAGGGTCACAGCCTCGAGGGTAATTTTAGGCCCTTAGTTAAGGACAGCAGCAGGGCTGTAGTTAGCATAAGAGGCATGACATTTGCTAGGGACAGGCTCCGGTTATGGTCTAGGGATAGTGTCAGGAAAGGACCTAAGCATAGTGTCAAAACCTTAGTTACTGAGAGTATCAGATCCTTATTTAGAACCAGTGTCAGGGCTTCAGGTAGGGACAGCATCAGAGCCTGACTTAGGGAGAGCGACAGGGCCTGAGTGAGGCCTAGCGTCAGGCCCTTAGCTGAGGACACTGTCAGGGCATGACTTAGGAACAGAATCAGCGCCTCTGTTGGATCAGCCTTAGCGTCTTTGTTACAGATATGATCAGGGCCTGACTTAGTCACAGCTTCAAGGCCTCACTTAGGGAAAGCTTCAGGGCCTGAGTTAGGGACAGCCTCAGTTCTTAACATAGGGACAGCGGCAGGGCTTTCTTAGGGACAGTGTCAGGACCTTGGTTAGAAATATGTCAGGATATCAACTCAGGCTAGTGTCCAGTTTTTAGTTATTGCTGACAGCAGGGCCTATATTAGGGGCAAATTCTGAGCCTTACTTCGAGACAGCGTCAGGGCCTGAGTTACGACTAGCATCAGAGCCCTTGTAAAGTACAGTGTCAGGGACTGAGTTAGGTGTAGTGTCAGGGCTTTAGTTAGGGACAGTGTCAGCGCCTCAGTTAGGATGAGCCTCCAACCTCAGTTAGGGACAGGTTGACGGCCTCGGGACTAATTTCAGGCTCTTAGTTCGAGACAGCATCAGGGATTTAGTTAGCCTAAGAGGCTCGACAATAGCTAAAGACAAGTTTAGGTTAAGATCTAGGGATAGTGTCAGGAAATGACCTAGGGGTAGTGTCAAGACCATAGCTAATTAGAGCATCAGTGCCTAATTTAGGCCCAGTGTCAGGGCTTCAGGTAGGGACAGAGTCTTAGCCTGACTTAGGGAGAGCGACAGGGCCTGAGTGATGCCTAGAGTCAGGGCCTTAGCTACGGACAGCGTCAGGGCATGACATAGGATCAACTTAAGGGTCTCTGTAAGATCAGCATTAGAGTTTAGTTCAAGACATTATCAGGACCTCTGTGAGGGACAGCCTCAGGGCCTCACTTAGGGACAGTGTCAGGGCTAACTTTGGGAGAGTTTCAGGACCTTGGTAAGACATGGGTCAGGATATTAGCTCAGGATAATGTCAGGACTTTAGATATTGATGGCAGCAGCGCCTACGTTAGGAAAAGTTTCAAGGCGTTAGTTAGGAGTAGCGGGCCTCTGATAGGTCCAGTGTCAGATCCTCAGTTAGCAATAGTGTTAGGGCCTTAGTTAGGGACAGTGTCAGGGCCGGATGTAGGGCGAGCATCTAGGCCTTCGTTCGGGACAGTTTCATGGTCTTGGGACTAAATTCAGTGCCTGAGGTAGGCACAGCCTAAGGGCTTCAGTTAGCATAAGAGGCAGGACATTAGCTAGTGACCCTGTCAGTTTAACATCTAGGGATAGTGTCAGGAAATGACCTAAGGAGAGTGTGAAGACCTTTTTTACCGAGACTCTCAGGGACTTATTCAGAAGCAGTGTTAGGGCTTCAGGTAGGGACAGCATCAGGGCCTGACTTGGGGAGAGCGACAGGGCCTGAGTGAGGCCTAATGTCAGGCCCTTAGCTGGGGACACTGTCAGGGAATGACTTAGGAGCAGCATCAGTGCCTTTGTTGGATCAGCTTTAGGCTCCTTGGTAAAGACATGACCGGAGCCCTAGTTATCACAGCGTCAAGGCCTCAGTTAGGGAAAGCTTCAGGGTCTGAGTTACAGACAGCTTCAGGTCTTCACTTAAAGACAGTGACAGGGCTTTCTTCGGGACAGTGTCAGGACCTTGGTTAGAAATGAGTCAGGATATTAGCTCAGGAGAGTGTCAGGATTTTAGGTATTGCTGGCAGCAGGGCCTATATTAAGGACAGATTCTGGGCCTTTGTTAGATTCAGTGTCATGGCCTTAGTTAGGAGTAGTCAGGGCCTTAGTTAGGGAGAGCATTAGGGTTTCAGTTCGCATAAGATGCAGGAGATTATCTCGGGACAGAGTCAGGTTCCAGGCCAGAGATAGTGAAAGGAAATGACCAAGGGATAACGAGAAGACCTTAGTTATTGAGAGCATCAGGGCCTTAGTTAGCAGCAGCGTGAGCGCCTTAATCAGGACCAGTGCCAGGGCTTGATGTATGGACAGCATCAGAGCCTAACTAAGGTACAGCAACAGGGCCTAAGTGAGGCCTATCTTTAGGGCCTGAGTAAGGGACAGTATCCGGGCATGACTTAGGAGCAGCATAAAGGCCTCTGTAGGATCAGCATTAGGGTCTTCGTTAAAGCTATTATCAGGGCCTCCGTTAGGGATAGCCTCAAGGCCTCACTTAGGGACAGCGTCAGGGCTTACTTTGGGAAAGTTTCAGGACCTTGGTAAGACATGGGTCAGGCTATTAGCTCAGGATAATATCAGGTGTTCAGATATTGACGGCAGCAGGGCCTTAGTTAGAGGCAGTGTCAGGGCCTAAGTTAGGACTAGCATCAGAGCCTTTGTTAGGTACAGTGTCAGTGACTGAGTTAGGTGTAGTGTCAGAGCCTTAGTTAGGGACAGTGTCAGGGCCTGCATTAGGACGAGCCTCCAGGCTTCAGTTAGGGACAGGTTCACGGCCTCGGACCTAAATTCAGGGCCTCATTTAGGGACAGAATCAGGGATTTAGCTAGCAGAAGGGGATCTACAGCTGAAAGCAACCTGAACACCACCACAAACAGATGCAGAAGTGAACCATGCACGCTCCTATGAAGGAAGATTCCACAGCAGTTGAGTACATTTTGTTTAAAGTTAGTAACACTATAAAAATTATGTTTTGAAGAAAACTATATTCAGAAGATGAATGAATCTCGTTCTAAAGAATCTCTTTAGCTAATCTCGACAGTAGCTAAAGAGCAGGTTAGGTTAAGGTCTAGGGAGAGTGTCAGGAAATGACCTAGGGATAGTGTCAAGACCTTAGTTACTTAGCACATCAGGACCTAATTTAGGAGCAGTGAGTGTCAGGGCTTCGGGTAGGAACAGCGTCAGAGCCTGACTTAGGGAGTGGGACAGGGCCTGAGTGAGGCCTAGCGTCAGGGCCTTAGCTAGAGACAGTGTCAGGGCATGACTTAGGAGCAGCCTAAGAGCCACGGTAGGATCAGCCTCAGGGGCTATGTTAAAGATATTCTCAGGGCCTCTGTTAGGGACAGCCTCAAGGCCTCACTTCGAGACAGCATCAGGGCTTCCTTAGGGACAGTTTCAGGACCTTGGTAAGAGATGGGTCAAGAAATTAGCTCAGGATAGTGTCAGGACTGTAGATATTGACGGCCGCAGGGCCTTAGTTAGGGACAGTGTCAGGCCCTGAATTAGGACGAACATCGAGGCCTTAGGTACGGACAGGGTCACAGCCTCGAGAGTAATTTTAGGCCCTTAGTTAAGGACAGCAGCAGGGCTGTAGTTAGCATAAGAGGCACGACATTTGCTAGGGACAGGCTCCGGTTATGGTCTAGGGATAGTGTCAGGAAAGGACCTAAGCATAGTGTCAAAACCTTAGTTACTGAGAGTATCAGATCCTTATTTAGAACCAGTGTCAGGGCTTCAGGTAGGGACAGCATCAGAGCCTGACTTAGGGAGAGCGACAGGGCCTGAGTGAGGCCTAGCGTCAGGCCCTTAGCTGAGGACACTGTCAGGGCATGACTTAGGAACAGAATCAGCGCCTCTGTTGGATCAGCCTTAGCGTCTTTGTTACAGATATGATCAGGGCCTGACTTAGTCACAGCTTCAAGGCCTCACTTAGGGAAAGCTTCAGGGCCTGAGTTAGGGACAGCCTCAGTTCTTAACATAGGGACAGCGGCAGGGCTTTCTTAGGGACAGTGTCAGGACCTTGGTTAGAAATATGTCAGGATATCAACTCAGGCTAGTGTCCAGTTTTTAGTTATTGCTGACAGCAGGGCCTATATTAGGGGCAAATTCTGAGCCTTACTTCGAGACAGCGTCAGGGCCTGAGTTACGACTAGCATCAGAGCCCTTGTAAAGTACAGTGTCAGGGACTGAGTTAGGTGTAGTGTCAGGGCTTTAGTTAGGGACAGTGTCAGCGCCTCAGTTAGGATGAGCCTCCAACCTCAGTTAGGGACAGGTTGACGGCCTCGGGACTAATTTCAGGCTCTTAGTTCGAGACAGCATCAGGGATTTAGTTAGCCTAAGAGGCTCGACAATAGCTAAAGACAAGTTTAGGTTAAGATCTAGGGATAGTGTCAGGAAATGACCTAGGGGTAGTGTCAAGACCATAGCTAATTAGAGCATCAGTGCCTAATTTAGGCCCAGTGTCAGGGCTTCAGGTAGGGACAGAGTCTTAGCCTGACTTAGGGAGAGCGACAGGGCCTGAGTGATGCCTAGAGTCAGGGCCTTAGCTACGGACAGCGTCAGGGCATGACATAGGATCAACTTAAGGGTCTCTGTAAGATCAGCATTAGAGTTTAGTTCAAGACATTATCAGGACCTCTGTGAGGGACAGCCTCAGGGCCTCACTTAGGGACAGTGTCAGGGCTAACTTTGGGAGAGTTTCAGGACCTTGGTAAGACATGGGTCAGGATATTAGCTCAGGATAATGTCAGGACTTTAGATATTGATGGCAGCAGCGCCTACGTTAGGAAAAGTTTCAAGGCGTTAGTTAGGAGTAGCGGGCCTCTGATAGGTCCAGTGTCAGATCCTCAGTTAGCAATAGTGTTAGGGCCTTAGTTAGGGACAGTGTCAGGGCCGGATGTAGGGCGAGCATCTAGGCCTTCGTTCGGGACAGTTTCATGGTCTTGGGACTAAATTCAGTGCCTGAGGTAGGCACAGCCTAAGGGCTTCAGTTAGCATAAGAGGCAGGACATTAGCTAGTGACCCTGTCAGTTTAACATCTAGGGATAGTGTCAGGAAATGACCTAAGGAGAGTGTGAAGACCTTTGTTACGGAGACTCTCAGGGCCTTATTCAGAAGCAGTGTTAGGGCTTCAGGTAGGGACAGCATCAGAGCCTGACTTAGGGAGAGCGTTAGGGTCTGAGTGAGGCCTAGCATCAGACACTTAGTGGGGGACACTATCGGGGCATGACTTCGGAGCAGCATCAGGGCCTCTGTTGGATCAGCCTTAGGGTCTTAGTTAAAGACATGATCAGGGTCTGAGTTAGTCACAGCATCAAGGCCTGAGTTAGTTAGGGAAAGCTTCAGGGCCTCACTTAGGGACAGCGTCAGGGCTTACTTTGGGACAGTTTCAGGACCTTGGTAAGACATGGGACAGGTTTATAGCTCCGGATAATGTCAGGACTTTCGATGTTGATGGCAGCAGCCCTTAGTTAGAGACAGTGTCAGGCCCTGAGTTATGACTAGCATCAGAGCCTTTGTTAGATACAATGTACGGGACTGAATTAGGAGTAGAGTCAGGGCCTTAGTTAGTGACAGTGTCAGGGCCTGACTTAGGGAGAGCGACAGGGCCTGAGTGAGGCTTAGCATCAGGCCCTTAGCTGGGCACACGGTCAGGGCATGACTTTGGAGCAGCATCAGCGTCTTTGCTGGATCAGCATTAAGGTCTTCGTTAGGTACATGATCAGGACCTGAATTAGTCACAGCTTCAAGGCTTCAGTTAAGGAAAGCTTCAGGGCCTGAGTTAGGGACAGCCTCAGGTCTTCACTTAGGGACAGCATCAGGGCTTACTTTGGGACAGTTTCAGGACCTTGGAAAGACATAGGTCAGGATAGTAGCTCAGGATAATGTCAGGACTTTTGATAGTGATGGCAGCAGGGCCTTAGTTACAGACGGTTTCAGGGCCTGAGTTAGGCCTCGCATCAGAGACTTTGTTAGGTACAGTGTAAGGGACTGAGTTAGGAGTAGTGTCAGGGCCTTGCTTAGGGCCAGTGTCAGGGTCTGATTTAGGTGTACTGTCTGAGACCTAGTTAGGGACAGTGCTAGGGCCTGAGTTAGGATTAGTGTCAAGGCCTTATTTAGGACCAGTTTCAGGGCCTTAGTTTGGACTAGCATCAGAGCCATTGTTAGGAATCGTATGAGGGCCTGAGTTAGGCATACTATCAGGGCCTTAGTTAAGGACAGTTTTAGGGCCTGAGTTAGGATTAGTGTCAAGGCCTTATTTAGGACCCATTTTAGGGCTTTAGTTTGGACTAGCAACAAAGCCTTTGTTAGGTATCATGTCGGGGCCTCAGTTAGGTGTAGTGTCAGGGCCATTGTTAGGGACAGTATCAGGGCCTGACTTAGGAGAAGTTCAGGGCCTTAGCCAGGGAAAGTGTCAGGGCCTTAGTTAGGGACATTATCAGGGCCTGAATTAGCAGTAGTGTCAAAAGTCCTTAGTGAGGAGAGTAAGGAGTAAGTCAGGACTCAGGCCCTGACACTGTTCTTAAATAAGGCCCTGACATTCCCTGTAACACAGGTCCTGATCTGATTCCTATCATAGGCGCTGATGTTATTTACTTAACTAAGGCCCTGACACTGGTCCTAACTAAAGCTGTGACACTACTCTTAACTCAGGCCCTGACACTGTCCCTAACAAAGCCTCTGACACTACTCCTAAATCAGGCACTGACACTGTCCCTAACTAAGGCCCTGACATACACCTAACTCAGGGCCTGACACTGTCTCTAACTAAGGCCCTGATATGACTCCAAACTCAGCACTGACACTGTCACTAACTAAGGCCCTGACACTATTCATAGCTCACGCCCTAACACAACTCCTAAATCATGCCCTGACAATGTCCCTAACTAAGACCCTGACACTATTCCTAACTCAGGCGCTGACACAATACTTAAGGAAGGCCCTGACATTACTCCTAACTCAGGCCCTGAAAAGGTCCCTAACTAAGGCCGACACAACTCCTAACCCAGGCACTAACACTGTCCCTAAATAAGGCCCTGAAACTAATCCTAACTGAGGCGCTGATACAATACCTAACGAAGGCACTGATGCTACTCCTAACTAAGGCCCTGACACTACTCCTATCTCAAGCAATGACACCGTCCCTAACTTACGCCCTGACTCTACTCCTGAATCAGGCACTGACACTGGCCCTAACTTAGGCCCTGACACTACTCCTAACTAAGCAACTGATACTGTCCCTAACTAAGGCCCGGACACTACTCCTTACTCAGGTACTGACAATGTCACTAACTAAGGCCGTGACACTACTCCCAAAATAGGCACTGAGACTGTCCCGAAATATGCCCTGACAGTACTCCGAACTCAGGCACTGACACTGTCCTTAACTAAGGCCCTGATACTACTTCCACCTCAGGCACTGACACTCTCCCTAAGTAAGCCCTGACATTACTCCCAATTCCGGCATTGACACTTTCGCTAACTAAGGCCCTGAAACTACTCACAACTCAGGCCCTTACACTGTTCCTAACTACCAGTCTCAGACTACTCCTAACTCAGGCCCTGGCACTGTCCGTAACTCAGACACTGACGCTGTCCCTTAACTAAGGGTCTGACACTACTCCCAACTCAGACAGTGACACTCTCCCAAATTAAGGCCTTGACACTACTCTTAACTCAGGCCCTGACACAGTCCATAATAAAGACCCTGAAACTAATCCCAACTCAGGCCCTGGCACTGTCCGTAACTAAGGGCCTGACACTACTCCCATCTTAGCAACTGACACCATCCCTAACTATGGCCCTGACACTACTCCCAACTCAGGCACTGGCGCTGTCTCTAACTAAGGCACTGGCACTACTCCCAACACCAGCACTGACACTCTCCCTAATTAAGGTCCTGACACTACTCCCAACTCAGCCACTGACACTGTTCCTAACTAAGGCCCTGACAATACTCCTAACTCAGCCACTGACACTACCGTAAATAAGGCCCTGACTCCACTCCTAACTCAGGCACTGTCACTGTCACTAAATAAGGCCATTACACTTCTCTTACCTCAACAACTGACACTCTCCGTAACTAAGGCTTTGACACAATACTTAACTCATGCCCTGACACTGTCCTTAACTAAGACCCTGAGAGTACTCCCAACTCAGTCCCGGACACTGTTCCTAACTACGGCCCAGAGACTACTGCCAATTCAGGCCCTGACACTGTCCCTAACTAAGGCACTGATATTACTCCCACCTCAGGCACTGACACTGTCCCTAACTAAGGCCCTGACACTACTCCCAACTCAGCCACTGACACTGTCCCTAAGGCCCTGACACTACCTCCAACTCAGGCACTGACACTATCCCTAACTACAGCCCTGACAGTACTCCCAACTCAGGCACTGACACTGTCCCTAACTAAGGCCCTGACATTACTCTCAACTCAGGCACTAACACTGTCCCTAAATAAGGCCCTGAAACTATTCCTAACTGAGGCGCTGATACAATACCTAACGAAGGCACTGATGCTACTCCTAACTAAGGCCCTGACACTACTCCTATCTCAAGCAATGACACTGTCCCTAACTTAGGCCCTGACTCTACTCCTGACTCAGGCACTGACACTGGCCCTAACTTAGGCCCTGACACTACTCCTAACTAAGCAACTGACACCATCCATAACTAAGGCCCGGACACTACTCCTTACTCAGGCACTGACACTGTCCCTAACTAAGGCCCTGACATTACTCCCAACTTAGGCACTGCCACTGTCCCTAACTAAGGCTTTGACACAACTCCCCAATCAGGCACTGACACTGTCCCTAACTAAGGCCCTGACTCTACTCCCATCTCAGCCACTGACACTGTCCCTAAGACCCTGACACTACCTCCAACTCAGGCACTGACACTATCCCTAACTACAGCCCTGACACTTCTCCTAACTCAGGCACTGACACTGTCCCTTACTAATATCCTGACACAACTCCCAACTCAGGCACTGACATTGTTCCTAACATAGGCCCTGACACTAATCCCAACATAGGCACTGAGACTGTCCCAGAATACGCCCTGACAGTACTCCCAACTCAGGCAATGACACTGTCCCTAACTAAGTCCCTGACACTACTTCCAAACTAGGCACTGACATTGTCCCTAACTAAGGCCCTGACAATACTCTCAACTCAGGCACTAACAGTGTCCCTAACTAAGGACTTGACACTCCTCTTAACTCAGGCCCTGGCACAGTCCCTAACAAAGGCCTGCCACTACCCCCAACCATGGCACTGAGAGTGTCCCTAACTACGGCCATCACACTACTCCTAACTCAGGCACTGGCGCTGTCCCTAAGTAAGGCCCTGACACTACTCCCAACGCAGGCACTGACGCTGTCGCTAACTAAGGCCCTCACACTACTACTTACTTAGGCACTGACACGCTACCTAACTAAGGCCCTGAGACTACTTCTACCTCAGACCCTGACACTGTCCCTAACGAAGGGCCTGATACTACTCCCAACACAGGCACTGACACTCTCCCTAACTAAGGCCTTGACACTACTTTTAACTCATGCCCTGATGCTGTCCCCAAAAAAGACCCTGAGACTATTCCCAACTCAGGCACTGACACTCTCCCTAAC
This sequence comes from Balaenoptera acutorostrata, assembly GCF_949987535.1. Lineage (NCBI taxonomy): Eukaryota > Metazoa > Chordata > Mammalia > Artiodactyla > Balaenopteridae > Balaenoptera > Balaenoptera acutorostrata. Next base: position 18,503,824 of record NC_080067.1, read on the forward strand.
TAAGACCCTGACACTACTCCCATCTCAGCCACTGACACTGTCCCTAATGCCCTGACACTACTTCCAACTCAGGCACTGACACTGTCCCTAACTAGGCCCTGACACTACTCCCAACTCAGGCACTGACACTGTCCCTAACTAAGGCCCTGACAGAACTCCCAACTCCGGCACTGACACTTTCTCTAACTAAGGCCCTGAAACTACTCACAACTCAGGCCCTGACACTGTTCCTAACTACCGGTCTCAGACTACTCCTAACTTAGGCCCTGACACTATTCCTAACACAGTCACTGACACTGTCCCTAACTAAGGTCCTGAGACTATTCCTAACTCAGACCCTGACACTGTCCATAACTTAGGCCATGTCACTACTCCCAACTCAGGCACTGACGCTGTTCCTAACTAAGGGTCTGACACTACTCCAAACTGAGACACTGACACGCTTCCAAATTAAGGCCTTGACACTACTCTTAACTCAGGCCCTGACACTGTCCATAATAAAGACCCTGACAAAAATCCCAACTTAGGCACTGACAATGTCCGCAACTAAGGCCCTGACACTATTCCCATCTCAGCCACTGACACTGTCCCTAACTATGGCCCTGACACTACTCCCAATGCAAGCACTGGTGCTGTCCCTAACTAAGGCACTGGCACTACTCCCAACTTGCCCTGGCGCTGTCCCTAACTAAGGCTCTGACACTACTCCCAATTCAGGCAATGACAGTGTCCCTAACTGAGGCAATGATACTACTCCCAACTCAAGCACTAAGGCTCTGGATCATTGTGATGACAAGCGCCATGGAGCACTGTGATGACAAGGGCCATGGAACATTTTGATGACAGTGGTCATATGGCATTTTGAATGACAGGGGCCATGAAGCATTGTGATGACAAGAGTCATGGAGACTTGTGATGACAGGGGGCATGGAGCTTTGTGATTTCACAGGCATGGAGCCTTTTAGACAAGGGTCATGGAGACTTGTGATGAAAGGGGTCATGGAGACTTGTGATGATAAGGGCATGGAGCATTGTGATGACAATGGCATGTAGCATTGCGATGACCAAGGTCATGGAGCATTGTGATGACAGGGGTTATGGAGCTTTGCGATGACAAGGGCGTAGAGCATTGTGATGAGAGTGGTCATGGAACATTGTGACGATAAGGGCATCGAGCCGAGTTAGGGACAGTCTAGCGGCCTTGGGACTAAATTCAGTGCCTGAATTAGGCACAGCATAAGGTCTTTAGCTAGCATAAGAGGTAGGACATTAGCTCGGGACAGGGTTAGGGTAAAGGCTTGGAATCGTGTCAGGAAATGACCTAAGGATAGTGTGAAGACCTTTGTTACCGAGACTCTCAGGGACTTATTCAGAAGCAGTGTTAGGGCTTCAGGTAGGGACAGCATCAGGGCCTGACTTAGGGAGAGCGACAGGGCCTGAGTGAGGCCTAATGTCAGGCCCTTAGCTGGGGACACTGTCAGGGAATGACTTAGGAGCAGCATCAGTGCCTTTGTTGGATCAGCTTTAGGCTCCTAGGTAAAGACATGACCGGAGCCCTAGTTAGTCACAGCGTCAAGGCCTCAGTTAGGGAAAGCTTCAGGGTCTGAGTTACAGACAGCCTCAGGTCTTCACTTAAAGACAGTGACAGGGCTTTCTTCGGGACAGTGTCAGGACCTTGGTTAGAAATGAGTCAGGATATTAGCTCAGGAGAGTGTCAGGATTTTAGGTATTGCTGGCAGCAGGGCCTATATTAAGGACAGATTCTGGGCCTTTGTTAGATTCAGTGTCATGGCCTTAGTTAGGAGTAGTCAGGGCCTTAGTTAGGGAGAGCATTAGGGTTTCAGTTCGCATAAGATGCAGGAGATTATCTCGGGACAGAGTCAGGTTCCAGGCCAGAGATAGTGAAAGGAAATGACCAAGGGATAACGAGAAGACCTTAGTTATTGAGAGCATCAGGGCCTTAGTTAGCAGCAGCGTGAGCGCCTTAATCAGGACCAGTGCCAGGGCTTGATGTATGGACAGCATCAGAGCCTAACTAAGGTACAGCAACAGGGCCTAAGTGAGGCCTATCTTTAGGGCCTGAGTAAGGGACAGTATCCGGGCATGACTTAGGAGCAGCATAAAGGCCTCTGTAGGATCAGCATTAGGGTCTTCGTTAAAGCTATTATCAGGGCCTCCGTTAGGGATAGCCTCAAGGCCTCACTTAGGGACAGCGTCAGGGCTTACTTTGGGAAAGTTTCAGGACCTTGGTAAGACATGGGTCAGGCTATTAGCTCAGGATAATATCAGGTGTTCAGATATTGACGGCAGCAGGGCCTTAGTTAGAGGCAGTGTCAGGGCCTAAGTTAGGACTAGCATCAGAGCCTTTGTTAGGTACAGTGTCAGTGACTGAGTTAGGTGTAGTGTCAGAGCCTTAGTTAGGGACAGTGTCAGGGCCTGCATTAGGACGAGCCTCCAGGCCTCAGTTAGGGACAGGTTCACGGCCTCGGACCTAAATTCAGGGCCTCATTTAGGGACAGAATCAGGGATTTAGCTAGCATAAGGGGATCTACAGCTGAAAGCAACCTGAACACCACCACAAGCAGATGCAGAAGTGAACCATGCACGCTCCTATGAAGGAAGATTCCACAGCAGTTGAGTACATTTTGTTTAAAGTTAGTAACACTATAAAAATTATGTTTTGAAGAAAACTATATTCAGAAGATGAATGAATCTCGTTCTAAAGAATCTCTTTAGCTAATCTCGACATTAGCTAAAGAGCAGGTTAGGTTAAGGTCTAGGGAGAGTGTCAGGAAATGACCTAGGGATAGTGTCAAGACCTTAGTTACTTAGCACATCAGGACCTAATTTAGGAGCAGTGAGTGTCAGGGCTTCGGGTAGGAACAGCGTCAGAGCCTGACTTAGGGAGTGGGACAGGGCCTGAGTGAGGCCTAGCGTCAGGGCCTTAGCTAGAGACAGTGTCAGGGCATGACTTAGGAGCAGCCTAAGAGCCACGGTAGGATCAACCTCAGGGGCTATGTTAAAGATATTCTCAGGGCCTCTGTTAGGGACAGCCTCAAGGCCTCACTTCGAGACAGCATCAGGGCTTCCTTAGGGACAGTTTCAGGACCTTGGTAAGAGATGGGTCAAGAAATTAGCTCAGGATAGTGTCAGGACTTTAGATATTGACGGCCGCAGGGCCTTAGTTAGGGACAGTGTCAGGCCCAGAATTAGGACGAACATCGAGGCCTTAGGTACGGACAGGGTCACAGCCTCGAGAGTAATTTTAGGCCCTTCGTTAAGGACAGCAGCAGGGCTGTAGTTAGCATAAGAGGCACGACATTTGCTAGGGACAGGCTCCGGTTATGGTCTAGGGATAGTGTCAGGAAAGGACCTAAGCATAGTGTCAAAACCTTAGTTACTGAGAGTATCAGATCCTTATTTAGAACCAGTGTCAGGGCTTCAGGTAGGGACAGCATCAGAGCCTGACTTAGGGAGAGCGACAGGGCCTGAGTGAGGCCTAGCGTCAGGCCCTTAGCTGAGGACACTGTCAGGGCATGACTTAGGAACAGAATCAGCGCCTCTGTTGGATCAGCCTTAGCGTCTTTGTTACAGATATGATCAGGGCCTGACTTAGTCACAGCTTCAAGGCCTCACTTAGGGAAAGCTTCAGGGCCTGAGTTAGGGACAGCCTCAGTTCTTAACATAGGGACAGCGACAGGGCTTTCTTAGGGACAGTGTCAGGACCTTGGTTAGAAATATGTCAGGATATCAACTCAGGCTAGTGTCCAGTTTTTAGTTATTGCTGACAGCAGGGCCTATATTAGGGGCAAATTCTGAGCCTTACTTCGAGACAGCGTCAGGGCCTGAGTTACGACTAGCATCAGAGCCCTTGTAAAGTACAGTGTCAGGGACTGAGTTAGGTGTAGTGTCAGGGCTTTAGTTAGGGACAGTGTCAGCGCCTCAGTTAGGATGAGCCTCCAACCTCAGTTAGGGACAGGTTGACGGCCTCGGGACTAATTTCAGGCTCTTAGTTCGAGACAGCATCAGGGATTTAGTTAGCCTAAGAGGCTCGACAATAGCTAAAGACAAGTTTAGGTTAAGATCTAGGGATAGTGTCAGGAAATGACCTAGGGGTAGTGTCAAGACCATAGCTAATTAGAGCATCAGTGCCTAATTTAGGCCCAGTGTCAGGGCTTCAGGTAGGGACAGAGTCTTAGCCTGACTTAGGGAGAGCGACAGGGCCTGAGTGATGCCTAGAGTCAGGGCCTTAGCTACGGACAGCGTCAGGGCATGACATAGGATCAACTTAAGGGTCTCTGTAAGATCAGCATTAGAGTTTAGTTCAAGACATTATCAGGACCTCTGTGAGGGACAGCCTCAGGGCCTCACTTAGGGACAGTGTCAGGGCTAACTTTGGGAGAGTTTCAGGACCTTGGTAAGACATGGGTCAGGATATTAGCTCAGGATAATGTCAGGACTTTAGATATTGATGGCAGCAGCGCCTACGTTAGGAAAAGTTTCAAGGCGTTAGTTAGGAGTAGCGGGCCTCTGATAGGTCCAGTGTCAGATCCTCAGTTAGCAATAGTGTTAGGGCCTTAGTTAGGGACAGTGTCAGGGCCGGATGTAGGGCGAGCATCTAGGCCTTCGTTCGGGACAGTTTCATGGTCTTGGGACTAAATTCAGTGCCTGAGGTAGGCACAGCCTAAGGGCTTCCGTTAGCATAAGAGGCAGGACATTAGCTAGTGACCCTGTCAGTTTAACATCTAGGGATAGTGTCAGGAAATGACCTAAGGAGAGTGTGAAGACCTTTGTTACGGAGACTCTCAGGGCCTTATTCAGAAGCAGTGTTAGGGTTTCAGGTAGGGACAGCATCAGAGCCTGACTTAGGGAGAGCGTTAGGGTCTGAGTGAGGCCTAGCATCAGACACTTAGTGGGGGACACTATCGGGGCATGACTTAGGAGCAGCATCAGGGCCTCTGTTGGATCAGCCTTAGGGTCTTAGTTAAAGACATGATCAGGGTCTGAGTTAGTCACAGCATCAAGGCCTGAGTTAGTTAGGGAAAGCTTCAGGGCCTCACTTAGGGACAGCGTCAGGGCTTACTTTGGGACAGTTTCAGGACCTTGGTAAGACATGGGACAGGTTTATAGCTCCGGATAATGTCAGGACTTTCGATGTTGATGGCAGCAGCCCTTAGTTAGAGACAGTGTCAGGCCCTGAGTTATGACTAGCATCAGAGCCTTTGTTAGATACAATGTACGGGACTGAATTAGGAGTAGAGTCAGGGCCTTAGTTAGTGACAGTGTCAGGGCCTGACTTAGGGAGAGCGACAGGGCCTGAGTGAGGCTTAGCATCAGGCCCTTAGCTGGGCACACGGTCAGGGCATGACTTTGGAGCAGCATCAGCGTCTTTGCTGGATCAGCATTAAGGTCTTCGTTAGGTACATGATCAGGACCTGAATTAGTCACAGCTTCAAGGCTTCAGTTAAGGAAAGCTTCAGGGCCTGAGTTAGGGACAGCCTCAGGTCTTCACTTAGGGACAGCATCAGGGCTTACTTTGGGACAGTTTCAGGACCTTGGAAAGACATAGGTCAGGATAGTAGCTCAGGATAATGTCAGGACTTTTGATAGTGATGGCAGCAGGGCCTTAGTTACAGACGGTTTCAGGGCCTGAGTTAGGCCTCGCATCAGAGACTTTGTTAGGTACAGTGTAAGGGACTGAGTTAGGAGTAGTGTCAGGGCCTTGCTTAGGGCCAGTGTCAGGGTCTGATTTAGGTGTACTGTCTGAGACCTAGTTAGGGACAGTGCTAGGGCCTGAGTTAGGATTAGTGTCAAGGCCTTATTTAGGACCAGTTTCAGGGCCTTAGTTTGGACTAGCATCAGAGCCATTGTTAGGAATCGTATGAGGGCCTGAGTTAGGCATACTATCAGGGCCTTAGTTAAGGACAGTTTTAGGGCCTGAGTTAGGATTAGTGTCAAGGCCTTATTTAGGACCCATTTTAGGGCTTTAGTTTGGACTAGCAACAAAGCCTTTGTTAGGTATCATGTCGGGGCCTCAGTTAGGTGTAGTGTCAGGGCCATTGTTAGGGACAGTATCAGGGCCTGACTTAGGAGAAGTTCAGGGCCTTAGCCAGGGAAAGTGTCAGGGCCTTAGTTAGGGACATTATCAGGGCCTGAATTAGCAGTAGTGTCAAAAGTCCTTAGTGAGGAGAGTAAGGAGTAAGTCAGGACTCAGGCCCTGACACTGTTCTTAAATAAGGCCCTGACATTCCCTGTAACACAGGTCCTGATCTGATTCCTATCATAGGCGCTGACGTTGGACTTAAATAAGGCTCTGACACTGGTGCTAACTAAAGCTGTGACACTACTCTTAACTCAGGCCCTGACACTGTCCCTAACAAAGCCTCTGACACTACTCCTAAATCAGGCACTGACACTGTCCCTAACTAAGGCCCTGACATACACCTAACTCAGGGCCTGACACTGTCTCTAACTAAGGCCCTGATACGACTCCAAACTCAGCACTGACACTGTCACTAACTAAGGCCCTGACACTATTCATAGCTCACGCCCTAACACAACTCCTAAATCATGCCCTGACAATGTCCCTAACTAAGACCCTGACACTATTCCTAACTCAGGCGCTGACACAATACTTAAGGAAGGCCCTGACATTACTCCTAACTCAGGCCCTGAAAAGGTCCCTAACTAAGGCCGACACAACTCCTAACCCAGGCACTAACACTGTCCCTAAATAAGGCCCTGAAACTAATCCTAACTGAGGCGCTGATACAATACCTAACGAAGGCACTGATGCTACTCCTAACTAAGGCCCTGACACTACTCCTATCTCAAGCAATGACACCGTCCCTAACTTACGCCCTGACTCTACTCCTGAATCAGGCACTGACACTGGCCCTAACTTAGGCCCTGACACTACTCCTAACTAAGCAACTGATACTGTCCCTAACTAAGGCCCGGACACTACTCCTTACTCAGGTACTGACAATGTCACTAACTAAGGCCGTGACACTACTCCCAAAATAGGCACTGAGACTGTCCCGAAATATGCCCTGACAGTACTCCGAACTCAGGCACTGACACTGTCCTTAACTAAGGCCCTGATACTACTTCCACCTCAGGCACTGACACTCTCCCTAAGTAAGCCCTGACATTACTCCCAATTCCGGCATTGACACTTTCGCTAACTAAGGCCCTGAAACTACTCACAACTCAGGCCCTTACACTGTTCCTAACTACCAGTCTCAGACTACTCCTAACTCAGGCCCTGGCACTGTCCGTCACTCAGACACTGACGCTGTCCCTTAACTAAGGGTCTGACACTACTCCCAACTCAGACAGTGACACTCTCCCAAATTAAGGCCTTGACACTACTCTTAACTCAGGCCCTGACACAGTCCATAATAAAGACCCTGAAACTAATCCCAACTCAGGCCCTGGCACTGTCCGTAACTAAGGGCCTGACACTACTCCCATCTCAGCAACTGACACCATCCCTAACTATGGCCCTGACACTACTCCCAACTCAGGCACTGGCGCTGTCTCTAACTAAGGCACTGGCACTACTCCCAACACCAGCACTGACACTCTCCCTAATTAAGGTCCTGACACTACTCCCAACTCAGCCACTGACACTGTTCCTAACTAAGGCCCTGACAATACTCCTAACTCAGCCACTGACACTACCGTAAATAAGGCCCTGACTCCACTCCTAACTCAGGCACTGTCACTGTCACTAAATAAGGCCATTACACTTCTCTTACCTCAACAACTGACACTCTCCGTAACTAAGGCTTTGACACAATACTTAACTCATGCCCTGACACTGTCCTTAACTAAGACCCTGAGAGTACTCCCAACTCAGTCCCTGACACTGTTCCTAACTACGGCCCAGAGACTACTGCCAATTCAGGCCCTGACACTGTCCCTAACTAAGGCACTGATATTACTCCCACCTCAGGCACTGACACTGTCCCTAACTAAGGCCCTGACACTACTCCCAACTCAGCCACTGACACTGTCCCTAAGGCCCTGACACTACCTCCAACTCAGGCACTGACACTATCCCTAACTACAGCCCTGACAGTACTCCCAACTCAGGCACTGACACTGTCCCTAACTAAGGCCCTGACATTACTCTCAACTCAGGCACTAACACTGTCCCTAAATAAGGCCCTGAAACTATTCCTAACTGAGGTGCTGATACAATACCTAACGAAGGCACTGATGCTACTCCTAACTAAGGCCCTGACACTACTCCTATCTCAAGCAATGACACTGTCCCTAACTTAGGCCCTGACTCTACTCCTGACTCAGGCACTGACACTGGCCCTAACTTAGGCCCTGACACTACTCCTAACTAAGCAACTGACACCATCCATAACTAAGGCCCGGACACTACTCCTTACTCAGGCACTGACACTGTCCCTAACTAAGGCCCTGACATTACTCCCAACTTAGGCACTGCCACTGTCCCTAACTAAGGCTTTGACACAACTCCCCAATCAGGCACTGACACTGTCCCTAACTAAGGCCCTGACTCTACTCCCATCTCAGCCACTGACACTGTCCCTAAGACCCTGACACTACCTCCAACTCAGGCACTGACACTATCCCTAACTACAGCCCTGACACTTCTCCTAACTCAGGCACTGACACTGTCCCTTACTAATATCCTGACACAACTCCCAACTCAGGCACTGACATTGTTCCTAACATAGGCCCTGACACTAATCCCAACATAGGCACTGAGACTGTCCCAGAATACGCCCTGACAGTACTCCCAACTCAGGCAATGACACTGTCCCTAACTAAGTCCCTGACACTACTTCCAAACTAGGCACTGACATTGTCCCTAACTAAGGCCCTGACAATACTCTCAACTCAGGCACTAACAGTGTCCCTAACTAAGGACTTGACACTCCTCTTAACTCAGGCCCTGGCACAGTCCCTAACAAAGGCCTGCCACTACCCCCAACCCTGGCACTGAGAGTGTCCCTAACTACGGCCATCACACTACTCCTAACTCAGGCACTGGCGCTGTCCCTAAGTAAGGCCCTGACACTACTCCCAACGCAGGCACTGACGCTGTCGCTAACTAAGGCCCTCACACTACTACTTACTTAGGCACTGACACGCTACCTAACTAAGGCCCTGAGACTACTTCTACCTCAGACCCTGACACTGTCCCTAACGAAGGGCCTGATACTACTCCCAACACAGGCACTGACACTCTCCCTAACTAAGGCCTTGACACTACTTTTAACTCATGCCCTGATGCTGTCCCCAAAAAAGACCCTGAGACTATTCCCAACTCAGGCACTGACACTCTCCCTAACTAAGACCCTGACACTACTCCCATCTCAGCCACTGACACTGTCCCTAATGCCCTGACACTACTTCCAACTCAGGCACTGACACTGTCCCTAACTAGGCCCTGACACTACTCCCAACTCAGGCACTGACACTGTCCCTAACTAAGGCCCTGACAGAACTCCCAACTCCGGCACTGACACTTTCTCTAACTAAGGCCCTGAAACTACTCACAACTCAGGCCCTGACACTGTTCCTAACTACCGGTCTCAGACTACTCCTAACTTAGGCCCTGACACTATTCCTAACACAGTCACTGACACTGTCCCTAACTAAGGTCCTGAGACTATTCCTAACTCAGACCCTGACACTGTCCATAACTTAGGCCATGTCACTACTCCCAACTCAGGCACTGACGCTGTTCCTAACTAAGGGTCTGACACTACTCCAAACTGAGACACTGACACGCTTCCAAATTAAGGCCTTGACACTACTCTTAACTCAGGCCCTGACACTGTCCATAATAAAGACCCTGACAAAAATCCCAACTTAGGCACTGACAATGTCCGCAACTAAGGCCCTGACACTATTCCCATCTCAGCCACTGACACTGTCCCTAACTATGGCCCTGACACTACTCCCAATGCAAGCACTGGTGCTGTCCCTAACTAATGCACTGGCACTACTCCCAACTTGCCCTGGCACTGTCCCTAACTAAGGCTCTGACACTACTCCCAATTCAGGCAATGACAGTGTCCCTAACTGAGGCAATGATACTACTCCCAACTCAAGCACTAAGGCTCTGGATCATTGTGATGACACGCGCCATGGAGCACTGTGATGAAAAGGGCCATGGAACATTTTGATGACAGTGGTCATATGGCATTTTGAATGACAGGGGCCATGAAGCATTGTGATGACAAGAGTCATGGAGACTTGTGATGACAGGGGGCATGGAGCTTTGTGATTTCACAGGCATGGAGCATTTTAGACAAGGGTCATGGAGCCTTGTGATGAAAGGGGTCATGGAGACTTGTGATGATAAGGGCATGGAGCATTGTGATGACAATGGCATGTAGCATTGCGATGACCAAGGTCATGGAGCATTGTGATGACAGGGGTTATGGAGCATTGTGATGACAAGGGCGTAGAGCATTGTGATGACAGTGGTCATGGAACATTGTGCCGATAAGGGCATCGAGCCGAGTTAGGGACAGTCTAGCGGCCTTGGGACTAAATTCAGTGCCTGAATTAGGCACAGCATAAGGTCTTTAGTTAGCATAAGAGGTAGGACATTAGCTCGGGACAGGGTTAGGGTAAAGGCTTGGAATCGTGTCAGGAAATGACCTAAGGATAGTGTGAAGACCTTTGTTACCGAGACTCTCAGGGACTTATTCAGAAGCAGTGTTAGGGCTTCAGGTAGGGACAGCATCAGGGCCTGACTTAGGGAGAGCGACAGGGCCTGAGTGAGGCCTAATGTCAGGCCCTTAGCTGGGGACACTGTCAGGGAATGACTTAGGAGCAGCATCAGTGCCTTTGTTGGATCAGCTTTAGGCTCCTAGGTAAAGACATGACCGGAGCCCTAGTTAGTCACAGCGTCAAGGCCTCAGTTAGGGAAAGCTTCAGGGTCTGAGTTACAGACAGCCTCAGGTCTTCACTTAAAGACAGTGACAGGGCTTTCTTCGGGACAGTGTCAGGACCTTGGTTAGAAATGAGTCAGGATATTAGCTCAGGAGAGTGTCAGGATTTTAGGTATTGCTGGCAGCAGGGCCTATATTAAGGACAGATTCTGCGCCTTTGTTAGATTCAGTGTCATGGCCTTAGTTAGGAGTAGTCAGGGCCTTAGTTAGGGAGAGCATTAGGGTTTCAGTTCGCATAAGATGCAGGAGATTATCTCGGGACAGAGTCAGGTTCCAGGCCAGAGATAGTGAAAGGAAATGACCAAGGGATAACGAGAAGACCTTAGTTATTGAGAGCATCAGGGCCTTAGTTAGCAGCAGCGTGAGCGCCTTAATCAGGACCAGTGCCAGGGCTTGATGTATGGACAGCATCAGAGCCTAACTAAGGTACAGCAACAGGGCCTAAGTGAGGCCTATCTTTAGGGCCTGAGTAAGGGACAGTATCCGGGCATGACTTAGGAGCAGCATAAAGGCCTCTGTAGGATCAGCATTAGGGTCTTCGTTAAAGCTATTATCAGGGCCTCCGTTAGGGATAGCCTCAAGGCCTCACTTAGGGACAGCGTCAGGGCTTACTTTGGGAAAGTTTCAGGACCTTGGTAAGACATGGGTCAGGCTATTAGCTCAGGATAATATCAGGTGTTCAGATATTGACGGCAGCAGGGCCTTAGTTAGAGGCAGTGTCAGGGCCTAAGTTAGGACTAGCATCAGAGCCTTTGTTAGGTACAGTGTCAGTGACTGAGTTAGGTGTAGTGTCAGAGCCTTAGTTAGGGACAGTGTCAGGGCCTGCATTAGGACGAGCCTCCAGGCCTCAGTTAGGGACAGGTTCACGGCCTCGGACCTAAATTCAGGGCCTCATTTAGGGACAGAATCAGGGATTTAGCTAGCATAAGGGGATCTACAGCTGAAAGCAACCTGAACACCACCACAAGCAGATGCAGAAGTGAACCATGCACGCTCCTATGAAGGAAGATTCCACAGCAGTTGAGTACATTTTGTTTAAAGTTAGTAACACTATAAAAATTATGTTTTGAAGAAAACTATATTCAGAAGATGAATGAATCTCGTTCTAAAGAATCTCTTTAGCTAATCTCGACATTAGCTAAAGAGCAGGTTAGGTTAAGGTCTAGGGAGAGTGTCAGGAAATGACCTAGGGATAGTGTCAAGACCTTAGTTACTTAGCACATCAGGACCTAATTTAGGAGCAGTGAGTGTCAGGGCTTCGGGTAGGAACAGCGTCAGAGCCTGACTTAGGGAGTGGGACAGGGCCTGAGTGAGGCCTAGCGTCAGGGCCTTAGCTAGAGACAGTGTCAGGGCATGACTTAGGAGCAGCCTAAGAGCCACGGTAGGATCAACCTCAGGGGCTATGTTAAAGATATTCTCAGGGCCTCTGTTAGGGACAGCCTCAAGGCCTCACTTCGAGACAGCATCAGGGCTTCCTTAGGGACAGTTTCAGGACCTTGGTAAGAGATGGGTCAAGAAATTAGCTCAGGATAGTGTCAGGACTGTAGATATTGACGGCCGCAGGGCCTTAGTTAGGGACAGTGTCAGGCCCTGAATTAGGACGAACATCGAGGCCTTAGGTACGGACAGGGTCACAGCCTCGAGAGTAATTTTAGGCCCTTCGTTAAGGACAGCAGCAGGGCTGTAGTTAGCATAAGAGGCACGACATTTGCTAGGGACAGGCTCCGGTTATGGTCTAGGGATAGTGTCAGGAAAGGACCTAAGCATAGTGTCAAAACCTTAGTTACTGAGAGTATCAGATCCTTATTTAGAACCAGTGTCAGGGCTTCAGGTAGGGACAGCATCAGAGCCTGACTTAGGGAGAGCGACAGGGCCTGAGTGAGGCCTAGCGTCAGGCCCTTAGCTGAGGACACTGTCAGGGCATGACTTAGGAACAGAATCAGCGCCTCTGTTGGATCAGCCTTAGCGTCTTTGTTACAGATATGATCAGGGCCTGACTTAGTCACAGCTTCAAGGCCTCACTTAGGGAAAGCTTCAGGGCCTGAGTTAGGGACAGCCTCAGTTCTTAACATAGGGACAGCGACAGGGCTTTCTTAGGGACAGTGTCAGGACCTTGGTTAGAAATATGTCAGGATATTAACTCAGGCTAGTGTCCAGTTTTTAGTTATTGCTGACAGCAGGGCCTATATTAGGGGCAAATTCTGAGCCTTACTTCGAGACAGCGTCAGGGCCTGAGTTACGACTAGCATCAGAGCCCTTGTAAAGTACAGTGTCAGGGACTGAGTTAGGTGTAGTGTCAGGGCTTTAGTTAGGGACAGTGTCAGCGCCTCAGTTAGGATGAGCCTCCAACCTCAGTCAGGGACAGGTTGACGGCCTCGGGACTAATTTCAGGCTCTTAGTTCGAGACAGCATCAGGGATTTAGTTAGCCTAAGAGGCTCGACAATAGCTAAAGACAAGTTTAGGTTAAGATCTAGGGATAGTGTCAGGAAATGACCTAGGGGTAGTGTCAAGACCATAGCTAATTAGAGCATCAGTGCCTAATTTAGGCCCAGTGTCAGGGCTTCAGGTAGGGACAGAGTCTTAGCCTGACTTAGGGAGAGCGACAGGGCCTGAGTGATGCCTAGAGTCAGGGCCTTAGCTACGGACAGCGTCAGGGCATGACATAGGATCAACTTAAGGGTCTCTGTAAGATCAGCATTAGAGTTTAGTTCAAGACATTATCAGGACCTCTGTGAGGGACAGCCTCAGGGCCTCACTTAGGGACAGTGTCAGGGCTAACTTTGGGAGAGTTTCAGGACCTTGGTAAGACATGGGTCAGGATATTAGCTCAGGATAATGTCAGGACTTTAGATATTGATGGCAGCAGCGCCTACGTTAGGAAAAGTTTCAAGGCGTTAGTTAGGAGTAGCGGGCCTCTGATAGGTCCAGTGTCAGATCCTCAGTTAGCAATAGTGTTAGGGCCTTAGTTAGGGACAGTGTCAGGGCCGGATGTAGGGCGAGCATCTAGGCCTTCGTTCGGGACAGTTTCATGGTCTTGGGACTAAATTCAGTGCCTGAGGTAGGCACAGCCTAAGGGCTTCAGTTAGCATAAGAGGCAGGACATTAGCTAGTGACCCTGTCAGTTTAACATCTAGGGATAGTGTCAGGAAATGACCTAAGGATAGTGTGAAGACCTTTGTTACGGAGACTCTCAGGGCCTTATTCAGAAGCAGTGTTAGGGCTTCAGGTAGGGACAGCATCAGGGCCTGACTTGGGGAGAGCGACAGGGCCTGAGTGAGGCCTAATGTCAGGCCCTTAGCTGGGGACACTGTCAGGGAATGACTTAGGAGCAGCATCAGTGCCTTTGTTGGATCAGCTTTAGGCTCCTTGGTAAAGACATGACCGGAGCCCTAGTTAGTCACAGCGTCAAGGCCTCAGTTAGGGAAAGCTTCAGGGTCTGAGTTACAGACAGCCTCAGGTCTTCACTTAAAGACAGTGACAGGGCTTTCTTCGGGACAGTGTCAGGACCTTGGTTAGAAATGAGTCAGGATATTAGCTCAGGAGAGTGTCAGGATTTTAGGTATTGCTGGCAGCAGGGCCTATATTAAGGACAGATTCTGGGCCTTTGTTAGATTCAGTGTCATGGCCTTAGTTAGGAGTAGTCAGGGCCTTAGTTAGGGAGAGCATTAGGGTTTCAGTTCGCATAAGATGCAGGAGATTATCTCGGGACAGAGTCAGGTTCCAGGCCAGAGATAGTGAAAGGAAATGACCAAGGGATAACGAGAAGACCTTAGTTATTGAGAGCATCAGGGCCTTAGTTAGCAGCAGCGTGAGCGCCTTAATCAGGACCAGTGCCAGGGCTTGATGTATGGACAGCATCAGAGCCTAACTAAGGTACAGCAACAGGGCCTAAGTGAGGCCTATCTTTAGGGCCTGAGTAAGGGACAGTATCCGGGCATGACTTAGGAGCAGCATAAAGGCCTCTGTAGGATCAGCATTAGGGTCTTCGTTAAAGCTATTATCAGGGCCTCCGTTAGGGATAGCCTCAAGGCCTCACTTAGGGACAGCGTCAGGGCTTACTTTGGGAAAGTTTCAGGACCTTGGTAAGACATGGGTCAGGCTATTAGCTCAGGATAATATCAGGTGTTCAGATATTGACGGCAGCAGGGCCTTAGTTAGAGGCAGTGTCAGGGCCTAAGTTAGGACTAGCATCAGAGCCTTTGTTAGGTACAGTGTCAGTGACTGAGTTAGGTGTAGTGTCAGAGCCTTAGTTAGGGACAGTGTCAGGGCCTGCATTAGGACGAGCCTCCAGGCCTCAGTTAGGGACAGGTTCACGGCCTCGGACCTAAATTCAGGGCCTCATTTAGGGACAGAATCAGGGATTTAGCTAGCATAAGGGGATCTACAGCTGAAAGCAACCTGAACACCACCACAAGCAGATGCAGAAGTGAACCATGCACGCTCCTATGAAGGAAGATTCCACAGCAGTTGAGTACATTTTGTTTAAAGTTAGTAACACTATAAAAATTATGTTTTGAAGAAAACTATATTCAGAAGATGAATGAATCTCGTTCTAAAGAATCTCTTTAGCTAATCTCGACATTAGCTAAAGAGCAGGTTAGGTTAAGGTCTAGGGAGAGTGTCAGGAAATGACCTAGGCATAGTGTCAAGACCTTAGTTACTTAGCACATCAGGACCTAATTTAGGAGCAGTGAGTGTCAGGGCTTCGGGTAGGAACAGCGTCAGAGCCTGACTTAGGGAGTGGGACAGGGCCTGAGTGAGGCCTAGCGTCAGGGCCTTAGCTAGAGACAGTGTCAGGGCATGACTTAGGAGCAGCCTAAGAGCCACGGTAGGATCAACCTCAGGGGCTATGTTAAAGATATTCTCAGGGCCTCTGTTAGGGACAGCCTCAAGGCCTCACTTCGAGACAGCATCAGGGCTTCCTTAGGGACAGTTTCAGGACCTTGGTAAGAGATGGGTCAAGAAATTAGCTCAGGATAGTGTCAGGACTTTAGATATTGACGGCCGCAGGGCCTTAGTTAGGGACAGTGTCAGGCCCAGAATTAGGACGAACATCGAGGCCTTAGGTACGGACAGGGTCACAGCCTCGAGAGTAATTTTAGGCCCTTAGTTAAGGACAGCAGCAGGGCTGTAGTTAGCATAAGAGGCACGACATTTGCTAGGGACAGGCTCCGGTTATGGTCTAGGGATAGTGTCAGGAAAGGACCTAAGCATAGTGTCAAAACCTTAGTTACTGAGAGTATCAGATCCTTATTTAGAACCAGTGTCAGGGCTTCAGGTAGGGACAGCATCAGAGCCTGACTTAGGGAGAGCGACAGGGCCTGAGTGAGGCCTAGCATCAGGCCCTTAGCTGAGGACACTGTCAGGGCATGACTTAGGAACAGAATCAGCGCCTCTGTTGGATCAGCCTTAGCGTCTTTGTTAGAGATATGATCAGGGCCTGACTTAGTCACAGCTTCAAGGCCTCACTTAGGGAAAGCTTCAGGGCCTGAGTTAGGGACAGCCTCAGTTCTTAACATAGGGACAGCGACAGGGCTTTCTTAGGGACAGTGTCAGGACCTTGGTTAGAAATATGTCAGGATATCAACTCAGGCTAGTGTCCAGTTTTTAGTTATTGCTGACAGCAGGGCCTATATTAGGGGCAAATTCTGAGCCTTACTTCGAGACAGCGTCAGGGCCTGAGTTACGACTAGCATCAGAGCCCTTGTAAAGTACAGTGTCAGGGACTGAGTTAGGTGTAGTGTCAGGGCTTTAGTTAGGGACAGTGTCAGCGCCTCAGTTAGGATGAGCCTCCAACCTCAGTTAGGGACAGGTTGACGGCCTCGGGACTAATTTCAGGCTCTTAGTTCGAGACAGCATCAGGGATTTAGTTAGCCTAAGAGGCTCGACAATAGCTAAAGACAAGTTTAGGTTAAGATCTAGGGATAGTGTCAGGAAATGACCTAGGGGTAGTGTCAAGACCATAGCTAATTAGAGCATCAGTGCCTAATTTAGGCCCAGTGTCAGGGCTTCAGGTAGGGACAGAGTCTTAGCCTGACTTAGGGAGAGCGACAGGGCCTGAGTGATGCCTAGAGTCAGGGCCTTAGCTACGGACAGCGTCAGGGCATGACATAGGATCAACTTAAGGGTCTCTGTAAGATCAGCATTAGAGTTTAGTTCAAGACATTATCAGGACCTCTGTGAGGGACAGCCTCAGGGCCTCACTTAGGGACAGTGTCAGGGCTAACTTTGGGAGAGTTTCAGGACCTTGGTAAGACATGGGTCAGGATATTAGCTCAGGATAATGTCAGGACTTTAGATATTGATGGCAGCAGCGCCTACGTTAGGAAAAGTTTCAAGGCGTTAGTTAGGAGTAGCGGGCCTCTGATAGGTCCAGTGTCAGATCCTCAGTTAGCAATAGTGTTAGGGCCTTAGTTAGGGACAGTGTCAGGGCCGGATGTAGGGCGAGCATCTAGGCCTTCGTTCGGGACAGTTTCATGGTCTTGGGACTAAATTCAGTGCCTGAGGTAGGCACAGCCTAAGGGCTTCCGTTAGCATAAGAGGCAGGACATTAGCTAGTGACCCTGTCAGTTTAACATCTAGGGATAGTGTCAGGAAATGACCTAAGGAGAGTGTGAAGACCTTTGTTACGGAGACTCTCAGGGCCTTATTCAGAAGCAGTGTTAGGGTTTCAGGTAGGGACAGCATCAGAGCCTGACTTAGGGAGAGCGTTAGGGTCTGAGTGAGGCCTAGCATCAGACACTTAGTGGGGGACACTATCGGGGCATGACTTAGGAGCAGCATCAGGGCCTCTGTTGGATCAGCCTTAGGGTCTTAGTTAAAGACATGATCAGGGTCTGAGTTAGTCACAGCATCAAGGCCTGAGTTAGTTAGGGAAAGCTTCAGGGCCTCACTTAGGGACAGCGTCAGGGCTTACTTTGGGACAGTTTCAGGACCTTGGTAAGACATGGGACAGGTTTATAGCTCCGGATAATGTCAGGACTTTCGATGTTGATGGCAGCAGCCCTTAGTTAGAGACAGTGTCAGGCCCTGAGTTATGACTAGCATCAGAGCCTTTGTTAGATACAATGTACGGGACTGAATTAGGAGTAGAGTCAGGGCCTTAGTTAGTGACAGTGTCAGGGCCTGACTTAGGGAGAGCGACAGGGCCTGAGTGAGGCTTAGCATCAGGCCCTTAGCTGGGCACACGGTCAGGGCATGACTTTGGAGCAGCATCAGCGTCTTTGCTGGATCAGCATTAAGGTCTTCGTTAGGTACATGATCAGGACCTGAATTAGTCACAGCTTCAAGGCTTCAGTTAAGGAAAGCTTCAGGGCCTGAGTTAGGGACAGCCTCAGGTCTTCACTTAGGGACAGCATCAGGGCTTACTTTGGGACAGTTTCAGGACCTTGGAAAGACATAGGTCAGGATAGTAGCTCAGGATAATGTCAGGACTTTTGATAGTGATGGCAGCAGGGCCTTAGTTACAGACGGTTTCAGGGCCTGAGTTAGGCCTCGCATCAGAGACTTTGTTAGGTACAGTGTAAGGGACTGAGTTAGGAGTAGTGTCAGGGCCTTGCTTAGGGCCAGTGTCAGGGTCTGATTTAGGTGTACTGTCTGAGACCTAGTTAGGGACAGTGCTAGGGCCTGAGTTAGGATTAGTGTCAAGGCCTTATTTAGGACCAGTTTCAGGGCCTTAGTTTGGACTAGCATCAGAGCCATTGTTAGGAATCGTATGAGGGCCTGAGTTAGGCATACTATCAGGGCCTTAGTTAAGGACAGTTTTAGGGCCTGAGTTAGGATTAGTGTCAAGGCCTTATTTAGGACCCATTTTAGGGCTTTAGTTTGGACTAGCAACAAAGCCTTTGTTAGGTATCATGTCGGGGCCTCAGTTAGGTGTAGTGTCAGGGCCATTGTTAGGGACAGTATCAGGGCCTGACTTAGGAGAAGTTCAGGGCCTTAGCCAGGGAAAGTGTCAGGGCCTTAGTTAGGGACATTATCAGGGCCTGAATTAGCAGTAGTGTCAAAAGTCCTTAGTGAGGAGAGTAAGGAGTAAGTCAGGACTCAGGCCCTGACACTGTTCTTAAATAAGGCCCTGACATTCCCTGTAACACAGGTCCTGATCTGATTCCTATCATAGGCGCTGACGTTGGACTTAAATAAGGCTCTGACACTGGTCCTAACTAAAGCTGTGACACTACTCTTAACTCAGGCCCTGACACTGTCCCTAACAAAGCCTCTGACACTACTCCTAAATCAGGCACTGACACTGTCCCTAACTAAGGCCCTGACATACACCTAACTCAGGGCCTGACACTGTCTCTAACTAAGGCCCTGATACGACTCCAAACTCAGCACTGACACTGTCACTAACTAAGGCCCTGACACTATTCATAGCTCACGCCCTAACACAACTCCTAAATCATGCCCTGACAATGTCCCTAACTAAGACCCTGACACTATTCCTAACTCAGGCGCTGACACAATACTTAAGGAAGGCCCTGACATTACTCCTAACTCAGGCCCTGAAAAGGTCCCTAACTAAGGCCGACACAACTCCTAACCCAGGCACTAACACTGTCCCTAAATAAGGCCCTGAAACTAATCCTAACTGAGGCGCTGATACAATACCTAACGAAGGCACTGATGCTACTCCTAACTAAGGCCCTGACACTACTCCTATCTCAAGCAATGACACCGTCCCTAACTTACGCCCTGACTCTACTCCTGAATCAGGCACTGACACTGGCCCTAACTTAGGCCCTGACACTACTCCTAACTAAGCAACTGATACTGTCCCTAACTAAGGCCCGGACACTACTCCTTACTCAGGTACTGACAATGTCACTAACTAAGGCCGTGACACTACTCCCAAAATAGGCACTGAGACTGTCCCGAAATATGCCCTGACAGTACTCCGAACTCAGGCACTGACACTGTCCTTAACTAAGGCCCTGATACTACTTCCACCTCAGGCACTGACACTCTCCCTAAGTAAGCCCTGACATTACTCCCAATTCCGGCATTGACACTTTCGCTAACTAAGGCCCTGAAACTACTCACAACTCAGGCCCTTACACTGTTCCTAACTACCAGTCTCAGACTACTCCTAACTCAGGCCCTGGCACTGTCCGTCACTCAGACACTGACGCTGTCCCTTAACTAAGGGTCTGACACTACTCCCAACTCAGACAGTGACACTCTCCCAAATTAAGGCCTTGACACTACTCTTAACTCAGGCCCTGACACAGTCCATAATAAAGACCCTGAAACTAATCCCAACTCAGGCCCTGGCACTGTCCGTAACTAAGGGCCTGACACTACTCCCATCTCAGCAACTGACACCATCCCTAACTATGGCCCTGACACTACTCCCAACTCAGGCACTGGCGCTGTCTCTAACTAAGGCACTGGCACTACTCCCAACACCAGCACTGACACTCTCCCTAATTAAGGTCCTGACACTACTCCCAACTCAGCCACTGACACTGTTCCTAACTAAGGCCCTGACAATACTCCTAACTCAGCCACTGACACTACCGTAAATAAGGCCCTGACTCCACTCCTAACTCAGGCACTGTCACTGTCACTAAATAAGGCCATTACACTTCTCTTACCTCAACAACTGACACTCTCCGTAACTAAGGCTTTGACACAATACTTAACTCATGCCCTGACACTGTCCTTAACTAAGACCCTGAGAGTACTCCCAACTCAGTCCCTGACACTGTTCCTAACTACGGCCCAGAGACTACTGCCAATTCAGGCCCTGACACTGTCCCTAACTAAGGCACTGATATTACTCCCACCTCAGGCACTGACACTGTCCCTAACTAAGGCCCTGACACTACTCCCAACTCAGCCACTGACACTGTCCCTAAGGCCCTGACACTACCTCCAACTCAGGCACTGACACTATCCCTAACTACAGCCCTGACAGTACTCCCAACTCAGGCACTGACACTGTCCCTAACTAAGGCCCTGACATTACTCTCAACTCAGGCACTAACACTGTCCCTAAATAAGGCCCTGAAACTATTCCTAACTGAGGTGCTGATACAATACCTAACGAAGGCACTGATGCTACTCCTAACTAAGGCCCTGACACTACTCCTATCTCAAGCAATGACACTGTCCCTAACTTAGGCCCTGACTCTACTCCTGACTCAGGCACTGACACTGGCCCTAACTTAGGCCCTGACACTACTCCTAACTAAGCAACTGACACCATCCATAACTAAGGCCCGGACACTACTCCTTACTCAGGCACTGACACTGTCCCTAACTAAGGCCCTGACATTACTCCCAACTTAGGCACTGCCACTGTCCCTAACTAAGGCTTTGACACAACTCCCCAATCAGGCACTGACACTGTCCCTAACTAAGGCCCTGACTCTACTCCCATCTCAGCCACTGACACTGTCCCTAAGACCCTGACACTACCTCCAACTCAGGCACTGACACTATCCCTAACTACAGCCCTGACACTTCTCCTAACTCAGGCACTGACACTGTCCCTTACTAATATCCTGACACAACTCCCAACTCAGGCACTGACATTGTTCCTAACATAGGCCCTGACACTAATCCCAACATAGGCACTGAGACTGTCCCAGAATACGCCCTGACAGTACTCCCAACTCAGGCAATGACACTGTCCCTAACTAAGTCCCTGACACTACTTCCAAACTAGGCACTGACATTGTCCCTAACTAAGGCCCTGACAATACTCTCAACTCAGGCACTAACAGTGTCCCTAACTAAGGACTTGACACTCCTCTTAACTCAGGCCCTGGCACAGTCCCTAACAAAGGCCTGCCACTACCCCCAACCCTGGCACTGAGAGTGTCCCTAACTACGGCCATCACACTACTCCTAACTCAGGCACTGGCGCTGTCCCTAAGTAAGGCCCTGACACTACTCCCAACGCAGGCACTGACGCTGTCGCTAACTAAGGCCCTCACACTACTACTTACTTAGGCACTGACACGCTACCTAACTAAGGCCCTGAGACTACTTCTACCTCAGACCCTGACACTGTCCCTAACGAAGGGCCTGATACTACTCCCAACACAGGCACTGACACTCTCCCTAACTAAGGCCTTGACACTACTTTTAACTCATGCCCTGATGCTGTCCCCAAAAAAGACCCTGAGACTATTCCCAACTCAGGCACTGACACTCTCCCTAACTAAGACCCTGACACTACTCCCATCTCAGCCACTGACACTGTCCCTAATGCCCTGACACTACTTCCAACTCAGGCACTGACACTGTCCCTAACTAGGCCCTGACACTACTCCCAACTCAGGCACTGACACTGTCCCTAACTAAGGCCCTGACAGAACTCCCAACTCCGGCACTGACACTTTCTCTAACTAAGGCCCTGAAACTACTCACAACTCAGGCCCTGACACTGTTCCTAACTACCGGTCTCAGACTACTCCTAACTTAGGCCCTGACACTATTCCTAACACAGTCACTGACACTGTCCCTAACTAAGGTCCTGAGACTATTCCTAACTCAGACCCTGACACTGTCCATAACTTAGGCCATGTCACTACTCCCAACTCAGGCACTGACGCTGTTCCTAACTAAGGGTCTGACACTACTCCAAACTGAGACACTGACACGCTTCCAAATTAAGGCCTTGACACTACTCTTAACTCAGGCCCTGACACTGTCCATAATAAAGACCCTGACAAAAATCCCAACTTAGGCACTGACAATGTCCGCAACTAAGGCCCTGACACTATTCCCATCTCAGCCACTGACACTGTCCCTAACTATGGCCCTGACACTACTCCCAATGCAAGCACTGGTGCTGTCCCTAACTAATGCACTGGCACTACTCCCAACTTGCCCTGGCACTGTCCCTAACTAAGGCTCTGACACTACTCCCAATTCAGGCAATGACAGTGTCCCTAACTGAGGCAATGATACTACTCCCAACTCAAGCACTAAGGCTCTGGATCATTGTGATGACACGCGCCATGGAGCACTGTGATGAAAAGGGCCATGGAACATTTTGATGACAGTGGTCATATGGCATTTTGAATGACAGGGGCCATGAAGCATTGTGATGACAAGAGTCATGGAGACTTGTGATGACAGGGGGCATGGAGCTTTGTGATTTCACAGGCATGGAGCATTTTAGACAAGGGTCATGGAGCCTTGTGATGAAAGGGGTCATGGAGACTTGTGATGATAAGGGCATGGAGCATTGTGATGACAATGGCATGTAGCATTGCGATGACCAAGGTCATGGAGCATTGTGATGACAGGGGTTATGGAGCATTGTGATGACAAGGGCGTAGAGCATTGTGATGACAGTGGTCATGGAACATTGTGACGATAAGGGCATCGAGCCGAGTTAGGGACAGTCTAGCGGCCTTGGGACTAAATTCAGTGCCTGAATTAGGCACAGCATAAGGTCTTTAGTTAGCATAAGAGGTAGGACATTAGCTCGGGACAGGGTTAGGGTAAAGGCTTGGAATCGTGTCAGGAAATGACCTAAGGATAGTGTGAAGACCTTTGTTACCGAGACTCTCAGGGACTTATTCAGAAGCAGTGTTAGGGCTTCAGGTAGGGACAGCATCAGGGCCTGACTTAGGGAGAGCGACAGGGCCTGAGTGAGGCCTAATGTCAGGCCCTTAGCTGGGGACACTGTCAGGGAATGACTTAGGAGCAGCATCAGTGCCTTTGTTGGATCAGCTTTAGGCTCCTAGGTAAAGACATGACCGGAGCCCTAGTTAGTCACAGCGTCAAGGCCTCAGTTAGGGAAAGCTTCAGGGTCTGAGTTACAGACAGCCTCAGGTCTTCACTTAAAGACAGTGACAGGGCTTTCTTCGGGACAGTGTCAGGACCTTGGTTAGAAATGAGTCAGGATATTAGCTCAGGAGAGTGTCAGGATTTTAGGTATTGCTGGCAGCAGGGCCTATATTAAGGACAGATTCTGCGCCTTTGTTAGATTCAGTGTCATGGCCTTAGTTAGGAGTAGTCAGGGCCTTAGTTAGGGAGAGCATTAGGGTTTCAGTTCGCATAAGATGCAGGAGATTATCTCGGGACAGAGTCAGGTTCCAGGCCAGAGATAGTGAAAGGAAATGACCAAGGGATAACGAGAAGACCTTAGTTATTGAGAGCATCAGGGCCTTAGTTAGCAGCAGCGTGAGCGCCTTAATCAGGACCAGTGCCAGGGCTTGATGTATGGACAGCATCAGAGCCTAACTAAGGTACAGCAACAGGGCCTAAGTGAGGCCTATCTTTAGGGCCTGAGTAAGGGACAGTATCCGGGCATGACTTAGGAGCAGCATAAAGGCCTCTGTAGGATCAGCATTAGGGTCTTCGTTAAAGCTATTATCAGGGCCTCCGTTAGGGATAGCCTCAAGGCCTCACTTAGGGACAGCGTCAGGGCTTACTTTGGGAAAGTTTCAGGACCTTGGTAAGACATGGGTCAGGCTATTAGCTCAGGATAATATCAGGTGTTCAGATATTGACGGCAGCAGGGCCTTAGTTAGAGGCAGTGTCAGGGCCTAAGTTAGGACTAGCATCAGAGCCTTTGTTAGGTACAGTGTCAGTGACTGAGTTAGGTGTAGTGTCAGAGCCTTAGTTAGGGACAGTGTCAGGGCCTGCATTAGGACGAGCCTCCAGGCCTCAGTTAGGGACAGGTTCACGGCCTCGGACCTAAATTCAGGGCCTCATTTAGGGACAGAATCAGGGATTTAGCTAGCATAAGGGGATCTACAGCTGAAAGCAACCTGAACACCACCACAAGCAGATGCAGAAGTGAACCATGCACGCTCCTATGAAGGAAGATTCCACAGCAGTTGAGTACATTTTGTTTAAAGTTAGTAACACTATAAAAATTATGTTTTGAAGAAAACTATATTCAGAAGATGAATGAATCTCGTTCTAAAGAATCTCTTTAGCTAATCTCGACATTAGCTAAAGAGCAGGTTAGGTTAAGGTCTAGGGAGAGTGTCAGGAAATGACCTAGGGATAGTGTCAAGACCTTAGTTACTTAGCACATCAGGACCTAATTTAGGAGCAGTGAGTGTCAGGGCTTCGGGTAGGAACAGCGTCAGAGCCTGACTTAGGGAGTGGGACAGGGCCTGAGTGAGGCCTAGCGTCAGGGCCTTAGCTAGAGACAGTGTCAGGGCATGACTTAGGAGCAGCCTAAGAGCCACGGTAGGATCAACCTCAGGGGCTATGTTAAAGATATTCTCAGGGCCTCTGTTAGGGACAGCCTCAAGGCCTCACTTCGAGACAGCATCAGGGCTTCCTTAGGGACAGTTTCAGGACCTTGGTAAGAGATGGGTCAAGAAATTAGCTCAGGATAGTGTCAGGACTGTAGATATTGACGGCCGCAGGGCCTTAGTTAGGGACAGTGTCAGGCCCTGAATTAGGACGAACATCGAGGCCTTAGGTACGGACAGGGTCACAGCCTCGAGAGTAATTTTAGGCCCTTCGTTAAGGACAGCAGCAGGGCTGTAGTTAGCATAAGAGGCACGACATTTGCTAGGGACAGGCTCCGGTTATGGTCTAGGGATAGTGTCAGGAAAGGACCTAAGCATAGTGTCAAAACCTTAGTTACTGAGAGTATCAGATCCTTATTTAGAACCAGTGTCAGGGCTTCAGGTAGGGACAGCATCAGAGCCTGACTTAGGGAGAGCGACAGGGCCTGAGTGAGGCCTAGCGTCAGGCCCTTAGCTGAGGACACTGTCAGGGCATGACTTAGGAACAGAATCAGCGCCTCTGTTGGATCAGCCTTAGCGTCTTTGTTACAGATATGATCAGGGCCTGACTTAGTCACAGCTTCAAGGCCTCACTTAGGGAAAGCTTCAGGGCCTGAGTTAGGGACAGCCTCAGTTCTTAACATAGGGACAGCGACAGGGCTTTCTTAGGGACAGTGTCAGGACCTTGGTTAGAAATATGTCAGGATATTAACTCAGGCTAGTGTCCAGTTTTTAGTTATTGCTGACAGCAGGGCCTATATTAGGGGCAAATTCTGAGCCTTACTTCGAGACAGCGTCAGGGCCTGAGTTACGACTAGCATCAGAGCCCTTGTAAAGTACAGTGTCAGGGACTGAGTTAGGTGTAGTGTCAGGGCTTTAGTTAGGGACAGTGTCAGCGCCTCAGTTAGGATGAGCCTCCAACCTCAGTCAGGGACAGGTTGACGGCCTCGGGACTAATTTCAGGCTCTTAGTTCGAGACAGCATCAGGGATTTAGTTAGCCTAAGAGGCTCGACAATAGCTAAAGACAAGTTTAGGTTAAGATCTAGGGATAGTGTCAGGAAATGACCTAGGGGTAGTGTCAAGACCATAGCTAATTAGAGCATCAGTGCCTAATTTAGGCCCAGTGTCAGGGCTTCAGGTAGGGACAGAGTCTTAGCCTGACTTAGGGAGAGCGACAGGGCCTGAGTGATGCCTAGAGTCAGGGCCTTAGCTACGGACAGCGTCAGGGCATGACATAGGATCAACTTAAGGGTCTCTGTAAGATCAGCATTAGAGTTTAGTTCAAGACATTATCAGGACCTCTGTGAGGGACAGCCTCAGGGCCTCACTTAGGGACAGTGTCAGGGCTAACTTTGGGAGAGTTTCAGGACCTTGGTAAGACATGGGTCAGGATATTAGCTCAGGATAATGTCAGGACTTTAGATATTGATGGCAGCAGCGCCTACGTTAGGAAAAGTTTCAAGGCGTTAGTTAGGAGTAGCGGGCCTCTGATAGGTCCAGTGTCAGATCCTCAGTTAGCAATAGTGTTAGGGCCTTAGTTAGGGACAGTGTCAGGGCCGGATGTAGGGCGAGCATCTAGGCCTTCGTTCGGGACAGTTTCATGGTCTTGGGACTAAATTCAGTGCCTGAGGTAGGCACAGCCTAAGGGCTTCAGTTAGCATAAGAGGCAGGACATTAGCTAGTGACCCTGTCAGTTTAACATCTAGGGATAGTGTCAGGAAATGACCTAAGGATAGTGTGAAGACCTTTGTTACGGAGACTCTCAGGGCCTTATTCAGAAGCAGTGTTAGGGCTTCAGGTAGGGACAGCATCAGGGCCTGACTTGGGGAGAGCGACAGGGCCTGAGTGAGGCCTAATGTCAGGCCCTTAGCTGGGGACACTGTCAGGGAATGACTTAGGAGCAGCATCAGTGCCTTTGTTGGATCAGCTTTAGGCTCCTTGGTAAAGACATGACCGGAGCCCTAGTTAGTCACAGCGTCAAGGCCTCAGTTAGGGAAAGCTTCAGGGTCTGAGTTACAGACAGCCTCAGGTCTTCACTTAAAGACAGTGACAGGGCTTTCTTCGGGACAGTGTCAGGACCTTGGTTAGAAATGAGTCAGGATATTAGCTCA
This sequence comes from Balaenoptera acutorostrata, assembly GCF_949987535.1. NCBI lineage: Eukaryota > Metazoa > Chordata > Mammalia > Artiodactyla > Balaenopteridae > Balaenoptera > Balaenoptera acutorostrata. Next base: position 18,531,102 of record NC_080067.1, read on the forward strand.
GGAGAGTGTCAGGATTTTAGGTATTGCTGGCAGCAGGGCCTATATTAAGGACAGATTCTGGGCCTTTGTTAGATTCAGTGTCATGGCCTTAGTTAGGAGTAGTCAGGGCCTTAGTTAGGGAGAGCATTAGGGTTTCAGTTCGCATAAGATGCAGGAGATTATCTCGGGACAGAGTCAGGTTCCAGGCCAGAGATAGTGAAAGGAAATGACCAAGGGATAACGAGAAGACCTTAGTTATTGAGAGCATCAGGGCCTTAGTTAGCAGCAGCGTGAGCGCCTTAATCAGGACCAGTGCCAGGGCTTGATGTATGGACAGCATCAGAGCCTAACTAAGGTACAGCAACAGGGCCTAAGTGAGGCCTATCTTTAGGGCCTGAGTAAGGGACAGTATCCGGGCATGACTTAGGAGCAGCATAAAGGCCTCTGTAGGATCAGCATTAGGGTCTTCGTTAAAGCTATTATCAGGGCCTCCGTTAGGGATAGCCTCAAGGCCTCACTTAGGGACAGCGTCAGGGCTTACTTTGGGAAAGTTTCAGGACCTTGGTAAGACATGGGTCAGGCTATTAGCTCAGGATAATATCAGGTGTTCAGATATTGACGGCAGCAGGGCCTTAGTTAGAGGCAGTGTCAGGGCCTAAGTTAGGACTAGCATCAGAGCCTTTGTTAGGTACAGTGTCAGTGACTGAGTTAGGTGTAGTGTCAGAGCCTTAGTTAGGGACAGTGTCAGGGCCTGCATTAGGACGAGCCTCCAGGCCTCAGTTAGGGACAGGTTCACGGCCTCGGACCTAAATTCAGGGCCTCATTTAGGGACAGAATCAGGGATTTAGCTAGCAGAAGGGGATCTACAGCTGAAAGCAACCTGAACACCACCACAAGCAGATGCAGAAGTGAACCATGCACGCTCCTATGAAGGAAGATTCCACAGCAGTTGAGTACATTTTGTTTAAAGTTAGTAACACTATAAAAATTATGTTTTGAAGAAAACTATATTCAGAAGATGAATGAATCTCGTTCTAAAGAATCTCTTTAGCTAATCTCGACATTAGCTAAAGAGCAGGTTAGGTTAAGGTCTAGGGAGAGTGTCAGGAAATGACCTAGGGATAGTGTCAAGACCTTAGTTACTTAGCACATCAGGACCTAATTTAGGAGCAGTGAGTGTCAGGGCTTCGGGTAGGAACAGCGTCAGAGCCTGACTTAGGGAGTGGGACAGGGCCTGAGTGAGGCCTAGCGTCAGGGCCTTAGCTAGAGACAGTGTCAGGGCATGACTTAGGAGCAGCCTAAGAGCCACGGTAGGATCAACCTCAGGGGCTATGTTAAAGATATTCTCAGGGCCTCTGTTAGGGACAGCCTCAAGGCCTCACTTCGAGACAGCATCAGGGCTTCCTTAGGGACAGTTTCAGGACCTTGGTAAGAGATGGGTCAAGAAATTAGCTCAGGATAGTGTCAGGACTTTAGATATTGACGGCCGCAGGGCCTTAGTTAGGGACAGTGTCAGGCCCAGAATTAGGACGAACATCGAGGCCTTAGGTACGGACAGGGTCACAGCCTCGAGAGTAATTTTAGGCCCTTAGTTAAGGACAGCAGCAGGGCTGTAGTTAGCATAAGAGGCACGACATTTGCTAGGGACAGGCTCCGGTTATGGTCTAGGGATAGTGTCAGGAAAGGACCTAAGCATAGTGTCAAAACCTTAGTTACTGAGAGTATCAGATCCTTATTTAGAACCAGTGTCAGGGCTTCAGGTAGGGACAGCATCAGAGCCTGACTTAGGGAGAGCGACAGGGCCTGAGTGAGGCCTAGCATCAGGCCCTTAGCTGAGGACACTGTCAGGGCATGACTTAGGAACAGAATCAGCGCCTCTGTTGGATCAGCCTTAGCGTCTTTGTTAGAGATATGATCAGGGCCTGACTTAGTCACAGCTTCAAGGCCTCACTTAGGGAAAGCTTCAGGGCCTGAGTTAGGGACAGCCTCAGTTCTTAACATAGGGACAGCGACAGGGCTTTCTTAGGGACAGTGTCAGGACCTTGGTTAGAAATATGTCAGGATATCAACTCAGGCTAGTGTCCAGTTTTTAGTTATTGCTGACAGCAGGGCCTATATTAGGGGCAAATTCTGAGCCTTACTTCGAGACAGCGTCAGGGCCTGAGTTACGACTAGCATCAGAGCCCTTGTAAAGTACAGTGTCAGGGACTGAGTTAGGTGTAGTGTCAGGGCTTTAGTTAGGGACAGTGTCAGCGCCTCAGTTAGGATGAGCCTCCAACCTCAGTTAGGGACAGGTTGACGGCCTCGGGACTAATTTCAGGCTCTTAGTTCGAGACAGCATCAGGGATTTAGTTAGCCTAAGAGGCTCGACAATAGCTAAAGACAAGTTTAGGTTAAGATCTAGGGATAGTGTCAGGAAATGACCTAGGGGTAGTGTCAAGACCATAGCTAATTAGAGCATCAGTGCCTAATTTAGGCCCAGTGTCAGGGCTTCAGGTAGGGACAGAGTCTTAGCCTGACTTAGGGAGAGCGACAGGGCCTGAGTGATGCCTAGAGTCAGGGCCTTAGCTACGGACAGCGTCAGGGCATGACATAGGATCAACTTAAGGGTCTCTGTAAGATCAGCATTAGAGTTTAGTTCAAGACATTATCAGGACCTCTGTGAGGGACAGCCTCAGGGCCTCACTTAGGGACAGCGTCAGGGCTAACTTTGGGAGAGTTTCAGGACCTTGGTAAGACATGGGTCAGGATATTAGCTCAGGATAATGTCAGGACTTTAGATATTGATGGCAGCAGCGCCTACGTTAGGAAAAGTTTCAAGGCGTTAGTTAGGAGTAGCGGGCCTCTGATAGGTCCAGTGTCAGATCCTCAGTTAGCAATAGTGTTAGGGCCTTAGTTAGGGACAGTGTCAGGGCCGGATGTAGGGCGAGCATCTAGGCCTTCGTTCGGGACAGTTTCATGGTCTTGGGACTAAATTCAGTGCCTGAGGTAGGCACAGCCTAAGGGCTTCAGTTAGCATAAGAGGCAGGACATTAGCTAGTGACCCTGTCAGTTTAACATCTAGGGATAGTGTCAGGAAATGACCTAAGGAGAGTGTGAAGACCTTTGTTACGGAGACTCTCAGGGCCTTATTCAGAAGCAGTGTTAGGGCTTCAGGTAGGGACAGCATCAGGGCCTGACTTGGGGAGAGCGACAGGGCCTGAGTGAGGCCTAATGTCAGGCCCTTAGCTGGGGACACTGTCAGGGAATGACTTAGGAGCAGCATCAGTGCCTTTGTTGGATCAGCTTTAGGCTCCTTGGTAAAGACATGACCGGAGCCCTAGTTAGTCACAGCGTCAAGGCCTCAGTTAGGGAAAGCTTCAGGGTCTGAGTTACAGACAGCTTCAGGTCTTCACTTAAAGACAGTGACAGGGCTTTCTTCGGGACAGTGTCAGGACCTTGGTTAGAAATGAGTCAGGATATTAGCTCAGGAGAGTGTCAGGATTTTAGGTATTGCTGGCAGCAGGGCCTATATTAAGGACAGATTCTGCGCCTTTGTTAGATTCAGTGTCATGGCCTTAGTTAGGAGTAGTCAGGGCCTTAGTTAGGGAGAGCATTAGGGTTTCAGTTCGCATAAGATGCAGGAGATTATCTCGGGACAGAGTCAGGTTCCAGGCCAGAGATAGTGAAAGGAAATGACCAAGGGATAACGAGAAGACCTTAGTTATTGAGAGCATCAGGGCCTTAGTTAGCAGCAGCGTGAGCGCCTTAATCAGGACCAGTGCCAGGGCTTGATGTATGGACAGCATCAGAGCCTAACTAAGGTACAGCAACAGGGCCTAAGTGAGGCCTATTTTTAGGGCCTGAGTAAGGGACAGTATCCGGGCATGACTTAGGAGCAGCATAAAGGCCTCTGTAGGATCAGCATTAGGGTCTTCGTTAAAGCTATTATCAGGGCCTCCGTTAGGGATAGCCTCAAGGCCTCACTTAGGGACAGCGTCAGGGCTTACTTTGGGAAAGTTTCAGGACCTTGGTAAGACATGGGTCAGGCTATTAGCTCAGGATAATATCAGGTGTTCAGATATTGACGGCAGCAGGGCCTTAGTTAGAGGCAGTGTCAGGGCCTAAGTTAGGACTAGCATCAGAGCCTTTGTTAGGTACAGTGTCAGTGACTGAGTTAGGTGTAGTGTCAGAGCCTTAGTTAGGGACAGTGTCAGGGCCTGCATTAGGACGAGCCTCCAGGCCTCAGTTAGGGACAGGTTCACGGCCTCGGACCTAAATTCAGGGCCTCATTTAGGGACAGAATCAGGGATTTAGCTAGCAGAAGGGGATCTACAGCTGAAAGCAACCTGAACACCACCACAAGCAGATGCAGAAGTGAACCATGCACGCTCCTATGAAGGAAGATTCCACAGCAGTTGAGTACATTTTGTTTAAAGTTAGTAACACTATAAAAATTATGTTTTGAAGAAAACTATATTCAGAAGATGAATGAATCTCGTTCTAAAGAATCTCTTTAGCTAATCTCGACATTAGCTAAAGAGCAGGTTAGGTTAAGGTCTAGGGAGAGTGTCAGGAAATGACCTAGGCATAGTGTCAAGACCTTAGTTACTTAGCACATCAGGACCTAATTTAGGAGCAGTGAGTGTCAGGGCTTCGGGTAGGAACAGCGTCAGAGCCTGACTTAGGGAGTGGGACAGGGCCTGAGTGAGGCCTAGCGTCAGGGCCTTAGCTAGAGACAGTGTCAGGGCATGACTTAGGAGCAGCCTAAGAGCCACGGTAGGATCAACCTCAGGGGCTATGTTAAAGATATTCTCAGGGCCTCTGTTAGGGACAGCCTCAAGGCCTCACTTCGAGACAGCATCAGGGCTTCCTTAGGGACAGTTTCAGGACCTTGGTAAGAGATGGGTCAAGAAATTAGCTCAGGATAGTGTCAGGACTTTAGATATTGACGGCCGCAGGGCCTTAGTTAGGGACAGTGTCAGGCCCAGAATTAGGACGAACATCGAGGCCTTAGGTACGGACAGGGTCACAGCCTCGAGAGTAATTTTAGGCCCTTCGTTAAGGACAGCAGCAGGGCTGTAGTTAGCATAAGAGGCACGACATTTGCTAGGGACAGGCTCCGGTTATGGTCTAGGGATAGTGTCAGGAAAGGACCTAAGCATAGTGTCAAAACCTTAGTTACTGAGAGTATCAGATCCTTATTTAGAACCAGTGTCAGGGCTTCAGGTAGGGACAGCATCAGAGCCTGACTTAGGGAGAGCGACAGGGCCTGAGTGAGGCCTAGCGTCAGGCCCTTAGCTGAGGACACTGTCAGGGCATGACTTAGGAACAGAATCAGCGCCTCTGTTGGATCAGCCTTAGCGTCTTTGTTAGAGATATGATCAGGGCCTGACTTAGTCACAGCTTCAAGGCCTCACTTAGGGAAAGCTTCAGGGCCTGAGTTAGGGACAGCCTCAGTTCTTAACATAGGGACAGCGACAGGGCTTTCTTAGGGACAGTGTCAGGACCTTGGTTAGAAATATGTCAGGATATCAACTCAGGCTAGTGTCCAGTTTTTAGTTATTGCTGACAGCAGGGCCTATATTAGGGGCAAATTCTGAGCCTTACTTCGAGACAGCGTCAGGGCCTGAGTTACGACTAGCATCAGAGCCCTTGTAAAGTACAGTGTCAGGGACTGAGTTAGGTGTAGTGTCAGGGCTTTAGTTAGGGACAGTGTCAGCGCCTCAGTTAGGATGAGCCTCCAACCTCAGTTAGGGACAGGTTGACGGCCTCGGGACTAATTTCAGGCTCTTAGTTCGAGACAGCATCAGGGATTTAGTTAGCCTAAGAGGCTCGACAATAGCTAAAGACAAGTTTAGGTTAAGATCTAGGGATAGTGTCAGGAAATGACCTAGGGGTAGTGTCAAGACCATAGCTAATTAGAGCATCAGTGCCTAATTTAGGCCCAGTGTCAGGGCTTCAGGTAGGGACAGAGTCTTAGCCTGACTTAGGGAGAGCGACAGGGCCTGAGTGATGCCTAGAGTCAGGGCCTTAGCTACGGACAGCGTCAGGGCATGACATAGGATCAACTTAAGGGTCTCTGTAAGATCAGCATTAGAGTTTAGTTCAAGACATTATCAGGACCTCTGTGAGGGACAGCCTCAGGGCCTCACTTAGGGACAGTGTCAGGGCTAACTTTGGGAGAGTTTCAGGACCTTGGTAAGACATGGGTCAGGATATTAGCTCAGGATAATGTCAGGACTTTAGATATTGATGGCAGCAGCGCCTACGTTAGGAAAAGTTTCAAGGCGTTAGTTAGGAGTAGCGGGCCTCTGATAGGTCCAGTGTCAGATCCTCAGTTAGCAATAGTGTTAGGGCCTTAGTTAGGGACAGTGTCAGGGCCGGATGTAGGGCGAGCATCTAGGCCTTCGTTCGGGACAGTTTCATGGTCTTGGGACTAAATTCAGTGCCTGAGGTAGGCACAGCCTAAGGGCTTCAGTTAGCATAAGAGGCAGGACATTAGCTAGTGACCCTGTCAGTTTAACATCTAGGGATAGTGTCAGGAAATGACCTAAGGAGAGTGTGAAGACCTTTGTTACGGAGACTCTCAGGGCCTTATTCAGAAGCAGTGTTAGGGTTTCAGGTAGGGACAGCATCAGAGCCTGACTTAGGGAGAGCGTTAGGGTCTGAGTGAGGCCTAGCATCAGACACTTAGTGGGGGACACTATCGGGGCATGACTTAGGAGCAGCATCAGGGCCTCTGTTGGATCAGCCTTAGGGTCTTAGTTAAAGACATGATCAGGGTCTGAGTTAGTCACAGCATCAAGGCCTGAGTTAGTTAGGGAAAGCTTCAGGGCCTCACTTAGGGACAGCGTCAGGGCTTACTTTGGGACAGTTTCAGGACCTTGGTAAGACATGGGACAGGTTTATAGCTCCGGATAATGTCAGGACTTTCGATGTTGATGGCAGCAGCCCTTAGTTAGAGACAGTGTCAGGCCCTGAGTTATGACTAGCATCAGAGCCTTTGTTAGATACAATGTACGGGACTGAATTAGGAGTAGAGTCAGGGCCTTAGTTAGTGACAGTGTCAGGGCCTGACTTAGGGAGAGCGACAGGGCCTGAGTGAGGCTTAGCATCAGGCCCTTAGCTGGGCACACGGTCAGGGCATGACTTTGGAGCAGCATCAGCGTCTTTGCTGGATCAGCATTAAGGTCTTCGTTAGGTACATGATCAGGACCTGAATTAGTCACAGCTTCAAGGCTTCAGTTAAGGAAAGCTTCAGGGCCTGAGTTAGGGACAGCCTCAGGTCTTCACTTAGGGACAGCATCAGGGCTTACTTTGGGACAGTTTCAGGACCTTGGAAAGACATAGGTCAGGATAGTAGCTCAGGATAATGTCAGGACTTTTGATAGTGATGGCAGCAGGGCCTTAGTTACAGACGGTTTCAGGGCCTGAGTTAGGCCTCGCATCAGAGACTTTGTTAGGTACAGTGTAAGGGACTGAGTTAGGAGTAGTGTCAGGGCCTTGCTTAGGGCCAGTGTCAGGGTCTGATTTAGGTGTACTGTCTGAGACCTAGTTAGGGACAGTGCTAGGGCCTGAGTTAGGATTAGTGTCAAGGCCTTATTTAGGACCAGTTTCAGGGCCTTAGTTTGGACTAGCATCAGAGCCATTGTTAGGAATCGTATGAGGGCCTGAGTTAGGCATACTATCAGGGCCTTAGTTAAGGACAGTTTTAGGGCCTGAGTTAGGATTAGTGTCAAGGCCTTATTTAGGACCCATTTTAGGGCTTTAGTTTGGACTAGCAACAAAGCCTTTGTTAGGTATCATGTCGGGGCCTCAGTTAGGTGTAGTGTCAGGGCCATTGTTAGGGACAGTATCAGGGCCTGACTTAGGAGAAGTTCAGGGCCTTAGCCAGGGAAAGTGTCAGGGCCTTAGTTAGGGACATTATCAGGGCCTGAATTAGCAGTAGTGTCAAAAGTCCTTAGTGAGGAGAGTAAGGAGTAAGTCAGGACTCAGGCCCTGACACTGTTCTTAAATAAGGCCCTGACATTCCCTGTAACACAGGTCCTGATCTGATTCCTATCATAGGCGCTGACGTTGGACTTAAATAAGGCTCTGACACTGGTCCTAACTAAAGCTGTGACACTACTCTTAACTCAGGCCCTGACACTGTCCCTAACAAAGCCTCTGACACTACTCCTAAATCAGGCACTGACACTGTCCCTAACTAAGGCCCTGACATACACCTAACTCAGGGCCTGACACTGTCTCTAACTAAGGCCCTGATACGACTCCAAACTCAGCACTGACACTGTCACTAACTAAGGCCCTGACACTATTCATAGCTCACGCCCTAACACAACTCCTAAATCATGCCCTGACAATGTCCCTAACTAAGACCCTGACACTATTCCTAACTCAGGCGCTGACACAATACTTAAGGAAGGCCCTGACATTACTCCTAACTCAGGCCCTGAAAAGGTCCCTAACTAAGGCCGACACAACTCCTAACCCAGGCACTAACACTGTCCCTAAATAAGGCCCTGAAACTAATCCTAACTGAGGCGCTGATACAATACCTAACGAAGGCACTGATGCTACTCCTAACTAAGGCCCTGACACTACTCCTATCTCAAGCAATGACACCGTCCCTAACTTACGCCCTGACTCTACTCCTGAATCAGGCACTGACACTGGCCCTAACTTAGGCCCTGACACTACTCCTAACTAAGCAACTGATACTGTCCCTAACTAAGGCCCGGACACTACTCCTTACTCAGGTACTGACAATGTCACTAACTAAGGCCGTGACACTACTCCCAAAATAGGCACTGAGACTGTCCCGAAATATGCCCTGACAGTACTCCGAACTCAGGCACTGACACTGTCCTTAACTAAGGCCCTGATACTACTTCCACCTCAGGCACTGACACTCTCCCTAAGTAAGCCCTGACATTACTCCCAATTCCGGCATTGACACTTTCGCTAACTAAGGCCCTGAAACTACTCACAACTCAGGCCCTTACACTGTTCCTAACTACCAGTCTCAGACTACTCCTAACTCAGGCCCTGGCACTGTCCGTCACTCAGACACTGACGCTGTCCCTTAACTAAGGGTCTGACACTACTCCCAACTCAGACAGTGACACTCTCCCAAATTAAGGCCTTGACACTACTCTTAACTCAGGCCCTGACACAGTCCATAATAAAGACCCTGAAACTAATCCCAACTCAGGCCCTGGCACTGTCCGTAACTAAGGGCCTGACACTACTCCCATCTCAGCAACTGACACCATCCCTAACTATGGCCCTGACACTACTCCCAACTCAGGCACTGGCGCTGTCTCTAACTAAGGCACTGGCACTACTCCCAACACCAGCACTGACACTCTCCCTAATTAAGGTCCTGACACTACTCCCAACTCAGCCACTGACACTGTTCCTAACTAAGGCCCTGACAATACTCCTAACTCAGCCACTGACACTACCGTAAATAAGGCCCTGACTCCACTCCTAACTCAGGCACTGTCACTGTCACTAAATAAGGCCATTACACTTCTCTTACCTCAACAACTGACACTCTCCGTAACTAAGGCTTTGACACAATACTTAACTCATGCCCTGACACTGTCCTTAACTAAGACCCTGAGAGTACTCCCAACTCAGTCCCTGACACTGTTCCTAACTACGGCCCAGAGACTACTGCCAATTCAGGCCCTGACACTGTCCCTAACTAAGGCACTGATATTACTCCCACCTCAGGCACTGACACTGTCCCTAACTAAGGCCCTGACACTACTCCCAACTCAGCCACTGACACTGTCCCTAAGGCCCTGACACTACCTCCAACTCAGGCACTGACACTATCCCTAACTACAGCCCTGACAGTACTCCCAACTCAGGCACTGACACTGTCCCTAACTAAGGCCCTGACATTACTCTCAACTCAGGCACTAACACTGTCCCTAAATAAGGCCCTGAAACTATTCCTAACTGAGGCGCTGATACAATACCTAACGAAGGCACTGATGCTACTCGTAACTAAGGCCCTGACACTACTCCTATCTCAAGCAATGACACTGTCCCTAACTTAGGCCCTGACTCTACTCCTGACTCAGGCACTGACACTGGCCCTAACTTAGGCCCTGACACTACTCCTAACTAAGCAACTGACACCATCCATAACTAAGGCCCGGACACTACTCCTTACTCAGGCACTGACACTGTCCCTAACTAAGGCCCTGACATTACTCCCAACTTAGGCACTGCCACTGTCCCTAACTAAGGCTTTGACACAACTCCCCAATCAGGCACTGACACTGTCCCTAACTAAGGCCCTGACTCTACTCCCATCTCAGCCACTGACACTGTCCCTAAGACCCTGACACTACCTCCAACTCAGGCACTGACACTATCCCTAACTACAGCCCTGACACTTCTCCTAACTCAGGCACTGACACTGTCCCTTACTAATATCCTGACACAACTCCCAACTAAGGCACTGACATTGTTCCTAACATAGGCCCTGACACTAATCCCAACATAGGCACTGAGACTGTCCCAGAATACGCCCTGACAGTACTCCCAACTCAGGCAATGACACTGTCCCTAACTAAGTCCCTGACACTACTTCCAAACTAGGCACTGACATTGTCCCTAACTAAGGCCCTGACAATACTCTCAACTCAGGCACTAACAGTGTCCCTAACTAAGGACTTGACACTCCTCTTAACTCAGGCCCTGGCACAGTCCCTAACAAAGGCCTGCCACTACCCCCAACCCTGGCACTGAGAGTGTCCCTAACTACGGCCATCACACTACTCCTAACTCAGGCACTGGCGCTGTCCCTAAGTAAGGCCCTGACACTACTCCCAACGCAGGCACTGACGCTGTCGCTAACTAAGGCCCTCACACTACTACTTACTTAGGCACTGACACGCTACCTAACTAAGGCCCTGAGACTACTTCTACCTCAGACCCTGACACTGTCCCTAACGAAGGGCCTGATACTACTCCCAACACAGGCACTGACACTCTCCCTAACTAAGGCCTTGACACTACTTTTAACTCATGCCCTGATGCTGTCCCCAAAAAAGACCCTGAGACTATTCCCAACTCAGCCACTGACACTCTCCCTAACTAAGACCCTGACACTACTCCCATCTCAGCCACTGACACTGTCCCTAATGCCCTGACACTACTTCCAACTCAGGCACTGACACTGTCCCTAACTAGGCCCTGGCACTACTCCCAACTCAGGCACTGACACTGTCCCTAACTAAGGCCCTGACAAAACTCCCAACTCCGGCACTGACACTTTCTCTAACTAAGGCCCTGAAACTACTCACAACTCAGGCCCTGACACTGTTCCTAACTACCGGTCTCAGACTACTCCTAACTTAGGCCCTGACACTATTCCTAACACAGTCACTGACACTGTCCCTAACTAAGGTCCTGAGACTATTCCTAACTCAGACCCTGACACTGTCCATAACTTAGGCCATGTCACTACTCCCAACTCAGGCACTGACGCTGTTCCTAACTAAGGGTCTGACACTACTCCAAACTGAGACACTGACACGCTTCCAAATTAAGGCCTTGACACTACTCTTAACTCAGGCCCTGACACTGTCCATAATAAAGACCCTGACAAAAATCCCAACTTAGGCACTGACAATGTCCGCAACTAAGGCCCTGACACTATTCCCATCTCAGCCACTGACACTGTCCCTAACTATGGCCCTGACACTACTCCCAATGCAAGCACTGGTGCTGTCCCTAACTAAGGCACTGGCACTACTCCCAACTTGCCCTGGCGCTGTCCCTAACTAAGGCTCTGACACTACTCCCAATTCAGGCAATGACAGTGTCCCTAACTGAGGCAATGATACTACTCCCGACTCAAGCACTAAGGCTCTGGATCATTGTGATGACACGCGCCATGGAGCACTGTGATGAAAAGGGCCATGGAACATTTTGATGACAGTGGTCATATGGCATTTTGAATGACAGGGGCCATGAAGCATTGTGATGACAAGAGTCATGGAGACTTGTGATGACAGGGGGCATGGAGCTTTGTGATTTCACAGGCATGGAGCATTTTAGACAAGGGTCATGGAGACTTGTGATGAAAGGGGTCATGGAGACTTGTGATGATAAGGGCATGGAGCATTGTGATGACAATGGCATGTAGCATTGCGATGACCAAGGTCATGGAGCATTGTGATGACAGGGGTTATGGAGCATTGTGATGACAAGGGCGTAGAGCATTGTGATGACAGTGGTCATGGAACATTGTGACGATAAGAGCATCGAGCCGAGTTAGGGACAGTCTAGCGGCCTTGGGACTAAATTCAGTGCCTGAATTAGGCACAGCATAAGGTCTTTAGTTAGCATAAGAGGTAGGACATTAGCTCGGGACAGGGTTAGGGTAAAGGCTTGGAATCGTGTCAGGAAATGACCTAAGGATAGTGTGAAGACCTTTGTTACCGAGACTCTCAGGGACTTATTCAGAAGCAGTGTTAGGGCTTCAGGTAGGGACAGCATCAGGGCCTGACTTAGGGAGAGCGACAGGGCCTGAGTGAGGCCTAATGTCAGGCCCTTAGCTGGGGACACTGTCAGGGAATGACTTAGGAGCAGCATCAGTGCCTTTGTTGGATCAGCTTTAGTCTCCTAGGTAAAGACATGACCGGAGCCCTAGTTAGTCACAGCGTCAAGGCCTCAGTTAGGGAAAGCTTCAGGGTCTGAGTTACAGACAGCCTCAGGTCTTCACTTAAAGACAGTGACAGGGCTTTCTTCGGGACAGTGTCAGGACCTTGGTTAGAAATGAGTCAGGATATTAGCTCAGGAGAGTGTCAGGATTTTAGGTATTGCTGGCAGCAGGGCCTATATTAAGGACAGATTCTGGGCCTTTGTTAGATTCAGTGTCATGGCCTTAGTTAGGAGTAGTCAGGGCCTTAGTTAGGGAGAGCATTAGGGTTTCAGTTCGCATAAGATGCAGGAGATTATCTCGGGACAGAGTCAGGTTCCAGGCCAGAGATAGTGAAAGGAAATGACCAAGGGATAACGAGAAGACCTTAGTTATTGAGAGCATCAGGGCCTTAGTTAGCAGCAGCGTGAGCGCCTTAATCAGGACCAGTGCCAGGGCTTGATGTATGGACAGCATCAGAGCCTAACTAAGGTACAGCAACAGGGCCTAAGTGAGGCCTATCTTTAGGGCCTGAGTAAGGGACAGTATCCGGGCATGATTTAGGAGCAGCATAAAGGCCTCTGTAGGATCAGCATTAGGGTCTTCGTTAAAGCTATTTTCAGGGCCTCCGTTAGGGATAGCCTCAAGGCCTCACTTAGGGACAGCGTCAGGGCTTACTTTGGGAAAGTTTCAGGACCTTGGTAAGACATGGGTCAGGCTATTAGCTCAGGATAATATCAGGTGTTCAGATATTGACGGCAGCAGGGCCTTAGTTAGAGGCAGTGTCAGGGCCTAAGTTAGGACTAGCATCAGAGCCTTTGTTAGGTACAGTGTCAGTGACTGAGTTAGGTGTAGTGTCAGAGCCTTAGTTAGGGACAGTGTCAGGGCCTGCATTAGGACGAGCCTCCAGGCCTCAGTTAGGGACAGGTTCACGGCCTCGGACCTAAATTCAGGGCCTCATTTAGGGACAGAATCAGGGATTTAGCTAGCATAAGGGGATCTACAGCTGAAAGCAACCTGAACACCACCACAAGCAGATGCAGAAGTGAACCATGCACGCTCCTATGAAGGAAGATTCCACAGCAGTTGAGTACATTTTGTTTAAAGTTAGTAACACTATAAAAATTATGTTTTGAAGAAAACTATATTCAGAAGATGAATGAATCTCGTTCTAAAGAATCTCTTTAGCTAATCTCGACATTAGCTAAAGAGCAGGTTAGGTTAAGGTCTAGGGAGAGTGTCAGGAAATGACCTAGGCATAGTGTCAAGACCTTAGTTACTTAGCACATCAGGACCTAATTTAGGAGCAGTGAGTGTCAGGGCTTCGGGTAGGAACAGCGTCAGAGCCTGACTTAGGGAGTGGGACAGGGCCTGAGTGAGGCCTAGCGTCAGGGCCTTAGCTAGAGACAGTGTCAGGGCATGACTTAGGAGCAGCCTAAGAGCCACGGTAGGATCAACCTCAGGGGCTATGTTAAAGATATTCTCAGGGCCTCTGTTAGGGACAGCCTCAAGGCCTCACTTCGAGACAGCATCAGGGCTTCCTTAGGGACAGTTTCAGGACCTTGGTAAGAGATGGGTCAAGAAATTAGCTCAGGATAGTGTCAGGACTTTAGATATTGACGGCCGCAGGGCCTTAGTTAGGGACAGTGTCAGGCCCAGAATTAGGACGAACATCGAGGCCTTAGGTACGGACAGGGTCACAGCCTCGAGAGTAATTTTAGGCCCTTAGTTAAGGACAGCAGCAGGGCTGTAGTTAGCATAAGAGGCACGACATTTGCTAGGGACAGGCTCCGGTTATGGTCTAGGGATAGTGTCAGGAAAGGACCTAAGCATAGTGTCAAAACCTTAGTTACTGAGAGTATCAGATCCTTATTTAGAACCAGTGTCAGGGCTTCAGGTAGGGACAGCATCAGAGCCTGACTTAGGGAGAGCGACAGGGCCTGAGTGAGGCCTAGCGTCAGGCCCTTAGCTGAGGACACTGTCAGGGCATGACTTAGGAACAGAATCAGCGCCTCTGTTGGATCAGCCTTAGCGTCTTTGTTAGAGATATGATCAGGGCCTGACTTAGTCACAGCTTCAAGGCCTCACTTAGGGAAAGCTTCAGGGCCTGAGTTAGGGACAGCCTCAGTTCTTAACATAGGGACAGCGACAGGGCTTTCTTAGGGACAGTGTCAGGACCTTGGTTAGAAATATGTCAGGATATTAACTCAGGCTAGTGTCCAGTTTTTAGTTATTGCTGACAGCAGGGCCTATATTAGGGGCAAATTCTGAGCCTTACTTCGAGACAGCGTCAGGGCCTGAGTTACAACTAGCATCAGAGCCCTTGTAAAGTACAGTGTCAGGGACTGAGTTAGGTGTAGTGTCAGGGCTTTAGTTAGGGACAGTGTCAGCGCCTCAGTTAGGATGAGCCTCCAACCTCAGTTAGGGACAGGTTGACGGCCTCGGGACTAATTTCAGGCTCTTAGTTCGAGACAGCATCAGGGATTTAGTTAGCCTAAGAGGCTCGACAATAGCTAAAGACAAGTTTAGGTTAAGATCTAGGGATAGTGTCAGGAAATGACCTAGGGGTAGTGTCAAGACCATAGCTAATTAGAGCATCAGTGCCTAATTTAGGCCCAGTGTCAGGGCTTCAGGTAGGGACAGAGTCTTAGCCTGACTTAGGGAGAGCGACAGGGCCTGAGTGATGCCTAGAGTCAGGGCCTTAGCTACGGACAGCGTCAGGGCATGACATAGGATCAACTTAAGGGTCTCTGTAAGATCAGCATTAGAGTTTAGTTCAAGACATTATCAGGACCTCTGTGAGGGACAGCCTCAGGGCCTCACTTAGGGACAGTGTCAGGGCTAACTTTGGGAGAGTTTCAGGACCTTGGTAAGACATGGGTCAGGATATTAGCTCAGGATAATGTCAGGACTTTAGATATTGATGGCAGCAGCGCCTACGTTAGGAAAAGTTTCAAGGCGTTAGTTAGGAGTAGCGGGCCTCTGATAGGTCCAGTGTCAGATCCTCAGTTAGCAATAGTGTTAGGGCCTTAGTTAGGGACAGTGTCAGGGCCGGATGTAGGGCGAGCATCTAGGCCTTCGTTCGGGACAGTTTCATGGTCTTGGGACTAAATTCAGTGCCTGAGGTAGGCACAGCCTAAGGGCTTCAGTTAGCATAAGAGGCAGGACATTAGCTAGTGACCCTGTCAGTTTAACATCTAGGGATAGTGTCAGGAAATGACCTAAGGATAGTGTGAAGACCTTTGTTACCGAGACTCTCAGGGACTTATTCAGAAGCAGTGTTAGGGCTTCAGGTAGGGACAGCATCAGGGCCTGACTTAGGGAGAGCGACAGGGCCTGAGTGAGGCCTAATGTCAGGCCCTTAGCTGGGGACACTGTCAGGGAATGACTTAGGAGCAGCATCAGTGCCTTTGTTGGATCAGCTTTAGGCTCCTAGGTAAAGACATGACTGGAGCCCTAGTTAGTCACAGCGTCAAGGCCTCAGTTAGGGAAAGCTTCAGGGTCTGAGTTACAGACAGCCTCAGGTCTTCACTTAAAGACAGTGACAGGGCTTTCTTCGGGACAGTGTCAGGACCTTGGTTAGAAATGAGTCAGGATATTAGCTCAGGAGAGTGTCAGGATTTTAGGTTTTGCTGGCAGCAGGGCCTATATTAAGGACAGATTCTGGGCCTTTGTTAGATTCAGTGTCATGGCCTTAGTTAGGAGTAGTCAGGGCCTTAGTTAGGGAGAGCATTAGGGTTTCAGTTCGCATAAGATGCAGGAGATTATCTCGGGACAGAGTCAGGTTCCAGGCCAGAGATAGTGAAAGGAAATGACCAAGGGATAACGAGAAGACCTTAGTTATTGAGAGCATCAGGGCCTTAGTTAGCAGCAGCGTGAGCGCCTTAATCAGGACCAGTGCCAGGGCTTGATGTATGGACAGCATCAGAGCCTAACTAAGGTACAGCAACAGGGCCTAAGTGAGGCCTATCTTTAGGGCCTGAGTAAGGGACAGTATCCGGGCATGACTTAGGAGCAGCATAAAGGCCTCTGTAGGATCAGCATTAGGGTCTTCGTTAAAGCTATTATCAGGGCCTCCGTTAGGGATAGCCTCAAGGCCTCACTTAGGGACAGCGTCAGGGCTTACTTTGGGAAAGTTTCAGGACCTTGGTAAGACATGGGTCAGGCTATTAGCTCAGGATAATATCAGGTGTTCAGATATTGACGGCAGCAGGGCCTTAGTTAGAGGCAGTGTCAGGGCCTAAGTTAGGACTAGCATCAGAGCCTTTGTTAGGTACAGTGTCAGTGACTGAGTTAGGTGTAGTGTCAGAGCCTTAGTTAGGGACAGTGTCAGGGCCTGCATTAGGACGAGCCTCCAGGCCTCAGTTAGGGACAGGTTCACGGCCTCGGACCTAAATTCAGGGCCTCATTTAGGGACAGAATCAGGGATTTAGCTAGCATAAGGGGATCTACAGCTGAAAGCAACCTGAACACCACCACAAACAGATGCAGAAGTGAACCATGCACGCTCCTATGAAGGAAGATTCCACAGCAGTTGAGTACATTTTGTTTAAGGTTAGTAACACTATAAAAATTATGTTTTGAAGAAAACTATTCAGAAGATGAATGAATCTCGTTCTAAAGAATCTCTTTAGCTAATCTCGACATTAGCTAAAGAGCAGGTTAGGTTAAGGTCTAGGGAGAGTGTCAGGAAATGACCTAGGGATAGTGTCAAGACCTTAGTTACTTAGCACATCAGGACCTAATTTAGGAGCAGTGAGTGTCAGGGCTTCGGGTAGGAACAGCGTCAGAGCCTGACTTAGGGAGTGGGACAGGGCCTGAGTGAGGCCTAGCGTCAGGGCCTTAGCTAGAGACAGTGTCAGGGCATGACTTAGGAGCAGCCTAAGAGCCACGGTAGGATCAGCCTCAGGGGCTATGTTAACGATATTCTCAGGGCCTCTGTTAGGGACAGCCTCAAGGCCTCACTTCGAGACAGCATCAGGGCTTCCTTAGGGACAGTTTCAGGACCTTGGTAAGAGATGGGTCAAGAAATTAGCTCAGGATAGTGTCAGGACTGTAGATATTGACGGCCGCAGGGCCTTAGTTAGGGACAGTGTCAGGCCCAGAATTAGGACGAACATCGAGGCCTTAGGTACGGACAGGGTCACAGCCTCGAGAGTAATTTTAGGCCCTTAGTTAAGGACAGCAGCAGGGCTGTAGTTAGCATAAGAGGCACGACATTTGCTAGGGACAGGCTCCGGTTATGGTCTAGGGATAGTGTCAGGAAAGGACCTAAGCATAGTGTCAAAACCTTAGTTACTGAGAGTATCAGATCCTTATTTAGAACCAGTGTCAGGGCTTCAGGTAGGGACAGCATCAGAGCCTGACTTAGGGAGAGCGACAGGGCCTGAGTGAGGCCTAGCGTCAGGCCCTTAGCTGAGGACACTGTCAGGGCATGACTTAGGAACAGAATCAGCGCCTCTGTTGGATCAGCCTTAGCGTCTTTGTTAGAGATATGATCAGGGCCTGACTTAGTCACAGCTTCAAGGCCTCACTTAGGGAAAGCTTCAGGGCCTGAGTTAGGGACAGCCTCAGTTCTTAACATAGGGACAGCGACAGGGCTTTCTTAGGGACAGTGTCAGGACCTTGGTTAGAAATATGTCAGGATATCAACTCAGGCTAGTGTCCAGTTTTTAGTTATTGCTGACAGCAGGGCCTATATTAGGGGCAAATTCTGAGCCTTACTTCGAGACAGCGTCAGGGCCTGAGTTACGACTAGCATCAGAGCCCTTGTAAAGTACAGTGTCAGGGACTGAGTTAGGTGTAGTGTCAGGGCTTTAGTTAGGGACAGTGTCAGCGCCTCAGTTAGGATGAGCCTCCAACCTCAGTTAGGGACAGGTTGACGGCCTCGGGACTAATTTCAGGCTCTTAGTTCGAGACAGCATCAGGGATTTAGTTAGCCTAAGAGGCTCGACAATAGCTAAAGACAAGTTTAGGTTAAGATCTAGGGATAGTGTCAGGAAATGACCTAGGGGTAGTGTCAAGACCATAGCTAATTAGAGCATCAGTGCCTAATTTAGGCCCAGTGTCAGGGCTTCAGGTAGGGACAGAGTCTTAGCCTGACTTAGGGAGAGCGACAGGGCCTGAGTGATGCCTAGAGTCAGGGCCTTAGCTACGGACAGCGTCAGGGCATGACATAGGATCAACTTAATGGTCTCTGTAAGATCAGCATTAGAGTTTAGTTCAAGACATTATCAGGACCTCTGTGAGGGACAGCCTCAGGGCCTCACTTAGGGACAGTGTCAGGGCTAACTTTGGGAGAGTTTCAGGACCTTGGTAAGACATGGGTCAGGATATTAGCTCAGGATAATGTCAGGACTTTAGATATTGATGGCAGCAGCGCCTACGTTAGGAAAAGTTTCAAGGCGTTAGTTAGGAGTAGCGGGCCTCTGATAGGTCCAGTGTCAGATCCTCAGTTAGCAATAGTGTTAGGGCCTTAGTTAGGGACAGTGTCAGGGCCGGATGTAGGGCGAGCATCTAGGCCTTCGTTCGGGACAGTTTCATGGTCTTGGGACTAAATTCAGTGCCTGAGGTAGGCACAGCCTAAGGGCTTCAGTTAGCATAAGAGGCAGGACATTAGCTAGTGACCCTGTCAGTTTAACATCTAGGGATAGTGTCAGGAAATGACCTAAGGAGAGTGTGAAGACCTTTGTTACGGAGACTCTCAGGGCCTTATTCAGAAGCAGTGTTAGGGCTTCAGGTAGGGACAGCATCAGAGCCTGACTTAGGGAGAGCATTAGGGTCTGAGTGAGGCCTAGCATCAGACACTTAGTGGGGGACACTATCGGGGCATGACTTCGGAGCAGCATCAGGGCCTCTGTTGCATCAGCCTTAGGGTCTTAGTTAAAGACATGATCAGGGTCTGAGTTAGTCACAGCATCAAGGCCTGAGTTAGTTAGGGAAAGCTTCAGGGCCTCACTTAGGGACAGCGTCAGGGCTTACTTTGGGACAGTTTCAGGACCTTGGTAAGACATGGGACAGGTTTATAGCTCCGGATAATGTCAGGACTTTCGATGTTGATGGCAGCAGCCCTTAGTTAGAGACAGTGTCAGGCCCTGAGTTATGACTAGCATCAGAGCCTTTGTTAGATACAATGTACGGGACTGAATTAGGAGTAGAGTCAGGGCCTTAGTTAGTGACAGTGTCAGGGCCTGACTTAGGGAGAGCGACAGGGCCTGAGTGAGGCTTAGCATCAGGCCCTTAGCTGGGCACACGGTCAGGGCATGACTTTGGAGCAGCATCAGCGTCTTTGCTGGATCAGCATTAAGGTCTTCGTTAGGTACATGATCAGGACCTGAATTAGTCACAGCTTCAAGGCTTCAGTTAAGGAAAGCTTCAGGGCCTGAGTTAGGGACAGCCTCCGGTCTTCACTTAGGGACAGCGTCAGGGCTTCCTTTGGGACAGTTTCAGGACCTTGGAAAGACATAGGTCAGGATAGTAGCTCAGGATAATGTCAGGACTTTTGATAGTGATGGCAGCAGGGCCTTAGTTACAGACGGTTTCAGGGCCTGAGTTAGGCCTCGCATCAGAGACTTTGTTAGGTACAGTGTAAGGGACTGAGTTAGGAGTAGTGTCAGGGCCTTGCTTAGGGACAGTGTCAGGGTCTGATTTAGGTGTACTGTCTGAGACCTAGTTAGGGACAGTGCTAGGGCCTGAGTTAGGATTAGTGTCAAGGCCTTATTTAGGACCAGTTTCAGGGCCTTAGTTTGGACTAGCATCAGAGCCATTGTTAGGAATCGTATGAGGGCCTGAGTTAGGCATACTATCAGGGCCTTAGTTAAGGACAGTTTTAGGGCCTGAGTTAGGATTAGTGTCAAGGCCTTATTTAGGACCCATTTTAGGGCTTTAGTTTGGACTAGCAACAAAGCCTTTGTTAGGTATCATGTCGGGGCCTCAGTTAGGTGTAGTGTCAGGGCCATTGTTAGGGACAGTATCAGGGCCTGACTTAGGAGAAGTTCAGGGCCTTAGCCAGGGAAAGTGTCAGGGCCTTAGTTAGGGACATTCTCAGGGCCTGAATTAGCAGTAGTGTCAAAAGTCCTTAGTGAGGAGAGTAAGGAGTAAGTCAGGACTCAGGCCCTGACACTGTTCTTAAATAAGGCCCTGACATTCCCTGTAACACAGGTCCTGATCTGATTCCTATCATAGGCGCTGATGTTATTTACTTAACTAAGGCCCTGACACTGGTCCTAACTAAAGCTGTGACACTACTCTTAACTCAGGCCCTGACACTGTCCCTAACAAAGCCTCTGACACTACTCCTAAATCAGGCACTGACACTGTCCCTAACTAAGGCCCTGACATACACCTAACTCAGGGCCTGACACTGTCTCTAACTAAGGCCCTGATATGACTCCAAACTCAGCACTGACACTGTCACTAACTAAGGCCCTGACACTATTCATAGCTCACGCCCTAACACAACTCGTAAATCATGCCCTGACAATGTCCCTAACTAAGACCCTGACACTATTCCTAACTCAGGCGCTGACACAATACTTAAGGAAGGCCCTGACATTACTCCTAACTCAGGCCCTGAAAAGGTCCCTAACTAAGGCCGACACAACTCCTAACCCAGGCACTAACACTGTCCCTAAATAAGGCCCTGAAACTAATCCTAACTGAGGCGCTGATACAATACCTAACGAAGGCACTGATGCTACTCCTAACTAAGGCCCTGACACTACTCCTATCTCAAGCAATGACACCTGCCCTAAATTACGCCCTGACTCTACTCCTGAATCAGGCACTGACACTGGCCCTAACTTAGGCCCTGACACTACTCCTAACTAAGCAACTGACACTGTCCCTAACTAAGGCCCGGACACTTCTCCTTACTCAGGCACTGACAATGTCACTAACTAAGGCCGTGACACTACTCCCAAAATAGGCACTGAGACTGTCCTGAAATATGCCCTGACAGTACTCCGAACTCAGGCACTGACACTGTCCTTAACTAAGGCCCTGATACTACTTCCACCTCAGGCACTGACACTCTCCCTAAGTAAGCCCTGACATTACTCCCAATTCCGGCATTGACACTTTCGCTAACTAAGGCCCTGAAACTACTCACAACTCAGGCCCTTACACTGTTCCTAACTACCAGTCTCAGACTACTCCTAACTCAGGCCCTGGCACTGTCCGTCACTCAGACACTGACGCTGTCCCTTAACTAAGGGTCTGACACTACTCCCAACTCAGACAGTGACACTCTCCCAAATTAAGGCCTTGACACTACTCTTAACTCAGGCCCTGACACAGTCCATAATAAAGACCCTGAAACTAATCCCAACTCAGGCCCTGGCACTGTCCGTAACTAAGGGCCTGACACTACTCCCATCTCAGCAACTGACACCATCCCTAACTATGGCCCTGACACTACTCCCAACTCAGGCACTGGCGCTGTCTCTAACTAAGGCACTGGCACTACTCCCAACACCAGCACTGACACTCTCCCTAATTAAGGTCCTGACACTACTCCCAACTCAGCCACTGACACTGTTCCTAACTAAGGCCCTGACAATACTCCTAACTCAGCCACTGACACTACCGTAAATAAGGCCCTGACTCCACTCCTAACTCAGGCACTGTCACTGTCACTAAATAAGGCCATTACACTTCTCTTACCTCAACAACTGACACTCTCCGTAACTAAGGCTTTGACACAATACTTAACTCATGCCCTGACACTGTCCTTAACTAAGACCCTGAGAGTACTCCCAACTCAGTCCCTGACACTGTTCCTAACTACGGCCCAGAGACTACTGCCAATTCAGGCCCTGACACTGTCCCTAACTAAGGCACTGATATTACTCCCACCTCAGGCACTGACACTGTCCCTAACTAAGGCCCTGACACTACTCCCAACTCAGCCACTGACACTGTCCCTAAGGCCCTGACACTACCTCCAACTCAGGCACTGACACTATCCCTAACTACAGCCCTGACAGTACTCCCAACTCAGGCACTGACACTGTCCCTAACTAAGGCCCTGACATTACTCTCAACTCAGGCACTAACACTGTCCCTAAATAAGGCCCTGAAACTCTTCCTAACTGAGGCGCTGATACAATACCTAACGAAGGCACTGATGCTACTCCTAACTAAGGCCCTGACACTACTCCTATCTCAAGCAATGACACTGTCCCTAACTTAGGCCCTGACTCTACTCCTGACTCAGGCACTGACACTGGCCCTAACTTAGGCCCTGACACTACTCCTAACTAAGCAACTGACACCGTCCATAACTAAGGCCCGGACACTACTCCTTACTCAGGCACTGACACTGTCCCTAACTAAGGCCCTGACATTACTCCCAACTTAGGCACTGTCACTGTCCCTAACTAAGGCCTTGACACAACTCCCAAATCAGGCACTGACACTGTCCCTAACTAAGGCCCTGACTCTACTCCCATCTCAGCCACTGACACTGTCCCTAAGACCCTGACACTACCTCCAACTCAGGCACTGACACTATCCCTAACTACAGCCCTGACACTTCTCCTAACTCAGGCACTGACACTGTCCCTTACTAATATCCTGACACAACTCCCAACTCAGGCACTGACATTGTTCCTAACATAGGCCCTGACACTAATCCCAACATAGGCCCTGAGACTGTCCCAGAATACGCCCTGACAGTACTCCCAACTCAGGCAATGACACTGTCCCTAACTAAGGCCCTGACACTACTTCCAAACTAGGCACTGACATTGTCCCTAACTAAGGCCCTGACAATACTCTCAACTCAGGCACTAACACTGTCCCTAACTAAGGACTTGACACTCCTCTTAACTCAGGCCCTGGCACAGTCCCTAACAAAGGCCTGCCACTACCCCCAACTCTGGCACTGAGAGTGTCCCTAACTACGGCCATCACACTACTCCTAACTCAGGCACTGACGCTGTCCCTAAGTAAGGCCCTGACACTACTCCCAACGCAGGCACTGACGCTGTCCCTAACTAAGGCCCTGACACTACTCCCAACGCAGGCACTGACGCTGTCCCTAACTAAGGCCCTCACACTACTACTTACTTAGGCACTGACACGCTACCTAACTAAGGCCCTGAGACTACTTCTACCTCAGACCCTGACACTGTCCCTAACGAAGGGCCTGATACTACTCCCAACACAGGCACTGACACTCTCCCTAACTAAGGCCTTGACACTTCTTTTAACTCATGCCCTGATGCTGTCCCCAAAAAAGACCCTGAGACTATTCCCAACTCAGGCACTGACACTCTCCCTAACTAAGACCCTGACACTACTCCCATCTCAGCCACTGACACTGTCCCTAATGCCCTGACACTACTTCCAACTCAGGCACTGACACTGTCCCTAACTAGGCCCTGACACTACTCCCAACTCAGGCACTGACACTGTCCCTAACTAAGGCCCTGACAGAACTCCCAACTCCGGCACTGACACTTTCTCTAACTAAGGCCCTGAAACTACTCACAACTCAGGCCCTGACACTGTTCCTAACTACCGGTCTCAGACTACTCCTAACTTAGGCCCTGACACTATTCCTAACACAGTCACTGACACTGTCCCTAACTAAGGTCCTGAGACTATTCCTAACTCAGACCCTGACACTGTCCATAACTTAGGCCATGTCACTACTCCCAACTCAGGCACTGACGCTGTTCCTAACTAAGGGTCTGACACTACTCCAAACTGAGACACTGACACGCTTCCAAATTAAGGCCTTGACACTACTCTTAACTCAGGCCCTGACACTGTCCATAATAAAGACGCTGACAAAAATCCCAACTTAGGCACTGACAATGTCCGCAACTAAGGCCCTGACACTATTCCCATCTCAGCCACTGACACTGTCCCTAACTATGGCCCTGACACTACTCCCAATGCAAGCACTGGTGCTGTCCCTAACTAAGGCACTGGCACTACTCCCAACTCTCCCTGGCGCTGTCCCTAACTAAGGCTCTGACACTACTTCCAATTCAGGCAATGACAGTGTCCCTAACTGAGGCAATGATACTACTCCCAACTCAAGCACTAAGGCTCTGGATCATTGTGATGACAAGCGCCATGGAGCACTGTGATGACAAGGGCCATGGAACATTTTGATGACAGTGGTCCTATGGCATTTTGAATGACAGGGGCCATGAAGCATTGTGATGACAAGAGTCATGGAGACTTGTGATGACAGGGGGCATGGAGCTTTGTGATTTCACAGGCATGGAGCATTTTAGACAAGGGTCATGGAGACTTGTGATGAAAGGGGTCATGGAGACTTGTGATGATAAGGGCATGGAGCATTGTGATGACAATGGCATGTAGCATTGCGATGACCAAGGTCATGGAGCATTGTGATGACAGGGGTTATGGAGCATTGTGATGACAAGGGCGTAGAGCATTGTGATGACAGTGGTCATGGAACATTGTGACGATAAGGGCATCGAGCCGAGTTAGGGACAGTCTAGCGGCCTTGGGACTAAATTCAGTGCCTGAATTAGGCACAGCATAAGGTCTTTAGTTAGCATAAGAGGTAGGACATTAGCTCGGGACAGGGTTAGGGTAAAGGCTTGGAATCGTGTCAGGAAATGACCTAAGGATAGTGTGAAGACCTTTGTTACCGAGACTCTCAGGGACTTATTCAGAAGCAGTGTTAGGGCTTCAGGTAGGGACAGCATCAGGGCCTGACTTAGGGAGAGCGACAGGGCCTGAGTGAGGCCTAATGTCAGGCCCTTAGCTGGGGACACTGTCAGGGAATGACTTAGGAGCAGCATCAGTGCCTTTGTTGGATCAGCTTTAGGCTCCTAGGTAAAGACATGACCGGAGCCCTAGTTAGTCACAGCGTCAAGGCCTCAGTTAGGGAAAGCTTCAGGGTCTGAGTTACAGACAGCCTCAGGTCTTCACTTAAAGACAGTGACAGGGCTTTCTTCGGGACAGTGTCAGGACCTTGGTTAGAAATGAGTCAGGATATTAGCTCAGGAGAGTGTCAGGATTTTAGGTATTGCTGGCAGCAGGGCCTATATTAAGGACAGATTCTGGGCCTTTGTTAGATTCAGTGTCATGGCCTTAGTTAGGAGTAGTCAGGGCCTTAGTTAGGGAGAGCATTAGGGTTTCAGTTCGCATAAGATGCAGGAGATTATCTCGGGACAGAGTCAGGTTCCAGGCCAGAGATAGTGAAAGGAAATGACCAAGGGATAACGAGAAGACCTTAGTTATTGAGAGCATCAGGGCCTTAGTTAGCAGCAGCGTGAGCGCCTTAATCAGGACCAGTGCCAGGGCTTGATGTATGGACAGCATCAGAGCCTAACTAAGGTACAGCAACAGGGCCTAAGTGAGGCCTATCTTTAGGGCCTGAGTAAGGGACAGTATCCGGGCATGACTTAGGAGCAGCATAAAGGCCTCTGTAGGATCAGCATTAGGGTCTTCGTTAAAGCTATTTTCAGGGCCTCCGTTAGGGATAGCCTCAAGGCCTCACTTAGGGACAGCGTCAGGGCTTACTTTGGGAAAGTTTCAGGACCTTGGTAAGACATGGGTCAGGCTATTAGCTCAGGATAATATCAGGTGTTCAGATATTGACGGCAGCAGGGCCTTAGTTAGAGGCAGTGTCAGGGCCTAAGTTAGGACTAGCATCAGAGCCTTTGTTAGGTACAGTGTCAGTGACTGAGTTAGGTGTAGTGTCAGAGCCTTAGTTAGGGACAGTGTCAGGGCCTGCATTAGGACGAGCCTCCAGGCCTCAGTTAGGGACAGGTTCACGGCCTCGGACCTAAATTCAGGGCCTCATTTAGGGACAGAATCAGGGATTTAGCTAGCATAAGGGGATCTACAGCTGAAAACAACCTGAACACCACCACAAACAGATGCAGAAGTGAACCATGCACGCTCCTATGAAGGAAGATTCCACAGCAGTTGAGTACATTTTGTTTAAAGTTAGGAACACTATAAAAATTATGTTTTGAAGAAAACTATATTCAGAAGATGAATGAATCTCGTTGTAAAGAATCTCTTTAGCTAATCTCGACAGTAGCTAAAGAGCAGGTTAGGTTAAGGTCTAGGGAGAGTGTCAGGAAATGACCTAGGGATAGTGTCAAGACCTTAGTTACTTAGCACATCAGGACCTAATTTAGGAGCAGTGAGTGTCAGGGCTTCGGGTAGGAACAGCGTCAGAGCCTGACTTAGGGAGTGGGACAGGGCCTGAGTGAGGCCTAGCGTCAGGGCCTTAGCTAGAGACAGTGTCAGGGCATGACTTAGGAGCAGCCTAAGAGCCACGGTAGGATCAGCCTCAGGGGCTATGTTAAAGATATTCTCAGGGCCTCTGTTAGGGACAGCCTCAAGGCCTCACTTCGAGACAGCATCAGGGCTTCCTTAGGGACAGTTTCAGGACCTTGGTAAGAGATGGGTCAAGAAATTAGCTCAGGATAGTGTCAGGACTTTAGATATTGACGGCCGCAGGGCCTTAGTTAGGGACAGTGTCAGGCCCAGAATTAGGACGAACATCGAGGCCTTAGGTACGGACAGGGTCACAGCCTCGAGAGTAATTTTAGGCCCTTAGTTAAGGACAGCAGCAGGGCTGTAGTTAGCATAAGAGGCACGACATTTGCTAGGGACAGGCTCCGGTTATGGTCTAGGGATAGTGTCAGGAAAGGACCTAAGCATAGTGTCAAAACCTTAGTTACTGAGAGTATCAGATCCTTATTTAGAACCAGTGTCAGGGCTTCAGGTAGGGACAGCATCAGAGCCTGACTTAGGGAGAGCGACAGGGCCTGAGTGAGGCCTAGCGTCAGGCCCTTAGCTGAGGACACTGTCAGGGCATGACTTAGGAACAGAATCAGCGCCTCTGTTGTATCAGCCTTAGCGTCTTTGTTAGAGATATGATCAGGGCCTGACTTAGTCACAGCTTCAAGGCCTCACTTAGGGAAAGCTTCAGGGCCTGAGTTAGGGACAGCCTCAGTTCTTAACATAGGGACAGCGGCAGGGCTTTCTTAGGGACAGTGTCAGGACCTTGGTTAGAAATATGTCAGGATATCAACTCAGGCTAGTGTCCAGTTTTTAGTTATTGCTGACAGCAGGGCCTATATTAGGGGCAAATTCTGAGCCTTACTTCGAGACAGCGTCAGGGCCTGAGTTACGACTAGCATCAGAGCCCTTGTAAAGTACAGTGTCAGGGACTGAGTTAGGTGTAGTGTCAGGGCTTTAGTTAGGGACAGTGTCAGCGCCTCAGTTAGGATGAGCCTCCAACCTCAGTTAGGGACAGGTTGACGGCCTCGGGACTAATTTCAGGCTCTTAGTTCGAGACAGCATCAGGGATTTAGTTAGCCTAAGAGGCTCGACAATAGCTAAAGACAAGTTTAGGTTAAGATCTAGGGATAGTGTCAGGAAATGACCTAGGGGTAGTGTCAAGACCATAGCTAATTAGAGCATCAGTGCCTAATTTAGGCCCAGTGTCAGGGCTTCAGGTAGGGACAGAGTCTTAGCCTGACTTAGGGAGAGCGACAGGGCCTGAGTGATGCCTAGAGTCAGGGCCTTAGCTACGGACAGCGTCAGGGCATGACATAGGATCAACTTAAGGGTCTCTGTAAGATCAGCATTAGAGTTTAGTTCAAGACATTATCAGGACCTCTGTGAGGGACAGCCTCAGGGCCTCACTTAGGGACAGCGTCAGGGCTAACTTTGGGAGAGTTTCAGGACCTTGGTAAGACATGGGTCAGGATATTAGCTCAGGATAATGTCAGGGCTTTAGATATTGATGGTAGCAGCGCCTACGTTAGGAAAAGTTTCAAGGCGTTAGTTAGGAGTAGCGGGCCTCTGATAGGTCCAGTGTCAGATCCTCAGTTAGCAATAGTGTTAGGGCCTTAGTTAGGGACAGTGTCAGGGCCGGATGTAGGGCGAGCATCTAGGCCTTCGTTCGGGACAGTTTCATGGTCTTGGGACTAAATTCAGTGCCTGAGGTAGGCACAGCCTAAGGGCTTCAGTTAGCATAAGAGGCAGGACATTAGCTAGTGACCCTGTCAGTTTAACATCTAGGGATAGTGTCAGGAAATGACCTAAGGAGAGTGTGAAGACCTTTGTTACGGAGACTCTCAGGGCCTTATTCAGAAGCAGTGTTAGGGCTTCAGGTAGGGACAGCATCAGAGCCTGACTTAGGGAGAGCGTTAGGGTCTGAGTGAGGCCTAGCATCAGACACTTAGTGGGGGACATTATCGGGGCATGACTTCGGAGCAGCATCAGGGCCTCTGTTGGATCAGCCTTAGGGTCTTAGTTAAAGACATGATCAGGGTCTGAGTTAGTCACAGCATCAAGGCCTGAGTTAGTTAGGGAAAGCTTCAGGGCCTCACTTAGGGACAGCGTCAGGGCTTACTTTGGGACAGTTTCAGGACCTTGGTAAGACATGGGACAGGTTTATAGCTCCGGATAATGTCAGGACTTTCGATGTTGATGGCAGCAGCCCTTAGTTAGAGACAGTGTCAGGCCCTGAGTTATGACTAGCATCAGAGCCTTTGTTAGATACAATGTACGGGACTGAATTAGGAGTAGAGTCAGGGCCTTAGTTAGTGACAGTGTCAGGGCCTGACTTAGGGAGAGCGACAGGGTCTGAGTGAGGCTTAGCATCAGGCCCTTAGCTGGGCACACTGTCAGGGCATGAGTTTGGAGCAGCATCAGCGTCTTTGCTGGATCAGCATTAAGGTCTTCGTTAGGTACATGATCAGGGCCTGAATTAGTCACAGCTTCAAGGCTTCAGTTAAGGAAAGCTTCAGGGCCTGAGTTAGGGACAGCCTCAGGTCTTCACTTAGGGACAGCGTCAGGGCTTCCTTTGGGACAGTTTCAGGACCTTGGAAAGACATAGGTCAGGATAGTAGCTCAGGATAATGTCAGGACTTTTGATAGTGATGGCAGCAGGGCCTTAGTTACAGACGGTTTCAGGGCCTGAGTTAGGCCTCGCATCAGAGACTTTGTTAGGTACAGTGTAAGGGACTGAGTTAGGAGTAGTGTCAGGGCCTTGCTTAGGGCCAGTGTCAGGGTCTGATTTAGGTGTACTGTCTGAGACCTAGTTAGGGACAGTGCTAGGGCCTGAGTTAGGATTAGTGTCAAGGCCTTATTTAGGACCAGTTTCAGGGCCTTAGTTTGGACTAGCATCAGAGCCATTGTTAGGAATCGTATGAGGGCCTGAGTTAGGCATACTATCAGGGCCTTAGTTAAGGACAGTTTTAGGGCCTGAGTTAGGATTAGTGTCAAGGCCTTATTTAGGACCCATTTTAGGGCTTTAGTTTGGACTAGCAACAAAGCCTTTGTTAGGTATCATGTCGGGGCCTCAGTTAGGTGTAGTGTCAGGGCCATTGTTAGGGACAGTATCAGGGCCTGACTTAGGAGAAGTTCAGGGCCTTAGCCAGGGAAAGTGTCAGGGCCTTAGTTAGGGACATTCTCAGGGCCTGAATTAGCAGTAGTGTCAAAAGTCCTTAGTGAGGAGAGTAAGGAGTAAGTCAGGACTCAGGCCCTGACACTGTTCTTAAATAAGGCCCTGACATTCCCTGTAACACAGGTCCTGATCTGATTCCTATCATAGGCGCTGATGTTATTTACTTAACTAAGGCCCTGACACTGGTCCTAACTAAAGCTGTGACACTACTCTTAACTCAGGCCCTGACACTGTCCCTAACAAAGCCTCTGACACTACTCCTAAATCAGGCACTGACACTGTCCCTAACTAAGGCCCTGACATACACCTAACTCAGGGCCTGACACTGTCTCTAACTAAGGCCCTGATATGACTCCAAACTCAGCACTGACACTGTCACTAACTAAGGCCCTGACACTATTCATAGCTCACGCCCTAACACAACTCGTAAATCATGCCCTGACAATGTCCCTAACTAAGACCCTGAAACTATTCCTAACTCAGGCGCTGACACAATACTTAAGGAAGGCCCTGACATTACTCCTAACTCAGGCCCTGAAAAGGTCCCTAACTAAGGCCGACACAACTCCTAACCCAGGCACTAACACTGTCCCTAAATAAGGCCCTGAAACTAATCCTAACTGAGGCGCTGATACAATACCTAACGAAGGCACTGATGCTACTCCTAACTAAGGCCCTGACAATACTCCTATCTCAAGCAATGACACCGTCCCTAACTTACGCCCTGACTCTACTCCTGAATCAGGCACTGACACTGGCCCTAACTTAGGCCCTGACACTACTCCTAACAAAGCAACTGACACTGTCCCTAACTAAGGCCCGGACACTACTCCTTACTCAGGCACTGACAATGTCACTAACTAAGGCCGTGACACTACTCCCAAAATAGGCACTGAGACTGTCCCGAAATATGCCCTCACAGTACTCCGAACTCAGGCACTGACACTGTCCCTAACTAAGGCCCTGACACTACTCCCAACTCAGCCACTGACACTGTCCCTAAGGCCCTGACACTACCTCCAACTCAGGCACTGACACTATCCCTAACTACAGCCCTGACAGTACTCCCAACTCAGGCACTGACACTGTCCCTAACTAAGGCCCTGACATTACTCTCAACTCAGGCACTAACACTGTCCCTAAATAAGGCCCTGAAACTATTCCTAACTGAGGCGCTGATACAATACCTAACGAAGGCACTGATGCTACTCCTAACTAAGGCCCTGACACTACTCCTATCTCAAGCAATGACACTGTCCCTAACTTAGGCCCTGACTCTACTCCTGACTCAGGCACTGACACTGGCCCTAACTTAGGCCCTGACACTACTCCTAACTAAGCAACTGACACCGTCCATAACTAAGGCCCGGACACTACTCCTTACTCAGGCACTGACACTGTCCCTAACTAAGGCCCTGACATTACTCCCAACTTAGGCACTGTCACTGTCCCTAACTAAGGCCTTGACACAACTCCCAAATCAGGCACTGACACTGTCCCTAACTAAGGCCCTGACTCTACTCCCATCTCAGCCACTGACACTGTCCCTAAGACCCTGACACTACCTCCAACTCAGGCACTGACACTATCCCTAACTACAGCCCTGACACTTCTCCTAACTCAGGCACTGACACTGTCCCTTACTAATATCCTGACACAACTCCCAACTCAGGCACTGACATTGTTCCTAACATAGGCCCTGACACTAATCCCAACATAGGCCCTGAGACTGTCCCAGAATACGCCCTGACAGTACTCCCAACTCAGGCAATGACACTGTCCCTAACTAAGGCCCTGACACTACTTCCAAACTAGGCACTGACATTGTCCCTAACTAAGGCCCTGACAATACTCTCAACTCAGGCACTAACACTGTCCCTAACTAAGGACTTGACACTCCTCTTAACTCAGGCCCTGGCACAGTCCCTAACAAAGGCCTGCCACTACCCCCAACTCTGGCACTGAGAGTGTCCCTAACTACGGCCATCACACTACTCCTAACTCAGGCACTGACGCTGTCCCTAAGTAAGGCCCTGACACTACTCCCAACGCAGGCACTGACGCTGTCCCTAACTAAGGCCCTGACACTACTCCCAACGCAGGCACTGACGCTGTCCCTAACTAAGGCCCTCACACTACTACTTACTTAGGCACTGACACGCTACCTAACTAAGGCCCTGAGACTACTTCTACCTCAGACCCTGACACTGTCCCTAACGAAGGGCCTGATACTACTCCCAACACAGGCACTGACACTCTCCCTAACTAAGGCCTTGACACTACTTTTAACTCATGCCCTGATGCTGTCCCCAAAAAAGACCCTGAGACTATTCCCAACTCAGGCACTGACACTCTCCCTAACTAAGACCCTGACACTACTCCCATCTCAGCCACTGACACTGTCCCTAATGCCCTGACACTACTTCCAACTCAGGCACTGACACTGTCCCTAACTAGGCCCTGACACTACTCCCAACTCAGGCACTGACACTGTCCCTAACTAAGGCCCTGACAGAACTCCCAACTCCGGCACTGACACTTTCTCTAACTAAGGCCCTGAAACTACTCACAACTCAGGCCCTGACACTGTTCCTAACTACCGGTCTCAGACTACTCCTAACTTAGGCCCTGACACTATTCCTAACACAGTCACTGACACTGTCCCTAACTAAGGTCCTGAGACTATT
This sequence comes from Balaenoptera acutorostrata, assembly GCF_949987535.1. Taxonomy (NCBI): domain Eukaryota; kingdom Metazoa; phylum Chordata; class Mammalia; order Artiodactyla; family Balaenopteridae; genus Balaenoptera; species Balaenoptera acutorostrata. The sequence continues at coordinate 18,563,842 of NC_080067.1, forward strand.
CCTAACTCAGACCCTGACACTGTCCATAACTTAGGCCATGTCACTACTCCCAACTCAGGCACTGACGCTGTTCCTAACTAAGGGTCTGACACTACTCCAAACTGAGACACTGACACGCTTCCAAATTAAGGCCTTGACACTACTCTTAACTCAGGCCCTGACACTGTCCATAATAAAGACCCTGACAAAAATCCCAACTTAGGCACTGACAATGTCCGCAACTAAGGCCCTGACACTATTCCCATCTCAGCCACTGACACTGTCCCTAACTATGGCCCTGACACTACTCCCAATGCAAGCACTGGTGCTGTCCCTAACTAAGGCACTGGCACTACTCCCAACTCGCCCTGGCGCTGTCCCTAACTAAGGCTCTGACACTACTCCCAATTCAGGCAATGACAGTGTCCCTAACTGAGGCAATGATACTACTCCCAACTCAAGCACTAAGGCTCTGGATCATTGTGATGACAAGCGCCATGGAGCACTGTGATGACAAGGGCCATGGAACATTTTGATGACAGTGGTCATATGGCATTTTGAATGACAGGGGCCATGAAGCATTGTGATGACAAGAGTCATGGAGACTTGTGATGACAGGGGGCATGGAGCTTTGTGATTTCACAGGCATGGAGCATTTTAGACAAGGGTCATGGAGCCTTGTGATGAAAGGGGTCATGGAGACTTGTGATGATAAGGGCATGGAGCATTGTGATGACAATGGCATGTAGCATTGCGATGACCAAGGTCATGGAGCATTGTGATGACAGGGGTTATGGAGCATTGCGATGACAAGGGCGTAGAGCATTGTGATGACAGTGGTCATGGAACATTGTGACGATAAGGGCATCGAGCCGAGTTAGGGACAGTCTAGCGGCCTTGGGACTAAATTCAGTGCCTGAATTAGGCACAGCATAAGGTCTTTAGTTAGCATAAGAGGTAGGACATTAGCTCGGGACAGGGTTAGTGTAAAGGCTTGGAATCGTGCCAGGAAATGACCTAAGGATAGTGTGAAGACCTTTGTTACCGAGACTCTCAGGGACTTATTCAGAAGCAGTGTTAGGGCTTCAGGTAGGGACAGCATCAGGGCCTGACTTAGGGAGAGCGACAGGGCCTGAGTGAGGCCTAATGTCAGGCCCTTAGCTGGGGACACTGTCAGGGAATGACTTAGGAGCAGCATCAGTGCCTTTGTTGGATCAGCTTTAGGCTCCTAGGTAAAGACATGACCGGAGCCCTAGTTAGTCACAGCGTCAAGGCCTCAGTTAGGGAAAGCTTCAGGGTCTGAGTTACAGACAGCCTCAGGTCTTCACTTAAAGACAGTGACAGGGCTTTCTTCGGGACAGTGTCAGGACCTTGGTTAGAAATGAGTCAGGATATTAGCTCAGGAGAGTGTCAGGATTTTAGGTATTGCTGGCAGCAGGGCCTATATTAAGGACAGATTCTGGGCCTTTGTTAGATTCAGTGTCATGGCCTTAGTTAGGAGTAGTCAGGGCCTTAGTTTGGGAGAGCATTAGGGTTTCAGTTCGCATAAGATGCAGGAGATTATCTCGGGACAGAGTCAGGTTCCAGGCCAGAGATAGTGAAAGGAAATGACCAAGGGATAACGAGAAGACCTTAGTTATTGAGAGCATCAGGGCCTTAGTTAGCAGCAGCGTGAGCGCCTTAATCAGGACCAGTGCCAGGGCTTGATGTATGGACAGCATCAGAGCCTAACTAAGGTACAGCAACAGGGCCTAAGTGAGGCCTATCTTTAGGGCCTGAGTAAGGGACAGTATCCGGGCATGACTTAGGAGCAGCATAAAGGCCTCTGTAGGATCAGCATTAGGGTCTTCGTTAAAGCTATTTTCAGGGCCTCCGTTAGGGATAGCCTCAAGGCCTCACTTAGGGACAGCGTCAGGGCTTACTTTGGGAAAGTTTCAGGACCTTGGTAAGACATGGGTCAGGCTATTAGCTCAGGATAATATCAGGTGTTCAGATATTGACGGCAGCTGGGCCTTAGTTAGAGGCAGTGTCAGGGCCTAAGTTAGGACTAGCATCAGAGCCTTTGTTAGGTACAGTGTCAGTGACTGAGTTAGGTGTAGTGTCAGAGCCTTAGTTAGGGACAGTGTCAGGGCCTGCATTAGGACGAGCCTCCAGGCCTCAGTTAGGGACAGGTTCACGGCCTCGGACCTAAATTCAGGGCCTCATTTAGGGACAGAATCAGGGATTTAGCTAGCATAAGGGGATCTACAGCTGAAAGCAACCTGAACACCACCACAAGCAGATGCAGAAGTGAACCATGCACGCTCCTATGAAGGAAGATTCCACAGCAGTTGAGTACATTTTGTTTAAAGTTAGTAACACTATAAAAACTACGTTTTGAAGAAAACTATATTCAGAAGATGAAAGAATCTCGTTCTAAAGAATCTCTTTAGCTAATCTCGACAGTAGTTAAAGAGAAGGTTAGGTTAAGGTCTAGGGAGAGTGTCAGGAAATGACCTAGGGATAGTGTCAAGACCTTAGTTACTTAGCACATCAGGACCTAATTTAGGAGCAGTGAGTGTCAGGGCTTCGGTAGGAACAGCGTCAGAGCCTGACTTAGGGAGTGGGACAGGGCCTGAGTGAGGCCTAGCGTCAGGGCCTTAGCTAGAGACAGTGTCAGGGCATGACTTAGGAGCAGCCTAAGAGCCACGGTAGGATCAGCCTCAGGGGCTACGTTAAATATATTATCAGGGCCTCTGTTAGGGACAGCCTCAAGGCCTCACTTCGAGACAGCATCAGGGCTTCCTTAGGGACAGTTTCAGGACCTTGGTAAGAGATCGGTCAAGAAATTAGCTCAGGATAGTGTCAGGACTTTAGATATTGACGGCCGCAGGGCCTTAGTTAGGGACAGTGTCAGGCCCAGAATTAGGACGAACATCGAGGCCTTAGGTACAGACAGGGTCACAGCCTCGAGAGTAATTTTAGGCCCTTAGTTAAGGACAGCAGCAGGGCTGTAGTTAGCATAAGAGGCACGACATTTGCTAGGGACAGGCTCAGGTTATGGTCTAGGGAGAGTGTCAGGAAAGGACCTAAGCATAGTGTCAAAACCTTAGTTACTGAGAGTATCAGATCCTTATTTAGAACCAGTGTCAGGGCTTCAGGTAGGGACAGCATCAGAGCCTGACTTAGGGAGAGCGACAGGGCCTGAGTGAGGCCTAGCGTCAGGCCCTTAGCTGAGGACACTGTCAGGGCATGACTTAGGAACAGAATCAGCGCCTCTGTTGGATCAGCCTTAGTGTCTTTGTTACAGATATGATCAGGGCCTGACTTAGTCACAGCTTCAAGGCCTCACTTAGGGAAAGCTTCAGGGCCTGAGTTAGGGACAGCCTCAGTTCTTAACATAGGGACAGCGACAGGGCTTTCTTAGGGACAGTGTCAGGACCTTGGTTAGAAATATGTCAGGATATTAACTCAGGCTAGTGTCCAGTTTTTAGTTATTGCTGACAGCAGGGCCTATATTAGGGGCAAATTCTGAGCCTTACTTAGAGCCAGCGTCAGGGCCTGATTTACGACTAGCATCAGAGCCCTTGTATAGTACAGTGTCAGGGACTGAGTTAGGTGTAATGTCAGGGCTTTAGTTAGGGACAGTGTCAGCGCCTCAGTTAGGATGAGCCTCCAACCTCAGTTAGGGACAGGTTGACGGCCTCGGGACTAATTTCAGGCTCTTAGTTCGAGACAGCATCAGGGATTTAGTTAGCATAAGAGGCTCGACAATAGCTAAAGACAAGTTTAGGTTAAGATCTAGGGATAGTGTCAGAAAATGACCTAGGGGTAGTGTCAAGACCATAGCTAATTAGAGCATCAGTGCCTAATTTAGGCCCAGTGTCAGGGCTTCAGGTAGGGACAGAGTCTTAGCCTGACTTAGGGAGAGCGACAGGGCCTGAGTGATGCCTAGAGTCAGGGCCTTAGCTACGGACAGCGTCAGGGCATGACATAGGATCAACTTAAGGGTCTCTGTAAGATCAGCATTAGAGTTTAGTTCAAGACATTATCAGGACCTCTGTGAGGGACAGCCTCAGGGCCTCACTTAGGGACAGTGTCAGGGCTAACTTTGGGAGAGTTTCAGGACCTTGGTAAGACATGGGTCAGGATATTAGCTCAGGATAATGTCAGGACTTTAGATATTGATGGCAGCAGCGCCTACGTTAGGAAAAGTTTCAAGGCGTTAGTTAGGAGTAGCGGGCGTCTGATAGGTCCAGTGTCAGATCCTCAGTTAGCAATAGTGTTAGGGCCTTAGTTAGGGACAGTGTCAGGGCCGGATGTAGGGCGAGCATCTAGGCCTTCGTTCGGGACAGTTTCATGGTCTTGGGACTAAATTCAGTGCCTGAGGTAGGCACAGCCTAAGGGCTTCAGTTAGCATAAGAGGCAGGACATTAGCTAGTGACCCTGTCAGTTTAACATCTAGGGATAGTGTCAGGAAATGACCTAAGGATAGTGTGAAGACCTTTGTTACGGAGACTCTCAGGGCCTTATTCAGAAGCAGTGTTAGGGCTTCAGGTAGGGACAGCATCAGAGCCTGACTTAGGGAGAGCGTTAGGGTCTGAGTGAGGCCTAGGATCAGACACTTAGTGGGGGACACTATCGGGGCATGACTTAGGAGCAGCATCAGGGCCTCTGTTGGATAAGCCTTAGGGTCTTAGTTAAAGACATGATCAGGGTCTGAGTTAGTCACAGCATCAAGGCCTGAGTTAGTTAGGGAAAGCTTCAGGGCCTCACTTAGGGACAGCGTCAGGGCTTACTTTGGGACAGTTTCAGGACCTTGGTAAGACATGGGACAGGTTTTTAGCTCCGGATAATGTCAGGACTTTCGATGTTGATGGCAGCAGCCCTTAGTTAGAGACAGTGTCAGGCCCTGAGTTAAGACTAGCATCAGAGCCTTGGTAGATACAATGTACGGGACTGAATTAGGAGTAGAGTCAGGGCCTTAGTTAGTGACAGTGTCAGGGCCTGACTTAGGGAGAGCGACAGGGCTCTCCTGTCCCTGAGTGAGGCTTAGCATCAGGCCCTTAGCTGGGCACACTTTCAGGGTATGACTTTGGAGCAGCATCAGAGTCTTTGCTGGATCAGCATTAAGGTCTTCGTTAGGTACATGATCAGGGCCTGAATTAGTCACAGCTTCAAGGCTTCAGTTAAGGAAAGCTTCAGGGCCTGAGTTAGGGACAGCCTCAGGTCTTCACTTAGGGACAGCATCAGGGCTTACTTTGGGACAGTTTCAGGACCTTGGAAAGACATAGGTCAGGATATTAGCTCAGGATGATGCCAGGACTTTTGATAGTGATGGCAGCAGGGCCTTAGTTACAGATAGTTTCAGGGCCTGAGTTAGGCCTCGCATCAGAGACTTTGTTAGGTACAGTGTAAGGGACTGAGTTAGGAGTAGTGTCAGGGCCTTGCTTAGGGACAGTGTCAGGGTCTGACTTAGGTGTACTGTCTGAGACCTAGTTAGGGACAGTGCTAGGGCCTGAGTTAGGATGAGTGTCAAGGCCTTATTTAGGACCAATTTCAGGGCCTTAGTTTGGACTAGCATCAGAGCCATTGTTAGGAATCGTATGAGGGCCTGAGTTAGGCATACTATCAGGGCCTTAGTTAGGGACAGTTTTAGGGCCTGAGTTAAGATTAGTGTCAAGGCCTTATTTAGGACCCATTTTAGGGCTTTAGTTTGGACTAGCAACAAAGCCTTTGTTAGGTATCATGTCGGGGCCTCAGTTAGGTGTAGTGTCAGGGCCATTGTTAGGGACAGTATCAGGACCTGGCTTAGGAAAAGTTCAGGGCCTTAGCCAGGGGAAGTGTCAGGGCCTTAGTTAGGGACATTATCAGGGCCTGAATTAGCAGTAGTGTCAAAAGTCCTTAGTGAGGAGAGTAAGGAGTAAGTCAGGACTCAGGCCCTGACACTGTTCTTAAATAAGGCCCTGACATTCCCTGTAACACAGGTCCTGATCTGATTCCTATCATAGGCGCTGATGTTATTTACTTAACTAAAGCCCTGACACTGGTCCTAACTAAAGCTGTGACACTACTCTTAACTCAGGCCCTGACACTGTCCCTAACAAAGCCTCTGACACTACTCCTAAATCAGGCAGTGACACTGTCCCTAACTAAGGCCCTGACATACACCTAACTCAGGGCCTGACACTGTCTCTAACTAAGGCCCTGATATGACTCCAAACTCAGCACTGACACTGTCACTAACTAAGGCCCTGACACTATTCATAGCTCACGCCCTAACACAACTCCTAAATCATGCCCTGACAATGTCCCTAACTAAGACCCTGAAACTATTCCTAACTCAGGCGCTGACACAATACTTAAGGAAGGCCCTGACATTACTCCTAACTCAGGCCCTGAAAAGGTCCCTAACTAAGGCCGACACAACTCCTAACCCAGGCACTAACACTGTCCCTAAATAAGGCCCTGAAACTAATCCTAACTGAGGCGCTGATACAATACCTAACGAAGGCACTGATGCTACTCCTAACTAAGGCCCTGACAATACTCCTATCTCAAGCAATGACACCGTCCCTAACTTACGCCCTGACTCTACTCCTGAATCAGGCACTGACACTGGCCCTAACTTAGGCCCTGACACTACTCCTAACAAAGCAACTGACACTGTCCCTAACTAAGGCCCGGACACTACTCCTTACTCAGGCACTGACAATGTCACTAACTAAGGCCGTGACACTACTCCCAAAATAGGCACTGAGACTGTCCCGAAATATGCCCTCACAGTACTCCGAACTCAGGCACTGACACTGTCCCTAACTAAGGCCCTGACACTACTCCCAACTCAGCCACTGACACTGTCCCTAAGGCCCTGACACTACCTCCAACTCAGGCACTGACACTATCCCTAACTACAGCCCTGACAGTACTCCCAACTCAGGCACTGACACTGTCCCTAACTAAGGCCCTGACATTACTCTCAACTCAGGCACTAACACTGTCCCTAAATAAGGCCCTGAAACTCTTCCTAACTGAGGCGCTGATACAATACCTAACGAAGGCACTGATGCTACTCCTAACTAAGGCCCTGACACTACTCCTATCTCAAGCAATGACACTGTCCCTAACTTAGGCCCTGACTCTACTCCTGACTCAGGCACTGACACTGGCCCTAACTTAGGCCCTGACACTACTCCTAACTAAGCAACTGACACCGTCCATAACTAAGGCCCGGACACTACTCCTTACTCAGGCACTGACACTGTCCCTAACTAAGGCCCTGACATTACTCCCAACTTAGGCACTGCCACTGTCCCTAACTAAGGCCTTGACACAACTCCCAAATCAGGCACTGACACTGTCCCTAACTAAGGCCCTGACTCTACTCCCATCTCAGCCACTGACACTGTCCCTAAGACCCTGACACTACCTCCAACTCAGGCACTGACACTATCCCTAACTACAGCCCTGACACTTCTCCTAACTCAGGCACTGACACTGTCCCTTACTAATATCCTGACACAACTCCCAACTCAGGCACTGACATTGTTCCTAACATAGGCCCTGACACTAATCCCAACATAGGCCCTGAGACTGTCCCAGAATACGCCCTGACAGTACTCCCAACTCAGGCAATGACACTGTCCCTAACTAAGGCCCTGACACTACTTCCAAACTAGGCACTGACATTGTCCCTAACTAAGGCCCTGACAATACTCTCAACTCAGGCACTAACACTGTCCCTAACTAAGGACTTGACACTCCTCTTAACTCAGGCCCTGGCACAGTCCCTAACAAAGGCCTGCCACTACCCCCAACTCTGGCCCTGAGTGTGTCCCTAACTACGGCCATCACACTACTCCTAACTCAGGCACTGACGCTGTCCCTAAGTAAGGCCCTGACACTACTCCCAACGCAGGCACTGACGCTGTCCCTAACTAAGGCCCTGACACTACTCCCAACGCAGGCACTGACGCTGTCCCTAACTAAGGCCCTCACACTACTACTTACTTAGGCACTGACACGCTACCTAACTAAGGCCCTGAGACTACTTCTACCTCAGACCCTGACACTGTCCCTAACGAAGGGCCTGATACTACTCCCAACACAGGCACTGACACTCTCCCTAACTAAGGCCTTGACACTACTTTTAACTCATGCCCTGATGCTGTCCCCAAAAAAGACCCTGAGACTATTCCCAACTCAGGCACTGACACTCTCCCTAACTAAGACCCTGACACTACTCCCATCTCAGCCACTGACACTGTCCCTAATGCCCTGACACTACTTCCAACTCAGGCACTGACACTGTCCCTAACTAGGCCCTGGCACTACTCCCAACTCAGGCACTGACACTGTCCCTAACTAAGGCCCTGACAGAACTCCCAACTCCGGCACTGACACTTTCTCTAACTAAGGCCCTGAAACTACTCACAACTCAGGCCCTGACACTGTTCCTAACTACCGGTCTCAGACTACTCCTAACTTAGGCCCTGACACTATTCCTAACACATTCACTGACACTGTCCCTAACTAAGGTCCTGAGACTATTCCTAACTCAGACCCTGACACTGTCCATAACTTAGGCCATGTCACTACTCCCAACTCAGGCACTGACGCTGTTCCTAACTAAGGGTCTGACACTACTCCAAACTGAGACACTGACACGCTTCCAAATTAAGGCCTTGACACTACTCTTAACTCAGGCCCTGACACTGTCCATAATAAAGACCCTGACAAAAATCCCAACTTAGGCACCGACAATGTCCGCAACTAAGGCCCTGACACTATTCCCATCTCAGCCACTGACACTGTCCCTAACTATGGCCCTGACACTACTCCCAATGCAAGCACTGGTGCTGTCCCTAACTAAGGCACTGGCACTACTCCCAACTCGCCCTGGCGCTGTCCCTAACTAAGGCTCTGACACTACTCCCAATTCAGGCAATGACAGTGTCCCTAACTGAGGCAATGATACTACTCCCAACTCAAGCACTAAGGCTCTGGATCATTGTGATGACAAGCGCCATGGAGCACTGTGATGACAAGGGCCATGGAACATTTTGATGACAGTGGTCATATGGCATTTTGAATGACAGGGGCCATGAAGCATTGTGATGACAAGAGTCATGGAGACTTGTGATGACAGGGGGCATGGAGCTTTGTGATTTCACAGGCATGGAGCATTTTAGACAAGGGTCATGGAGCCTTGTGATGAAAGGGGTCATGGAGACTTGTGATGATAAGGGCATGGAGCATTGTGATGACAATGGCATGTAGCATTGCGATGACCAAGGTCATGGAGCATTGTGATGACAGGGGTTATGGAGCATTGCGATGACAAGGGCGTAGAGCATTGTGATGACAGTGGTCATGGAACATTGTGACGATAAGGGCATCGAGCCGAGTTAGGGACAGTCTAGCGGCCTTGGGACTAAATTCAGTGCCTGAATTAGGCACAGCATAAGGTCTTTAGTTAGCATAAGAGGTAGGACATTAGCTCGGGACAGGGTTAGGGTAAAGGCTTGGAATCGTGCCAGGAAATGACCTAAGGATAGTGTGAAGACCTTTGTTACCGAGACTCTCAGGGACTTATTCAGAAGCAGTGTTAGGGCTTCAGGTAGGGACAGCATCAGGGCCTGACTTAGGGAGAGCGACAGGGCCTGAGTGAGGCCTAATGTCAGGCCCTTAGCTGGGGACACTGTCAGGGAATGACTTAGGAGCAGCATCAGTGCCTTTGTTGGATCAGCTTTAGGCTCCTAGGTAAAGACATGACCGGAGCCCTAGTTAGTCACAGCGTCAAGGCCTCAGTTAGGGAAAGCTTCAGGGTCTGAGTTACAGACAGCCTCAGGTCTTCACTTAAAGACAGTGACAGGGCTTTCTTCGGGACAGTGTCAGGACCTTGGTTAGAAATGAGTCAGGATATTAGCTCAGGAGAGTGTCAGGATTTTAGGTATTGCTGGCAGCAGGGCCTATATTAAGGACAGATTCTGGGCCTTTGTTAGATTCAGTGTCATGGCCTTAGTTAGGAGTAGTCAGGGCCTTAGTTTGGGAGAGCATTAGGGTTTCAGTTCGCATAAGATGCAGGAGATTATCTCGGGACAGAGTCAGGTTCCAGGCCAGAGATAGTGAAAGGAAATGACCAAGGGATAACGAGAAGACCTTAGTTATTGAGAGCATCAGGGCCTTAGTTAGCAGCAGCGTGAGCGCCTTAATCAGGACCAGTGCCAGGGCTTGATGTATGGACAGCATCAGAGCCTAACTAAGGTACAGCAACAGGGCCTAAGTGAGGCCTATCTTTAGGGCCTGAGTAAGGGACAGTATCCGGGCATGACTTAGGAGCAGCATAAAGGCCTCTGTAGGATCAGCATTAGGGTCTTCGTTAAAGCTATTTTCAGGGCCTCCGTTAGGGATAGCCTCAAGGCCTCACTTAGGGACAGCGTCAGGGCTTACTTTGGGAAAGTTTCAGGACCTTGGTAAGACATGGGTCAGGCTATTAGCTCAGGATAATATCAGGTGTTCAGATATTGACGGCAGCTGGGCCTTAGTTAGAGGCAGTGTCAGGGCCTAAGTTAGGACTAGCATCAGAGCCTTTGTTAGGTACAGTGTCAGTGACTGAGTTAGGTGTAGTGTCAGAGCCTTAGTTAGGGACAGTGTCAGGGCCTGCATTAGGACGAGCCTCCAGGCCTCAGTTAGGGACAGGTTCACGGCCTCGGACCTAAATTCAGGGCCTCATTTAGGGACAGAATCAGGGATTTAGCTAGCATAAGGGGATCTACAGCTGAAAGCAACCTGAACACCACCACAAGCAGATGCAGAAGTGAACCATGCACGCTCCTATGAAGGAAGATTCCACAGCAGTTGAGTACATTTTGTTTAAAGTTAGTAACACTATAAAAACTACGTTTTGAAGAAAACTATATTCAGAAGATGAAAGAATCTCGTTCTAAAGAATCTCTTTAGCTAATCTCGACAGTAGTTAAAGAGAAGGTTAGGTTAAGGTCTAGGGAGAGTGTCAGGAAATGACCTAGGGATAGTGTCAAGACCTTAGTTACTTAGCACATCAGGACCTAATTTAGGAGCAGTGAGTGTCAGGGCTTCGGTAGGAACAGCGTCAGAGCCTGACTTAGGGAGTGGGACAGGGCCTGAGTGAGGCCTAGCGTCAGGGCCTTAGCTAGAGACAGTGTCAGGGCATGACTTAGGAGCAGCCTAAGAGCCACGGTAGGATCAGCCTCAGGGGCTACGTTAAATATATTATCAGGGCCTCTGTTAGGGACAGCCTCAAGGCCTCACTTCGAGACAGCATCAGGGCTTCCTTAGGGACAGTTTCAGGACCTTGGTAAGAGATCGGTCAAGAAATTAGCTCAGGATAGTGTCAGGACTTTAGATATTGACGGCCGCAGGGCCTTAGTTAGGGACAGTGTCAGGCCCAGAATTAGGACGAACATCGAGGCCTTAGGTACAGACAGGGTCACAGCCTCGAGAGTAATTTTAGGCCCTTAGTTAAGGACAGCAGCAGGGCTGTAGTTAGCATAAGAGGCACGACATTTGCTAGGGACAGGCTCAGGTTATGGTCTAGGGAGAGTGTCAGGAAAGGACCTAAGCATAGTGTCAAAACCTTAGTTACTGAGAGTATCAGATCCTTATTTAGAACCAGTGTCAGGGCTTCAGGTAGGGACAGCATCAGAGCCTGACTTAGGGAGAGCGACAGGGCCTGAGTGAGGCCTAGCGTCAGGCCCTTAGCTGAGGACACTGTCAGGGCATGACTTAGGAACAGAATCAGCGCCTCTGTTGGATCAGCCTTAGTGTCTTTGTTACAGATATGATCAGGGCCTGACTTAGTCACAGCTTCAAGGCCTCACTTAGGGAAAGCTTCAGGGCCTGAGTTAGGGACAGCCTCAGTTCTTAACATAGGGACAGCGACAGGGCTTTCTTAGGGACAGTGTCAGGACCTTGGTTAGAAATATGTCAGGATATTAACTCAGGCTAGTGTCCAGTTTTTAGTTATTGCTGACAGCAGGGCCTATATTAGGGGCAAATTCTGAGCCTTACTTAGAGCCAGCGTCAGGGCCTGATTTACGACTAGCATCAGAGCCCTTGTATAGTACAGTGTCAGGGACTGAGTTAGGTGTAATGTCAGGGCTTTAGTTAGGGACAGTGTCAGCGCCTCAGTTAGGATGAGCCTCCAACCTCAGTTAGGGACAGGTTGACGGCCTCGGGACTAATTTCAGGCTCTTAGTTCGAGACAGCATCAGGGATTTAGTTAGCATAAGAGGCTCGACAATAGCTAAAGACAAGTTTAGGTTAAGATCTAGGGATAGTGTCAGAAAATGACCTAGGGGTAGTGTCAAGACCATAGCTAATTAGAGCATCAGTGCCTAATTTAGGCCCAGTGTCAGGGCTTCAGGTAGGGACAGAGTCTTAGCCTGACTTAGGGAGAGCGACAGGGCCTGAGTGATGCCTAGAGTCAGGGCCTTAGCTACGGACAGCGTCAGGGCATGACATAGGATCAACTTAAGGGTCTCTGTAAGATCAGCATTAGAGTTTAGTTCAAGACATTATCAGGACCTCTGTGAGGGACAGCCTCAGGGCCTCACTTAGGGACAGTGTCAGGGCTAACTTTGGGAGAGTTTCAGGACCTTGGTAAGACATGGGTCAGGATATTAGCTCAGGATAATGTCAGGACTTTAGATATTGATGGCAGCAGCGCCTACGTTAGGAAAAGTTTCAAGGCGTTAGTTAGGAGTAGCGGGCGTCTGATAGGTCCAGTGTCAGATCCTCAGTTAGCAATAGTGTTAGGGCCTTAGTTAGGGACAGTGTCAGGGCCGGATGTAGGGCGAGCATCTAGGCCTTCGTTCGGGACAGTTTCATGGTCTTGGGACTAAATTCAGTGCCTGAGGTAGGCACAGCCTAAGGGCTTCAGTTAGCATAAGAGGCAGGACATTAGCTAGTGACCCTGTCAGTTTAACATCTAGGGATAGTGTCAGGAAATGACCTAAGGATAGTGTGAAGACCTTTGTTACGGAGACTCTCAGGGCCTTATTCAGAAGCAGTGTTAGGGCTTCAGGTAGGGACAGCATCAGAGCCTGACTTAGGGAGAGCGTTAGGGTCTGAGTGAGGCCTAGGATCAGACACTTAGTGGGGGACACTATCGGGGCATGACTTAGGAGCAGCATCAGGGCCTCTGTTGGATAAGCCTTAGGGTCTTAGTTAAAGACATGATCAGGGTCTGAGTTAGTCACAGCATCAAGGCCTGAGTTAGTTAGGGAAAGCTTCAGGGCCTCACTTAGGGACAGCGTCAGGGCTTACTTTGGGACAGTTTCAGGACCTTGGTAAGACATGGGACAGGTTTTTAGCTCCGGATAATGTCAGGACTTTCGATGTTGATGGCAGCAGCCCTTAGTTAGAGACAGTGTCAGGCCCTGAGTTAAGACTAGCATCAGAGCCTTGGTAGATACAATGTACGGGACTGAATTAGGAGTAGAGTCAGGGCCTTAGTTAGTGACAGTGTCAGGGCCTGACTTAGGGAGAGCGACAGGGCTCTCCTGTCCCTGAGTGAGGCTTAGCATCAGGCCCTTAGCTGGGCACACTTTCAGGGTATGACTTTGGAGCAGCATCAGAGTCTTTGCTGGATCAGCATTAAGGTCTTCGTTAGGTACATGATCAGGGCCTGAATTAGTCACAGCTTCAAGGCTTCAGTTAAGGAAAGCTTCAGGGCCTGAGTTAGGGACAGCCTCAGGTCTTCACTTAGGGACAGCATCAGGGCTTACTTTGGGACAGTTTCAGGACCTTGGAAAGACATAGGTCAGGATATTAGCTCAGGATGATGCCAGGACTTTTGATAGTGATGGCAGCAGGGCCTTAGTTACAGATAGTTTCAGGGCCTGAGTTAGGCCTCGCATCAGAGACTTTGTTAGGTACAGTGTAAGGGACTGAGTTAGGAGTAGTGTCAGGGCCTTGCTTAGGGACAGTGTCAGGGTCTGACTTAGGTGTACTGTCTGAGACCTAGTTAGGGACAGTGCTAGGGCCTGAGTTAGGATGAGTGTCAAGGCCTTATTTAGGACCAATTTCAGGGCCTTAGTTTGGACTAGCATCAGAGCCATTGTTAGGAATCGTATGAGGGCCTGAGTTAGGCATACTATCAGGGCCTTAGTTAGGGACAGTTTTAGGGCCTGAGTTAAGATTAGTGTCAAGGCCTTATTTAGGACCCATTTTAGGGCTTTAGTTTGGACTAGCAACAAAGCCTTTGTTAGGTATCATGTCGGGGCCTCAGTTAGGTGTAGTGTCAGGGCCATTGTTAGGGACAGTATCAGGACCTGGCTTAGGAAAAGTTCAGGGCCTTAGCCAGGGGAAGTGTCAGGGCCTTAGTTAGGGACATTATCAGGGCCTGAATTAGCAGTAGTGTCAAAAGTCCTTAGTGAGGAGAGTAAGGAGTAAGTCAGGACTCAGGCCCTGACACTGTTCTTAAATAAGGCCCTGACATTCCCTGTAACACAGGTCCTGATCTGATTCCTATCATAGGCGCTGATGTTATTTACTTAACTAAAGCCCTGACACTGGTCCTAACTAAAGCTGTGACACTACTCTTAACTCAGGCCCTGACACTGTCCCTAACAAAGCCTCTGACACTACTCCTAAATCAGGCAGTGACACTGTCCCTAACTAAGGCCCTGACATACACCTAACTCAGGGCCTGACACTGTCTCTAACTAAGGCCCTGATATGACTCCAAACTCAGCACTGACACTGTCACTAACTAAGGCCCTGACACTATTCATAGCTCACGCCCTAACACAACTCCTAAATCATGCCCTGACAATGTCCCTAACTAAGACCCTGAAACTATTCCTAACTCAGGCGCTGACACAATACTTAAGGAAGGCCCTGACATTACTCCTAACTCAGGCCCTGAAAAGGTCCCTAACTAAGGCCGACACAACTCCTAACCCAGGCACTAACACTGTCCCTAAATAAGGCCCTGAAACTAATCCTAACTGAGGCGCTGATACAATACCTAACGAAGGCACTGATGCTACTCCTAACTAAGGCCCTGACAATACTCCTATCTCAAGCAATGACACCGTCCCTAACTTACGCCCTGACTCTACTCCTGAATCAGGCACTGACACTGGCCCTAACTTAGGCCCTGACACTACTCCTAACAAAGCAACTGACACTGTCCCTAACTAAGGCCCGGACACTACTCCTTACTCAGGCACTGACAATGTCACTAACTAAGGCCGTGACACTACTCCCAAAATAGGCACTGAGACTGTCCCGAAATATGCCCTCACAGTACTCCGAACTCAGGCACTGACACTGTCCCTAACTAAGGCCCTGACACTACTCCCAACTCAGCCACTGACACTGTCCCTAAGGCCCTGACACTACCTCCAACTCAGGCACTGACACTATCCCTAACTACAGCCCTGACAGTACTCCCAACTCAGGCACTGACACTGTCCCTAACTAAGGCCCTGACATTACTCTCAACTCAGGCACTAACACTGTCCCTAAATAAGGCCCTGAAACTCTTCCTAACTGAGGCGCTGATACAATACCTAACGAAGGCACTGATGCTACTCCTAACTAAGGCCCTGACACTACTCCTATCTCAAGCAATGACACTGTCCCTAACTTAGGCCCTGACTCTACTCCTGACTCAGGCACTGACACTGGCCCTAACTTAGGCCCTGACACTACTCCTAACTAAGCAACTGACACCGTCCATAACTAAGGCCCGGACACTACTCCTTACTCAGGCACTGACACTGTCCCTAACTAAGGCCCTGACATTACTCCCAACTTAGGCACTGCCACTGTCCCTAACTAAGGCCTTGACACAACTCCCAAATCAGGCACTGACACTGTCCCTAACTAAGGCCCTGACTCTACTCCCATCTCAGCCACTGACACTGTCCCTAAGACCCTGACACTACCTCCAACTCAGGCACTGACACTATCCCTAACTACAGCCCTGACACTTCTCCTAACTCAGGCACTGACACTGTCCCTTACTAATATCCTGACACAACTCCCAACTCAGGCACTGACATTGTTCCTAACATAGGCCCTGACACTAATCCCAACATAGGCCCTGAGACTGTCCCAGAATACGCCCTGACAGTACTCCCAACTCAGGCAATGACACTGTCCCTAACTAAGGCCCTGACACTACTTCCAAACTAGGCACTGACATTGTCCCTAACTAAGGCCCTGACAATACTCTCAACTCAGGCACTAACACTGTCCCTAACTAAGGACTTGACACTCCTCTTAACTCAGGCCCTGGCACAGTCCCTAACAAAGGCCTGCCACTACCCCCAACTCTGGCCCTGAGTGTGTCCCTAACTACGGCCATCACACTACTCCTAACTCAGGCACTGACGCTGTCCCTAAGTAAGGCCCTGACACTACTCCCAACGCAGGCACTGACGCTGTCCCTAACTAAGGCCCTGACACTACTCCCAACGCAGGCACTGACGCTGTCCCTAACTAAGGCCCTCACACTACTACTTACTTAGGCACTGACACGCTACCTAACTAAGGCCCTGAGACTACTTCTACCTCAGACCCTGACACTGTCCCTAACGAAGGGCCTGATACTACTCCCAACACAGGCACTGACACTCTCCCTAACTAAGGCCTTGACACTACTTTTAACTCATGCCCTGATGCTGTCCCCAAAAAAGACCCTGAGACTATTCCCAACTCAGGCACTGACACTCTCCCTAACTAAGACCCTGACACTACTCCCATCTCAGCCACTGACACTGTCCCTAATGCCCTGACACTACTTCCAACTCAGGCACTGACACTGTCCCTAACTAGGCCCTGGCACTACTCCCAACTCAGGCACTGACACTGTCCCTAACTAAGGCCCTGACAGAACTCCCAACTCCGGCACTGACACTTTCTCTAACTAAGGCCCTGAAACTACTCACAACTCAGGCCCTGACACTGTTCCTAACTACCGGTCTCAGACTACTCCTAACTTAGGCCCTGACACTATTCCTAACACATTCACTGACACTGTCCCTAACTAAGGTCCTGAGACTATTCCTAACTCAGACCCTGACACTGTCCATAACTTAGGCCATGTCACTACTCCCAACTCAGGCACTGACGCTGTTCCTAACTAAGGGTCTGACACTACTCCAAACTGAGACACTGACACGCTTCCAAATTAAGGCCTTGACACTACTCTTAACTCAGGCCCTGACACTGTCCATAATAAAGACCCTGACAAAAATCCCAACTTAGGCACCGACAATGTCCGCAACTAAGGCCCTGACACTATTCCCATCTCAGCCACTGACACTGTCCCTAACTATGGCCCTGACACTACTCCCAATGCAAGCACTGGTGCTGTCCCTAACTAAGGCACTGGCACTACTCCCAACTCGCCCTGGCGCTGTCCCTAACTAAGGCTCTGACACTACTCCCAATTCAGGCAATGACAGTGTCCCTAACTGAGGCAATGATACTACTCCCAACTCAAGCACTAAGGCTCTGGATCATTGTGATGACAAGCGCCATGGAGCACTGTGATGACAAGGGCCATGGAACATTTTGATGACAGTGGTCATATGGCATTTTGAATGACAGGGGCCATGAAGCATTGTGATGACAAGAGTCATGGAGACTTGTGATGACAGGGGGCATGGAGCTTTGTGATTTCACAGGCATGGAGCATTTTAGACAAGGGTCATGGAGCCTTGTGATGAAAGGGGTCATGGAGACTTGTGATGATAAGGGCATGGAGCATTGTGATGACAATGGCATGTAGCATTGCGATGACCAAGGTCATGGAGCATTGTGATGACAGGGGTTATGGAGCATTGTGATGACAAGGGCGTAGAGCATTGTGATGACAGTGGTCATGGAACATTGTGCCGATAAGGGCATCGAGCCGAGTTAGGGACAGTCTAGCGGCCTTGGGACTAAATTCAGTGCCTGAATTAGGCACAACATAAGGTCTTTAGTTAGCATAAGAGGTAGGACATTAGCTCGGGACAGGGTTAGGGTAAAGGCTTGGAATCGTGTCAGGAAATGACCTAAGGATAGTGTGAAGACCTTTGTTACCGAGACTCTCAGGGACTTATTCAGAAGCAGTGTTAGGGCTTCAGGTAGGGACAGCATCAGGGCCTGACTTAGGGAGAGCGACAGGGCCTGAGTGAGGCCTAATGTCAGGCCCTTAGCTGGGGACACTGTCAGGGAATGACTTAGGAGCAGCATCAGTGCCTTTGTTGGCTCAGCTTTAGGCTCCTAGGTAAAGACATGACCGGAGCCCTAGTTAGTCACAGCGTCAAGGCCTCAGTTAGGGAAAGCTTCAGGGTCTGAGTTACAGACAGCCTCAGGTCTTCACTTAAAGACAGTGACAGGGCTTTCTTCGGGACAGTGTCAGGACCTTGGTTAGAAATGAGTCAGGATATTAGCTCAGGAGAGTGTCAGGATTTTAGGTATTGCTGGCAGCAGGGCCTATTTTAAGGACAGATTCTGGGCCTTTGTTAGATTCAGTGTCATGGCCTTAGTTAGGAGTAGTCAGGGCCTTAGTTAGGGAGAGCATTAGGGTTTCAGTTCGCATAAGATGCAGGAGATTATCTCGGGACAGAGTCAGGTTCCAGGCCAGAGATAGTGAAAGGAAATGACCAAGGGATAACGAGAAGACCTTAGTTATTGAGAGCATCAGGGCCTTAGTTAGCAGCAGCGTGAGCGCCTTAATCAGGACCAGTGCCAGGGCTTGATGTATGGACAGCATCAGAGCCTAACTAAGGTACAGCAACAGGGCCTAAGTGAGGCCTATCTTTAGGGCCTGAGTAAGGGACAGTATCCGGGCATGACTTAGGAGCAGCATAAAGGCCTCTGTAGGATCAGCATTAGGGTCTTCGTTAAAGCTATTATCAGGGCCTCCGTTAGGGATAGCCTCAAGGCCTCACTTAGGGACAGCGTCAGGGCTTACTTTGGGAAAGTTTCAGGACCTTGGTAAGACATGGGTCAGGCTATTAGCTCAGGATAATATCAGGTGTTCAGATATTGACGGCAGCTGGGCCTTAGTTAGAGGCAGTGTCAGGGCCTAAGTTAGGACTAGCATCAGAGCCTTTGTTAGGTACAGTGTCAGTGACTGAGTTAGGTGTAGTGTCAGAGCCTTAGTTAGGGACAGTGTCAGGGCCTGCATTAGGACGAGCCTCCAGGCCTCAGTTAGGGACAGGTTCACGGCCTCGGACCTAAATTCAGGGCCTCATTTAGGGACAGAATCAGGGATTTAGCTAGCATAAGGGGATCTACAGCTGAAAGCAACCTGAACACCACCACAAGCAGATGCAGAAGTGAACCATGCACGCTCCTATGAAGGAAGATTCCACAGCAGTTGAGTACATTTTGTTTAAAGTTAGTAACACTATAAAAATTATGTTTTGAAGAAAACTATATTCAGAAGATGAATGAATCTCGTTCTAAAGAATCTCTTTAGCTAATCTCGACATTAGCTAAAGAGCAGGTTAGGTTAAGGTCTAGGGAGAGTGTCAGGAAATGACCTAGGGATAGTGTCAAGACCTTAGTTACTTAGCACATCAGGACCTAATTTAGGAGCAGTGAGTGTCAGGGCTTCGGGTAGGAACAGCGTCAGAGCCTGACTTAGGGAGTGGGACAGGGCCTGAGTGAGGCCTAGCGTCAGGGCCTTAGCTAGAGACAGTGTCAGGGCATGACTTAGGAGCAGCCTAAGAGCCACGGTAGGATCAACCTCAGGGGCTATGTTAAAGATATTCTCAGGGCCTCTGTTAGGGACAGCCTCAAGGCCTCACTTCGAGACAGCATCAGGGCTTCCTTAGGGACAGTTTCAGGACCTTGGTAAGAGATGGGTCAAGAAATTAGCTCAGGATAGTGTCAGGACTTTAGATATTGACGGCCGCAGGGCCTTAGTTAGGGACAGTGTCAGGCCCAGAATTAGGACGAACATCGAGGCCTTAGGTACGGACAGGGTCACAGCCTCGAGAGTAATTTTAGGCACTTAGTTAAGGACAGCAGCAGGGCTGTAGTTAGCATAAGAGGCACGACATTTGCTAGGGACAGGCTCCGGTTATGGTCTAGGGATAGTGTCAGGAAAGGACCTAAGCATAGTGTCAAAACCTTAGTTACTGAGAGTATCAGATCCTTATTTAGAACCAGTGTCAGGGCTTCAGGTAGGGACAGCATCAGAGCCTGACTTAGGGAGAGCGACAGGGCCTGAGTGAGGCCTAGCGTCAGGCCCTTAGCTGAGGACACTGTCAGGGCATGACTTAGGAACAGAATCAGCGCCTCTGTTCGATCAGCCTTAGCGTCTTTGTTACAGATATGATCAGGGCCTGACTTAGTCACAGCTTCAAGGCCTCACTTAGGGAAAGCTTCAGGGCCTGAGTTAGGGACAGCCTCAGTTCTTAACATAGGGACAGCGACAGGGCTTTCTTAGGGACAGTGTCAGGACCTTGGTTAGAAATATGTCAGGATATTAACTCAGGCTAGTGTCCAGTTTTTAGTTATTGCTGACAGCAGGGCCTATATTAGGGGCAAATTCTGAGCCTTACTTCGAGACAGCGTCAGGGCCTGAGTTACGACTAGCATCAGAGCCCTTGTAAAGTACAGTGTCAGGGACTGAGTTAGGTGTAATGTCAGGGCTTTAGTTAGGGACAGTGTCAGCGCCTCAGTTAGGATGAGCCTCCAACCTCAGTTAGGGACAGGTTGACGGCCTCGGGACTAATTTCAGGCTCTTAGTTCGAGACAGCATCAGGGATTTAGTTAGCCTAAGAGGCTCGACAATAGCTAAAGACAAGTTTAGGTTAAGATCTAGGGATAGTGTCAGGAAATGACCTAGGGGTAGTGTCAAGACCATAGCTAATTAGAGCATCAGTGCCTAATTTAGGCCCAGTGTCAGGGCTTCAGGTAGGGACAGAGTCTTAGCCTGACTTAGGGAGAGCGACAGGGCCTGAGTGATGCCTAGAGTCAGGGCCTTAGCTACGGACAGCGTCAGGGCATGACATAGGATCAACTTAAGGGTCTCTGTAAGATCAGCATTAGAGTTTAGTTCAAGACATTATCAGGACCTCTGTGAGGGACAGCCTCAGGGCCTCACTTAGGGACAGCGTCAGGGCTAACTTTGGGAGAGTTTCAGGACCTTGGTAAGACATGGGTCAGGATATTAGCTCAGGATAATGTCAGGACTTTAGATATTGATGGCAGCAGCGCCTACGTTAGGAAAAGTTTCAAGGCGTTAGTTAGGAGTAGCGGGCCTCTGATAGGTCCAGTGTCAGATCCTCAGTTAGCAATAGTGTTAGGGACTTAGTTAGGGACAGTGTCAGGGCCGGATGTAGGGCGAGCATCTAGGCCTTCGTTCGGGACAGTTTCATGGTCTTGGGACTAAATTCAGTGCCTGAGGTAGGCACAGCCTAAGGGCTTCAGTTAGCATAAGAGGCAGGACATTAGCTAGTGACCCTGTCAGTTTAACATCTAGGGATAGTGTCAGGAAATGACCTAAGGAGAGTGTGAAGACCTTTGTTACGGAGACTCTCAGGGCCTTATTCAGAAGCAGTGTTAGGGCTTCAGGTAGGGACAGCATCAGAGCCTGACTTAGGGAGAGCGTTAGGGTCTGAGTGAGGCCTAGCATCAGACACTTAGTGGGGGACACTATCGGGGCATGACTTCGGAGCAGCATCAGGGCCTCTGTTGGATCAGCCTTAGGGTCTTAGTTAAAGACATGATCAGGGTCTGAGTTAGTCACAGCATCAAGGCCTGAGTTAGTTAGGGAAAGCTTCAGGGCCTCACTTAGGGACAGCGTCAGGGCTTACTTTGGGACAGTTTCAGGACCTTGGTAAGACATGGGACAGGTTTATAGCTCCGGATAATGTCAGGACTTTCGATGTTGATGGCAGCAGCCCTTAGTTAGAGACAGTGTCAGGCCCTGAGTTACGACTAGCATCAGAGCCTTTGTTAGATACAATGTACGGGACTGAATTAGGAGTAGAGTCAGGGCCTTAGTTAGTGACAGTGTCAGGGCCTGACTTAGGGAGAGCGACAGGGCCTGAGTGAGGCTTAGCATCAGGCCCTTAGCTGGGCACACTGTCAGGGCATGACTTTGGAGCAGCATCAGCGTCTTTGCTGGATCAGCATTAAGGTCTTCGTTAGGTACATGGTCAGGGCCTGAATTAGTCACAGCTTCAAGGCTTCAGTTAAGGAAAGCTTCAGGGCCTGAGTTAGGGACAGCCTCAGGTCTTCACTTAGGGACAGCGTCAGGGCTTTCTTTGGGACAGTTTCAGGACCTTGGAAAGACATAGGTCAGGATAGTAGCTCAGGATAATGTCAGGACTTTTGATAGTGATGGCAGCAGGGCCTTAGTTACAGACGGTTTCAGGGCCTGAGTTAGGCCTCGCATCAGAGACTTTGTTAGGTACAGTGTAAGGGACAGAGTTAGGAGTAGTGTCAGGGCCTTGCTTAGGGACAGTGTCAGGGTCTGATTTAGGTGTACTGTCTGAGACCTAGTTAGGGACAGTGCTAGGGCCTGAGTTAGGATTAGTGTCAAGGCCTTATTTAGGACCAATTTCAGAGCCTTAGTTTGGACTAGCATCAGAGCCATTGTTAGGAATCGTATGAGGGCCTGAGTTAGGCATACTATCAGGGCCTTAGTTAGGGACAGTTTTAGGGCCTGAGTTAGGATTAGTGTCAAGGCCTTATTTAGGACCCATTTTAGGGCTTTAGTTTGGACTAGCAACAAAGCCTTTGTTAGGTATCATGTCGGGGCCTCAGTTAGGTGTAGTGTCAGGGCCATTGTTAGGGACAGTATCAGGGCCTGACTTAGGAGAATTTCAGGGCCTTAGCCAGGGAAAGTGTCAGGGCCTTAGTTGGGGACATTATCAGGGCCTGAATTAGCAGTAGTGTCAAAAGTCCTTAGTGAGGAGAGTAAGGAGTAAGTCAGGACTCAGGCCCTGACACTGTTCTTAAATAAGGCCCTGACATTCCCTGTAACACAGGTCCTGATCTGATTCCTATCATAGGCGCTGATGTTGGACTTAACTAAGGCCCTGACACTGGTCCTAACTAAAGCTGTGACACTACTCTTAACTCAGGCCCTGACACTGTCCCTAACAAAGCCTCTGACACTACTCCTAAATCAGGCACTGACACTGTCCCTAACTAAGGCCCTGACATACACCTAACTCAGGCCCTGACACTGTCTCTAACTAAGGCCCTGATATGACTCCAAACTCAGCACTGACACTGTCACTAACTAAGGCCCTGACACTATTCATAGCTCACGCCCTAACACAACTCCTAAATCATGCCCTGACAATGTCCCTAACTAAGACCCTGACACTATTCCTAACTCAGGCGCTGACACAATACTTAAGGAAGGCCCTGACATTACTCCTAACTCAGGCCCTGAAAAGGTCCCTAACTAAGGCCGACACAACTCCTAACCCAGGCACTAACACTGTCCCTAAATAAGGCCCTGAATCTAATCCTAACTGAGGCGCTGATACAATACCTAACGAAGGCACTGATGCTACTCCTAACTAAGGCCCTGACACTACTCCTATCTCAAGCAATGACACTGTCCCTAACTTAGGCCCTGACTCTACTCCTGAATCAGGCACTGACACTGGCCCTAACTTAGGCCCTGACACTACTCCTAACTAAGCAACTGATACTGTCCCTAACTAAGGCCCGGACACTACTCCTTACTCAGGCACTGACAATGTCACTAATTAAGGCCGTGACACTACTCCCAAAATAGGCACTGAGACTGTCCCGAAATATGCCCTGACAGTACTCCGAACTCAGGCACTGACACTGTCCTTAACTAAGGCCCTGATACTACTTCCACCTCAGGCACTGACACTCTCCCTAAGTAAGCCCTGACATTACTCCCAATTCCGGCATTGACACTTTCGCTAACTAAGGCCCTGAAACTACTCACAACTCAGGCCCTTACACTGTTCCTAACTACCAGTCTCAGACTACTCCTAACTCAGGCCCTGGCACTGTCCGTAACTCAGACACTGACGCTGTCCCTTAACTAAGGGTCTGACACTACTCCAACTCAGACAGTGACACTCTCCCAAATTAAGGCCTTGACACTACTCTTAACTCAGGCCCTGACACAGTCCATAATAAAGACCCTGAAACTAATCCCAACTCAGGCCCTGGCACTGTCCGTAACTAAGGGCCTGACACTACTCCCATCTCAGCAACTGACACCATCCCTAACTATGGCCCTGACACTACTCCCAACTCAGGCACTGGCGCTGTCTCTAACTAAGGCACTGGCACTACTCCCAACACCAGCACTGACACTCTCCCTAATTAAGGTCCTGACACTACTCCCAACTCAGCCACTGACACTGTTCCTAACTAAGGCCCTGACAATACTCCTAACTCAGCCACTGACACTACCGTAAATAAGGCCCTGACTCCACTCCTAACTCAGGCACTGTCACTGTCACTAAATAAGGCCATTACACTTCTCTTACCTCAACAACTGACACTCTCCGTAACTAAGGCTTTGACACAATACTTAACTCATGCCCTGACACTGTCCTTAACTAAGACCCTGAGAGTACACCCAACTCAGTCCGGGACACTGTTCCTAACTACGGCCCAGAGACTACTGCCAATTCAGGCCCTGACACTGTCCCTAACTAAGGCACTGATATTACTCCCACCTCAGGCACTGACACTGTCCCTACCTAAGGCCCTGCCACTATTCCCATCTCAGCCACTGACACTGTCTCTAAGGCCCTGACATTATTCCCAACTTAGGCACTGTCACTGTCCCTAACAAAGGCCTTGACACAACTCCCAAATCAGGCACTGACACTGTCCCTAACTAAGGCCCTGACACTACTCCCAAACTAGGCACTGACATTGTCCCTAACTAAGGCCCTGACATTACTCTCAACTCAGGCACTAACACTGTCCCTAATTAAGGCCCTGAAACTATTCCTAACTGAGGCGCTGATACAATACCTAACGAAGGCACTGATGCTACTCGTAACTAAGGCCCTGACACTACTCCTATCTCAAGCAATGACACTGTCCCTAACTTAGGCCCTGACACTACTCCTTACTCAGGCACTGACACTGGCCCTAACTTAGTCCCTGACACTACTCCTAACTAAGCAACTGACACCGTCCATAACTAAGGCCCGGACACTACTCCTTACTCAGGCACTGACACTGTCCCTAACTAAGGCCTTGACATTACTCCCAACTTAGGCACTGTCACTGTCCCTAACTAAGGCCTTGACACTACTACAATCTCAGCCACTGACACTGTCCCTAAGACCCTGACACTACCTCCAACTCAGGCACTGACACTATCCCTAACTACAGCCCTGACACTTCTCCTAACTCAGGCACTGACACTGTCCCTTACTAATGTCCTGACACAACGCCCAACTCAGGCACTGACATTGTTCCTAACAAAGGCCCTGACACTAATCCCAACATAGGCACTGAGACTTTCCCGAAATACGCCATGACAGTACTCCCAACTCAGGCAATGACACTGTCCCTAACTAAGGCCCTGACACTACTTCCAAACTAGGCACTGACATTGTCCCAAACTAACGCCCTGACATTACTCTCAACTCAGGCACTAACACTGTCCCTAACTAAGGACTTGACACTACTCTTAACTCAGGCCCTGGCACAGTCCCTAACAAAGGCCTGCCACTACCCCCAACTCTGGCACTGAGAGTGTCCCTAACTACGGCCATCACACTACTCCTAACTCAGGCACTGGCGCTGTCCCTAAGTAAGGCCCTGACACTACTCCCAACGCAGGCACTGACGCTGTCCCTAACTAAGGCTCTGACACTACTCCCAACACAGGCATTGACACTGTCCCTAACTAAGGCCCTCACACTACTACTTACTTAGGCACTGACACGCTACCTAACTAAGGCCCTGAGACTACTTCTACCTCAGACCCTGACACTGTCCCTAACGAAGGGCCTGATACTACTCCCAACACAGGCACTGACACTCTCCCTAACTAAGGCCTTGACACTACTTTTAACTCATGCCCTGATGCTGTCCCCAAAAAAGACCCTGAGACTATTCCCAACTCAGGCACTGACACTCTCCCTAACTCAGACCCTGACACTACTCCCATCTCAGCCACTGACACTGTCCCTAATGCCCTGACACTACTTCCAACTCAGGCACTGACACTGTCCCTAACTAGGCCCTGACACTACTCCCAACTCAGGCACTGACACTGTCCCTAACTAAGGCCCTGACAGAACTCCCAACTCCGGCACTGACACTTTCTCTAACTAAGGCCCTGAAACTACTCACAACTCAGGCCCTGACACTGTTCCTAACTACCGGTCTCAGACTACTCCTAACTTAGGCCCTGACACTATTCCTAACACAGTCACTGACGCTGTCCCTAACTAAGGTCCTGAGACTCTTCCTAACTCAGACCCTGACACTGTCCATAACTTAGGCCATGTCACTACTCCCAACTCAGACACTGACGCTGTTCCTAACTAAGGGTCTGACACTACTCCAAACTGAGACACTGACACGCTTCCAAATTAAGGCCTTGACACTACTCTTAACTGAGGCCCTGACACTGTCCATAATAAAGACCCTGACAAAAATCCCAACTTAGGCACTGACAATGTCCGCAACTAAGGCCCTGACACTATTCCCATCTCAGCCACTGACACTGTCCCTAACTATGGCCCTGACACTACTCCCAATGCAAGCACTGGTGCTGTCCCTAACTAAGGCACTGGCACTACTCCCAACTCGCCCTGGCGCTGTCCCTAACTAAGGCTCTGACACTACTCCCAATTCAGGCAATGACAGTGTCCCTAAATGAGGCAATGATACTACTCCCAACTCAAGCACTAAGGCTCTGGATCATTGTGATGACAAGCGCCATGGAGCACTGTGATGACAAGGGCCATGGAACATTTTGATGACAGTGGTCATATGGCATTTTGAATGACAGGGGCCATGAAGCATTGTGATGACAAGAGTCATGGAGACTTGTGATGACAGGGGGCATGGAGCTTTGTGATTTCACAGGCATGGAGTATTTTAGACAAGGGTCATGGAGACTTGTGATGAAAGGGGTCATGGAGACTTGTGATGATAAGGGCATGGAGCATTGTGATGACAATGGCATGTAGCATTGCGATGACCAAGGTCATGGAGCATTGTGATGACAGGGGTTATGGAGCATTGTGATTACCAGGGCGTGGAGCATTGTGATGACAGTGGTCATGGAACATTGTGCCGATAAGGGCATCGAGCCGAGTTAGGGACAGTCTAGCGGCCTTGGGACTAAATTCAGTGCCTGAATTAGGCACAGCATAAGGTCTTTAGTTAGCATAAGAGGTAGGACATTAGCTCGGGACAGGGTTAGGGTAAAGGCTTGGAATCGTGTCAGGAAATGACCTAAGGATAGTGTGAAGACCTTTGTTACCGAGACTCTCAGGGACTTATTCAGAAGCAGTGTTAGGGCTTCAGGTAGGGACAGCATCAGGGCCTGACTTAGGGAGAGCGACAGGGCCTGAGTGAGGCCTAATGTCAGGCCCTTAGCTGGGGACACTGTCAGGGAATGACTTAGGAGCAGCATCAGTGCCTTTGTTGGATCAGCTTTAGGCTCCTAGGTAAAGACATGACCGGAGCCCTAGTTAGTCACAGCGTCAAGGCCTCAGTTAGGGAAAGCTTCAGGGTCTGAGTTACAGACAGCCTCAGGTCTTCACTTAAAGACAGTGACAGGGCTTTCTTCGGGACAGTGTCAGGACCTTGGTTAGAAATGAGTCAGGATATTAGCTCAGGAGAGTGTCAGGATTTTAGGTATTGCTGGCAGCAGGGCCTATATTAAGGACAGATTCTGGGCCTTTGTTAGATTCAGTGTCATGGCCTTAGTTAGGAGTAGTCAGGGCCTTTGTTAGGGAGAGCATTAGGGTTTCAGTTCGCATAAGATGCAGGAGATTATCTCGGGACAGAGTCAGGTTCCAGGCCAGAGATAGTGAAAGGAAATGACCAAGGGATAACGAGAAGACCTTAGTTATTGAGAGCATCAGGGCCTTAGTTAGCAGCAGCGTGAGCGCCTTAATCAGGACCAGTGCCAGGGCTTGATGTATGGACAGCATCAGAGCCTAACTAAGGTACAGCAACAGGGCCTAAGTGAGGCCTATCTTTAGGGCCTGAGTAAGGGACAGTATCCGGGCATGACTTAGGAGCAGCATAAAGGCCTCTGTAGGATCAGCATTAGGGTCTTCGTTAAAGCTATTATCAGGGCCTCCGTTAGGGATAGCCTCAAGGCCTCACTTAGGGACAGCGTCAGGGCTTACTTTGGGAAAGTTTCAGGACCTTGGTAAGACATGGGTCAGGCTATTAGCTCAGGATAATATCAGGTGTTCAGATATTGAAGGCAGCAGGGCCTTAGTTAGAGGCAGTGTCAGGGCCTAAGTTAGGACTAGCATCAGAGCCTTTGTTAGGTACAGTGTCAGTGACTGAGTTAGGTGTAGTGTCAGAGCCTTAGTTAGGGACAGTGTCAGGGCCTGCATTAGGACGAGCCTCCAGGCCTCAGTTAGGGACAGGTTCACGGCCTCGGACCTAAATTCAGGGCCTCATTTAGGGACAGAATCAGGGATTTAGCTAGCATAAGGGGATCTACAGCTGAAAGCAAGCTGAACACCACCACAAACAGATGCAGAAGTGAACCATGCACGCTCCTATGAAGGAAGATTCCACAGCAGTTGAGTACATTTTGTTTAAAGTTAGGAACACTATAAAAATTATGTTTTGAAGAAAACTATATTCAGAAGATGAATGAATCTCGTTCTAAAGAATCTCTTTAGCTAATCTCGACATTAGCTAAAGAGCAGGTTAGGTTAAGGTCTAGGGAGAGTGTCAGGAAATGACCTAGGGATAGTGTCAAGACCTTAGTTACTTAGCACATCAGGACCTAATTTAGGAGCAGTGAGTGTCAGGGCTTCGGGTAGGAACAGCGTCAGAGCCTGACTTAGGGAGTGGGACAGGGCCTGAGTGAGGCCTAGCGTCAGGGCCTTAGCTAGAGACAGTGTCAGGGCATGACTTAGGAGCAGCCTAAGAGCCACGGTAGGATCAACCTCAGGGGCTATGTTAAAGATATTCTCAGGGCCTCTGTTAGGGACAGCCTCAAGGCCTCACTTCGAGACAGCATCAGGGCTTCCTTAGGGACAGTTTCAGGACCTTGGTAAGAGATGGGTCAAGAAATTAGCTCAGGATAGTGTCAGGACTTTAGATATTGACGGCCGCAGGGCCTTAGTTAGGGACAGTGTCAGGCCCAGAATTAGGACGAACATCGAGGCCTTAGGTACGGACAGGGTCACAGCCTCGAGAGTAATTTTAGGCACTTAGTTAAGGACAGCAGCAGGGCTGTAGTTAGCATAAGAGGCACGACATTTGCTAGGGACAGGCTCCGGTTATGGTCTAGGGATAGTGTCAGGAAAGGACCTAAGCATAGTGTCAAAACCTTAGTTACTGAGAGTATCAGATCCTTATTTAGAACCAGTGTCAGGGCTTCAGGTAGGGACAGCATCAGAGCCTGACTTAGGGAGAGCGACAGGGCCTGAGTGAGGCCTAGCGTCAGGCCCTTAGCTGAGGACACTGTCAGGGCATGACTTAGGAACAGAATCAGCGCCTCTGTTGGATCAGCCTTAGCGTCTTTGTTACAGATATGATCAGGGCCTGACTTAGTCACAGCTTCAAGGCCTCACTTAGGGAAAGCTTCAGGGCCTGAGTTAGGGACAGCCTCAGTTCTTAACATAGGGACAGCGACAGGGCTTTCTTAGGGACAGTGTCAGGACCTTGGTTAGAAATATGTCAGGATATTAACTCAGGCTAGTGTCCAGTTTTTAGTTATTGCTGACAGCAGGGCCTATATTAGGGGCAAATTCTGAGCCTTACTTCGAGACAGCGTCAGGGCCTGAGTTACGACTAGCATCAGAGCCCTTGTAAAGTACAGTGTCAGGGACTGAGTTAGGTGTAGTGTCAGGGCTTTAGTTAGGGACAGTGTCAGCGCCTCAGTTAGGATGAGCCTCCAACCTCAGTTAGGGACAGGTTGACGGCCTCGGGACTAATTTCAGGCTCTTAGTTCGAGACAGCATCAGGGATTTAGTTAGCCTAAGAGGCTCGACAATAGCTAAAGACAAGTTTAGGTTAAGATCTAGGGATAGTGTCAGGAAATGACCTAGGGGTAGTGTCAAGACCATAGCTAATTAGAGCATCAGTGCCTAATTTAGGCCCAGTGTCAGGGCTTCAGGTAGGGACAGAGTCTTAGCCTGACTTAGGGAGAGCGACAGGGCCTGAGTGATGCCTAGAGTCAGGACCTTAGCTACGGACAGCGTCAGGGCATGACATAGGATCAACTTAAGGGTCTCTGTAAGATCAGCATTAGAGTTTAGTTCAAGACATTATCAGGACCTCTGTGAGGGACAGCCTCAGGGCCTCACTTAGGGACAGTGTCAGGGCTAACTTTGGGAGAGTTTCAGGACCTTGGTAAGACATGGGTCAGGATATTAGCTCAGGATAATGTCAGGACTTTAGATATTGATGGCAGCAGCGCCTACGTTAGGAAAAGTTTCAAGGCGTTAGTTAGGAGTAGCGGGCGTCTGATAGGTCCAGTGTCAGATCCTCAGTTAGCAATAGTGTTAGGGCCTTAGTTAGGGACAGTGTCAGGGCCGGATGTAGGGTGAGCATCTAGGCCTTCGTTCGGGACAGTTTCATGGTCTTGGGACTAAATTCAGTGCCTGAGGTAGGCACAGCCTAAGGGCTTCAGTTAGCATAAGAGGCAGGACATTAGCTAGTGACCCTGTCAGTTTAACATCTAGGGATAGTGTCAGGAAATGACCTAAGGAGAGTGTGAAGACCTTTGTTACGGAGACTCTCAGGGCCTTATTCAGAAGCAGTGTTAGGGCTTCAGGTAGGGACAGCATCAGAGCCTGACTTAGGGAGAGCGTTAGGGTCTGAGTGAGGCCTAGCATCAGACACTTAGTGGGGGACACTATCGGGGCATGACTTCGGAGCAGCATCAGGGCCTCTGTTGGATCAGCCTTAGGGTCTTAGTTAAAGACATGATCAGGGTCTGAGTTAGTCACAGCATCAAGGCCTGAGTTAGTTAGGGAAAGCTTCAGGGCCTCACTTAGGGACAGCGTCAGGGCTTACTTTGGGACAGTTTCAGGACCTTGGTAAGACATGGGACAGGTTTATAGCTCCGGATAATGTCAGGACTTTCGATGTTGATGGCAGCAGCCCTTAGTTAGAGACAGTGTCAGGCCCTGAGTTATGACTAGCATCAGAGCCTTTGTTAGATACAATGTACGGGACTGAATTAGGAGTAGAGTCAGGGCCTTAGTTAGTGACAGTGTCAGGGCCTGACTTAGGGAGAGCGACAGGGCCTGAGTGAGGCTTAGCATCAGGCCCTTAGCTGGGCACACTGTCAGGGCATGACTTTGGAGCAGCATCAGCGTCTTTGCTGGATCAGCATTAAGGTCTTCGTTAGGTACATGGTCAGGGCCTGAATTAGTCACAGCTTCAAGGCTTCAGTTAAGGAAAGCTTCAGGGCCTGAGTTAGGGATAGCCTCAGGTCTTCACTTAGGGACAGCGTCAGGGCTTACTTTGGGACAGTTTCAGGACCTTGGAAAGACATAGGTCAGGATAGTAGCTCAGGATAATGTCAGGACTTTTGATAGTGATGGCAGCAGGGCCTTAGTTACAGACGGTTTCAGGGCCTGAGTTAGGCCTCGCATCAGAGACTTTGTTAGGTACAGTGTAAGGGACAGAGTTAGGAGTAGTGTCAGGGCCTTGCTTAGGGACAGTGTCAGGGTCTGATTTAGGTGTACTGTCTGAGACCTAGTTAGGGACAGTGCTAGGGCCTGAGTTAGGATTAGTGTCAAGGCCTTATTTAGGACCAATTTCAGGGCCTTAGTTTGGACTAGCATCAGAGCCATTGTTAGGAATCGTATGAGGGCCTGAGTTAGGCATACTATCAGGGCCTTAGTTAGGGACAGTTTTAGGGCCTGAGTTAGGATTAGTGTCAAGGCCTTATTTAGGACCCATTTTAGGGCTTTAGTTTGGACTAGCAACAAAGCCTTTGTTAGGTATCATGTCGGGGCCTCAGTTAGGTGTAGTGTCAGGGCCATTGTTAGGGACAGTATCAGGGCCTGACTTAGGAGAAGTTCAGGGCCTTAGCCAGGGAAAGTGTCAGGGCCTTAGTTAGGGACATTATCAGGGCCTGAATTAGCAGTAGTGTCAAAAGTCCTTAGTGAGGAGAGTAAGGAGTAAGTCAGGACTCAGGCCCTGACACTGTTCTTAAATAAGGCCCTGACATTCCCTGTAACACAGGTCCTGATCTGATTCCTATCATAGGCGCTGATGTTGGACTTAACTAAGGCCCTGACACTGGTCCTAACTAAAGCTGTGACACTACTCTTAACTCAGGCCCTGACACTGTCCCTAACAAAGCCTCTGACACTACTCCTAAATCAGGCACTGACACTGTCCCTAACTAAGGCCCGGACATACACCTAACTCAGGCCCTGACACTGTCTCTAACTAAGGCCCTGATATGACTCCAAACTCAGCACTGACACTGTCACTAACTAAGGCCCTGACACTATTCATAGCTCACGCCCTAACACAACTCTTAAATCATGCCCTGACAATGTCCCTAACTAAGACCCTGACACTATTCCTAACTCAGGCGCTGACACAATACTTAAGGAAGGCCCTGACATTACTCCTAACTCAGGCCCTGAAAAGGTCCCTAACTAAGGCCGACACAACTCCTAACCCAGGCACTAACACTGTCCCTAAATAAGGCCCTGAAACTAATCCTAACTGAGGCGCTGATACAATACCTAACGAAGGCACTGATGCTACTCCTAACTAAGGCCCTGACACTACTCCTATCTCAAGCAATGACACTGTCCCTAACTTAGGCCCTGACTCTACTCCTGAATCAGGCACTGACACTGGCCCTAACTTAGGCCCTGACACTACTCCTAACTAAGCAACTGATACTGTCCCTAACTAAGGCCCGGACACTACTCCTTACTCAGGCACTGACAATGTCACTAATTAAGGCCGTGACACTACTCCCAAAATAGGCACTGAGACTGTCCCGAAATATGCCCTGACAGTACTCCGAACTCAGGCACTGACACTGTCCTTAACTAAGGCCCTGATACTACTTCCACCTCAGGCACTGACACTCTCCCTAAGTAAGCCCTGACATTACTCCCAATTCCGGCATTGACACTTTCGCTAACTAAGGCCCTGAAACTACTCACAACTCAGGCCCTTACACTGTTCCTAACTACCAGTCTCAGACTACTCCTAACTCAGGCCCTGGCACTGTCCGTAACTCAGACACTGACGCTGTCCCTTAACTAAGGGTCTGACACTACTCCAACTCAGACAGTGACACTCTCCCAAATTAAGGCCTTGACACTACTCTTAACTCAGGCCCTGACACAGTCCATAATAAAGACCCTGAAACTAATCCCAACTCAGGCCCTGGCACTGTCCGTAACTAAGGGCCTGACACTACTCCCATCTCAGCAACTGACACCATCCCTAACTATGGCCCTGACACTACTCCCAACTCAGGCACTGGCGCTGTCTCTAACTAAGGCACTGGCACTACTCCCAACACCAGCACTGACACTCTCCCTAATTAAGGTCCTGACACTACTCCCAACTCAGCCACTGACACTGTTCCTAACTAAGGCCCTGACAATACTCCTAACTCAGCCACTGACACTACCGTAAATAAGGCCCTGACTCCACTCCTAACTCAGGCACTGTCACTGTCACTAAATAAGGCCATTACACTTCTCTTACCTCAACAACTGACACTCTCCGTAACTAAGGCTTTGACACAATACTTAACTCATGCCCTGACACTGTCCTTAACTAAGACCCTGAGAGTACACCCAACTCAGTCACTGACACTGTTCCTAACTACGGCACAGAGACTACTGCCAATTCAGGCCCTGACACTGTCCATAACTAAGGCACTGATATTACTCCCACCTCAGGCACTGACACTGTCCCTACCTAAGGCCCTGCCACTATTCCCATCTCAGCCACTGACACTGTCTCTAAGGCCCTGACATTATTCCCAACTTAGGCACTGTCACTGTCCCTAACAAAGGCCTTGACACAACTCCCAAATCAGGCACTGACACTGTCCCTAACTAAGGCCCTGACACTACTCCCAAACTAGGCACTGACATTGTCCCTAACTAAGGCCCTGACATTACTCTCAACTCAGGCACTAACACTGTCCCTAATTAAGGCCCTGAAACTATTCCTAACTGAGGCGCTGATACAATACCTAACGAAGGCACTGATGCTACTCGTAACTAAGGCCCTGACACTACTCCTATCTCAAGCAATGACACTGTCCCTAACTTAGGCCCTGACACTACTCCTTACTCAGGCACTGACACTGTCCCTAACTAAGGCCTTGACATTACTCCCAACTTAGGCACTGTCACTGTCCCTAACTAAGGCCTTGACACTACTACAATCTCAGCCACTGACACTGTCCCTAAGACCCTTACACTACCTCCAACTCAGGCACTGACACTATCCCTAACTACAGCCCTGACACTTCTCCTAACTCAGGCACTGACACTGTCCCTTACTAATGTCCTGACACAACTCCCAACTCAGGCACTGACATTGTTCCTAACAAAGGCCCTGACACTAATCCCAACATAGGCACTGAGACTTTCCCGAAATACGCCATGACAGTACTCCCAACTCAGGCAATGACACTGTCCCTAACTAAGGCCCTGACACTACTTCCAAACTAGGCACTGACATTGTCCCAAACTAACGCCCTGACATTACTCTCAACTCAGGCACTAACACTGTCCCTAACTAAGGACTTGACACTACTCTTAACTCAGGCCCTGGCACAGTCCCTAACAAAGGCCTGCCACTACCCCCAACTCTGGCACTGAGAGTGTCCCTAACTACGGCCATCACACTACTCCTAACTCAGGCACTGGCGCTGTCCCTAAGTAAGGCCCTGACACTACTCCCAACGCAGGCACTGACGCTGTCCCTAACTAAGGCTCTGACACTACTCCCAACACAGGCATTGACACTGTCCCTAACTAAGGCCTTCACACTACTACTTACTTAGGCACTGACACGCTACCTAACTAAGGCCCTGAGACTACTTCTACCTCAGACCCTGACACTGTCCCTAACGAAGGGCCTGATACTACTCCCAACACAGGCACTGACACTCTCCCTAACTAAGGCCTTGACACTACTTTTAACTCATGCCCTGATGCTGTCCCCAAAAAAGACCCTGAGACTATTCCCAACTCAGGCACTGACACTCTCCCTAACTAAGACCCTGACACTACTCCCATCTCAGCCACTGACACTGTCCCTAATGCCCTGACACTACTTCCAACTCAGGCACTGACACTGTCCCTAACTAGGCCCTGACACTACTCCCAACTCAGGCACTGACACTGTCCCTAACTAAGGCCCTGACAGAACTCCCAACTCCGGCACTGACACTTTCTCTAACTAAGGCACTGAAACTACTCACAACTCAGGCCCTGACACTGTTCCTAACTACCGGTCTCAGACTACTCCTAACTTAGGCCCTGACACTATTCCTAACACAGTCACTGACGCTGTCCCTAACTAAGGTCCTGAGACTCTTCCTAACTCAGACCCTGACACTGTCCATAACTTAGGCCATGTCACTACTCCCAACTCAGACACTGACGCTGTTCCTAACTAAGGGTCTGACACTACTCCAAACTGAGACACTGACACGCTTCCAAATTAAGGCCTTGACACTACTCTTAACTGAGGCCCTGACACTGTCCATAATAAAGACCCTGACAAAAATCCCAACTTAGGCACCGACAATGTCCGCAACTAAGGCCCTGACACTATTCCCATCTCAGCCACTGACACTGTCCCTAACTATGGCCCTGACACTACTCCCAATGCAAGCACTGGTGCTGTCCCTAACTAAGGCACTGGCACTACTCCCAACTCGCCCTGGCGCTGTCCCTAACTAAGGCTCTGACACTACTCCCAATTCAGGCAATGACAGTGTCCCTAACTGAGGCAATGATACTACTCCCAACTCAAGCACTAAGGCTCTGGATCATTGTGATGACAAGCGCCATGGAGCACTGTGATGACAAGGGCCATGGAACATTTTGATGACAGTGGTCCTATGGCATTTTGAATGACAGGGGCCATGAAGCATTGTGATGACAAGAGTCATGGAGACTTGTGATGACAGGGGGCATGGAGCTTTGTGATTTCACAGGCATGGAGTATTTTAGACAAGGGTCATGGAGACTTGTGATGAAAGGGGTCATGGAGACTTGTGATGATAAGGGCATGGAGCATTGTGATGACAATGGCATGTAGCATTGCGATGACCAAGGTCATGGAGCATTGTGATGACAGGGGTTATGGAGCATTGTGATTACCAGGGCGTGGAGCATTGTGATGACAGTGGTCATGGAACATTGTGCCGATAAGGGCATCGAGCCGAGTTAGGGACAGTCTAGCGGCCTTGGGACTAAATTCAGTGCCTGAATTAGGCACAGCATAAGGTCTTTAGTTAGCATAAGAGGTAGGATATTAGCTCGGGACAGGGTTAGGGTAAAGGCTTGGAATCGTGTCAGGAAATGACCTAAGGATAGTGTGAAGACCTTTGTTACCGAGACTCTCAGGGACTTATTCAGAAGCAGTGTTAGGGCTTCAGGTAGGGACAGCATCAGGGCCTGACTTAGGGAGAGCGACAGGGCCTGAGTGAGGCCTAATGTCAGGCCCTTAGCTGGGGACACTGTCAGGGAATGACTTAGGAGCAGCATCAGTGCCTTTGTTGGATCAGCTTTAGGCTCCTAGGTAAAGACATGACTGGAGCCCTAGTTAGTCACAGCGTCAAGGCCTCAGTTAGGGAAAGCTTCAGGGTCTGAGTTACAGACAGCCTCAGGTCTTCACTTAAAGACAGTGACAGGGCTTTCTTCGGGACAGTGTCAGGACCTTGGTTAGAAATGAGTCAGGATATTAGCTCAGGAGAGTGTCAGGATTTTAGGTATTGCTGGCAGCAGGGCCTATATTAAGGACAGATTCTGGGCCTTTGTTAGATTCAGTGTCATGGCCTTAGTTAGGAGTAGTCAGGGCCTTAGTTAGGGAGAGCATTAGGGTTTCAGTTCGCATAAGATGCAGGAGATTATCTCGGGACAGAGTCAGGTTCCAGGCCAGAGATAGTGAAAGGAAATGACCAAGGGATAACGAGAAGACCTTAGTTATTGAGAGCATCAGGGCCTTAGTTAGCAGCAGCGTGAGCGCCTTAATCAGGACCAGTGCCAGGGCTTGATGTATGGACAGCATCAGAGCCTAACTAAGGTACAGCAACAGGGCCTAAGTGAGGCCTATCTTTAGGGCCTGAGTAAGGGACAGTATCCGGGCATGACTTAGGAGCAGCATAAAGGCCTCTGTAGGATCAGCATTAGGGTCTTCGTTAAAGCTATTATCAGGGCCTCCGTTAGGGATAGCCTCAAGGCCTCACTTAGGGACAGCGTCAGGGCTTACTTTGGGAAAGTTTCAGGACCTTGGTAAGACATGGGTCAGGCTATTAGCTCAGGATAATATCAGGTGTTCAGATATTGACGGCAGCAGGGCCTTAGTTAGAGGCAGTGTCAGGGCCTAAGTTAGGACTAGCATCAGAGCCTTTGTTAGGTACAGTGTCAGTGACTGAGTTAGGTGTAGTGTCAGAGCCTTAGTTAGGGACAGTGTCAGGGCCTGCATTAGGACGAGCCTCCAGGCCTCAGTTAGGGACAGGTTCACGGCCTCGGACCTAAATTCAGGGCCTCATTTAGGGACAGAATCAGGGATTTAGCTAGCATAAGGGGATCTACAGCTGAAAGCAAGCTGAACACCACCACAAACAGATGCAGAAGTGAACCATGCACGCTCCTATGAAGGAAGATTCCACAGCAGTTGAGTACATTTTGTTTAAAGTTAGGAACACTATAAAAATTATGTTTTGAAGAAAACTATATTCAGAAGATGAATGAATCTCGTTCTAAAGAATCTCTTTAGCTAATCTCGACATTAGCTAAAGAGCAGGTTAGGTTAAGGTCTAGGGAGAGTGTCAGGAAATGACCTAGGGATAGTGTCAAGACCTTAGTTACTTAGCACATCAGGACCTAATTTAGGAGCAGTGAGTGTCAGGGCTTCGGGTAGGAACAGCGTCAGAGCCTGACTTAGGGAGTGGGACAGGGCCTGAGTGAGGCCTAGCGTCAGGGCCTTAGCTAGAGACAGTGTCAGGGCATGACTTAGGAGCAGCCTAAGAGCCACGGTAGGATCAACCTCAGGGGCTATGTTAAAGATATTCTCAGGGCCTCTGTTAGGGACAGCCTCAAGGCCTCACTTCGAGACAGCATCAGGGCTTCCTTAGGGACAGTTTCAGGACCTTGGTAAGAGATGGGTCAAGAAATTAGCTCAGGATAGTGTCAGGACTTTAGATATTGACGGCCGCAGGGCCTTAGTTAGGGACAGTGTCAGGCCCAGAATTAGGACGAACATCGAGGCCTTAGGTACGGACAGGGTCACAGCCTCGAGAGTAATTTTAGGCCCTTAGTTAAGGACAGCAGCAGGGCTGTAGTTAGCATAAGAGGCACGACATTTGCTAGGGACAGGCTCCGGTTATGGTCTAGGGATAGTGTCAGGAAAGGACCTAAGCATAGTGTCAAAACCTTAGTTACTGAGAGTATCAGATCCTTATTTAGAACCAGTGTCAGGGCTTCAGGTAGGGACAGCATCAGAGCCTGACTTAGGGAGAGCGACAGGGCCTGAGTGAGGCCTAGCGTCAGGCCCTTAGCTGAGGACACTGTCAGGGCATGACTTAGGAACAGAATCAGCGCCTCTGTTGGATCAGCCTTAGCGTCTTTGTTACAGATATGATCAGGGCCTGACTTAGTCACAGCTTCAAGGCCTCACTTAGGGAAAGCTTCAGGGCCTGAGTTAGGGACAGCCTCAGTTCTTAACATAGGGACAGCGACAGGGCTTTCTTAGGGACAGTGTCAGGACCTTGGTTAGAAATATGTCAGGATATTAACTCAGGCTAGTGTCCAGTTTTTAGTTATTGCTGACAGCAGGGCCTATATTAGGGGCAAATTCTGAGCCTTACTTCGAGACAGCGTCAGGGCCTGAGTTACGACTAGCATCAGAGCCCTTGTAAAGTACAGTGTCAGGGACTGAGTTAGGTGTAGTGTCAGGGCTTTAGTTAGGGACAGTGTCAGCGCCTCAGTTAGGATGAGCCTCCAACCTCAGTTAGGGACAGGTTGACGGCCTCGGGACTAATTTCAGGCTCTTAGTTCGAGACAGCATCAGGGATTTAGTTAGCCTAAGAGGCTCGACAATAGCTAAAGACAAGTTTAGGTTAAGATCTAGGGATAGTGTCAGGAAATGACCTAGGGGTAGTGTCAAGACCATAGCTAATTAGAGCATCAGTGCCTAATTTAGGCCCAGTGTCAGGGCTTCAGGTAGGGACAGAGTCTTAGCCTGACTTAGGGAGAGCGACAGGGCCTGAGTGATGCCTAGAGTCAGGACCTTAGCTACGGACAGCGTCAGGGCATGACATAGGATCAACTTAAGGGTCTCTGTAAGATCAGCATTAGAGTTTAGTTCAAGACATTATCAGGACCTCTGTGAGGGACAGCCTCAGGGCCTCACTTAGGGACAGTGTCAGGGCTAACTTTGGGAGAGTTTCAGGACCTTGGTAAGACATGGGTCAGGATATTAGCTCAGGATAATGTCAGGACTTTAGATATTGATGGCAGCAGCGCCTACGTTAGGAAATGTTTCAAGGCGTTAGTTAGGAGTAGCGGGCCTCTGATAGGTCCAGTGTCAGATCCTCAGTTAGCAATAGTGTTAGGGCCTTAGTTAGGGACAGTGTCAGGGCCGGATGTAGGGTGAGCATCTAGGCCTTCGTTCGGGACAGTTTCATGGTCTTGGGACTAAATTCAGTGCCTGAGGTAGGCACAGCCTAAGGGCTTCAGTTAGCATAAGAGGCAGGACATTAGCTAGTGACCCTGTCAGTTTAACATCTAGGGATAGTGTCAGGAAATGACCTAAGGAGAGTGTGAAGACCTTTGTTACGGAGACTCTCAGGGCCTTATTCAGAAGCAGTGTTAGGGCTTCAGGTAGGGACAGCATCAGAGCCTGACTTAGGGAGAGCGTTAGGGTCTGAGTGAGGCCTAGCATCAGACACTTAGTGGGGGACACTATCGGGGCATGACTTCGGAGCAGCATCAGGGCCTCTGTTGGATCAGCCTTAGGGTCTTAGTTAAAGACATGATCAGGGTCTGAGTTAGTCACAGCATCAAGGCCTGAGTTAGTTAGGGAAAGCTTCAGGGCCTCACTTAGGGACAGCGTCAGGGCTTACTTTGGGACAGTTTCAGGACCTTGGTAAGACATGGGACAGGTTTATAGCTCCGGATAATGTCAGGACTTTCGATGTTGATGGCAGCAGCCCTTAGTTAGAGACAGTGTCAGGCCCTGAGTTATGACTAGCATCAGAGCCTTTGTTAGATACAATGTACGGGACTGAATTAGGAGTAGAGTCAGGGCCTTAGTTAGTGACAGTGTCAGGGCCTGACTTAGGGAGAGCGACAGGGCCTGAGTGAGGCTTAGCATCAGGCCCTTAGCTGGGCACACTGTCAGGGCATGACTTTGGAGCAGCATCAGCGTCTTTGCTGGATCAGCATTAAGGTCTTCGTTAGGTACATGGTCAGGGCCTGAATTAGTCACAGCTTCAAGGCTTCAGT
This sequence comes from Balaenoptera acutorostrata, assembly GCF_949987535.1. Taxonomy (NCBI): domain Eukaryota; kingdom Metazoa; phylum Chordata; class Mammalia; order Artiodactyla; family Balaenopteridae; genus Balaenoptera; species Balaenoptera acutorostrata. The sequence goes on from NC_080067.1 coordinate 18,604,674, forward strand.
TAAGGAAAGCTTCAGGGCCTGAGTTAGGGATAGCCTCAGGTCTTCACTTAGGGACAGCGTCAGGGCTTACTTTGGGACAGTTTCAGGACCTTGGAAAGACATAGGTCAGGATAGTAGCTCAGGATAATGTCAGGACTTTTGATAGTGATGGCAGCAGGGCCTTAGTTACAGACGGTTTCAGGGCCTGAGTTAGGCCTCGCATCAGAGACTTTGTTAGGTACAGTGTAAGGGACAGAGTTAGGAGTAGTGTCAGGGCCTTGCTTAGGGACAGTGTCAGGGTCTGATTTAGGTGTACTGTCTGAGACCTAGTTAGGGACAGTGCTAGGGCCTGAGTTAGGATTAGTGTCAAGGCCTTATTTAGGACCAATTTCAGGGCCTTAGTTTGGACTAGCATCAGAGCCATTGTTAGGAATCGTATGAGGGCCTGAGTTAGGCATACTATCAGGGCCTTAGTTAGGGACAGTTTTAGGGCCTGAGTTAGGATTAGTGTCAAGGCCTTATTTAGGACCCATTTTAGGGCTTTAGTTTGGACTAGCAACAAAGCCTTTGTTAGGTATCATGTCGGGGCCTCAGTTAGGTGTAGTGTCAGGGCCATTGTTAGGGACAGTATCAGGGCCTGACTTAGGAGAAGTTCAGGGCCTTAGCCAGGGAAAGTGTCAGGGCCTTAGTTAGGGACATTATCAGGGCCTGAATTAGCAGTAGTGTCAAAAGTCCTTAGTGAGGAGAGTAAGGAGTAAGTCAGGACTCAGGCCCTGACACTGTTCTTAAATAAGGCCCTGACATTCCCTGTAACACAGGTCCTGATCTGATTCCTATCATAGGCGCTGATGTTGGACTTAACTAAGGCCCTGACACTGGTCCTAACTAAAGCTGTGACACTACTCTTAACTCAGGCCCTGACACTGTCCCTAACAAAGCCTCTGACACTACTCCTAAATCAGGCACTGACACTGTCCCTAACTAAGGCCCTGACATACACCTAACTCAGGGCCTGACACTGTCTCTAACTAAGGCCCTGATATGACTCCAAACTCAGCACTGACACTGTCACTAACTAAGGCCCTGACACTATTCATAGCTCACGCCCTAACACAACTCCTAAATCATGCCCTGACAATGTCCCTAAGACCCTGACACTATTCCTAACTCAGGCGCTGACACAATACTTAAGGAAGGCCCTGACATTACTCCTAACTCAGGCCCTGAAAAGGTCCCTAACTAAGGCCGACACAACTCCTAACCCAGGCACTAACACTGTCCCTACATAAGGCCCTGAAACTAATCCTAACTGAGGCGCTGATACAATACCTAACGAAGGCACTGATGCTACTCCTAACTAAGGCCCTGACACTACTCCTATCTCAAGCAATGACACCGTCCCTAACTTACGCCCTGACTCTACTCCTGACTCAGGCACTGACACTGGCCCTAACTTAGGCCCTGACACTACTCCTAACTAAGCAACTGACACTGTCCCTAACTAAGGCCCGGACACTACTCCTTACTCAGGCACTGACAATGTCACTAACTAAGGCCGTGACACTACTCCCAAAATAGGCACTGAGACTGTCCCGAAATATGCCCTGACAGTACTCCGAACTCAGGCACTGACACTGTCCTTAACTAAGGCCCTGATACTACTTCCACCTCAGGCACTGACACTCTCCCTAAGTAAGCCCTGACATTACTCCCAATTCCGGCATTGACACTTTCGCTAACTAAGGCCCTGAAACTACTCACAACTCAGGCCCTTACACTGTTCCTAACTACCAGTCTCAGACTACTCCTAACTCAGGCCCTGGCACTGTCCGTAACTCAGACACTGACGCTGTCCCTTAACTAAGGGTCTGACACTACTCCAACTCAGACAGTGACACTCTCCCAAATTAAGGCCTTGACACTACTCTTAACTCAGGCCCTGACACAGTCCATAATAAAGACCCTGAAACTAATCCCAACTCAGGCCCTGGCACTGTCCGTAACTAAGGGCCTGACACTACTCCCATCTCAGCAACTGACACCATCCCTAACTATGGCCCTGACACTACTCCCAACTCAGGCACTGGCGCTGTCTCTAACTAAGGCACTGGCACTACTCCCAACACCAGCACTGACACTCTCCCTAATTAAGGTCCTGACACTACTCCCAACTCAGCCACTGACACTGTTCCTAACTAAGGCCCTGACAATACTCCTAACTCAGCCACTGACACTACCGTAAATAAGGCCCTGACTCCACTCCTAACTCAGGCACTGTCACTGTCACTAAATAAGGCCATTACACTTCTCTTACCTCAACAACTGACACTCTCCGTAACTAAGGCTTTGACACAATACTTAACTCATGCCCTGACACTGTCCTTAACTAAGACCCTGAGAGTACTCCCAACTCAGTCCGGGACACTGTTCCTAACTACGGCCCAGAGACTACTGCCAATTCAGGCCCTGACACTGTCCCTAACTAAGGCACTGATATTACTCCCACCTCAGGCACTGACACTGTCCCTAACTAAGGCCCTGACACTACTCCCAACTCAGCCACTGACACTGTCCCTAAGGCCTTGACACTACCTCCAACTCAGGCACTGACACTATCCCTAACTACAGCCCTGACAGTACTCCCAACTCAGGCACTGACACTGTCCCTAACTAAGGCCCTGACATTACTCTCAACTCAGGCACTAACACTGTCCCTAAATAAGGCCCTGAAACTATTCCTAACTGAGGCGCTGATACAATACCTAACGAAGGCACTGATGCTACTCCTAACTAAGGCCCTGACACTACTCCTATCTCAAACAATGACACTGTCCCTAACTTAAGCCCTGACTCTACTCCTGACTCAGGCACTGACACTGGCCCTAACTTAGGCCCTGACACTACTCCTAACTAAGCAACTGACACCGTCCATAACTAAGGCCCGGACACTACTCCTTACTCAGGCACTGACACTGTCCCTAACTAAGGCCCTGACATTACTCCCAACTTAGGCACTGTCACTGTCCCTAACTAAGGCCTTGACACAACTCCCAAATCAGGCACTGACACTGTCCCTAACTAAGGCCCTGACTCTACTCCCATCTCAGCCACTGACACTGTCCCTAAGACCCTGACACTACCTCCAACTCAGGCACTGACACTATCCCTAACTACAGCCCTGACACTTCTCCTAACTCAGGCACTGACACTGTCCCTTACTAATATCCTGACACAACTCCCAACTCAGGCACTGACATTGTTCCTAACATAGGCCCTGACACTAATCCCAACATAGGCACTGAGACTGTCCCAGAATACGCCCTGACAGTACTCCCAACTCAGGCAATGACACGGTCCCTAACTAAGGCCCTGACACTACTTCCAAACTAGGCACTGACATTGTCCCTAACTAAGGCCCTGACAATACTCTCAACTCAGGCACTAACACTGTCCCTAACTAAGGACTTGACACTCCTCTTAACTCAGGCCCTGGCACAGTCCCTAACAAAGGCCTGCCACTACCCCCAACTCTGGCACTGAGAGTGTCCCTAACTACGGCCATCACACTACTCCTAACTCAGGCACTGTCGCTGTCCCTAAGTAAGGCCCTGACACTACTCCCAACGCAGGCACTGACGCTGTCCCTAACTAAGGCTCTGACACTACTCCCAACACAGGCATTGACACTGTCCCTAACTAAGGCCCTCACACTACTACTTACTTAGGCACTGACACGCTACCTAACTAAGGCCCTGAGACTACTTCTACCTCAGACCCTGACACTGTCCCTAACGAAGGGCCTGATACTACTCCCAACACAGGCACTGACACTCTCCCTAAATAAGGCCTTGACACTACTTTTAACTCATGCCCTGATGCTGTCCCCAAAAAAGACCCTGAGACTATTCCCAACTCAGCCACTGACACTCTCCCTAACTAAGACCCTGACACTACTCCCATCTCAGCCACTGACACTGTCCCTAATGCCCTGACACTACTTCCAACTCAGGCACTGACACTGTCCCTAACTAGGCCCTGACACTACTCCCAACTCAGGCACTGACACTGTCCCTAACTAAGGCCCTGACAGAACTCCCAACTCCGGCACTGACACTTTCTCTAACTAAGGCCCTGAAACTACTCACAACTCAGGCCCTGACACTGTTCCTAACTACCGGTCTCAGACTACTCCTAACTTAGGCCCTGACACTATTCCTAACACAGTCACTGACACTGTCCCTAACTAAGGTCCTGAGACTATTCCTAACTCAGACCCTGACACTGTCCATAACTTAGGCCATGTCACTACTCCCAACTCAGGCACTGACGCTGTTCCTAACTAAGGGTCTGACACTACTCCAAACTGAGACACTGACACGCTTCCATATTAAGGCCTTGACACTACTCTTAACTCAGGCCCTGACACTGTCCATAATAAAGACCCTGACAAAAATCCCAACTTAGGCACTGACAATGTCCGCAACTAAGGCCCTGACACTATTCTCATCTCAGCCACTGACACTGTCCCTAACTATGGCCCTGACACTACTCCCAATGCAAGCACTGGTGCTGTCCCTAACTAAGGCACTGGCACTACTCCCAACTCGCCCTGGCGCTGTCCCTAACTAAGGCTCTGACACTACTCCCAATTCAGGCAATGACAGTGTCCCTAACTGAGGCAATGATACTACTCCCAACTCAAGCACTAAGGCTCTGGATCATTGTGATGACAAGCGCCATGGAGCACTGTGATGACAAGGGCCATGGAACATTTTGATGACAGTGGTCATATGGCATTTTGAATGACAGGGGCCATGAAGCATTGTGATGACAAGAGTCATGGAGACTTGTGATGACAGGGGGCATGGAGCTTTGTGATTTCACAGGCATGGAGCATTTTAGACAAGGGTCATGGAGACTTGTGATGAAAGGGGTCATGGAGACTTGTGATGATAAGGGCATGGAGCATTGTGATGACAATGGCATGTAGCATTGCGATGACCAAGGTCATGGAGCATTGTGATGACAGGGGTTATGGAACATTGCGATGACAAGGGCGTAGAGCATTGTGATGACAGTGGTCATGGAACATTGTGACGATAAGGGCATCGAGCCGAGTTAGGGACAGTCTAGCGGCCTTGGGACGAAATTCAGTGCCTGAATTAGGCACAGCATAAGGTCTTTAGTTAGCATAAGAGGTAGGACATTAGCTCGGGACAGGGTTAGGGTAAAGGCTTGGAATCGTGTCAGGAAATGACCTAAGGATAGTGTGAAGACCTTTGTTACCGAGACTCTCAGGGACTTATTCAGAAGCAGTGTTAGGGCTTCAGGTAGGGACAGCATCAGGGCCTGACTTAGGGAGAGCGACAGGGCCTGAGTGAGGCCTAATGTCAGGCCCTTAGCTGGGGACACTGTCAGGGAATGACTTAGGAGCAGCATCAGTGCCTTTGTTGGATCAGCTTTAGGCTCCTAGGTAAAGACATGACCGGAGCCCTAGTTAGTCACAGCGTCAAGGCCTCAGTTAGGGAAAGCTTCAGGGTCTGAGTTACAGACAGCCTCAGGTCTTCACTTAAAGACAGTGACAGGGCTTTCTTCGGGACAGTGTCAGGACCTTGGTTAGAAATGAGTCAGGATATTAGCTCAGGAGAGTGTCAGGATTTTAGGTATTGCTGGCAGCAGGGCCTATATTAAGGACAGATTCTGGGCCTTTGTTAGATTCAGTGTCATGGCCTTAGTTAGGAGTAGTCAGGGCCTTAGTTAGGGAGAGCATTAGGGTTTCAGTTCACATAAGATGCAGGAGATTATCTCGGGACAGAGTCAGGTTCCAGGCCAGAGATAGTGAAAGGAAATGACCAAGGGATAACGAGAAGACCTTAGTTATTGAGAGCATCAGGGCCTTAGTTAGCAGCAGCGTGAGCGCCTTAATCAGGACCAGTGCCAGGGCTTGATGTATGGACAGCATCAGAGCCTAACTAAGGTACAGCAACAGGGCCTAAGTGAGGCCTATCTTTAGGGCCTGAGTAAGGGACAGTATCCGGGCATGACTTAGGAGCAGCATAAAGGCCTCTGTACGATCAGCATTAGGGTCTTCGTTAAAGCTATTATCAGGGCCTCCGTTAGGGATAGCCTCAAGGCCTCACTTAGGGACAGCGTCAGGGCTTACTTTGGGAAAGTTTCAGGACCTTGGTAAGACATGGGTCAGGCTATTAGCTCAGGATAATATCAGGTGTTCAGATATTGACGGCAGCAGGGCCTTAGTTAGAGGCAGTGTCAGGGCCTAAGTTAGGACTAGCATCAGAGCCTTTGTTAGGTACAGTGTCAGTGACTGAGTTAGGTGTAGTGTCAGAGCCTTAGTTAGGGACAGTGTCAGGGCCTGCATTAGGACGAGCCTCCAGGCCTCAGTTAGGGACAGGTTCACGGCCTCGGACCTAAATTCAGGGCCTCATTTAGGGACAGAATCAGGGATTTAGCTAGCATAAGGGGATCTACAGCTGAAAGCAACCTGAACACCACCACAAGCAGATGCAGAAGTGAACCATGCACGCTCCTATGAAGGAAGATTCCACAGCAGTTGAGTACATTTTGTTTAAAGTTAGTAACACTATAAAAACTACGTTTTGAAGAAAACTATATTCAGAAGATGAAAGAATCTCGTTCTAAAGAATCTCTTTAGCTAATCTCGACAGTAGCTAAAGAGAAGGTTAGGTTAAGGTCTAGGGAGAGTGTCAGGAAATGACCTAGGGATAGTGTCAAGACCTTAGTTACTTAGCACATCAGGACCTAATTTAGGAGCAGTGAGTGTCAGGGCTTCGGGTAGGAACAGCGTCAGAGCCTGACTTAGGGAGTGGGACAGGGCCTGAGTGAGGCCTAGCGTCAGGGCCTTAGCTAGAGACAGTGTCAGGGCATGACTTAGGAGCAGCCTAAGAGCCACGGTAGGATCAACCTCAGGGGCTATGTTAAAGATATTCTCAGGGCCTCTGTTAGGGACAGCCTCAAGGCCTCACTTCGAGACAGCATCAGGGCTTCCTTAGGGACAGTTTCAGGACCTTGGTAAGAGATGGGTCAAGAAATTAGCTCAGGATAGTGTCAGGACTGTAGATATTGACGGCCGCAGGGCCTTAGTTAGGGACAGTGTCAGGCCCAGAATTAGGACGAACATCGAGGCCTTAGGTACGGACAGGGTCACAGCCTCGAGAGTAATTTTAGGCCCTTAGTTAAGGACAGCAGCAGGGCTGTAGTTAGCATAAGAGGCACGACATTTGCTAGGGACAGGCTCCGGTTATGGTCTAGGGATAGTGTCAGGAAAGGACCTAAGCATAGTGTCAAAACCTTAGTTACTGAGAGTATCAGATCCTTATTTAGAACCAGTGTCAGGGCTTCAGGTAGGGACAGCATCAGAGCCTGACTTAGGGAGAGCGACAGGGCCTGAGTGAGGCCTAGCGTCAGGCCCTTAGCTGAGGACACTGTCAGGGCATGACTTAGGAACAGAATCAGCGCCTCTGTTGGATCAGCCTTAGCGTCTTTGTTACAGATATGATCAGGGCCTGACTTAGTCACAGCTTCAAGGCCTCACTTAGGGAAAGCTTCAGGGCCTGAGTTAGGGACAGCCTCAGTTCTTAACATAGGGACAGCGACAGGGCTTTCTTAGGGACAGTGTCAGGACCTTGGTTAGAAATATGTCAGGATATCAACTCAGGCTAGTGTCCAGTTTTTAGTTATTGCTGACAGCAGGGCCTATATTAGGGGCAAATTCTGAGCCTTACTTCGAGACAGCGTCAGGGCCTGAGTTACGACTAGCATCAGAGCCCTTGTAAAGTACAGTGTCAGGGACTGAGTTAGGTGTAGTGTCAGGGCTTTAGTTAGGGACAGTGTCAGCGCCTCAGTTAGGATGAGCCTCCAACCTCAGTTAGGGACAGGTTGACGGCCTCGGGACTAATTTCAGGCTCTTAGTTCGAGACAGCATCAGGGATTTAGTTAGCCTAAGAGGCTCGACAATAGCTAAAGACAAGTTTAGGTTAAGATCTAGGGATAGTGTCAGGAAATGACCTAGGGGTAGTGTCAAGACCATAGCTAATTAGAGCATCAGTGCCTAATTTAGGCCCAGTGTCAGGGCTTCAGGTAGGGACAGAGTCTTAGCCTGACTTAGGGAGAGCGACAGGGCCTGAGTGATGCCTAGAGTCAGGGCCTTAGCTACGGACAGCGTCAGGGCATGACATAGGATCAACTTAAGGGTCTCTGTAAGATCAGCATTAGAGTTTAGTTCAAGACATTATCAGGACCTCTGTGAGGGACAGCCTCAGGGCCTCACTTAGGGACAGTGTCAGGGCTAACTTTGGGAGAGTTTCAGGACCTTGGTAAGACATGGGTCAGGATATTAGCTCAGGATAATGTCAGGACTTTAGATATTGATGGCAGCAGCGCCTACGTTAGGAAAAGTTTCAAGGCGTTAGTTAGGAGTAGCGGGCCTCTGATAGGTCCAGTGTCAGATCCTCAGTTAGCAATAGTGTTAGGGCCTTAGTTAGGGACAGTGTCAGGGCCGGATGTAGGGCGAGCATCTAGGCCTTCGTTCGGGACAGTTTCATGGTCTTGGGACTAAATTCAGTGCCTGTGGTAGGCACAGCCTAAGGGCTTCAGTTAGCATAAGAGGCAGGACATTAGCTAGTGACCGTGTCAGTTTAACATCTAGGGATAGTGTCAGGAAATGACCTAAGGATAGTGTGAAGACCTTTGTTACGGAGACTCTCAGGGCCTTATTCAGAAGCAGTGTTAGGGCTTCAGGTAGGGACAGCATCAGAGCCTGACTTAGGGAGAGCGTTAGGGTCTGAGTGAGGCCTAGCATCAGACACTTAGTGGGGGACACTATTGGGGCATGACTTCGGAGCAGCATCAGGGCCTCTGTTGGATCAGCCTTAGGGTCTTAGTTAAAGACATGATCAGGGTCTGAGTTAGTCACTGCATCAAGGCCTGAGTTAGTTAGGGAAAGCTTCAGGGCCTCACTTAGGGACAGCGTCAGGGCTTACTTTGGGACAGTTTCAGGACCTTGGTAAGACATGGGACAGGTTTATAGCTCCGGATAATGTCAGGACTTTCGATGTTGATGGCAGCAGCCCTTAGTTAGAGACAGTGTCAGGCCCTGAGTTACGACTAGCATCAGAGCCTTTGTTAGATACAATGTACGGGACTGAATTAGGAGTAGAGTCAGGGCCTTAGTTAGTGACAGTGTCAGGGCCTGACTTAGGGAGAGCGACAGGGCCTGAATGAGGCTTAGCATCAGGCCCTTAGCTGGGCACACTGTCAGGGCATGACTTTGGAGCAGCATCAGCGTCTTTGCTGGATCAGCATTAAGGTCTTCGTTAGGTACAGGATCAGGGCCTGAATTAGTCACAGCTTCAAGGCTTCAGTTAAGGAAAGCTTCAGGGCCTGAGTTAGGGACAGCCTCAGGTCTTCACTTAGGGACAGCGTCAGGGCTTCCTTTGGGACAGTTTCAGGACCTTGGAAAGACATAGGTCAGGATAGTAGCTCAGGATAATGTCAGGACTTTTGATAGTGATGGCAGCAGGGCCTTAGTTACAGACGGTTTCAGGGCCTGAGTTAGGCCTCGCATCAGAGACTTTGTTAGGTACAGTGTAAGGGAATGAGTTAGCAGTAGTGTCAGAGCCTTGCTTAGGGACAGTGTCAGGGTCTGATTTAGGTGTACTGTCTGAGACCTAGTTAGGGACAGTGCTAGGGCCTGAGTTAGGATTAGTGTCAAGGCCTTATTTAGGACCAATTTCAGGGGCTTAGTTTGGACTAGCATCAGAGCCATTGTTAGGAATCGTATGAGGGCCTGAGTTAGGCATACTATCAGGGCCTTAGTTAAGGACAGTTTTAGGGCCTGAGTTAGGATTAGTGTCAAGGCCTTATTTAGGACCCATTTTAGGGCTTTAGTTTGGACTAGCAACAAAGCCTTTGTTCGGTATCATGTTGGGGCCTCAGTTAGGTGTAGTGTCAGGGCCATTGTTAGGGACAGTATCAGGACCTGGCTTAGGAAAAGTTCAGGGCCTTAGCCAGGGGAAGTGTCAGGGCCTTAGTTAGGGACATTATCAGGGCCTGAATTAGCAGTAGTGTCAAAAGTCCTTAGTGAGGAGAGTAAGGAGTAAGTCAGGACTCAGGCCCTGACACTGTTCTTAAATAAGGCCCTGACATTCCCTGTAACACAGGTCCTGATCTGATTCCTATCATAGGCGCTGATGTTATTTACTTAACTAAAGCCCTGACACTGGTCCTAACTAAAGCTGTGACACTACTCTTAACTCAGGCCCTGACACTGTCCCTAACAAAGCCTCTGACACTACTCCTAAATCAGGCACTGACACTGTCCCTAACTAAGGCCCTGACATACACCTAACTCAGGGCCTGACACTGTCTCTAACTAAGGCCCTGATATGACTCCAAACTCAGCACTGACACTGTCACTAACTAAGGCCCTGACACTATTCATAGCTCACGCCCTAACACAACTCCTAAATCATGCCCTGACAATGTCCCTAACTAAGACCCTGAAACTATTCCTAACTCAGGCGCTGACACAATACTTAAGGAAGGCCCTGACATTACTCCTAACTCAGGCCCTGAAAAGGTCCCTAACTAAGGCCGACACAACTCCTAACCCAGGCACTAACACTGTCCCTAAATAAGGCCCTGAAACTAATCCTAACTGAGGCGCTGATACAATACCTAACGAAGGCACTGATGCTACTCCTAACTAAGGCCCTGACACTACTCCTATCTCAAGCAATGACACCGTCCCTAACTTACGCCCTGACTCTACTCCTGACTCAGGCACTGACACTGGCCCTAACTTAGGCCCTGACACTACTCCTAACTAAGCAACTGATACTGTCCCTAACTAAGGCCCGGACACTACTCCTTACTCAGGCACTGACAATGTCACTAACTAAGGCCGTGACACTACTCCTAAAATAGGCACTGAGACTGTCCCGAAATATGCCCTGACAGTACTCCGAACTCAGGCACTGACACTGTCCTTAACTAAGGCCCTGATACTACTTCCACCTCAGGCACTGACACTCTCCCTAAGTAAGCCCTGACATTACTCCCAATTCCGGCATTGACACTTTCGCTAACTAAGGCCCTGAAACTACTCACAACTCAGGCCCTTACACTGTTCCTAACTACCAGTCTCAGACTACTCCTAACTCAGGCCCTGGCACTGTCCGTAACTCAGACACTGACGCTGTCCCTTAACTAAGGGTCTGACACTACTCCCAACTCAGACAGTGACACTCTCCCAAATTAAGGCCTTGACACTACTCTTAACTCAGGCCCTGACACAGTCCATAATAAAGACCCTGAAACTAATCCCAACTCAGGCCCTGGCACTGTCCGTAACTAAGGGCCTGACACTACTCCCCTCTCAGCAACTGACACCATCCCTAACTATGGCCCTGACACTACACCCAACTCAGGCACTGGCGCTGTCTCTAACTAAGGCACTGGCACTACTCCCAACACCAGCACTGACACTCTCCCTAATTAAGGTCCTGACACTACTCCCAACTCAGCCACTGACACTGTTCCTAACTAAGGCCCTGACAATACTCCTAACTCAGCCACTGACACTACCGTAAATAAGGCCCTGACTCCACTCCTAACTCAGGCACTGTCACTGTCACTAAATAAGGCCATTACACTTCTCTTACCTCAACAACTGACACTCTCTGTAACTAAGGCTTTGACACAATACTTAACTCATGCCCTGACACTGTCCTTAACTAAGACCCTGAGAGTACTCCCAACTCAGTCCGGGACACTGTTCCTAACTACGGCCCAGAGACTACTGCCAATTCAGGCCCTGACACTGTCCCTAACTAAGGCACTGATATTACTCCCACCTCAGGCACTGACACTGTCCCTAACTAAGGCCCTGACACTACTCCCAACTCAGCCACTGACACTGTCCCTAAGGCCTTGACACTACCTCCAACTCAGGCACTGACACTATCCCTAACTACAGCCCTGACAGTACTCCCAACTCAGGCACTGACACTGTCCCTAACTAAGGCCCTGACATTACTCTCAACTCAGGCACTAACACTGTCCCTAAATAAGGCCCTGAAACTATTCCTAACTGAGGCGCTGATACAATACCTAACGAAGGCACTGATGCTACTCCTAACTAAGGCCCTGACACTACTCCTATCTCAAACAATGACACTGTCCCTAACTTAAGCCCTGACTCTACTCCTGACTCAGGCACTGACACTGGCCCTAACTTAGGCCCTGACACTACTCCTAACTAAGCAACTGACACCGTCCATAACTAAGGCCCGGACACTACTCCTTACTCAGGCACTGACACTGTCCCTAACTAAGGCCCTGACATTACTCCCAACTTAGGCACTGTCACTGTCCCTAACTAAGGCCTTGACACAACTCCCAAATCAGGCACTGACACTGTCCCTAACTAAGGCCCTGACTCTACTCCCATCTCAGCCACTGACACTGTCCCTAAGACCCTGACACTACCTCCAACTCAGGCACTGACACTATCCCTAACTACAGCCCTGACACTTCTCCTAACTCAGGCACTGACACTGTCCCTTACTAATATCCTGACACAACTCCCAACTCAGGCACTGACATTGTTCCTAACATAGGCCCTGACACTAATCCCAACATAGGCCCTGAGACTGTCCCAGAATACGCCCTGACAGTACTCCCAACTCAGGCAATGACACTGTCCCTAACTAAGGCCCTGACACTACTTCCAAACTAGGCACTGACATTGTCCCTAACTAAGGCCCTGACAATACTCTCAACTCAGGCACTAACACTGTCCCTAACTAAGGACTTGACACTCCTCTTAACTCAGGCCCTGGCACAGTCCCTAACAAAGGCCTGCCACTACCCCCAACTCTGGCACTGAGAGTGTCCCTAACTACGGCCATCACACTACTCCTAACTCAGGCACTGACGCTGTCCCTAAGTAAGGCCCTGACACTACTCCCAACGCAGGCACTGACGCTGTCCCTAACTAAGGCTCTGACACTACTCCCAACACAGGCATTGACACTGTCCCTAACTAAGGCCCTCACACTACTACTTACTTAGGCACTGACACGCTACCTAACTAAGGCCCTGAGACTACTTCTACCTCAGACCCTGACACTGTCCCTAACGAAGGGCCTGATACTACTCCCAACACAGGCACTGACACTCTCCCTAACTAAGGCCTTGACACTACTTTTAACTCATGCCCTGATGCTGTCCTCAAAAAAGACCCTGAGACTATTCCCAACTCAGGCACTGACACTCTCCCTAACTCAGACCCTGACACTACTCCCATCTCAGCCACTGACACTGTCCCTAATGCCCTGACACTACTTCCAACTCAGGCACTGACACTGTCCCTAACTAGGCCCTGACACTACTCCCCACTCAGGCACTGACACTGTCCCTAACTAAGGCCCTGACAGAACTCCCAACTCCGGCACTGACACTTTCTCTAACTAAGGCCCTGAAACTACTCACAACTCAGGCCCTGACACTGTTCCTAACTACCGGTCTCAGACTACTCCTAACTTAGGCCCTGACACTATTCCTAACACAGTCACTGACACTGTCCCTAACTAAGGTCCTGAGACTATTCCTAACTCAGACCCTGACACTGTCCATAACTTAGGCCATGTCACTACTCCCAACTCAGGCACTGACGCTGTTCCTAACTAAGGGTCTGACACTACTCCAAACTGAGACACTGACACGCTTCCAAATTAAGGCCTTGACACTACTCTTAACTCAGGCCCTGACACTGTCCATAATAAAGACCCTGACAAAAATCCCAACTTAGGCACTGACAATGTCCGCAACTAAGGCCCTGACACTATTCTCATCTCAGCCACTGACACTGTCCCTAACTATGGCCCTGACACTACTCCCAATGCAAGCACTGGTGCTGTCCCTAACTAAGGCACTGGCACTACTCCCAACTCGCCCTGGCGCTGTCCCTAACTAAGGCTCTGACACTACTCCCAATTCAGGCAATGACAGTGTCCCTAACTGAGGCAATGATACTACTCCCAACTCAAGCACTAAGGCTCTGGATCATTGTGATGACAAGCGCCATGGAGCACTGTGATGACAAGGGCCATGGAACATTTTGATGACAGTGGTCATATGGCATTTTGAATGACAGGGGCCATGAAGCATTGTGATGACAAGAGTCATGGAGACTTGTGATGACAGGGGGCATGGAGCTTTGTGATTTCACAGGCATGGAGCATTTTAGACAAGGGTCATGGAGACTTGTGATGAAAGGGGTCATGGAGACTTGTGATGATAAGGGCATGGAGCATTGTGATGACAATGGCATGTAGCATTGCGATGACCAAGGTCATGGAGCATTGTGATGACAGGGGTTATGGAGCATTGCGATGACAAGGGCGTAGAGCATTGTGATGACAGTGGTCATGGAACATTGTGACGATAAGGGCATCGAGCCGAGTTAGGGACAGTCTAGCGGCCTTGGGACGAAATTCAGTGCCTGAATTAGGCACAGCATAAGGTCTTTAGTTAGCATAAGAGGTAGGACATTAGCTCGGGACAGGGTTAGGGTAAAGGCTTGGAATCGTGTCAGGAAATGACCTAAGGATAGTGTGAAGACCTTTGTTACCGAGACTCTCAGGGACTTATTCAGAAGCAGTGTTAGGGCTTCAGGTAGGGACAGCATCAGGGCCTGACTTAGGGAGAGCGACAGGGCCTGAGTGAGGCCTAATGTCAGGCCCTTAGCTGGGGACACTGTCAGGGAATGACTTAGGAGCAGCATCAGTGCCTTTGTTGGATCAGCTTTAGGCTCCTAGGTAAAGACATGACTGGAGCCCTAGTTAGTCACAGCGTCAAGGCCTCAGTTAGGGAAAGCTTCAGGGTCTGAGTTACAGACAGCCTCAGGTCTTCACTTAAAGACAGTGACAGGGCTTTCTTCGGGACAGTGTCAGGACCTTGGTTAGAAATGAGTCAGGATATTAGCTCAGGAGAGTGTCAGGATTTTAGGTATTGCTGGCAGCAGGGCCTATATTAAGGACAGATTCTGGGCCTTTGTTAGATTCAGTGTCATGGCCTTAGTTAGGAGTAGTCAGGGCCTTAGTTAGGGAGAGCATTAGGGTTTCAGTTCGCATAAGATGCAGGAGATTATCTCGGGACAGAGTCAGGTTCCAGGCCAGAGATAGTGAAAGGAAATGACCAAGGGATAACGAGAAGACCTTAGTTGTTGAGAGCATCAGGGCCTTAGTTAGCAGCAGCGTGAGCGCCTTAATCAGGACCAGTGCCAGGGCTTGATGTATGGACAGCATCAGAGCCTAACTAAGGTACAGCAACAGGGCCTAAGTGAGGCCTATCTTTAGGGCCTGAGTAAGGGACAGTATCCGGGCATGACTTAGGAGCAGCATAAAGGCCTCTGTAGGATCAGCATTAGGGTCTTCGTTAAAGCTATTATCAGGGCCTCCGTTAGGGATAGCCTCAAGGCCTCACTTAGGGACAGCGTCAGGGCTTACTTTGGGAAAGTTTCAGGACCTTGGTAAGACATGGGTCAGGCTATTAGCTCAGGATAATATCAGGTGTTCAGATATTGACGGCAGCTGGGCCTTAGTTAGAGGCAGTGTCAGGGCCTAAGTTAGGACTAGCATCAGAGCCTTTGTTAGGTACAGTGTCAGTGACTGAGTTAGGTGTAGTGTCAGAGCCTTAGTTAGGGACAGTGTCAGGGCCTGCATTAGGACGAGCCTCCAGGCCTCAGTTAGGGACAGGTTCACGGCCTCGGACCTAAATTCAGGGCCTCATTTAGGGACAGAATCAGGGATTTAGCTAGCATAAGGGGATCTACAGCTGAAAGCAACCTGAACACCACCACAAGCAGATGCAGAAGTGAACCATGCACGCTCCTATGAAGGAAGATTCCACAGCAGTTGAGTACATTTTGTTTAAAGTTAGTAACACTATAAAAACTACGTTTTGAAGAAAACTATATTCAGAAGATGAATGAATCTCGTTCTAAAGAATCTCTTTAGCTAATCTCGACAGTAGCTAAAGAGAAGGTTAGGTTAAGGTCTAGGGAGAGTGTCAGGAAATGACCTAGGGATAGTGTCAAGACCTTAGTTACTTAGCACATCAGGACCTAATTTAGGAGCAGTGAGTGTCAGGGCTTCGGGTAGGAACAGCGTCAGAGCCTGACTTAGGGAGTGGGACAGGGCCTGAGTGAGGCCTAGCGTCAGGGCCTTAGCTAGAGACAGTGTCAGGGCATGACTTAGGAGCAGCCTAAGAGCCACGGTAGGATCAACCTCAGGGGCTATGTTAAAGATATTCTCAGGGCCTCTGTTAGGGACAGCCTCAAGGCCTCACTTCGAGACAGCATCAGGGCTTCCTTAGGGACAGTTTCAGGACCTTGGTAAGAGATGGGTCAAGAAATTAGCTCAGGATAGTGTCAGGACTTTAGATATTGACGGCCGCAGGGCCTTAGTTAGGGACACTGTCAGGCCCTGAATTAGGACGAACATCGAGGCCTTAGGTACGGACAGGGTCACAGCCTCGAGAGTAATTTTAGGCCCTTAGTTAAGGACAGCAGCAGGGCTGTAGTTAGCATAAGAGGCACGACATTTGCTAGGGACAGGCTCCGGTTATGGTCTAGGGATAGTGTCAGGAAAGGACCTAAGCATAGTGTCAAAACCTTAGTTACTGAGAGTATCAGATCCTTATTTAGAACCAGTGTCAGGGCTTCAGGTAGGGACAGCATCAGAGCCTGACTTAGGGAGAGCGACAGGGCCTGAGTGAGGCCTAGCGTCAGGCCCTTAGCTGAGGACACTGTCAGGGCATGACTTAGGAACAGAATCAGCGCCTCTGTTGGATCAGCCTTAGCGTCTTTGTTACAGATATGATCAGGGCCTGACTTAGTCACAGCTTCAAGGCCTCACTTAGGGAAAGCTTCAGGGCCTGAGTTAGGGACAGCCTCAGTTCTTAACATAGGGACAGCGGCAGGGCTTTCTTAGGGACAGTGTCAGGACCTTGGTTAGAAATATGTCAGGATATCAACTCAGGCTAGTGTCCAGTTTTTAGTTATTGCTGACAGCAGGGCCTATATTAGGGGCAAATTCTGAGCCTTACTTCGAGACAGCGTCAGGGCCTGAGTTACGACTAGCATCAGAGCCCTTGTAAAGTACAGTGTCAGGGACTGAGTTAGGTGTAGTGTCAGGGCTTTAGTTAGGGACA
Organism: Balaenoptera acutorostrata; assembly: GCF_949987535.1. Lineage (NCBI taxonomy): Eukaryota > Metazoa > Chordata > Mammalia > Artiodactyla > Balaenopteridae > Balaenoptera > Balaenoptera acutorostrata. The sequence continues at coordinate 18,621,909 of NC_080067.1, forward strand.
GTGTCAGCGCCTCAGTTAGGATGAGCCTCCAACCTCAGTTAGGGACAGGTTGACGGCCTCGGGACTAATTTCAGGCTCTTAGTTCGAGACAGCATCAGGGATTTAGTTAGCCTAAGAGGCTCGACAATAGCTAAAGACAAGTTTAGGTTAAGATCTAGGGATAGTGTCAGGAAATGACCTAGGGGTAGTGTCAAGACCATAGCTAATTAGAGCATCAGTGCCTAATTTAGGCCCAGTGTCAGGGCTTCAGGTAGGGACAGAGTCTTAGCCTGACTTAGGGAGAGCGACAGGGCCTGAGTGATGCCTAGAGTCAGGGCCTTAGCTACGGACAGCGTCAGGGCATGACATAGGATCAACTTAAGGGTCTCTGTAAGATCAGCATTAGAGTTTAGTTCAAGACATTATCAGGACCTCTGTGAGGGACAGCCTCAGGGCCTCACTTAGGGACAGTGTCAGGGCTAACTTTGGGAGAGTTTCAGGACCTTGGTAAGACATGGGTCAGGATATTAGCTCAGGATAATGTCAGGACTTTAGATATTGATGGCAGCAGCGCCTACGTTAGGAAAAGTTTCAAGGCGTTAGTTAGGAGTAGCGGGCCTCTGATAGGTCCAGTGTCAGATCCTCAGTTAGCAATAGTGTTAGGGCCTTAGTTAGGGACAGTGTCAGGGCCGGATGTAGGGCGAGCATCTAGGCCTTCGTTCGGGACAGTTTCATGGTCTTGGGACTAAATTCAGTGCCTGAGGTAGGCACAGCCTAAGGGCTTCAGTTAGCATAAGAGGCAGGACATTAGCTAGTGACCCTGTCAGTTTAACATCTAGGGATAGTGTCAGGAAATGACCTAAGGAGAGTGTGAAGACCTTTGTTACGGAGACTCTCAGGGCCTTATTCAGAAGCAGTGTTAGGGCTTCAGGTAGGGACAGCATCAGAGCCTGACTTAGGGAGAGCATTAGGGTCTGAGTGAGGCCTAGCATCAGACACTTAGTGGGGGACACTATCGGGGCATGACTTCGGAGCAGCATCAGGGCCTCTGTTGGATCAGCCTTAGGGTCTTAGTTAAAGACATGATCAGGGTCTGAGTTAGTCACAGCATCAAGGCCTGAGTTAGTTAGGGAAAGCTTCAGGGCCTCACTTAGGGACAGCGTCAGGGCTTACTTTGGGACAGGTTCAGGACCTTGGTAAGACATGGGACAGGTTTATAGCTCCGGATAATGTCAGGACTTTCGATGTTGATGGCAGCAGCCCTTAGTTAGAGACAGTGTCAGGCCCTGAGTTACGACTAGCATCAGAGCCTTTGTTAGATACAATGTACGGGACTGAATTAGGAGTAGAGTCAGGGCCTTAGTTAGTGACAGTGTCAGGGCCTGACTTAGGGAGAGCGACAGGGCCTGAGTGAGGCTTAGCATCAGGCCCTTAGCTGGGCACACTGTCAGGGCATGACGTTGGAGCAGCATCAGCGTCTTTGCTGGATCAGCATTAAGGTCTTCGTTAGGTACAGGATCAGGGCCTGAATTAGTCACAGCTTCAAGGCTTCAGTTAAGGAAAGCTTCAGGGCCTGAGTTAGGGACAGCCTCAGGTCTTCACTTAGGGACAGCGTCAGGGCTTCCTTTGGGACAGTTTCAGGACCTTGGAAAGACATAGGTCAGGATAGTAGCTCAGGATAATGTCAGGACTTTTGATAGTGATGGCAGCAGGGCCTTAGTTACAGACGGTTTCAGGGCCTGAGTTAGGCCTCGCATCAGAGACTTTGTTAGGTACAGTGTAAGGGAATGAGTTAGCAGTAGTGTCAGAGCCTTGCTTAGGGACAGTGTCAGGGTCTGATTTAGGTGTACTGTCTGAGACCTAGTTAGGGACAGTGCTAGGGCCTGAGTTAGGATTAGTGTCAAGGCCTTATTTAGGACCAATTTCAGGGGCTTAGTTTGGACTAGCATCAGAGCCATTGTTAGGAATCGTATGAGGGCCTGAGTTAGGCATACTATCAGGGCCTTAGTTAAGGACAGTTTTAGGGCCTGAGTTAGGATTAGTGTCAAGGCCTTATTTAGGACCCATTTTAGGGCTTTAGTTTGGACTAGCAACAAAGCCTTTGTTCGGTATCATGTCGGGGCCTCAGTTAGGTGTAGTGTCAGGGCCATTGTTAGGGACAGTATCAGGGCCTGACTTAGGAGAAGTTCAGGGCCTTAGCCAGGGAAAGTGTCAGGGCCTTAGTTAGGGACATTATCAGGGCCTGAATTAGCAGTAGTGTCAAAAGTCCTTAGTGAGGAGAGTAAGGAGTAATTCAGGACTCAGGCCCTGACACTGTTCTTAAATAAGGCCCTGACATTCCCTGTAACACAGGTCCTGATCTGATTCCTATCATAGGCGCTGATGTTGGACTTAACTAAGGCCCTGACACTGGTCCTAACTAAAGCTGTGACACTATTCTTAACTCAGGCCCAGACACTGTCCCTAACAAAGCCTCTGACACTACTCCTAAATCAGGCACTGACACTGTCCCTAACTAAGGCCCTGACATACACCTAACTCAGGCCCTGACACTGTCTCTAACTAAGGCCCTGATACGACTCCAAACTCAGCACTGACACTGTCACTAACTAAGGCCCTGACACTATTCATAGCTCACGCCCTAACACAACTCCTAAATCATGCCCTGACAATGTCCCTAACTAAGGCCCTGACACTATTCCTAACTCAGGCGCTGACACAATACTTAAGGAAGGCCCTGACATTACTCCTAACTCAGGCCCTGAAAAGGTCCCTAACTAAGGCCGACACTACTCCCAACTCAGGCACTGACACTGTCCCTAACTAAGGCCCTGACACTACTCCCATCTCAGCCACTGACACTGTCCCTAAGGCCCTGACACTACCTCCAACTCAGGCACTGACACTATCCCTAACTACAGCCCTGACACTTCTCCTAACTCAGGCACTGACACTGTACCTTACTAATGTCCTGACACAACTCCCAACTCAGGCACTGACATTGTTCCTAACAAAGGCCCTGACACTAAACCCAACATAGGCACTGAGACTGTCCCGAAATACGCCCTGACAGTACTCCCAACTCACGCACTGACACTGTCCCTAACTAAGGCCCTGACACTACTCCTAAACTAGGCACTGACATTGTCCCTAACTACGGCCCTGACATTACTCTCAACTCAGGCACTAACACTGTCCCTAACTAAGGACTTGACACTACTCTTAACTCAGGCCCTGGCACAGTCCCTATCAAAGGCCTGCCACTACCCCCAACTCTGGCACTGAGAGTGTCCCTAACGACGGCCATCACACTACTACTAACTCAGGCCCTGACGCTGTCCCTAAGTAAGGCCCTGACACTACTCCCAATGCAAGCACTGGTGCTGTCCCTAACTAAGGCTCTGGCACTACTCCCAACTCGCTCTGGCGCTGTCCCTAACTAAGGCTCTGACACTACTCCCAATTCAGGCAATGACAGTGTCCCTAACTGAGGCAATGATACTACTCCCAACTGAAGCACTAAGGCTCTGGATCATTGTGATGACAAGCGCCATGGGGCCCTCTGATGACAAGGGCCATGGAGAATTGTGATGACGGGTCCTGGAGCATAGTGGTGACAAGGGCCATGGAGAATTTTGATTACGGGGGTCATGGGGCATTGTGATGAAAGTGGTCATGGAGCATTGTGATTAAAGTGGTCATGGAACATTTTGATAAAAGTGGTCAAGTAGCATTGTGATGAAAAGTGCTATGGAGCATTGGGATGACAGGGGTCATGGAGCATTGTGATGACAAATGCGTGGAGATTTGTGATGATGAGGACCATGGAGCATTGTGAGTATAAGGATCATGCAGCATTGTGATGACAGGGGCCATGGAGCATTTTAATGAAAAGGGACATGGAGCATTGTGATGACAGAGGTCATGGAGCATTGTGGTGACCAGAGGCATGGAGCATTGTGAAGAAAGGGGTACTGTAACATTGTGATGAAAGGGTCAAGGAGCATTTTGATTACAAGGATCATGGAGCATTGTGATGACAAGGGTCATGGAGCATTGTGATGACAGGGCTCATGTGGCATTATGATGACAGTGGTCCTGGAGCAATGTGATGAACGTTGTCATGGAGCACTGTGATTACAGGGGCCATGGAAAATTGTGAAGACAAAGGTCAGGGAACATTGTGATGACAGGGGTCATGGAGCATTGTGATGAAAACGACCCTGGAGCATTGTGATGAAAGTGGTCATGGAGCATTGTGATGATAAGGGCATGAAGCATTGGATGACAATGGCATGTAGCATTGCGATGACAAAGGTCATGGAGCATTGTGATGACAGGGGTTATGGAGCATTGTGATGACCAGGGCGTGGAGCATTGTGATGACAGTGGTCATGGAACATTGTGACGAAAAGGGCATCGAGCCGAGTTAGGGACAGTCTAGCGGCCTTGGGACTAAATTCAGTGCCTGAATTAGGCACAGCATAAGGACTTTAGTTAGCATAAGAGGTAGGACATTAGCTCGGGACAGGGTTAGGGTAAAGGATTGGAATCGTGTCAGGAAATGACCTAAGGATAGTGTGAAGACCTTTGTTACCGAGACTCTCAGGGACTTATTCAGAAGCATTGTTAGGGCTTCAAGTAGGGACAGCATCAGGGCCTGACTTAGGGAGAGCGACAGGGCCTGAGTGAGGCCTAATGTCAGGCCCTTAGCTGGGGACACTGACAGGGAATGACTTAGGAGCAGCATCAGTGCCTTTGTTGGATCAGCTTTAGGCTCTTAGGTAAAGACATGACCGGAGCCCTAGTTAGTCACAGCGTCAAGGCCTCCATTAGGGAAAGCTTCAGGGTCTGAGTTACAGACAGCCTCAGGTCTTCACTTAAAGACAGCGACAGGGCTTTCTTAAGGACAGTGTCAGGACCTTGGTTAGAAATGAGTCAGAATATTAGCTCAGGAGAGTGTCAGGATTTTAGTTATTGCTGGCAGCAGGGCCTATAGTAAGGACAGATTCCGGGCCTTTGTTAGATTTAGTGTCATGGCTTTAGTTAGGAGTAGTCAGGGCCTTAGTTAGGGAGAGCATTAGGGTTTCAGTTAGCATAAGATGCAGGAGATTATCTCCGGACAGAATCAGGTTCCAGGCCAGAGATAGTGAAAGGAAATGACCAAGGGATAACGAGAAGACCTTAGTTATTGAGAGCATCAGGGCCTTAGTTAGCAGCAGCGTGAGCGCCTTAATCAGGACCAGTGCCAGGGCTTGATGTGTGGACAGCATCAGAGCCTAACTAAGGTACAGCAACAGGGCCTAAGTGAGGCCTATCTCTAGGGCCTGAGTAAGGGACAGTATCAGGGCATGACTTAGGAGCAGCATAAAGGCCTCTGTAGGATCAGCATTAGGGTCTTCGTTAAAGCTATTATCAGGGCCTCCGTTAGGGATAGCCTCAAGGCCTCACTTAGGGACAGCGTCAGGGCTTACTTTGGGAAAGTTTCAGGATCTTGGTAACACATGGGTCAGGCTATTAGCTCAGGATAATATCAGGTGTTCAGATATTGATGGCAGCTGGGCCTTAGTTAGAGGCAGTGTCAGGGCCTAAGTTAGGACTAGCATCAGAGCCTTTGTTAGGTACAGTGTCAGTGACTGAGTTAGGTGTAGTGTCAGAGCTTTAGTTAGGGACATTGTCAGGGCCTGCATTAGGAGGAGCCTCCAGGCCTCAGTTAGGGACAGGTTCACGGCCTCGGACCTAAATTCAGGGCCTCATTTAGGGACAGAATCAGGGATTTAGCTAGCAGAAGGGGATCTACAGCTGAAAGCAACCTGAACACCACCACAAGCAGATGCAGAAGTGAACCATGCATGCTCCTATGAAGGAAGATTCCACAGCAGTTGAGTACACTTTGTTTAAAGATAGTAACACTATAAAAATTATGTTTTGAAGAAAACTATATTCAGAAGATGAAAGAATCTCGTTCAAAAGAATCTCTGTAGCTAATCTCGACAGTAGCTAAAGAGCAGGTTAGGTTAAGGTCTAGGGAGAGTGTCAGGAAATGACCTAGGGATAGTGTCAAGACCTTAGTTACTTAGCACATCAGGACCTAATTTAGGAGCAGTGAGTGTCAGGGCTTCGGGTAGGAACAGAGTCAGAGCCTGACTTAGGGAGTGGGACAGGGCCTGAGTGAGGCCTAGCGTCAGGGCCTTAGCTAGAGACAGTGTCAGGGCATGACTTAGGAGCAGCCTAAGAGAAACGGTAGGATCAGCCTCAGGGGTTTTGTTAAAGATATTATCAGGGCTTCTGTTAGGGACAGCCTCAAGGCCTGACTTAGAGACAGCATCAGGGCTTCCTTAGGGACAGTTTCAGGACCTTGGTAAGAGATGGGTCAAGAAATTAGCTCAGGATAGTGTCAGGACTTAGATATTGACGGCCGCAGGGCCTTAGTTAGGGACAGTGTCAGGTCCTGAATTAGGACGAACATCGAGGCCTTAGGTACGGACAGGGTCACAGCCTCGAGAGTAATTTTAGGCCCTTAGTTAAGGACAGCAGCAGGGCTGTAGTTAGCATAAGAGGCACGACATTTGCTAGGGACAGGCTCAGGTCATGGTCGAGGGATAGTGTCAGGAAAGGACCTAAGCAGTGTGTCAAAGCCTTAGTTACTGGGAGTATCAGATCCTTATTTAGAACCAGTGTCAGGGCTTCAGGTAGGGACAGCATCAGAGCCTGACTTAGGGAGATCGACAGGGCCTGAGTGAGGCTTAGCATCAGGCCCTTAGCTGGGCACACTGTCAGGGCATGACTTTGGAGCAGCATCAGCGTCTTTGCTGGATCAGCATTAAGGTCTTCGTTAGGTACATGATCAGGGCCTGAATTAGTCACAGCTTCAAGGCTTCAGTTAAGGAAAGCTTCAGGGCCTGAGTTAGGGACAGCCTCAGGTCTTCACTTAGGGACAGCGTCAGGGCTTCCTTTGGGACAGTTTCAGGACCTTGGAAAGACATAGGTCAGGATAGTAGCTCAGGATAATGTCAGGACTTTTGATAGTGATGGCAGCAGGGCCTTAGTTACAGACGGTTTCAGGGCCTGAGTTAGGCCTCGCATCAGAGACTTTGTTAGGTACAGTGTAAGGGACTGAGTTAGGAGTAGTGTCAGAGCCTTGCTTAGGGACAGTGTCAGGGTCTGATTTAGGTGTAATGTCTGAGACCTAGTTAGGGACAGTGCTAGGGCCTGAGTTAGGATTAGTGTCAAGGCCTTATTTAGGACCAATTTCAGGGCCTTAGTTTGGACTAGCATCAGAGCCATTGTTAGGAATCTTATGAGGGCCTGAGTTAGGCATACTATCAGGGCCTTAGTTAAGGAGAGTTTTAGGGCCTGAGTTAGGATTAGTGTCAAGGCCTTATTTAGGACCCATTTTAGGGCTTTAGTTTGGACTAGCAACAAAGCCTTTGTTAGGTATCATGTCGGGGCCTCAGTTAGGTGTAGTGTCAGGGCCATTGTTAGGGACAGTATCAGGGCCTGACTTAGGAGAAGTTCAGGGCCTTAGCCAGGGAAAGTGTCAGGGCCTTAGTTAGGGACATTCTCAGGGCCTGAATTAGCAGTAGTGTCAAAAGTCCTTAGTGAGGAGAGTAAGGAGTAAGTCAGGACTCAGGCCCTGACACTGTTCTTAAATAAGGCCCTGACATTCCCTGTAACACAGGTCCTGATCTGATTCCTATCATAGGCGCTGATGTTATTTACTTAACTAAGGCCCTGACACTGGTCCTAACTAAAGCTGTGACACTACTCTTAACTCAGGCCCTGACACTGTCCCTAACAAAGCCTCTGACACTACTCCTAAATCAGGCACTGACACTGTCCCTAACTAAGGCCCTGACATACACCTAACTCAGGCCCTGACACTGTCTCTAACTAAGGCCCTGATACTATTCCAAACTCAGCACTGACACTGTCACTAACTAAGGCCCTGACACTATTCATAGCTCACGCCCTAACACAACTCCGAGATCATGCCCTGACAATGTCCCTAACTAAGGCCCTGACACTATTCCTAACTCAGGCGCTGACACAATACTTAAGGAAGGCCCTGACATTACTCCTAACTCAGGCCCTGAAAAGGTCCCTAACTAAGGCCGACACAACTCCTAACCCAGGCACTGACACTGTCCCTAACTAAGGTCCTGAGACTATTCCTAACTCAGACCCTGACACTGTCCATAACTTAGGCCCTGACACTACTCCCAACTCAGGCACTGACACTGTCCCTACCTAAGGCCCTGACAGAACTCCCAACTCCGGCACTGACACTTTCTCTAACTAAGGCCCTGAAACTACTCACAACTCAGGCCCTGACACTGTTCCTAACTACCGGTCTCAGACTACTCCTAACTTAGGCCCTGACACTATTCCTAACACAGTCACTGACACTGTCCCTAACTAAGGTCCTGAGACTATTCCTAACTCAGACCCTGACACTGTCCATAACTTAGGCGATGTCACTACTCCCAACTCAGGCACTGACGCTGTTCCTAACTAAGGGTCTGACACTACTCCAAACTGAGACACTGACACTCTTCCAAATTAAGGCCTTGACACTACTCTTAACTCAGGCCCTGACACTGTCCATAATAAAGACCCTGACAAATATCCCAACTTAGGCACTGATAATGTCCGTAACTAAGGCCCTGACACTATTCCCATTTCAGCCACTGACACTGTCCCTAACTATGGCCCTGACACTACTCCCAATGCAAGCACTGGCGCTGTCCCTAACTAAGGCACTGGCACTACTCCCAATTCGCCCTGGCGCTGTCCCTAACTAAGGCTCTGACACTACTCCCAATTCAGGGAATGACAGTGTCCCTACTGAGGCAATGATACTACTCCCAACTCAAGCACTATGGCTCTGGATCATGGTGATGACAAGCGCCATGGGGCACTCTGATGACAAGGGCCATGGAAAATTGTGATGACGGTTCCTGGAGCATTGTGGTGACAAGGGCCATAGAGCATTTTGATTACAGGGGTCATGAGGCATTGTGATGAACGTGGTCATGGAGCATTGTGATTAAAGTGGTCATGGAAAATTGTGATAAAAGTGGTCATGTAGCATTGTGATGAAAAGTGCTATGGGAGCATTGGGATGACAGGGGCCATGGAGCATTGTGATGACAAATGCGTGGAGATTTGTGATGACGAGGACCATGGAGCATTGAGATTATAAGGATCATGCAGCATTGTGATGACAGGGGCCATGGAGCATTTTAATGACAAGGGACATGGAGCATTGTGATGACAGAGGTCATGGAGCATTGTGGTGACCAGAGGCATGGAGCATTGTGAAGAAAGGGGTACTGTAACATTGTGATGAAAGGGTCAAGGAGCATTTTGATTACAAGGATCATGGAGCATTGTGATGACAAGGGCCATGGAGCATTGTGATGACAGGGCTCATGTGGCCTTGTGATGACAGTGGTCCTGGAGCAATGTGATGAACGTTGTCATGGAGCACTGTGATTACAGGGGCCATGGAGAATTGTGATGACAAGGCCAGGGAACATTGTGATGACAGGGGTCATGGAGCATTGTGATGAAAACGGACCTGGAGCATTGTGATGAAAGGGGTCATGGCTCATTGTGATGACAGGGGGCCTGGAACATTGTGATGACAGGGGTCACGGGGCATTGTGATGACAAGGGCCATGGAACATTTTGATGACAGTGGCATATGGCATTTTGAATGACAGGGGCCATGAAGCATTGTGATGACAAGAGTCATGGAGACTTGTGATGACAGGGGGCATGGAGCTTTGTGATTTCACAGGCATGTAGCATTTTAGACAAGGGTCATGGAGCATTGTGATGAAAGGGGTCATGGAGACTTGTGATGATAAGGGCATGGAGCATTGTGATGATAATGGCATGTAGCATTGCGATGACAAAAGTCATGGAGAATTGTGATGACAGGAGTTATGGAGTATTGTGATGACAAGGGCGTGCAGCATTGTGACGACAGTGGCCATAGAGCATTGTGAGGACAAGGGCATGGAGCATTGTGATGACAGGTGTCATGGAGCATTGTGATGAAAAGGGTCAGCGAGGATTCTGATAAAAGTTGTCATTGAGCATTGTGATGGAGAGGGCCATGGAGCATTGTGATGAGAAGTGTCATGGAGCATTGTGATGAAAAGGGTCATGGAGCATTGTGATGACAAAGGCCATGGAGCATTCTGATGACATGTGTCAAGGAGCATTGTTATGAAATTTGTCATGGATCATTGCGATGACAGGGATCATGGAGCAAAGTGATGAAAGTGGTCATGGAGCATTGTGATGACAAGGGCGTTGAGCTCTGTGATGAAAAGTGCCGTGGAGCATTGTTATGAAACTGGTACTAGAACATTGTGATGGGAGGGGTCATGGATCCTTGTGATTACAGGGTTCATATAGCATTCTGATGACAAGGGCCATGGAGAATTGTGACGACCGGGGTAATGGAGAATGGTGATGAAAGGGGACATGAAGCACTCTGATTACCGGGGCCATGGAGCATGGTGATGACAAATGCCATGGAACATTCTGATGACAGGTGTCAAGGAGCAATGTGAAGAAATGGGTCATGGACCATTGCGATGACCTGGGTCATGGACCATTGTGATGACATAGGTCATGGGGCTTTGTGATGACAGGCAGCATGGAGCATTGTGATGAAAGTGGCACAGAGTATTGTGATGAAAGGCGTACTGGAGCATTATGAGGAAAGGTGTCATGGATCAGAGTGATTACAGCGATCATGGAGCATTGTGATGAACAGGGTCATGGAGCATTTTGTTTACAGGGGTCATGGAGCATTGTGATCACAAGGATCATGTACTATTGTGATGAGAATTCTCATGGCACATTTTGATCTCAGGGGCAAGGAGCATTGTGATGAAAGATGTCATGGAGCACTGTGTTTACTGGGGCTATGGAGCATTGTGATGACAAAAACCATGGAGCATTGTGAAAACAGGTGTCATGGAGCATTGGGACGAAATGGGTAATGAAGCATTGGGATGACAAGGGCATGGAGCATTGTGATGACACAGTCATGGAATATTGTGATGACAAGAATTCTGGAGCATTGTGATGACAAGGGCCACGGAGCATTGTGATGAAACGGTCTTGGAACATTGTGATGACAAGAATTCTGGAGCATTGTGATGACAACGGCCATGGAGCATTGTGATGACACGGTCAAGGAACATTGCGATGACAAAAATTCTGGAGCATTGTGATGAAAGGGCATGGAGCATTGTGATTAAAGGTGACAAGGAGCATTGTGATGATATGGGCAGAGAACTTTGTGATGACAGGGGTCATGGAGCATTGTGATGAAAGGGGTCATGGAGCACTGTGATTACAGGGGCCATGGAGCATGGTGAATACAAAGGCTATGGAGCATTGAGATGACAGGGTTCATGGAGCACTGTGATGAAAGTGATCATGGATCATTGTGATGACAAGTGTCCTGGAGCCTTGTGATAACACGGTTCATGGAGCATTGTGATAACAAGGACCATGGCGAATTGTGATGACATCTGTCATGGGGCATTGTGATGACAGTGGTCATCTAGATTTGTGATGAAAGGTATCCTGGAGCACTGTGATGACAGGGGCCATGGAACATTGTGATGACAATGGCCATGGAGCATTGTGATGACAAGTGTCATGGGGCATTTTGATGACATTGATCATCTAGGAATTGTGATGAAAGGTATCATGGTGCACTGTGATGACTGGGGGCCTGAAGCATTGTTATGAAAATTGGCCTGGATTATTGTGATGACAGCAGTCATGGAGAATTGTGATGACAGGAATTATGCAGCATTGTGTTGACAAGGGTATGGACTATTGTGATGACAATGGTCATGGAGCAATGTGATGAAACTTTTCATGTAACATCGTGATGAAAAGTGCCTGGGAGCATTGTGACGATGAAGGCCATGGAGCATTGTGATGACAAGTATCATGGGGCATTTTGATGACATTGGCATGGAGCATTATGATGACAAGTGTTCTGGAGCATTTTGATAACAAGGGCATGGAGCATTGTGATGACAGGGCCCATGGAGCATTGTGATGAATAGGGCAGGGAACATTGTGGTGACAGAGGTCATGGAGCATTTTGATGAAAGGGGCCATGGAGCATTGAGATGACAGGCGTCATGAGGCATGGTGATGACAGTGGTCATCAGCATTGTGATGAAAAAGATCTTGGAGCAATATGATAATAGGGGCCATGGAGCATTGTGATGACAGGTGTATTGGAGCATTGTGATGAAAATAGTCACGGATCATTGTGATGACATGTGTCCTGGAACACTGTGATGACACGGTTCATCGAGTATTATGATGACAAGGGTCATAGCGAATTGTGATGACAGGTGTCATGGGGCATTGTGATGACATTGATCATCTAGGAATTGTGATGAAAGGCATCATGGAGCACTGTGATGACTTGGGGCATGAAGCATTGTTATGAAAATTGTCCTGGATTATTGTGATGACAGCAGTCCTGGAGAGTTGTGATGACAGGGATTATGCAGCATTGTGTTGACAAGGGTATGGACTATTGTGATGAGAATGGTCATGGAGCAATGTGATGAAAGATTTCATGGAACATCGTGATTAAAAGTGCGTGGAAGCATTGTGACTATAAAGGCCATGGAGCATTGTGATGACAAGTGTCATGGGACATTTTGATGACACTGGCATGGAGCATTATGATGACAAGTGTTCTGGAGCATTTTGATGACAAGGGCATGGAGCATTGTGATGACAGGGATAATGGAATATTGTGATGACAAATGCCATTGAGCATTGTGATGACAAGTGTCATGGAGCATTGTAATGAAAGGTTTCATTGTGCACCGTGATGACAAGGTGGATGGAGTATTGTGATGAAACTGGTCCTGGAGCATTGTGATAACAAAAGCCATGGAGCATTGTGATGAGAGGCCTCATGGAGCATTGTGAAGAAAGGGGCGATGGGGAATTGTAATGACAATAGAGAAATGTAATGAAAATGGTCAGCAAGCATAGTGATTAAAGTGGACATTGAGAATTGTGATGAAAAGCGACATAGAGCATTGTGATGAAAAAGGTCATGGAGAACTGTGATGACCAGGGTCATGTAGAATTGTGATGACACGGTCATTGAACATTGTGATGACAAGTATTCTGGAGCATTGTGCTGACAAGGGCCATGGAGCATTGTGATGACACGGTCATGGAAGATTGTGATGACAAGAATTCTGGAGCATTGTGATGACCAGGGCCATAGAGCATTGTGATGACATGGTCATGGAACATTGTGATGACAAGAATTCTGGTGTATTGTGCTGACAAGTGCCCTGGAGCTTTGTGATGACACGGCCTTGGAACATTGTGATGACAAGAATTCTGGAGCATTGTGATGACACGGTCAAGGAACATTGCGATGACAAGAATTCTGGAGCATTGTGATGAAAGGGCATGGAGCATTGTGATTAAAGGGGACAAGGAGCATTGTGATGATATGGGCAGATAACTTTTTGATGACAGGGGTCATGGAGCATTGTGATGAAAAGTGTCATGGAACATTGTGCTGAGCGGGATCCTGGAGCTTTTTGGTAAGAGAAGCCATGGAGATTTGTGATGGTAGGCGTCATAGGGCATTGTGATGACAGCGGTTTTGGAGCATTGTGATGAAAGGGGTCATGGAACACTGTGATTACAGGGGCCATGGAGCATTGTGAATACAAAGGCTATGGAGCATTGAGATGACAGGTGTCATGGAGCACTGTGATGAAAGTGATCATGGATCATTGTGATGACAAGTGTCCTGGAACCTTGTGATGACATGGTTCATGGAGCATAGTGATGACAAGGCCCATGGTGAATTGTGATGACATCTCTCATGGGGCATTGTGATGACAGTGGTCATCTAGAATAGTGATGAAAGGTATCATGGAGCACTGTGATGACAGGGGCCATGGAACATTGTGATGACAAATGCCATGGAGCATTGTGATGCCAAGTGTCATGGGGCATTTTGAAGATATTGGCATGGAGCATTATGATGACAAGAGTTCTGGAGCATTTTGATGACAAGGCCATGGAGCATTGTGGTGACATGGACCATGGAGCATTGTTATGAAAAGTGCAGGGAAAATTGTGATGACTGGGTTCATGGAGCATTGTGATGAAAGGGGCCATGGAGCATTGAGATGACAGGCGTCATGAGGCATGGTGATGACAGTGGTCATGGAGCATTGTGATGAATGAGATCATGGAGCAATATGATAACAGGGGCCATGGAGCATTGTGATGACAAGTGTATTGCAGCATTGTGATGAAAGTAGTTATGGATCATTGTGATGACATGTGTCCTGGAACACTGTGATGACACGGTTCATCGAGTATTGTGATGACAACTGTCATAGCGAATTGTGATGAAATGTGTCATGGGGAATTGTGATAACATTGATCATCTAGGAATTGTGATGAAAGGTATCATGGAGCGCTGTGACGACTGGGGGCATGAAGCACTGTTATGAAAATTGTCCTGGATTATTGTGATGACAGCAGTCATGGAGAATTGTGATGACAGGGATTCTGCAGCATTGTGTTGACAAGGGTATGGACTATTGTGATGACAATGGTATGGAGCAATGTGATGAAAGTTTTCATGGAACATCGTGATGAAAACTGCCTGGGAGCATTGGGTCGATAAAGGCCATGGAACATTGTGATGACAAGAATTCTGGAGCATTGTGATGACAAGGGCAATGAAGCATTGTGATGACAAGTGTCATGGAGCATTGTAATGAAAGGTTTCATTGTGCACCGTGATGACAAGGGGAATGAAGTACTGTGATGAAACTGGTCCTGGAACATTGTGATAACAAAAGGCATGGAGCATTGTGATGACAGGCATCATGGAGCTTTGTGAAGAAAGGGGCCATGGGGAATTGTAAGGACAATAGAGAAATGTGAGGAAAATGGTCAGCGAGCATAGTGATTAAAATGGTCATAGAGAATTATGATGAAAAGACACATAGAGCATTGTGATGACCAAGTCATGGAGAACTGTGATGACCAGGGTCATGTAGCATTGTGATGCCACGGTCATGGAACATTGTGATGACAAGAATTCTGGAGCATTGTGATGACAAGGGCCATGGAGCATTGTGATGACACGGTCATGGAACATTGTGATGACAAGAATTCTGGAGCATTGTGATGACAAGGGCCATGGAGCATTGTGATGACACAGTCAAGGAACATTGCGAAGACACGAATTCTGGAGCATTGTGACGAAAGCGCATGGAACATTGTGATTAAAGGGGACAAGGAGCATTGTGATGATATGGGCAGAGAACTTTGTCATGACACGTGTCATGGAGCATTGTGACGAAAACTGTCATGGAACATTGTGCTGACAGGGATCATGGAGCTCTTTGGTAAGAGAGGCCATGGAGATTTGTGATGGCAGGCATCATGGGGCATTGTGTTGACAGCCGTCTTGGAGCATTGTGATGAAAGGCGTCATGGAGCATTGTGATTACAGGGGCCATGGAGCATTGTGAATACAAAGGCTATGGAGCATTGAGATGACAGGGTTCATGGAGCACTGTGATGAATGTGATCTTGGATCATTGTGATGACAAGTGTCCTGGAACCTTGTGATGACACGGTTCATGGAGCATTGTGATGACAAGGACCATGGCGAATTGTGATGACATCTGTCATGGGGCATTGTGATGACAGTGGTCATCTAGATTTGCAATGAAAGGTATCATGGAGCACTGTGATGACAGGGGCCATGGAACATTGTGATGACAAAGGCCATTGAGCATTGTGATGACAAGTGTCATGGGGCATTTTGATGACATTGGCATGGAGCATTATGATGGCAAGAGTTCTGGAGCATTTTGATGACAAGGGCATGGAGCATTGTGATGACAGGGCCCACGGAGCTTTGTGATGAAAAGGGCAGGGTACATTGTGATGACAGGGTTCATGGAGCATTGTGATGAAAGGGGCCATGGAGCATTGAGATGAGAGCCGTTATGAGGCATGGTGATGACAGTGGTCATGGAGCATTGTGATGAAAGAGATCATGGAGCAATATGATAACAGGGGCCATGGAGCATTGTGATGACAGGGGTATTGGAGCATTGTGATGGAAGTAGACATGGATCATTGTGATGACATGTGTCCTGGAACACTGTGATGCCACGGTTCATCGAGTAGTGTGATGACAAGGGTCATAGCGAATTGTGATGACAAGTGTCATGGGACATTGTGATGACATTGATCATCTAGGAAGTGTGATGAAAGGTATCATGGAGAACTGTGATGACTGGGGGCATGAAGCACTGTGATGAAAATTGTCCTGGATTATTGTGATAACAGCAGTCATGGAGAATTGTGATGACAGGGATTATGCAGCATTGTGTTGACAAGGGTATGGACTATTGTGATGACAATGGTCATGGAGCAATGTGATGAAAGTATTCATGGAACCTCGTGATGAAAAGTGCATGGGAGCATTGTGACGATAAAGGCCATGGAGTATTGTGATGACTAGTGTCATGGAGCATTTTAATGAAAGGTTTCATTGTGCACCATGATGACAAAGGGGATGGAGAATTGTGATGAAACTGGTCCTGGAGCACTGTGATAACAAAAGCCATGGAGCATTGTGATGACAGGCATCATGGAGCATTGTGAAGAAAGGGGCCATTGGGTATTGTAAGGACACTAGAGAAATATGATGAAAATGGTCAGCGAGCATAGTGATTAAAGTGGTCATTGAGAATTGTGATGAAAAGCGAAAGAGAGCATTGTGATGACAAAGGTCATGGAGAACTGTGATGACCAGGGTTATGAAGCATTGTGATGACACGGTCATGGAACATTGTGATGAGAAGAATTCTGAAGCTTTGTGATGACAAGAGCCATGGAGCATTGTGATAACACGGTCATGGAACATTGTGATGACAAGAATTCTGGAGCATTGTGCTGAAAAGGGCCATGGAGCATTGTGATGACACGGTCATGGAACATTGTGATGAGAAGAATTCTGGAGCATTGTGATGACAAGGGTATTGGGGCATTGTGAAGACACGGTCATGGAACATTGTGATGACAAGAATTCTGGAACATTGTAATGACAAGGGCCATGGAGCATTGTGATGACACGGTCATGGAACATTGGGATGAGAAGAATTCTGGAGCATTGTGATGACAAGGGTCATGGAGCATTGTGATGACACGGTCATGGAACATTGTGATGAGAAGAATTCTGGAGCATTGTGATGACGACGGCCATGGAGCATTGTGATGACACAGTCAAGGAACATTGCGATGAAAAAGATTTCTGGAGCATTGTGATGAAAGGGCATGGAGCATTGTGATTAAAGGTGACAAGGGACATTGTGATGATATGGGCAGAGAACTCTGTGATGACAGTGGTCATGCAGTATTGTGATGAAAAGTGTCATGGAACATTCTGCTGACAGGGATCATGGAGCTTTTTGGTAAGAGAGGCTATGGAGATTTGTGATGTCAGGCGTCATGGGACATTGTGTTGACAGTGGTCTTGGAGCATTGTGATGAAAAGGGTCATGGAGCACTGTGATTAGAGGGGCCATGGAGCATTGTGAATACAAAGGCTATGGAGCATTGAGATGACAGAGTTCATGGAGCACTGTGATGAATGTGATCTTGGATCATTGTGATGACAAGTGTCCTGGAACCTTGTAATGACACGGTTCATGGAGCATTGTGATGACAAGGACTATGGCGAATTGTGATGACATCTGTCATGGGGCATTGTGATGACAGTGGTCATCTAGATTTGCGATGAAAGGTATCATGGAGCACTGTGATGACAGGGGCCATGGAACATTGTGATGACAAAGGCCATAGAGCATTGTGATGACAAGTGTCATGGGGCATTTTGATGACATTGGCATGAAGCATTATGATGACAAGAGTTGTGGAGCATTTTGATGACAAGGGCATAGAGCATTGTGATGACAGGGCCCACGGAGCTTTGTGATGAAAAGGGCAGGGTACATTGTGATGACTGGATCATGGAGCATTGTGATGAAAGGGGCCATGGATCATTGAGATGACAGGCGTCATGAAGCATGGTGATGACAGTGGTCATGGAGCATTGTGATGAAAGAGATCATGGAGCAATATGATAACAGGGGCCATGGAGCATTGTGATGACAAGGGTATTGGAGCATTGTGATGGAAGTAATCATGGATCATTGTGATGACATGTGTCCTGGAACACTGTGATGCCACGGTTCATCGAGTATTGTGATGACAAGGGTCATAGCAACTTGTGATGACAGGTGCCATGGGGCATTGTGATGACATTGATCATCGAGGAATTGTGATGAAAGGTATCATGGAGAACTGTGATGACTGGGGGCATGAAGCATTGTTATGAAAATTGTCCTGGATTATTGTGATGACAGCAGTCATGGAGAATTGTGATGACAGGGATTATGCAGCATTGTGTTGACAAGGGTATGGACTATTGTGATGACAATGGTCATGGAGCAATGTGATAAAAGTTTTCATGGAACACCATGATGAAAAGTGCGTAGGAGCATTGTGACGATAAAGGCCATGGAGTATTGTGATGACAAGTGTCATGGAGCATTGTAATGAAAAGTTTCATATTGCACCGTGTTGACAAGGGGGTTGGAGAATTGTGATGAACCTGGTCCTGGAGCATTCTGATAACAAAAGCCATGGAGCATTGTGATGACAGGCATCATGTAGCATTGTGAAGGAAGGGGCCATGGGGAATTGTAATGACAATAGAGAAATATGAAGAAAATGGTCAGCAAGCATAGTGATTAAAGTGGTCATTGAGAATTGTGATGCAAACCGACATAGAGCATTGTTATGACAAAGGTCATGGAGAACTGTGATGACCAGGGTTATGAAGCATTGTGATGACACGGTCATGGAACATTGTGATGAGAAGAATTCTGGAGCTTTGTGATGACAAGAGCCATGGAGCATTGTGATAACACGGTCATGGAACATTGTGATGAAAAGAATTCTGGAGCATTGTGCTGAAAAGGGCCATGGAGCACTGTGATGACACGCTCATGGAACATTGTGATGAGAAGAATTCTGGAGCATTGTGATGACAAGGGCATTGGGGCATTGTGAAGACACGGTTATGGAACATTGTGATGACAAGAATTCTGGAACATTGTAATGACAAGGGCCATGGAGCATTGTGATGACACGGTCATGGAACATTGGGATGAGAAGAATTCTGGAGCATTGTGATGACAAGGTTCATGGAGCATTGTGATGACACGGTCAAGGAACATTGCGATGACAAGATTTCTGGAGGTTTGTGATGAAAGGGCATGGAGCATTGTGATTAAAGGTGACAAGGAACATTGTGATGATATGGGCAGAGAACTCTGTGATGAGACAGGACATGGAGTATTGTGACGAAAACTGTCATGGAACATTGTGCTGACAGGGATCATGGAGCTCTTTGGTAAGAGAGGCCATGGAGATTTGTGATGGCAGGCATCATGGGGCATTGTGTTGACAGCCGTCTTGGAGCATTGTGATGAAAGGCGTCATGGAGCATTGTGATTACAGGGGCCATGGAGCATTGTGAATACAAAGGCTATGGAGCATTGAGATGACAGGGTTCATGGAGCACTGTGATGAATGTGACCTTGGATCATTGTGATGACAAGTGTCCTGGAACCTTGTGATGACACGGTTCATGGAGCATTGTGATGACAAGGACCATGGCGAATTGTGATGACATCTGTCATGGGGCATTGTGATGACAGTGGTCATCTAGATTTGCGATGAAAGGTATCATGGAGCACTGTGATGACAGGGGCCATGGAACATTGTGATGACAAAGGCCATGGAGCATTGTGATGACAAGTGTCATGGGACATTTTGATGACATTGGCATGGAGCATTATGATGACAAGAGTTCTGGAGCATTTTGATGACAAGGGCATGGAGCATTGTGATGACAGGGCCCATGGAGCATTGTGATGAAAAGGGCAGGGAACATTGTGATGACTGAGTTCATGGAGCATTGTGATGAAAGGGGCCATGGAGCATTGAGATGACAGGCAATCATGAGGCATGTTGATGACAGTGGTCATGGAGCATTGTGATGGAAGTGATCATGGAGCAATATGATAACAGGGGCCATGGAGCATTGTGATGACAGGTGTATTGGAAAATTGTGATGAAAGTAGTCATGGATCATTGTGATGACATATGTCCTGGAACACTGTGATGACACGGTTCTTCGAGTATTATGATGACAAGGGTCATAGCGAATTGTGATGACAGGTGTCATGGGGCATTGTGATGACATTGATCATATAGGAATTGTGATGAAATTTATCATGGAGCACTGTGATGACTGGGGGCATGAAGCATTGTTATGAAAATTGTCTTGGATTACTGTGATGACAGCAGTCATGGAGAATTGTGATGACAGAGATTATGCAGCATTGTTTTGACAAGGGTATGGACTATTGTGATGACAATTGTCATTAGCAATGTGATGAACGTTTTCATGGAACATCGTGATAAAAAGTGCCTGGGAGCATTGAGACGATGCAGGCCATGGAGCATTGTGATGACAAGTGTCATGGGGCATTTAGATGACATTGGCATGGAGCATTATGATGACAAGAGTTGTGGAGCATTTTGATGACAAGGGCATGGAGCATTGTGAGAAATGTGATCATGGAGCAATATGATAACAGGGGCCATGGAGCATTGTGATGACAGGCATCATGGAGCATTGTGTAGAAAGAGGCCATGAGAAATTGTAATGACAATAGAGATATGTGAAGAAAATGGTCAGGGAGCATAGTGATTAAAGTGGTCATTGAGAATTTTGATGAAAAGCGACATAGAGCATTGTGAGGACAAAGGTCATGGAGAACTGTGATGACAAGGGTCTTGAAGCATTCTGATGACACGGTCATGGAACATTGTGATGACAAGAATTCTGCAGCATTGTGATGAAAAGGGCCATGGAGCATTGTGATGACACGGTAATGGGACATTGTGATGACAAGAATTCTGGAGCATTGTGCTGACAAGGGCCATGGAGCATTGTGATGACACGATCAAGGAACATTGCGATGACAAGAATTCTGGAGCATTGTGAGGAAAGGGCATGGAGCATTGTGATTAAAGGTGACAAGGAGCATTGGGATGATATGGGCAGAGAACTTTGTGATGACAGGGGTCATGGAGTATTGTGAAGAAATGTGTCATGGAACACAGTGCTGACAGGGATCATGGAGCATTTTGGTAATAGATCCTATGGAGATTTGTGATGGCAGACGTCATGGGGCATTGTGATGACAGCGGTCTTGGAGCATTGTGATGAAAGGGGTCATGGAGCACTGTGATTCCAGGGGCCATGCAGCATTGTGAATACAAAGGCTATGGAGCACTGAGATGACAGGTTTCATGGAGCACTGTGATGAAACTGATCATGGAACATTGTGATGACAAGTGTCCTGGAACTTTGTGATGACACGGTTCATGGAGCATTGTGAAGACAAGGACCATGGTGAATTGTGATGACCTCTGTCATGGGGCATTGTGATGACAGTGTTCATCTAAAATTGTGATGAAAGGAATCATGGAGCACTGTGATGACAGGGGCCATGGAACATTGTGATGACAAAGGCCATGGAGCATTGTGATGACAAGTGTCATGGGGCATTTTGATGACATTGGCATGGAGCATTATGATGACAAGAGTTCTGGAGCATTTTGATGACAAGGGCATGGAGCATTGTGATGACAGGGCCCACGGAGCTTTGTGATGAAAAGGGCAGGGTACATTGTGATGACTGGATCATGGAGCATTGTGAAGAAAGGGGCCATGGATCATTGAGATGACAGGTGTCATGAGGCATGGTGATGACAGTGGTCATGGAGCATTGTGATGAAAGAGACCATGGAGCAATATGATAACAGGGGCCATGGAGCATTGTGATGACAGGGGTATTGGAGCATTGTGATGGAAGTAGACATGGATCATTGTGATGACATGTGTCCTGGAACACTGTGATGACACGGTTCATCGAGTATTGTGATGACAAGGGTCATAGCGAATTGTGATGACAAGTGTCATGGGGCATTGTGATGACATTGATCATCTAGGAATTGTGATGAAAGGTATCATGGAGCACTGTGATGACTGGGGGCATGAAGCACTGTGATGAAAATTGTCCTGGATTATTGTGATGACAGCAGTCATGGAGAATTGTGATGACAGGGATTATGCAGCATTGTTTTGACAAGGGTATGGACTATTGTGATGACAATTGTCATTAGCAATGTGATGAACGTTTTCATGGAACATCGTGATAAAAAGTGCCTGGGAGCATTGAGACGATGCAGGCCATGGAGCATTGTGATGACAAGTGTCATGGGGCATTTAGATGACTTTGGCATGGAGCATTATGATGACAAGAGTTGTGGAGCATTTTGATGACAAGGGCATGGAGCATTGTGAGAAATGTGATCATGGAGCAATATGATAACAGGGGCCATGGAGCATTGTGATGACAGGCATCATGGAGCATTGTGTAGAAGGAAGCCATGAGAAATTGTAATGACAATAGAGATATGTGAAGAAAATGGTCAGGGAACATAGTGATTAAATTGGTCATTGAGAATTTTGATGAAAAGCGACATAGAGCATTGTGATGACAAAGGTCATGGAGAACTGTGATGACAAGGGTCTTGAAGCATTCTGATGACACGGTCATGGAACATTGTGATGACAAGAATTCTGCAGCATTGTGATGAAAAGGGCCATGGAGCATTGTGATGACACGGTAATGGGACATTGTGATGACAAGAATTCTGGAGCATTGTGCTGACAAGGGCCATGGAGCATTGTGATGACACGATCAAGGAACATTGCGATGACAAGAATTCTGGAGCATTGTGAGGAAAGGGCATGGAGCATTGTGATTAAAGGTGACAAGGAGCATTGGGATGATATGGGCAGAGAACTTTGTGATGACAGGGGTCATGGAGTATTGTGAAGAAATGTGTCATGGAACACAGTGCTGACAGGGATCATGGAGCATTTTGGTAATAGATCCTATGGAGATTTGTGATGGCAGACGTCATGGGGCATTGTGATGACAGTGGTCTTGGAGCATTGTGATGAAAGGGGTCATGGAGCACTGTGATTCCAGGGGCCATGCAGCATTGTGAATACAAAGGCTATGGAGCACTGAGATGACAGGTTTCATGGAGCACTGTGATGAAACTGATCATGGAACATTGTGATGACAAGTGTCCTGGAACTTTGTGATGACACGGTTCATGGAGCATTGTGAAGACAAGGACCATGGTGAATTGTGATGACCTCTGTCATGGGGCATTGTGATGACAGTGTTCATCTAAAATTGTGATGAAAGGAATCATGGAGCACTGTGATGACAGGGGCCATGGAACCTTGTGAGGACAAATGCCATGGAGCATTGTGATGACAAGTGTCATGGGGCATTTTGATGACATTGGCATGGAGCATTATGATGACAAGAGTTCTGGAGCATTTTTATGACAAGGGCATGGAGCATTGTGATGAAAGTTTTCATGGAACATCGTGATGAAAATTGCCTGGGTGCATTTTGATGATAAAGGCCATGGAGCATTGTGATGCCAAGTGTCATGGGGCATTTTGATGACATTGGCATGGTGCATTATGATGACAAGAGTTCTGCAGCATTTTGATGACAAGGTCATGGAGCATTATGATAAGAGGGCCCATGGAGCATTGTAATTAAAAGTGCCAGGAACATTGTGATGACTGGGTTCATGGAGCATTGTGCTGAAACGGGCCATGGAGCATTGAGATGACAGGCGTCATGAGGCATGGTGATGACAGTGGTCCTGGAGCATTGTGATGAAAGAGATCATGGAGCAATATGATAACAGGGGCCATGGAGCACTGTGATGACAGTTGTATTGGAGTATTGTGATAAAAGTGATCATGGATCATTGTGATGACAAGAGTCCTGGAACCTTGTGATGACATGGTTCATGGAGCATTGTGATGACAAGGAACATGGCGAATTGTGATGACAGGTGTCATGGGGCATTGTGATGAGAGTGGACATCTAGAATTGTGATGAAAGGTATCATGGAGCTCTGTGATAACAGGGGTCATGGAACATTTTGAGGACAAAGGCCATGGAGCATTGTGATGACAAATGTCAATGAGCACTGTGAAGACAGGGGCCTTGGAACATTGTATGACAAAGGCCATGGAACATTGTGATGACAAAGGTCACGGAGCATTGTGATGAAAAATGTCATGGGGTATTTTGATGACATTGACATGGAGCATTATGATGATAAGAGTTCTGGAGCATTTTGATGACAAGGGTATGGAGCACTGTGATGACAGGGCCCATGGAGCATTGTGATGAAAAGGGCAGGGAACATTGTGATGACTTGGTTCATGGAGCATTGTGATGAAAAGTGTCATGGAACATTGTGCTGAGCGGGATCCTGGAGCTTTTTGGTAAGAGAGGCCATGGAGATTTGTGATGGCAGGCGTCATGGGGCTTTGTGATGACAGCGGTCCTGGAGCATTGTGTTGAAAGGGGTCATGGATCACTGTGATTACAGGGGCCATGGAGCATTGTGAATACAAAGGCTATGGAACATTGAGATGACAGGGTTCATGGAGCACTGTCATGAAAGTGATCTTGGATTATTGTGATGACAAATGTCCTGGAACCTTGTGATGACACGGTTCTTGGAGCATTGTGATGAAACTAGTCCTGGAGCATTGTTATAACAAAAGCCATGGAGCATTGTGATGACAGGCATCATGGAGCATTGTGAAAAAAGGGGCCATGGGGAATTGTAATGACAATAGAGAAGTGTGATGAAAATCGTCAGCGATCATAGTGATTAAAGTGGTCATTGAGAATTGTGATGAAAAGCGACATAGAGCATTGTGATGACAAAGGTCATGGAGAACTGTGATGACCAGGGTCATGTAACATTGCGATGACACGGTCATGGAACATTGTGATGACAAGAATTCTGGAGCATTCTGATGACAAGGGCGAAGGAGCATTGTGATGACACGGTCATGGAACATTGTGATGACAAGAATTCTGGAGCATTGTGATGACAAGAATTCTGGAGCATTGTGATGACAAGAATTCTGGAGCATTCTGATGACAAGGGCCATAGAGCATTGTGATGACACGGTCATGGAATATTGTGATGAGAAGAATACTGGAGCATTGTGATGACAAGGGCCATGGAACATTGTGATGACACGGTCATGGAACATTGTGATGAGAAGAATTCTGGAGCATTGTGCTGACAAGGGCCATGGAGCATTGTGATGATACGGTCAAGGAACATTGTGATGACAAGAATTCTGGAGCATTATGATGACAAGGGCCATGGAGCATTGTGATGACACGGCCATGGAACATTGTGATGACAAGAATTCTGGAGCATTGTGATGACACGGTCATGTAACTTTGTGATGAGAAGAGTTCTGGAGCATTGTGATGACAAGGGCCATGGAGCATTGTGATGACACGGTCATGGAACATTGTGATGACAGTGTTCATGGAGCATTGTGATGAAAGGGGCCATGGAGCGTTGAGATGAGAAGCATCATGAGGCATGGTGATGAGAGTGGTCATGGAGCATTGTGATGAAAGGGGCCATGGAGCGTTGAGATGAGAAGCATCATGAGGCATGGTGATGACAGTGGTCATGGAGCATTGTGATGAAAGAGATCATGGAGCAATATGAAAACAGGGGCCATGGAGCATTGTGATGACAGGGGTATTGGAGCATTGTGATGGAAGTAGTCATGGATCATTTTTATGACATGTGTCCTGGAACACTGTGATGACACGGTTCATCGAGTATTGTGATGACAAGGGTCATAGCGAATTTGATGACAGGTGTCATGGGGCATTGTGATGACATTGATCATCTAGGAATTGTGATGAAAGGTATCATGGAGCACTGTGATGACTGGGGGCATGAAGCATTGTTATGAAAATTGTCCTGGATTATTGTGATGACAGCAGTCATGGAGAATTGTGATGACAGGGATTCTGCAGCATTGTGTTGACAAGGGTATGGACTATAGTGATGACAATGGTCATGGAGCAATGTGATGAAAGTTTTCATGGAACATCGTGATGAAAAGTGCCTGGGAGCATTGTGACGATAAAGGCCATGGAGCATTGTGATGAAAAGTGTCATGGGGCATTTTGAGGACATTGGCATGGAGCATTATAATAAAAAGTGTTCTGGGGCAATTTGATGAAAAGGGCATGGAGCACTGTGGTGACAGGGCCCATGGAGCATTGTGATGAAAAGGGCAGGGAACATTGTGATGACTGGGTTCATGGAGCATTGTGATGAAAGGGGCCATGGAGCATTGAGATGACAGGCGTCATGGTGCATGGTGATGACAGTGGTCATGGAGCATTGTAATGAAAGGTTTCATTGTGCACCGTGATGACAAGGGGGATGGAGTATTGTGATGAAATTAGTCCTGGAGCATTTTGATAACAAAATCCATGGAGCACTGTGATGACAGGCATCATGGAACACTGTGAAGACAGGGGTCATTGGGAATTGTAATGACAATAGAGAAATGTGATGAAAATGGTCAGCGAGCATAGTGATTAAAGTGGTCATTGAGAATTGTGATGAAAAGCGACATAGAGCATTGTGATGACAAAGGTCATGGAGAACTGTGATGACCAGGGTTATGTAGCATTGTGAAGACACGGTCATGGAACATTGTGATGACAAGAATTCTGGAGCATTGTGATGACAAGGGCCATGGAGCATTGTGATGACACAGTTTAGGAACATTGCGATGACAAGAATTTTGGAGCATTGTGATGAAAGGGCATGGAGCATTGTGATTAAAGGGGACAAGGAGCATTATGATGATATGGGCAGAGGACTTTGTCATGACACGTGTCATGGAGCATTGTGATGAAAAGTGTCATGGAACATTGGGCTGACAGGGATCCTGGAGCTTTTTGGTAAGTGAGGCCATGGAGATTTGTGATGGCAGGCGTCATGGGGCATTGTGATGACAGCAGTCTTGGAACATTGTGATGAAACGGGTCATGGAGCACTGTGATTACAGGGGCCATGGAGCATGGTGAATACAAAGGCTATGGAGCATTGAGATGACAGGGTTCATGGAGCACTCTGATGAAAGTGATCATGGATCATTGTGATGACAAGTGTCCTGGAACCTTGTGATGACACGGTTCATGGAGCATTGTGATGACAAGGACCATGGCGAATTGTGATGACAGGTGTCATGTGGCATTGTGATGAGAGTGGTCATCTAGAATTGTGATGAAAGGTATCATGGAGCACTGTGATTACAGGGGCCATGGAACATTGTGATGACAAAGGCCATGGAGCATTGTGATGACAAAGGTCATGGAGCACTGTGAAGACAGGGGCCTTGGAACATTGTGATGACAAAGGCCATGGAACATTGTGATGACAAAGGTCACGGAGCATTGTGATGAAAAATGTCATGGGGTATTTTGATGACATTGGCATGGAGCATTATGATGACAAGAGTTCTGGAGCATTTTGATGACAAGGGTATGGAGCATTGTGGTGACACGGCCCATGGAGCATTGTGATGAAAAGGGCAGGGAACATTGTGATGACTGGGTTCATGGAGTATTGTGATGAAAGGGGGCCATGGAGCATGGAGATGACAGGTGTCATGAGGCATGGTGATGACAGTGGTCATGGAGCATTGTGATGAAAGAGATCATGGAGCAATATGATAACAGGGACTATGGAGCATTGTGATGACATGTGTCCTGGAACACTGTGATGACACGGTTCATCGAGTATTGTGATGACAAGCGTCATAGCGAATTGTGATGACAAGTGTCATGGGGCATTGTGATGACATTGATCATCTAGGAATTGTGATGAAAGGTATCATGGAGCACTGTGATGACTGGGGGCATGAAGCATTGTTATGAAAATTGTCCTGGATTATTGTGATGACAGCAGTCATGGAGAATTGTGATGACAGGGATTCTGCAGCATTGTGTTGACAAGGGTATGGACTATAGTGATGACAATGGTCATGGAGCAATGTGATGAAAGTTTTCATGGAACATCGTGATGAAAAGTGCCTGGGAGCATTGTGACGATAAAGGCCATGGAGCATTGTGATGAAAAGTGTCATGGGGCATTTTGAGGACATTGGCATGGAGCATTATAATAAAAAGTGTTCTGGGGCAATTTGATGAAAAGGGCATGGAGCACTGTGGTGACAGGGCCCATGGAGCATTGTGATGAAAAGGGCAGGGAACATTGTGATGACTGGGTTCATGGAGCATTGTGATGAAAGGGGCCATGGAGCATTGAGATGACAGGCGTCATGGTGCATGGTGATGACAGTGGTCATGGAGCATTGTAATGAAAGGTTTCATTGTGCACCGTGATGACAAGGGGGATGGAGTATTGTGATGAAATTAGTCCTGGAGCATTGTGATAACAAAATCCATGGAGCACTGTGATGACAGGCATCATGGAACATTGTGAAGACAGGGGTCATTGGGAATTGTAATGACAATAGAGAAATGTGATGAAAATGGTCAGCGAGCATAGTGATTAAAGTGGTCATTGAGAATTGTGATGAAAAGCGACATAGAGCATTGTGATGACAAAGGTCATGGAGAACTGTGATGACCAGGGTTATGTAGCATTGTGAAGACACGGTCATGGAACATTGTGATGACAAGAATTCTGGAGCATTGTGATGACAAGGGCCATGGAGCATTGTGATGACACAGTTTAGGAACATTGCGATGACAAGAATTTTGGAGCATTGTGATGAAAGGGCATGGAGCATTGTGATTAAAGGGGACAAGGAGCATTATGATGATATGGGCAGAGGACTTTGTCATGACACGTGTCATGGAGCATTGTGATGAAAAGTGTCATGGAACATTGGGCTGACAGGGATCCTGGAGCTTTTTGGTAAGTGAGGCCATGGAGATTTGTGATGGCAGGCGTCATGGGGCATTGTGATGACAGCAGTCTTGGAACATTGTGATGAAACGGGTCATGGAGCACTGTGATTACAGGGGCCATGGAGCATGGTGAATACAAAGGCTATGGAGCATTGAGATGACAGGGTTCATGGAGCACTCTGATGAAAGTGATCATGGATCATTGTGATGACAAGTGTCCTGGAACCTTGTGATGACACGGTTCATGGAGCATTGTGATGACAAGGACCATGGCGAATTGTGATGACAGGTGTCATGTGGCATTGTGATGAGAGTGGTCATCTAGAATTGTGATGAAAGGTATCATGGAGCACTGTGATTACAGGGGCCATGGAACATTGTGATGACAAAGGCCATGGAGCATTGTGATGACAAAGGTCATGGAGCACTGTGAAGACAGGGGCCTTGGAACATTGTGATGACAAAGGCCATGGAACATTGTGATGACAAAGGTCACGGAGCATTGTGATGAAAAATGTCATGGGGTATTTTGATGACATTGGCATGGAGCATTATGATGACAAGAGTTCTGGAGCATTTTGATGACAAGGGTATGGAGCATTGTGGTGACACGGCCCATGGAGCATTGTGATGAAAAGGGCAGGGAACATTGTGATGACTGGGTTCATGGAGTATTGTGATGAAAGGGGGCCATGGAGCATGGAGATGACAGGTGTCATGAGGCATGGTGATGACAGTGGTCATGGAGCATTGTGATGAAAGAGATCATGGAGCAATATGATAACAGGGACTATGGAGCATTGTGATGACATGTGTCCTGGAACACTGTGATGACACGGTTCATCGAGTATTGTGATGACAAGCGTCATAGCGAATTGTGATGACAAGTGTCATGGGGCATTGTGATGACATTGATCATCTAGGAATTGTGATGAAAGGTATCATGGAGCACTGTGATGACTGGGGGCATGAAGCATTGTTATGAAAATTGTCCTGGATTATTGTGATGACAGCAGTCATGGAGAATTGTGATGACAGGGATTCTGCAGCATTGTGTTGACAAGGGTATGGACTATAGTGATGACAATGGTCATGGAGCAATGTGATGAAAGTTTTCATGGAACATCGTGATGAAAAGTGCCTGGGAGCATTGTGACGATAAAGGCCATGGAGCATTGTGATGAAAAGTGTCATGGGGCATTTTGAGGACATTGGCATGGAGCATTATAATAAAAAGTGTTCTGGGGCAATTTGATGAAAAGGGCATGGAGCACTGTGGTGACAGGGCCCATGGAGCATTGTGATGAAAAGGGCAGGGAACATTGTGATGACTGGGTTCATGGAGCATTGTGATGAAAGGGGCCATGGAGCATTGAGATGACAGGCGTCATGGTGCATGGTGATGACAGTGGTCATGGAGCATTGTAATGAAAGGTTTCATTGTGCACCGTGATGACAAGGGGGATGGAGTATTGTGATGAAATTAGTCCTGGAGCATTTTGATAACAAAATCCATGGAGCACTGTGATGACAGGCATCATGGAACACTGTGAAGACAGGGGTCATTGGGAATTGTAATGACAATAGAGAAATGTGATGAAAATGGTCAGCGAGCATAGTGATTAAAGTGGTCATTGAGAATTGTGATGAAAAGCGACATAGAGCATTGTCATGACAAAGGTCATGGAGAACTGTGATGACCAGGGTTATGTAGCATTGTGAAGACACGGTCATGGAACATTGTGATGACAAGAATTCTGGAGCATTGTGATGACAAGGGCCATGGAGCATTGTGATGACACAGTTTAGGAACATTGCGATGACAAGAATTTTGGAGCATTGTGATGAAAGGGCATGGAGCATTGTGATTAAAGGGGACAAGGAGCATTATGATGATATGGGCAGAGGACTTTGTCATGACACGTGTCATGGAGCATTGTGATGAAAAGTGTCATGGAACATTGGGCTGACAGGGATCCTGGAGCTTTTTGGTAAGTGAGGCCATGGAGATTTGTGATGGCAGGCGTCATGGGGCATTGTGATGACAGCAGTCTTGGAACATTGTGATGAAACGGGTCATGGAGCACTGTGATTACAGGGGCCATGGAGCATGGTGAATACAAAGGCTATGGAGCATTGAGATGACAGGGTTCATGGAGCACTCTGATGAAAGTGATCATGGATCATTGTGATGACAAGTGTCCTGGAACCTTGTGATGACACGGTTCATGGAGCATTGTGATGACAAGGACCATGGCGAATTGTGATGACAGGTGTCATGTGGCATTGTGATGAGAGTGGTCATCTAGAATTGTGATGAAAGGTATCATGGAGCACTGTGATTACAGGGGCCATGGAACATTGTGATGACAAAGGCCATGGAGCATTGTGATGACAAAGGTCATGGAGCACTGTGAAGACAGGGGCCTTGGAACATTGTGATGACAAAGGCCATGGAACATTGTGATGACAAAGGTCACGGAGCATTGTGATGAAAAATGTCATGGGGTATTTTGATGACATTGGCATGGAGCATTATGATGACAAGAGTTCTGGAGCATTTTGATGACAAGGGTATGGAGCATTGTGGTGACACGGCCCATGGAGCATTGTGATGAAAAGGGCAGGGAACATTGTGATGACTGGGTTCATGGAGTATTGTGATGAAAGGGGGCCATGGAGCATGGAGATGACAGGTGTCATGAGGCATGGTGATGACAGTGGTCATGGAGCATTGTGATGAAAGAGATCATGGAGCAATATGATAACAGGGACTATGGAGCATTGTGATGACATGTGTCCTGGAACACTGTGATGACACGGTTCATCGAGTATTGTGATGACAAGCGTCATAGCGAATTGTGATGACAAGTGTCATGGGGCATTGTGATGACATTGATCATCTAGGAATTGTGATGAAAGGTATCATGGAGCACTGTGATGACTGGGGGCATGAAGCATTGTTATGAAAATTGTCCTGGATTATTGTGATGACAGCAGTCATGGAGAATTGTGATGACAGGGATTCTGCAGCATTGTGTTGACAAGGGTATGGACTATAGTGATGACAATGGTCATGGAGCAATGTGATGAAAGTTTTCATGGAACATCGTGATGAAAAGTGCCTGGGAGCATTGTGACGATAAAGGCCATGGAGCATTGTGATGAAAAGTGTCATGGGGCATTTTGAGGACATTGGCATGGAGCATTATAATAAAAAGTGTTCTGGGGCAATTTGATGAAAAGGGCATGGAGCACTGTGGTGACAGGGCCCATGGAGCATTGTGATGAAAAGGGCAGGGAACATTGTGATGACTGGGTTCATGGAGCATTGTGATGAAAGGGGCCATGGAGCATTGAGATGACAGGCGTCATGGTGCATGGTGATGACAGTGGTCATGGAGCATTGTAATGAAAGGTTTCATTGTGCACCGTGATGACAAGGGGGATGGAGTATTGTGATGAAATTAGTCCTGGAGCATTGTGATAACAAAATCCATGGAGCACTGTGATGACAGGCATCATGGAACATTGTGAAGACAGGGGTCATTGGGAATTGTAATGACAATAGAGAAATGTGATGAAAATGGTCAGCGAGCATAGTGATTAAAGTGGTCATTGAGAATTGTGATGAAAAGCGACATAGAGCATTGTGATGACAAAGGTCATGGAGAACTGTGATGACCAGGGTTATGTAGCATTGTGAAGACACGGTCATGGAACATTGTGATGACAAGAATTCTGGAGCATTGTGATGACAAGGGCCATGGAGCATTGTGATGACACAGTTTAGGAACATTGCGATGACAAGAATTTTGGAGCATTGTGATGAAAGGGCATGGAGCATTGTGATTAAAGGGGACAAGGAGCATTATGATGATATGGGCAGAGGACTTTGTCATGACACGTGTCATGGAGCATTGTGATGAAAAGTGTCATGGAACATTGGGCTGACAGGGATCCTGGAGCTTTTTGGTAAGTGAGGCCATGGAGATTTGTGATGGCAGGCGTCATGGGGCATTGTGATGACAGCAGTCTTGGAACATTGTGATGAAACGGGTCATGGAGCACTGTGATTACAGGGGCCATGGAGCATGGTGAATACAAAGGCTATGGAGCATTGAGATGACAGGGTTCATGGAGCACTCTGATGAAAGTGATCATGGATCATTGTGATGACAAGTGTCCTGGAACCTTGTGATGACACGGTTCATGGAGCATTGTGATGACAAGGACCATGGCGAATTGTGATGACAGGTGTCATGTGGCATTGTGATGAGAGTGGTCATCTAGAATTGTGATGAAAGGTATCATGGAGCACTGTGATTACAGGGGCCATGGAACATTGTGATGACAAAGGCCATGGAGCATTGTGATGACAAAGGTCATGGAGCACTGTGAAGACAGGGGCCTTGGAACATTGTGATGACAAAGGCCATGGAACATTGTGATGACAAAGGTCACGGAGCATTGTGATGAAAAATGTCATGGGGTATTTTGATGACATTGGCATGGAGCATTATGATGACAAGAGTTCTGGAGCATTTTGATGACAAGGGTATGGAGCACTGTGATGACAGGGCCCATGGAGCATTGTGATGAAAAGGGCAGGGAACATTGTGATGACTGGGTTCATGGAGCATTGTGATGAAAAGTGTCATGGAACATTGTGCTGAGCGGGATCCTGGAGCTTTTTGGTAAGAGAGGCCATGGAGATTTGTGACGGCAGGCGTCATGGGGCTTTGTGATGACAGCGGTCCTGGAGCATTGTGTTGAAAGGGGTCATGGATCACTGTGATTACAGGGGCCATGGAGCATTGTGAATACAAAGGCTATGGAACATTGAGATGACAGGGTTCATGGAGCACTGTCATGAAAGTGATCTTGGATTATTGTGATGACAAATGTCCTGGAACCTTGTGATGACACGGTTCTTGGAGCATTGTGATGAAACTAGTCCTGGAGCATTGTTATAACAAAAGCCATGGAGCATTGTGATGACAGGCATCATGGAGCATTGTGAAAAAAGGGGCCATGGGGAATTGTAATGACAATAGAGAAGTGTGATGAAAATCGTCAGCGATCATAGTGATTAAAGTGGTCATTGAGAATTGTGATGAAAAGCGACATAGAGCATTGTGATGACAAAGGTCATGGAGAACTGTGATGACCAGGGTCATGTAACATTGCGATGACACGGTCATGGAACATTGTGATGACAAGAATTCTGGAGCATTCTGATGACAAGGGCGAAGGAGCATTGTGATGACACGGTCATGGAACATTGTGATGACAAGAATTCTGGAGCATTGTGATGACAAGAATTCTGGAGCATTGTGATGACAAGAATTCTGGAGCATTCTGATGACAAGGGCCATAGAGCATTGTGATGACACGGTCATGGAATATTGTGATGAGAAGAATACTGGAGCATTGTGATGACAAGGGCCATGGAACATTGTGATGACACGGTCATGGAACATTGTGATGAGAAGAATTCTGGAGCATTGTGCTGACAAGGGCCATGGAGCATTGTGATGATACGGTCAAGGAACATTGTGATGACAAGAATTCTGGAGCATTATGATGACAAGGGCCATGGAGCATTGTGATGACACGGCCATGGAACATTGTGATGACAAGAATTCTGGAGCATTGTGATGACACGGTCATGTAACTTTGTGATGAGAAGAGTTCTGGAGCATTGTGATGACAAGGGCCATGGAGCATTGTGATGACACGGTCATGGAACATTGTGATGACAGTGTTCATGGAGCATTGTGATGAAAGGGGCCATGGAGCGTTGAGATGAGAAGCATCATGAGGCATGGTGATGAGAGTGGTCATGGAGCATTGTGATGAAAGGGGCCATGGAGCGTTGAGATGAGAAGCATCATGAGGCATGGTGATGACAGTGGTCATGGAGCATTGTGATGAAAGAGATCATGGAGCAATATGAAAACAGGGGCCATGGAGCATTGTGATGACAGGGGTATTGGAGCATTGTGATGGAAGTAGTCATGGATCATTTTTATGACATGTGTCCTGGAACACTGTGATGACACGGTTCATCGAGTATTGTGATGACAAGGGTCATAGCGAATTTGATGACAGGTGTCATGGGGCATTGTGATGACATTGATCATCTAGGAATTGTGATGAAAGGTATCATGGAGCACTGTGATGACTGGGGGCATGAAGCATTGTTATGAAAATTGTCCTGGATTATTGTGATGACAGCAGTCATGGAGAATTGTGATGACAGGGATTCTGCAGCATTGTGTTGACAAGGGTATGGACTATTGTGATGACAATAGTCATGGAGCAAGGTGATGAAAATTTTCATGGAACATCGTGATGAAAAGTGCCTGGGAGCATTGTGATGATAAAGGACATGGAGCATTGTGATGACAAGTGTCATGGAGCATTGTAATGAAAGGTTTCATTGTGCACCGTGATGACAAGGGGTATGGAGTATTGTGATGAAATTAGTCCTGGAGCATTGTGATAACAAAATCCATGGAGCATTGTGATGACAGGCATCATGGAACATTGTGAAGACAGGGGTCATTGGGAATTGTAATGACAATAGAGAAATGTGATGAAAATGGTCAGCGAGCATAGTGATTAAAGTGGTCATTGAGAATTGTGATGAAAAGCGACATAGAGCATTGTCATGACAAAGGTCATGGAGAACTGTGATGACCAGGGTTATGTTGCATTGTGAAGACACGGTCATGGAACATTGTGATGACAAGAATTCTGGAGCATTGTGATGACAAGGGCCATGGAGCATTGTGATGACACAGTTTAGGAACATTGCGATGACAAGAATTTTGGAGCATTGTGATGAAAGGGCATGGAGCATTGTGATTAAAGGGGACAAGGAGCATTATGATGATATGGGCAGAGAACTTTGTCATGACACGTGTCATGGAGCATTGTGATGAAAAGTGTCATGGAACATTGGGCTGACAGGGATCCTGGAGCTTTTTGGTAAGTGAGGCCATGGAGATTTGTGATGGCAGGCGTCATGGGGCATTGTGATGACAGCAGTCTTGGAACATTGTGATGAAACGGGTCATGGAGCACTGTGATTACAGGGGCCATGGAGCATGGTGAATACAAAGGCTATGGAGCATTGAGATGACAGGGTTCATGGAGCACTCTGATGAAAGTGATCATGGATCATTGTGATGACAAGTGTCCTGGAACCTTGTGATGACACGGTTCATGGAGCATTGTGATGACAAGGACCATGGCGAATTGTGATGACAGGTGTCATGTGGCATTGTGATGAGAGTGGTCATCTAGAATTGTGATGAAAGGTATCATGGAGCACTGTGATTACAGGGGCCATGGAACATTGTGATGACAAAGGCCATGGAGCATTGTGATGACAAAGGTCATGGAGCACTGTGAAGACAGGGGCCTTGGAACATTGTGATGACAAAGGCCATGGAACATTGTGATGACAAAGGTCACGGAGCATTGTGATGAAAAATGTCATGGGGTATTTTGATGACATTGGCATGGAGCATTATGATGACAAGAGTTCTGGAGCATTTTGATGACAAGGGTATGGAGCATTGTGGTGACACGGCCCATGGAGCATTGTGATGAAAAGGGCAGGGAACATTGTGATGACTGGGTTCATGGAGTATTGTGATGAAAGGGGGCCATGGAGCATGGAGATGACAGGTGTCATGAGGCATGGTGATGACAGTGGTCATGGAGCATTGTAATGAAAGGTTTCATTGTGCACCGTGATGACAAGGGGGATGGAGTATTGTGATGAAATTAGTCCTGGAGCATTTTGATAACAAAATCCATGGAGCACTGTGATGACAGGCATCATGGAACATTGTGAAGACAGGGGTCATTGGGAATTGTAATGACAATAGAGAAATGTGATGAAAATGGTCAGCGAGCATAGTGATTAAAGTGGTCATTGAGAATTGTGATGAAAAGCGACATAGAGCATTGTGATGACAAAGGTCATGGAGAACTGTGATGACCAGGGTTATGTAGCATTGTGAAGACACGGTCATGGAACATTGTGATGACAAGAATTCTGGAGCATTGTGATGACAAGGGCCATGGAGCATTGTGATGACACAGTTTAGGAACATTGCGATGACAAGAATTTTGGAGCATTGTGATGAAAGGGCATGGAGCATTGTGATTAAAGGGGACAAGGAGCATTATGATGATATGGGCAGAGGACTTTGTCATGACACGTGTCATGGAGCATTGTGATGAAAAGTGTCATGGAACATTGGGCTGACAGGGATCCTGGAGCTTTTTGGTAAGTGAGGCCATGGAGATTTGTGATGGCAGGCGTCATGGGGCATTGTGATGACAGCAGTCTTGGAACATTGTGATGAAACGGGTCATGGAGCACTGTGATTACAGGGGCCATGGAGCATGGTGAATACAAAGGCTATGGAGCATTGAGATGACAGGGTTCATGGAGCACTCTGATGAAAGTGATCATGGATCATTGTGATGACAAGTGTCCTGGAACCTTGTGATGACACGGTTCATGGAGCATTGTGATGACAAGGACCATGGCGAATTGTGATGACAGGTGTCATGTGGCATTGTGATGAGAGTGGTCATCTAGAATTGTGATGAAAGGTATCATGGAGCACTGTGATTACAGGGGCCATGGAACATTGTGATGACAAAGGCCATGGAGCATTGTGATGACAAAGGTCATGGAGCACTGTGAAGACAGGGGCCTTGGAACATTGTGATGACAAAGGCCATGGAACATTGTGATGACAAAGGTCACGGAGCATTGTGATGAAAAATGTCATGGGGTATTTTGATGACATTGGCATGGAGCATTATGATGACAAGAGTTCTGGAGCATTTTGATGACAAGGGTATGGAGCATTGTGGTGACACGGCCCATGGAGCATTGTGATGAAAAGGGCAGGGAACATTGTGATGACTGGGTTCATGGAGTATTGTGATGAAAGGGGGCCATGGAGCATGGAGATGACAGGTGTCATGAGGCATGGTGATGACAGTGGTCATGGAGCATTGTGATGAAAGAGATCATGGAGCAATATGATAACAGGGACTATGGAGCATTGTGATGACATGTGTCCTGGAACACTGTGATGACACGGTTCATCGAGTATTGTGATGACAAGCGTCATAGCGAATTGTGATGACAAGTGTCATGGGGCATTGTGATGACATTGATCATCTAGGAATTGTGATGAAAGGTATCATGGAGCACTGTGATGACTGGGGGCATGAAGCATTGTTATGAAAATTGTCCTGGATTATTGTGATGACAGCAGTCATGGAGAATTGTGATGACAGGGATTCTGCAGCATTGTGTTGACAAGGGTATGGACTATAGTGATGACAATGGTCATGGAGCAATGTGATGAAAGTTTTCATGGAACATCGTGATGAAAAGTGCCTGGGAGCATTGTGACGATAAAGGCCATGGAGCATTGTGATGAAAAGTGTCATGGGGCATTTTGAGGACATTGGCATGGAGCATTATAATAAAAAGTGTTCTGGGGCAATTTGATGAAAAGGGCATGGAGCACTGTGGTGACAGGGCCCATGGAGCATTGTGATGAAAAGGGCAGGGAACATTGTGATGACTGGGTTCATGGAGCATTGTGATGAAAGGGGCCATGGAGCATTGAGATGACAGGCGTCATGGTGCATGGTGATGACAGTGGTCATGGAGCATTGTAATGAAAGGTTTCATTGTGCACCGTGATGACAAGGGGGATGGAGTATTGTGATGAAATTAGTCCTGGAGCATTTTGATAACAAAATCCATGGAGCACTGTGATGACAGGCATCATGGAACATTGTGAAGACAGGGGTCATTGGGAATTGTAATGACAATAGAGAAATGTGATGAAAATGGTCAGCGAGCATAGTGATTAAAGTGGTCATTGAGAATTGTGATGAAAAGCGACATAGAGCATTGTCATGACAAAGGTCATGGAGAACTGTGATGACCAGGGTTATGTAGCATTGTGAAGACACGGTCATGGAACATTGTGATGACAAGAATTCTGGAGCATTGTGATGACAAGGGCCATGGAGCATTGTGATGACACAGTTTAGGAACATTGCGATGACAAGAATTTTGGAGCATTGTGATGAAAGGGCATGGAGCATTGTGATTAAAGGGGACAAGGAGCATTATGATGATATGGGCAGAGGACTTTGTCATGACACGTGTCATGGAGCATTGTGATGAAAAGTGTCATGGAACATTGGGCTGACAGGGATCCTGGAGCTTTTTGGTAAGTGAGGCCATGGAGATTTGTGATGGCAGGCGTCATGGGGCATTGTGATGACAGCAGTCTTGGAACATTGTGATGAAACGGGTCATGGAGCACTGTGATTACAGGGGCCATGGAGCATGGTGAATACAAAGGCTATGGAGCATTGAGATGACAGGGTTCATGGAGCACTCTGATGAAAGTGATCATGGATCATTGTGATGACAAGTGTCCTGGAACCTTGTGATGACACGGTTCATGGAGCATTGTGATGACAAGGACCATGGCGAATTGTGATGACAGGTGTCATGTGGCATTGTGATGAGAGTGGTCATCTAGAATTGTGATGAAAGGTATCATGGAGCACTGTGATTACAGGGGCCATGGAACATTGTGATGACAAAGGCCATGGAGCATTGTGATGACAAAGGTCATGGAGCACTGTGAAGACAGGGGCCTTGGAACATTGTGATGACAAAGGCCATGGAACATTGTGATGACAAAGGTCACGGAGCATTGTGATGAAAAATGTCATGGGGTATTTTGATGACATTGGCATGGAGCATTATGATGACAAGAGTTCTGGAGCATTTTGATGACAAGGGTATGGAGCACTGTGATGACAGGGCCCATGGAGCATTGTGATGAAAAGGGCAGGGAACATTGTGATGACTGGGTTCATGGAGCATTGTGATGAAAAGTGTCATGGAACATTGTGCTGAGCGGGATCCTGGAGCTTTTTGGTAAGAGAGGCCATGGAGATTTGTGACGGCAGGCGTCATGGGGCTTTGTGATGACAGCGGTCCTGGAGCATTGTGTTGAAAGGGGTCATGGATCACTGTGATTACAGGGGCCATGGAGCATTGTGAATACAAAGGCTATGGAACATTGAGATGACAGGGTTCATGGAGCACTGTCATGAAAGTGATCTTGGATTATTGTGATGACAAATGTCCTGGAACCTTGTGATGACACGGTTCTTGGAGCATTGTGATGAAACTAGTCCTGGAGCATTGTTATAACAAAAGCCATGGAGCATTGTGATGACAGGCATCATGGAGCATTGTGAAAAAAGGGGCCATGGGGAATTGTAATGACAATAGAGAAGTGTGATGAAAATCGTCAGCGATCATAGTGATTAAAGTGGTCATTGAGAATTGTGATGAAAAGCGACATAGAGCATTGTGATGACAAAGGTCATGGAGAACTGTGATGACCAGGGTCATGTAACATTGCGATGACACGGTCATGGAACATTGTGATGACAAGAATTCTGGAGCATTCTGATGACAAGGGCGAAGGAGCATTGTGATGACACGGTCATGGAACATTGTGATGACAAGAATTCTGGAGCATTGTGATGACAAGAATTCTGGAGCATTGTGATGACAAGAATTCTGGAGCATTCTGATGACAAGGGCCATAGAGCATTGTGATGACACGGTCATGGAATATTGTGATGAGAAGAATACTGGAGCATTGTGATGACAAGGGCCATGGAACATTGTGATGACACGGTCATGGAACATTGTGATGAGAAGAATTCTGGAGCATTGTGCTGACAAGGGCCATGGAGCATTGTGATGATACGGTCAAGGAACATTGTGATGACAAGAATTCTGGAGCATTATGATGACAAGGGCCATGGAGCATTGTGATGACACGGCCATGGAACATTGTGATGACAAGAATTCTGGAGCATTGTGATGACACGGTCATGTAACTTTGTGATGAGAAGAGTTCTGGAGCATTGTGATGACAAGGGCCATGGAGCATTGTGATGACACGGTCATGGAACATTGTGATGACAGTGTTCATGGAGCATTGTGATGAAAGGGGCCATGGAGCGTTGAGATGAGAAGCATCATGAGGCATGGTGATGAGAGTGGTCATGGAGCATTGTGATGAAAGGGGCCATGGAGCGTTGAGATGAGAAGCATCATGAGGCATGGTGATGACAGTGGTCATGGAGCATTGTGATGAAAGAGATCATGGAGCAATATGAAAACAGGGGCCATGGAGCATTGTGATGACAGGGGTATTGGAGCATTGTGATGGAAGTAGTCATGGATCATTTTTATGACATGTGTCCTGGAACACTGTGATGACACGGTTCATCGAGTATTGTGATGACAAGGGTCATAGCGAATTTGATGACAGGTGTCATGGGGCATTGTGATGACATTGATCATCTAGGAATTGTGATGAAAGGTATCATGGAGCACTGTGATGACTGGGGGCATGAAGCATTGTTATGAAAATTGTCCTGGATTATTGTGATGACAGCAGTCATGGAGAATTGTGATGACAGGGATTCTGCAGCATTGTGTTGACAAGGGTATGGACTATTGTGATGACAATAGTCATGGAGCAGGGTGATGAAAATTTTCATGGAACATCGTGATGAAAAGTGCCTGGGAGCATTGTGATGATAAAGGACATGGAGCATTGTGATGACAAGTGTCATGGAGCATTGTAATGAAAGGTTTCATTGTGCACCGTGATGACAAGGGGTATGGAGTATTGTGATGAAATTATTCCTGGAGCATTGTGATAACAAAATCCATGGAGCATTGTGATGACAGGCATCATGGAACATTGTGAAGACAGGGGTCATTGGGAATTGTAATGACAATAGAGAAATGTGATGAAAATGGTCAGCGAGCATAGTGATTAAAGTGGTCATTGAGAATTGTGATGAAAAGCGACATAGAGCATTGTCATGACAAAGGTCATGGAGAACTGTGATGACCAGGGTTATGTTGCATTGTGAAGACACGGTCATGGAACATTGTGATGACAAGAATTCTGGAGCATTGTGATGACAAGGGCCATGGAGCATTGTGATGACACAGTTTAGGAACATTGCGATGACAAGAATTTTGGAGCATTGTGATGAAAGGGCATGGAGCATTGTGATTAAAGGGGACAAGGAGCATTATGATGATATGGGCAGAGGACTTTGTCATGACACGTGTCATGGAGCATTGTGATGAAAAGTGTCATGGAACATTGGGCTGACAGGGATCCTGGAGCTTTTTGGTAAGTGAGGCCATGGAGATTTGTGATGGCAGGCGTCATGGGGCATTGTGATGACAGCAGTCTTGGAACATTGTGATGAAACGGGTCATGGAGCACTGTGATTACAGGGGCCATGGAGCATGGTGAATACAAAGGCTATGGAGCATTGAGATGACAGGGTTCATGGAGCACTCTGATGAAAGTGATCATGGATCATTGTGATGACAAGTGTCCTGGAACCTTGTGATGACACGGTTCATGGAGCATTGTGATGACAAGGACCATGGCGAATTGTGATGACAGGTGTCATGTGGCATTGTGATGAGAGTGGTCATCTAGAATTGTGATGAAAGGTATCATGGAGCACTGTGATTACAGGGGCCATGGAACATTGTGATGACAAAGGCCATGGAGCATTGTGATGACAAAGGTCATGGAGCACTGTGAAGACAGGGGCCTTGGAACATTGTGATGACAAAGGCCATGGAACATTGTGATGACAAAGGTCACGGAGCATTGTGATGAAAAATGTCATGGGGTATTTTGATGACATTGGCATGGAGCATTATGATGACAAGAGTTCTGGAGCATTTTGATGACAAGGGTATGGAGCATTGTGGTGACATGGCCCATGGAGCATTGTGATGAAAAGGGCAGGGAACATTGTGATGACTGGGTTCATGGAGTATTGTGATGAAAGGGGGCCATGGAGCATGGAGATGACAGGTGTCATGAGGCATGGTGATGACAGTGGTCATGGAGCATTGTAATGAAAGGTTTCATTGTGCACCGTGATGACAAGGGGGATGGAGTATTGTGATGAAATTAGTCCTGGAGCATTTTGATAACAAAATCCATGGAGCACTGTGATGACAGGCATCATGGAACATTGTGAAGACAGGGGTCATTGGGAATTGTAATGACAATAGAGAAATGTGATGAAAATGGTCAGCGAGCATAGTGATTAAAGTGGTCATTGAGAATTGTGATGAAAAGCGACATAGAGCATTGTGATGACAAAGGTCATGGAGAACTGTGATGACCAGGGTTATGTAGCATTGTGAAGACACGGTCATGGAACATTGTGATGACAAGAATTCTGGAGCATTGTGATGACAAGGGCCATGGAGCATTGTGATGACACAGTTTAGGAACATTGCGATGACAAGAATTTTGGAGCATTGTGATGAAAGGGCATGGAGCATTGTGATTAAAGGGGACAAGGAGCATTATGATGATATGGGCAGAGGACTTTGTCATGACACGTGTCATGGAGCATTGTGATGAAAAGTGTCATGGAACATTGGGCTGACAGGGATCCTGGAGCTTTTTGGTAAGTGAGGCCATGGAGATTTGTGATGGCAGGCGTCATGGGGCATTGTGATGACAGCAGTCTTGGAACATTGTGATGAAACGGGTCATGGAGCACTGTGATTACAGGGGCCATGGAGCATGGTGAATACAAAGGCTATGGAGCATTGAGATGACAGGGTTCATGGAGCACTCTGATGAAAGTGATCATGGATCATTGTGATGACAAGTGTCCTGGAACCTTGTGATGACACGGTTCATGGAGCATTGTGATGACAAGGACCATGGCGAATTGTGATGACAGGTGTCATGTGGCATTGTGATGAGAGTGGTCATCTAGAATTGTGATGAAAGGTATCATGGAGCACTGTGATTACAGGGGCCATGGAACATTGTGATGACAAAGGCCATGGAGCATTGTGATGACAAAGGTCATGGAGCACTGTGAAGACAGGGGCCTTGGAACATTGTGATGACAAAGGCCATGGAACATTGTGATGACAAAGGTCACGGAGCATTGTGATGATAAATGTCATGGGGTATTTTGATGATATTGACATGGAGCATTATGATGACAAAAGTTCTGGAGCATTTTGATGACAAGGGTATGGAGCACTGTGATGACAGGGCCCATGGAGCATTGTGATGAAAAGGGCAGGGAACATTGTGATGACTGGGTTCATGGAGCATTGTGATGAAAAGTGTCATGGAACATTGTGCTGAGCGGGATCCTGGAGCTTTTTGGTAAGAGAGGCCATGGAGATTTGTGACGGCAGGCGTCATGGGGCTTTGTGATGACAGCGGTCCTGGAGCATTGTGTTGAAAGGGGTCATGGATCACTGTGATTACAGGGGCCATGGAGCATTGTGAATACAAAGGCTATGGAACATTGAGATGACAGGGTTCATGGAGCACTGTCATGAAAGTGATCTTGGATTATTGTGATGACAAATGTCCTGGAACCTTGTGATGACACGGTTCTTGGAGCATTGTGATGAAACTAGTCCTGGAG
The DNA here is from genome assembly GCF_949987535.1 of Balaenoptera acutorostrata. Taxonomy (NCBI): domain Eukaryota; kingdom Metazoa; phylum Chordata; class Mammalia; order Artiodactyla; family Balaenopteridae; genus Balaenoptera; species Balaenoptera acutorostrata. The sequence continues at coordinate 18,666,611 of NC_080067.1, forward strand.
CATTGTTATAACAAAAGCCATGGAGCATTGTGATGACAGGCATCATGGAGCATTGTGAAAAAAGGGGCCATGGGGAATTGTAATGACAATAGAGAAGTGTGATGAAAATCGTCAGCGATCATAGTGATTAAAGTGGTCATTGAGAATTGTGATGAAAAGCGACATAGAGCATTGTGATGACAAAGGTCATGGAGAACTGTGATGACCAGGGTCATGTAACATTGCGATGACACGGTCATGGAACATTGTGATGACAAGAATTCTGGAGCATTCTGATGACAAGGGCGAAGGAGCATTGTGATGACACGGTCATGGAACATTGTGATGACAAGAATTCTGGAGCATTGTGATGACAAGAATTCTGGAGCATTGTGATGACAAGAATTCTGGAGCATTCTGATGACAAGGGCCATAGAGCATTGTGATGACACGGTCATGGAATATTGTGATGAGAAGAATACTGGAGCATTGTGATGACAAGGGCCATGGAACATTGTGATGACACGGTCATGGAACATTGTGATGAGAAGAATTCTGGAGCATTGTGCTGACAAGGGCCATGGAGCATTGTGATGATACGGTCAAGGAACATTGTGATGACAAGAATTCTGGAGCATTATGATGACAAGGGCCATGGAGCATTGTGATGACACGGCCATGGAACATTGTGATGACAAGAATTCTGGAGCATTGTGATGACACGGTCATGTAACTTTGTGATGAGAAGAGTTCTGGAGCATTGTGATGACAAGGGCCATGGAGCATTGTGATGACACGGTCATGGAATATTGTGATGAGAGTGGTCATGGAGCATTGTGATGAAAGGGGCCATGGAGCGTTGAGATGAGAAGCATCATGAGGCATGGTGATGACAGTGGTCATTGAGCATTGTGATGAAAGAGATCATGGAGCAATATGAAAACAGGGGCCATGGAGCATTGTGATGACAGGGGTATTGGAGCATTGTGATGGAAGTAGTCATGGATCATTTTTATGACATGTGTCCTGGAACACTGTGATGACACGGTTCATCGAGTATTGTGATGACAAGGGTCATAGCGAATTTGATGACAGGTGTCATGGGGCATTGTGATGACATTGATCATCTAGGAATTGTGATGAAAGGTATCATGGAACACTGTGATGACTGGGGGCATGAAGCATTGTTATGAAAATTGTCCTGGATTATTGTGATGACAGCAGTCATGGAGAATTGTGATGACAGGGATTCTGCAGCATTGTGTTGACAAGGGTATGGACTATTGTGATGACAATAGTCATGGAGCAAGGTGATGAAAATTTTCATGGAACATCGTGATGAAAAGTGCCTGGGAGCATTGTGATGATAAAGGACATGGAGCATTGTGATGACAAGTGTCATGGAGCATTGTAATGAAAGGTTTCATTGTGCACCGTGATGACAAGGGGTATGGAGTATTGTGATGAAATTAGTCCTGGAGCATTGTGATAACAAAATCCATGGAGCATTGTGATGACAGGCATCATGGAACATTGTGAAGACAGGGGTCATTGGGAATTGTAATGACAATAGAGAAATGTGATGAAAATGGTCAGCGAGCATAGTGATTAAAGTGGTCATTGAGAATTGTGATGAAAAGCGACATAGAGCATTGTGATGACAAAGGTCATGGAGAACTGTGATGACCAGGGTTATGTAGCATTGTGAAGACACGGTCATGGAACATTGTGATGACAAGAATTCTGGAGCATTGTGATGACAAGGGCCATGGAGCATTGTGATGACACAGTTTAGGAACATTGCGATGACAAGAATTTTGGAGCATTGTGATGAAAGGGCATGGAGCATTGTGATTAAAGGGGACAAGGAGCATTATGATGATATGGGCAGAGAACTTTGTCATGACACGTGTCATGGAGCATTGTGATGAAAAGTGTCATGGAACATTGGGCTGACAGGGATCCTGGAGCTTTTTGGTAAGTGAGGCCATGGAGATTTGTGATGGCAGGCGTCATGGGGCATTGTGATGACAGCAGTCTTGGAACATTGTGATGAAACGGGTCATGGAGCACTGTGATTACAGGGGCCATGGAGCATGGTGAATACAAAGGCTATGGAGCATTGAGATGACAGGGTTCATGGAGCACTCTGATGAAAGTGATCATGGATCATTGTGATGACAAGTGTCCTGGAACCTTGTGATGACACGGTTCATGGAGCATTGTGATGACAAGGACCATGGCGAATTGTGATGACAGGTGTCATGTGGCATTGTGATGAGAGTGGTCATCTAGATTTGCGATGAAAGGTATCATGGAGCACTGTGATGACAGGGGCCATGGAACATTCTGATGACAAAGGCCATGGAGCATTGTGATGACAAAGGTCATGGAGCACTGTGAAGACAGGGGCCTTGGAACATTGTGATGACAAAGGCCATGGAACATTGTGATGACAAAGGTCACGGAGCATTGTGATGAAAAATGTCATGGGGTATTTTGATGACATTGGCATGGAGCATTATGATGACAAGAGTTCTGGAGCATTTTGATGACAAGGGTATGGAGCATTGTGGTGACACGGCCCATGGAGCATTGTGATGAAAAGGGCAGGGAACATTGTGATGACTGGGTTCATGGAGTATTGTGATGAAAGGGGGCCATGGAGCATGGAGATGACATGTGTCATGAGGCATGGTGATGACAGTGGTCATGGAGCATTGTGATGAAAGAGATCATGGAGCAATATGATAACAGGGACTATGGAGCATTGTGATGACATGTGTCCTGGAACACTGTGATGACACGGTTCATCAAGTATTGTGATGACAAGCGTCATAGCGAATTGTGATGACAAGTGTCATGGGGCCTTGTGATGACATTGATCATCTAGGAATTGTGATGAAAGGTATCATGGAGCACTGTGATGACTGGGGGCATGAAGCATTGTTATGAAAATTGTCCTGGATTATTGTGATGACAGCAGTCATGGAGAATTGTGATGTCAGGGCTTCTGCAGCATTGTGTTCACAAGGGTATGGAGTATAGTGATGACAATGGTCATGGTGCAATGTGATGAAAGTTTTCATGGAACATCGTGATGAAAAGTGCCTGGGAGTATTGTGACGATAAAGGCCATGGAGCATTGTGATGAAAAGTGTCATGGGGCATTTTGAGGACATTGGCATGGAGCATTATAATAAAAAGTGTTCTGGGGCAATTTGATGAAAAGGGCATGGAGCACTGTGGTGACAGGGCCCATGGAGCATTGTGATGAAAAGGGCAGGGAACATTGTGATGACTGGGTTCATGGAGCATTGTGATGAAAGGGGCCATGGAGCATTGAGATGACAGGCGTCATGGTGCATGGTGATGACAGTGGTCATGGAGCATTGTAATGAAAGGTTTCATTGTGCACCGTGATGACAAGGGGGATGGAGTATTGTGATGAAATTAGTCCTGGAGCATTTTGATAACAAAATCCATGGAGCACTGTGATGACAGGCATCATGGAACATTGTGAAGACAGGGGTCATTGGGAATTGTAATGACAATAGAGAAATGTGATGAAAATGGTCAGCGAGCATAGTGATTAAAGTGGTCATTGAGAATTGTGATGAAAAGCGACATAGAGCATTGTCATGACAAAGGTCATGGAGAACTGTGATGACCAGGGTTATGTAGCATTGTGAAGACACGGTCATGGAACATTGTGATGACAAGAATTCTGGAGCATTGTGATGACAAGGGCCATGGAGCATTGTGATGACACAGTTTAGGAACATTGCGATGACAAGAATTTTGGAGCATTGTGATGAAAGGGCATGGAGCATTGTGATTAAAGGGGACAAGGAGCATTATGATGATATGGGCAGAGAACTTTGTCATGACACGTGTCATGGAGCATTGTGATGAAAAGTGTCATGGAACATTGGGCTGACAGGGATCCTGGAGCTTTTTGGTAAGTGAGGCCATGGAGATTTGTGATGGCAGGCGTCATGGGGCATTGTGATGACAGCAGTCTTGGAACATTGTGATGAAACGGGTCATGGAGCACTGTGATTACAGGGGCCATGGAGCATGGTGAATACAAAGGCTATGGAGCATTGAGATGACAGGGTTCATGGAGCACTCTGATGAAAGTGATCATGGATCATTGTGATGACAAGTGTCCTGGAACCTTGTGATGACACGGTTCATGGAGCATTGTGATGACAAGGACCATGGCGAATTGTGATGACAGGTGTCATGTGGCATTGTGATGAGAGTGGTCATCTAGAATTGTGATGAAAGGTATCATGGAGCACTGTGATTACAGGGGCCATGGAACATTGTGATGACAAAGGCCATGGAACATTGTGATGACAAAGGTCACGGAGCATTGTGATGAAAAATGTCATGGGGTATTTTGATGACATTGGCATGGAGCATTATGATGACAAGAGTTCTGGAGCATTTTGATGACAAGGGTATGGAGCATTGTGGTGACACGGCCCATGGAGCATTGTGATGAAAAGGGCAGGGAACATTGTGATGACTGGGTTCATGGAGTATTGTGATGAAAGGGGGCCATGGAGCATGGAGATGACAGGTGTCATGAGGCATGGTGATGACAGTGGTCATGGAGCATTGTGATGAAAGAGATCATGGAGCAATATGATAACAGGGACTATGGAGCATTGTGATGACATGTGTCCTGGAACACTGTGATGACACGGTTCATCAAGTATTGTGATGACAAGCGTCATAGCGAATTGTGATGACAAGTGTCATGGGGCATTGTGATGACATTGATCATCTAGGAATTGTGATGAAAGGTATCATGGAGCACTGTGATGACTGGGGGCATGAAGCATTGTTATGAAAATTGTCCTGGATTATTGTGATGACAGCAGTCATGGAGAATTGTGATGTCAGGGCTTCTGCAGCATTGTGTTGACAAGGGTATGGACTATAGTGATGACAATGGTCATGGAGCAATGTGATGAAAGTTTTCATGGAACATCGTGATGAAAAGTGCCTGGGAGCATTGTGACGATAAAGGCCATGGAGCATTGTGATGAAAAGTGTCATGGGGCATTTTGAGGACATTGGCATGGAGCATTATAATAAAAAGTGTTCTGGGGCAATTTGATGAAAAGGGCATGGAGCACTGTGGTGACAGGGCCCATGGAGCATTGTGATGAAAAGGGCAGGGAACATTGTGATGACTGGGTTCATGGAGCATTGTGATGAAAGGGGCCATGGAGCATTGAGATGACAGGCGTCATGGTGCATGGTGATGACAGTGGTCATGGAGCATTGTAATGAAAGGTTTCATTGTGCACCGTGATGACAAGGGGGATGGAGTATTGTGATGAAATTAGTCCTGGAGCATTTTGATAACAAAATCCATGGAGCACTGTGATGACAGGCATCATGGAACATTGTGAAGACAGGGGTCATTGGGAATTGTAATGACAATAGAGAAATGTGATGAAAATGGTCAGCGAGCATAGTGATTAAAGTGGTCATTGAGAATTGTGATGAAAAGCGACATAGAGCATTGTGATGACAAAGGTCATGGAGAACTGTGATGACCAGGGTTATGTAGCATTGTGAAGACACGGTCATGGAACATTGTGATGACAAGAATTCTGGAGCATTGTGATGACAAGGGCCATGGAGCATTGTGATGACACAGTTTAGGAACATTGCGATGACAAGAATTTTGGAGCATTGTGATGAAAGGGCATGGAGCATTGTGATTAAAGGGGACAAGGAGCATTATGATGATATGGGCAGAGAACTTTGTCATGACACGTGTCATGGAGCATTGTGATGAAAAGTGTCATGGAACATTGGGCTGACAGGGATCCTGGAGCTTTTTGGTAAGTGAGGCCATGGAGATTTGTGATGGCAGGCGTCATGGGGCATTGTGATGACAGCAGTCTTGGAACATTGTGATGAAACGGGTCATGGAGCACTGTGATTACAGGGGCCATGGAGCATGGTGAATACAAAGGCTATGGAGCATTGAGATGACAGGGTTCATGGAGCACTCTGATGAAAGTGATCATGGATCATTGTGATGACAAGTGTCCTGGAACCTTGTGATGACACGGTTCATGGAGCATTGTGATGACAAGGACCATGGCGAATTGTGATGACAGGTGTCATGTGGCATTGTGATGAGAGTGGTCATCTAGAATTGTGATGAAAGGTATCATGGAGCACTGTGATTACAGGGGCCATGGAACATTGTGATGACAAAGGCCATGGAGCATTGTGATGACAAAGGTCATGGAGCACTGTGAAGACAGGGGCCTTGGAACATTGTGATGACAAAGGCCATGGAACATTGTGATGACAAAGGTCACGGAGCATTGTGATGAAAAATGTCATGGGGTATTTTGATGACATTGGCATGGAGCATTATGATGACAAGAGTTCTGGAGCATTTTGATGACAAGGGTATGGAGCATTGTGGTGACACGGCCCATGGAGCATTGTGATGAAAAGGGCAGGGAACATTGTGATGACTGGGTTCATGGAGTATTGTGATGAAAGGGGGCCATGGAGCATGGAGATGACAGGTGTCATGAGGCATGGTGAAGACAGTGGTCATGGAGCATTGTGATGAAAGAGATCATGGAGCAATATGATAACAGGGGCCATGGAGCATTGTGATGACAGGTGTATTGGAGCATTGTGATGGAAGTAGTCATGGATCATTGTGATGATATATGTCCTGGAAAACTGTGATGACACGGTTCATCGAGTATTGTGATGACAGGTGTCATAGCAACTTGTGATGACAGGTGCCATGGGGCATTGTGATGACATTGATCATCGAGGAATTGTGATAAAAGGTATCATGGAGAACTGTGATGACTGGGGGCATGAAGCATTGTTATGAAAATTGTCCTGGATTATTGTGATGACAGCAGTCATGGAGAATTGTGATGACAGGGATTATGCAGCATTGTGTTGACAAGGGTATGGACTATTGTGATTACAATGGTCATGGAGCAATGTGATGAAAGTTTTCATGGAACACCGTGATGAAAAGTGCCTAGGAGCATTGTGACGATAAAGGCCATGGAGTATTGTGATGACAAGGGTCATGGAGCATTGTAATGAAAAGTTTCATATTGCACCGTGTTGACAAGGGGGATGGAGAATTGTGATGAACCTGGTCCTGGAGCATTGTGATAACAAAAGCCATGGAGCATTGTGATGACAGGCATCATGGAGCATTGTGAAGGAAGGGGCCATGGGGTATTGTAATGACACTAGAGAAATATGTTGAAAATGGTCAGCGAGCATAGTGATTAAAGTGGTCATTGAGAATTGTGAGGAAAAGCGACATAGAGCATTGTGATGACAAAGGTCATGGAGAACTGTGATGACCGGGGTTATGTAGCATTGTGATGACACGGTCATGGAACATTGTGATGAGAAGAATTCTGGAGCATTATGATGACAAGGGCCATGGAGCATTGTGATGACACGGCCATGGAACATTGTGATGACAAGAATTCTGGAGCATTGTGATGACAATGGCCATGGAGCATTGTGATGACACGGTCATGGAACATTGTGAAGAGAAGAATTCTGGAGCATTGTCATGACAAGGGCCATGGAGCATTGTGATGACACGGCTATGGAACATTGTGATGACAAGAATTCTGGAGCATTGTGATGACAAGGGCCATGGAGCATTGTGATGACACGGTGATGGAACATTGTGATGACAGGAATTCTGGAGCATTGTGCTGAAAAGGGCCATGGAGCATTGTGATGACACGGTCCTGGAACAATGTGATGAGAAGAATTCCGGATCATTCAGATGACAAGGGCCATGGAGCATTGTGATGACACGGTCATGGAACATTGTGATGACAAGAATTCTGGAGCATTGTGCTGATGACGGCCATGGAGCATTGTGATGACACAGTCAAGGAACATTGCGATGAAAAAGATTTCTGGAGCATTGTGATGAGAGGGCATGGAGCATTGTGATTAAAGGTGACAAGGAACATTGTGATGATATGGGCAGAGAACTCTGTGATGACAGTGGTCATGCAGTATTGTGACGAAAAGTGTCATGGAACATTCTGCTGACAGCGATCATGGAGCTTTTTGGTAAGAGAGGCTATGGAGATTTGTGATGTCAGGCGTCATGGGGCATTGTATTGAGAGCGGTCTTGGAGCATTGTGAGGAAAAGGGTCATGGAACACTGTGATTACAGGGGCCATGGAGCATTGTGAATACAAAGGCTATGGAGCATTGAGATGACAGGGTTCATGGAGCACTGTGATGAATGTGATCTTGGATCATTGTGATGACAAGTGTCCTGGAACCTTGTGATGACACGGTTCATGGAGCATTGTGATGACAAGGACCATGGCGAATTGTGATGACATCTGTCATGGGGCATTGTGATGACAGTGGTCATCTAGATTTGCGATGAAAGGTATCATGGAGCACTGTGATGACAGGGGCCATGGAACATTGTGATGACAAAGGCCATGGAGCATTGTGATGACAAGTGTCATGGGGCATTTTGATGACATTGGCATGGAGCATTATGATGACAAGAGTTCTGGAGCATTTTGATGACAAGGGCATGGAGCATTGTGATGACAGGGCCCACGGAGCTTTGTGATGAAGAGGGCAGGTTACATTGTGATGACAGGGTTCATGGAGAATTGTGATGAAAGGGGCCATGAAGCATTGAGATGAGAGCCGTTATGAGGCATGGTGATGACAGTGGTCATGGAGCATTGTGATGAAAGAGATCATGGAGCAATATGATAACAGGGGCCATGGAGCATTGTGATGGAAGTAGACATGGATCATTGTGATGACATGTGTCCTGGAACACAGTGATGACACGGTTCATCGAGTATTGTGATGACAAGGGTCATAGCGAATTGTGATGACAAGTGTCATGGGGCATTGTGTGACATTGATCATCTAGGAATTGTGATGAAAGGTATCATGGATCACTGTGATGAAAATTGTCCTGGATTATTGTGATGACAGCAGTCATGGAGAATTGTGATAACAGGGATTATGCAGCAATCTGTTGACAAGGGTATGGACTATTGTGATGACAATGGTCATGGAGCAATGTGATGAAAGTATTCATGGAACATCGTGATGAAAAATGCATGGGAGCATTGTGACGATAAAGGCCATGGTGTATTGTGATGAGTAGTGTCATGGAGCATTTTAATGAAAGGTTTCATTGTGCACCATGATGACAAAGGGGATGGAGAATTGTGATGAAAATGGTCCTAGAGCATTGTGATAACAAAAGCCATGGAGCCTTGTGATGACAGGCATCATGGAGCATTGTGAAGAAAGGGGCCATGGGGTATTGTAATGACACTAGAGAAATATGATGAAAATGGTCAGCGAGCATAGTGATTAAAGAGGTCATTGAGAATTGTGATGAAAAGCGACATAGAGCATTGTGATGACAAAGGTCATGGAGAACTGTGATGACCAGGGTCATGTAGCATTGTGATGACACTGTTATGGAACATTGTGATGACAAGAATTCTGGAGCATTGTGCTGAAAAGGACCATGGAGCACTGTGATGATACGGTCAAGGAACATTGTGATGAGAAGAATTCTGGAGCATTGTGATGACAAGGGCATTGGGGCATTGTGAAGACACGGTCATGGAACATTGTGATGACAAGAATTCTGGAACATTGTAATGACAAGGGCCATGGAGCATTGTGATGACACGGTCATGGAACATTGGGATGAGAAGAATTCTGGAGCATTGTGATGACAAGGTTCATGGAGCATTGTGATGACACGGTCAAGGAACGTTGCGATGACAAGATTTCTGGAGCATTGTGATGAAAGGGCATGGAGCATTGTGATTAAAGGTGACAAGGAACATTGTGATGATATGGGCAGAGCACTCTGTGATGAGACAGGACATGGAGTATTGTGACGAAAACTGTCATGGAACATTGTGCTGACAGGGATCGTGGAGCTCTTTTTTAAGAGAGGCCATGGAGATTTGTGATGGCAGGCATCATGGGGCATTGTGTTGAGAGAGGTCTTGGAGCATTGTGATGAAATGCATCATGGAGCATTGTGATTACAGGGGCCATGGAGCATTGTGAATACAAAGGCTATGGAGCTTTGAGATGACAGGTTTCATGGAGCACTGTGATGAATGTGATCTTGGATCATTGTGATGACAAGTGTCCTGGAACCTTGTGATGACACGGTTCATGGAGCATTGTGATGACAAGGACCATGACGAATTGTGATGACATCTGTCAAGGGGCATTGTGATGACAGTGGTCATCTAGATTTGCGATGAAAGGTATCATGGAGCACTGTGATGACAGGGGCCATGGAACATTGTGATGACAAAGGCCATGGAGCATTGTGATGACAAGTGTCATGGGGCATTTTGATGACATTGGCATGGAGCATTATGATGACAAAAGTTCTGGAGCATTTTGATGACAAGGGCATGGAGCATTGTGTTGAAAGCGCCCACGGAGCTTTGTGATGAAAAGGGCAGGGTACATTGTGCTGACAGGGTTCATGGAGCATTGTGATGAAAGGGGCCATGGAGCATTGAGATGAGAGCCGTTATGAGGCATGGTGATGACAGTGGTCATGGAGCATTGTGATGAAAGAGATCATGGAGCAATATGATAACAGGGGCCATGGAGCATTGTGATGACAGGGGTATTGGAGCATTGTGATGGAAGTACACATGGATCATTGTGATGACATGTGTCCTGGAACACTGTGATGACACAGTTCATTGAGTATTGTGATGACAAGTGTCATAGCGAATTGTGATGACAAGTGTCATGGGGCATTGTGTGACATTGATCATCTAGGAATTGTGATGAAAGGTATCTTGGAGCACTGTGATGACTGGGGGCATGAAGCACTGTGATGAAAATTGTCCTGGATTATTGTGATGACAGCAGTCATGGAGAATTGTGATGACAGGGATTATGCAGCATTGTGTTGACAAGGGTATGGACTATTGTGATGACAATGGTCATGGAGCAATGTGATGAAAGTATTCATGGAACATCGTGATGAAAAGTGCACGGGAGCATTGTGACGATAAAGGCCATGGAGTATTGTGATGACTAGTGTCATGGAGCATTTTAATGAAAGGTTTCATTGTGCACCATGATGACAAAGGGGATGGAGAATTGTGATGAAACTGGTCCTGGAGCATTGTGATAACAAAAGCCATGGAGCATTGTGATGACAGGCATCATGGAGCATTGTGAAGAAAGGGGCCATGGGGTATTGTAATGACACTAGAGAAATATGATGAAAATGGTCAGCGAGCATAGTGATTAAACTGGTCATTGAGAATTGTGTGGAAAAGCGACATAGAGCATTGTGATGACAAAGGTCATGGAGAACTGTGATGACCAGGGTCATGTAGCATTGTGATGACACGGTCATGGAACACTGTGATGACAAGAATTCTGGAGCATTGTGCTGACAAGGGCCATGGACCATTGTGATGACATGGTCATGGAACATTGTGATGAGAAGAATTCTGGAGCATTGTGATGACAAGGGTCATGGAGAATTGTGATGACACGGTCATGGAACATTTTGATGACAAGAATTCTGCAGCATTGTGATGACAAGGGCCATGGATCATTGTGATGACACAGTCATGGAACGTTGTGATGAGAAGAATTCTCGATCATTGTGATGACAAGGGTCATGGAGCATTGTGATGACATGGTCAAGGAACATTGCGATGACAAGATTTCTGGAGCATTGTGATGAAAGGGCATGGAGCATTGTGATTAAAGGTGACAAGGAACATTGTGATGATATGGGCAGAGAACTCTGTGATGACAGTGGTCATGGAGTATTGTGACAAAAAGTGTCATGGAACATTTTGCTGACAAGTGCCATGGAGCATTGTGATGACACGGTTATGGAACATTGTGATGACAAGAGTTCTGGAGCATTGTGATGACAAGGGCCATGGAGCATTGTGATGACACGATCATGGAACATTGTGATGACAAGACTTCTGGAGCATTGTGATGACAATGGCCATGGAGCATTGTGATGACACAGTCATGGAACATTGTGATTAGAAGAATTCTGGAGCATTGTCATGACAAGGGCCATGGAGCATTGTGATGACACGGCCATGGAACATTGTGATGACAAGAATTCTGGAGCATTGTGATGACACGGTCATGTAACTTTGTGATGAGAAGAGTTCTGGAGCATTGTGATGACAAGGGCCATGGAGCATTGTGATGCCAGGGCCATGGAACATTGTGATGACAAGAATTCGGGAGCATTGTGATGACAATGGCCATGGAGCATTGTGATGACACGGTCATGGAACATTGTGATGACAAGAATTCTGGAGCATTGTGATGACAATGGCCATGGAACATTGTGATGATACGGTCATGGAACATGGTGATGACAAGAATTCTGGAGCATTGTGCTGACAAGGGCCATGGAGCATTGTGATGACACGGTCATTGAACATTGTGATGACAAGAATTCTGGAGCATTCTGATGACAAAGGCGATGGAGCATTGTGATGACACGTTCATGGAACATTGTGATGACAAGAATTCTGGAGCATTCTGATGAAAAGCGCTATAGAGCATTGTGATGACACGTTCATGGAATACAGTAATGACAAGAGTTCTGGAGCATTATGATTATAAGGGCCATGGAGCATTGTGATGACACGGCCATGGAACATTGTGATGACAAGAATTCTGGAGCATTGTGATGACAGTGGCCATGGAGCACTGTGTTGACACGGTCATGGAACATTGTGATGAGAAGAATTCCGGAGCATTGTGAGTACAAGGGCCATGGAGCATTGTGATGACACGGTTATGGAACATTGTGATGACAAGAATTCTGCAGCATTGTGATGACAAGGGCCATGGAGCATTGTGATGACTCGGTCATGGAACATTGTGATGACAAGAATTCTGGAGCATTGTGCTGACAAGGGCCATGGAGCTTTGTGATGACATGGTCATGGAACATTGTGATGAGAAGAATTCTGGAGCATTGTGATGACAAGGGTCATGGAGCATTGTGATGACATGGTCAAGGAACATTGCGATGACAATATTTCTGGAGCATTGTGCTGACAAGGGCCATGGACCATTGTGATGACATGGTCATGGAACATGGTGATGACAAGAATTCTGGATCATTGTGATGACAAGTGTCATGGAGCATTGTGATGACATGGTCAAGGAACATTGTGATGACAAGATTTCTGGAGCATTGTGATGAAAGGGCATGGAGCATTGTGATTAAAGGTGACAAGGAACATTGTGATGATATGGGCAGAGAACTCTGTGATGACAGTGGTCATGGAGTATTGTGACAAAAAGTGTCATGGAACATTGTGCTGACAAGGGCCATGGAGCATTGTGATGACACGATCATGTAACATTGTGATGACAAGAATTCTGGAGTATTGTGATGACAAGGGCCATGGAGCATTGTGATGACACGGTCAAGGAACATTGTGATGACAAGAATTCTGGAGCATTGTGATGACAATGGCCATGGAGCATTGTGATGACACGGTCATGGAACATTGTGATTAGAAGAATTCTGGAGCATTGTCATGACAAGGGCCATGGAGCATTGTGATGACACGATCATGGGACATTGTGATGACAAGAATTCTGGAGCATTGTGCTGACAAGGGCCATGGAGCATTGTGATGACACGGTCATGGAACATTGTGATGAGAAGAATTCTGGAGCATTGTGCTGACAAGGGCCATGGAACATTGTGATGATACGGTCATGGAACATTGTGATGACAGGAATTCTGGAGCATTCTGATGACAAGCGCCATAGAGCATTGTGATGACACGTTCATGGAATACAGTAATGACAAGAGTTCTGGAGCATTATGATTACAAGGGCCATGGAGCATTGTGATGACACGGCCATGGAACATTGTGATGACAAGAATTCTGGAGCATTGTGATGACAGTGGCCATGGAGCATTGTGTTGACACGGTCATGGAACATTGTGATGAGAAGAATTCTGGAGCATTATGATGACAAGGGCCATGGAGCATTGTGATGACACGGCCATGGAACATTGTGATGACAAGAATTCTGGAGCATTGTGATGACAATGGCCATGGAGCATTGTGATGACACGGTCCTGGAACAATGTGATGAGAAGAATTCCGGAGCATTGTGATGACAAGGGCCATGGAGCATTGTGATGACACGGTCATGGAACATTGGGATGAGAAGAATTCTGGAGCATTGTGATGACAAGGTTCATGGAGCATTGTGATGACACGGTCAAGGAACATTGCGATGACAAGATTTCTGGAGCATTGTGATGAAAGGGCATGGAGCATTGTGATTAAAGGTGACAAGGAACATTGTGATGATATGGGCAGAGAACTTTGTGATGAGACAGGACATGGAGTATTGTGACGAAAACTGTCATGGAACATTGTGCTGACAGGGATCATGGAGCTCTTTGGTAAGAGAGGCCATGGAGATTTGTGATGGCAGGCATCATGGGGCATTGTGTTGAGAGCCGTCTTGGAGCATTGTGATGAAAGGCGTCATGGAGCATTGTGATTAAAGGGGCCATGGATCATTGTGAATACAAAGGCTATGGAGCATTGAGATGACAGGGTTCATGGAGCACTGTGATGAATGTGATCTTGGATCATTGTGATGACAAGTGTCCTGGAACCTTGTGATGACACGGTTCATGGAGCATTGTGATGACAAGGACCATGGCGAATTGTGATGACATCTGTCATGGGGCATTGTGATGACAGTGGTCATCTAGATTTGCAATGAAAGGTATCATCGAGCACTGTGATGACAGGGGCCATGGAACATTCTGATGACAAAGGCCATGGAGCATTGTGATGACAAGTGTCATGGGGCATTTTGATGACATTGGCATGGAGCATTATGATGACAAGAGTTCTGGAGCATTTTGATGACAAGGGCATGGAGCATTGTGATGACAGGGCCCACGGAGCTTTGTGATGAAAAGGGCAGGGTACATTGTGATGACAGGGTTCATGGAGCATTGTGATGAAAGGGGCCATGGAGCATTGAGATGAGAGCCGTTATGAGGCATGGTGATGACAGTGCTCATGGAGCATTGTGATGAAAGAGATCATGGAGCAATATGATAACAGGGGCCATGGAGCATTGTGATGGAAGTAGACATGGATCATTGTGATGACATGTGTCCTGGAACACTGTGATGACACGGTTCATCGAGTATTGTGATGACAAGGGTCATAGCGAATTGTGATGACAAGTGTCATGGGGCATTGTGTGACATTGATCATCTAGGAATTGTGATGAAATGTATCATGGAGCACTGTGATGAAAATTGTCCTGGATTATTGTGATGACAGCAGTCATGGAGAATTGTGATGACAGGGATTATGCAGCATTGTGTTGACAAGGGTATGGACTATTGTGATGACAATGGTCATGGAGCAATGTGATGAAAGTATTCATGGAACATCGTGATGAAAAGTGCATGGGAGCATTGTGACGATAAAGGCCATGGAGTATTGTGATGACTAGTGTCATGGAGCATTTTAATGAAAGGTTTCATTGTGCACCATGATGACAAAGGGGATGGAGAATTGTGATGAAACTGGTCCTGGAGCATTGTGATAACAAAAGCCATGGAGCATTGTGATGACAGGCATCATGGAGCATTGTGAAGAAAGGGGCCATGGGGTATTGTAATGACACTAGAGAAATATGATGAAAATGGTCAGCGAGCATAGTGATTAAAGTGGTCATTGAGAATTGTGTGGAAAAGCGACATAGAGCATTGTGATGACAAAGGTCATGGAGAACTGTGATGACCAGGGTCATGTAGCATTGTGATGACACGGTCATGGAACACTGTGATGACAAGAATTCTGGAGCATTGTGCTGACAAGGGCCATGGACCATTGTGATGACAGGGCCATGGAACATTGTGATGACAAGAATTCGGGAGCATTGTGATGACAAGCGCCATAGAGCATTGTGATGACACGTTCATGGAATACAGTAATGACAAGAGTTCTGGAGCATTAGGATTACAAGGGCCATGGAGCATTGTGATGACACGGCCATGGAACATTGTGATGACAAGAATTCTGGAGCATTGTGATGACAAGGGCCATGGAGCATTGTGATGACACGGTCATGGAACATTGTGATGAGAAGAATTCCGGAGCATTGTGATGACAAGGGCCATGGAGCATTGTGATGACACGGTCATGGAACATTGGGATGAGAAGAATTCTGGAGCATTGTGATGACAAGGTTCATGGAGCATTGTGATGACACGGTCAAGGAACATTGCGATGACAAGATTTCTGGAGCATTGTGATGAAAGGGCATGGAGCATTGTGATTAAAGGTGACAAGGAACATTGTGATGATATGGGCAGAGAACTTTGTGATGAGACAGGACATGGAGTATTGTGACGAAAACTGTCATGGAACATTGTGCTGACAGGGATCATGGAGCTCTTTGGTAAGAGAGGCCATGGAGATTTGTGATGGCAGGCATCATGGGGCATTGTGTTGACAGCCGTCTTGGAGCATTGTGATGAAAGGCGTCATGGAGCATTGTGATTACAGGGGCCATGGATCATTGTGAATACAAAGGCTATGGAGCATTGAGATGACAGGGTTCATGGAGCACTGTGATGAATGTGATCTTGGATCATTGTGATGACAAGTGTCCTGGAACCTTGTGATGACACGGTTCATGGAGCATTGTGATGACAAGGACCATGGCGAATTGTGATGACATCTGTCATGGGGCATTGTGATGACAGTGGTCATCTAGATTTGCGATGAAAGGTATCATGGAGCACTGTGATGACAGGGGCCATGGAACATTGTGATGACAAAGGCCATGGAGCATTGTGATGACAAGTGTCATGGGGCATTTTGATGACATTGGCATGGAGCATTATGATGACAAGAGTTCTGGAGCATTTTGATGACAAGGGCATGGAGCATTGTGATGACAGGGCCCACGGAGCTTTGTGATGAAAAGGGCAGGGTACATTGTGATGACAGGGTTCATGGAGCATTGTGATGAAAGGGGCCATGGAGCATTGAGATGAGAGCCGTTATGAGGCATGGTGATGACAGTGGTCATGGAGCATTGTGGTGAAAGAGATCATGGAGCAATATGATAACAGGGGCCATGGAGCATTGTGATGGAAGTAGACATGGATCATTGTGATGACATGTGTCCTGGAACACTGTGATGACACGGTTCATCGAGTATTGTGATGACAAGGGTCATAGCGAATTGTGATGACAAGTGTCATGGGGCATTGTGTGACATTGATCATCTAGGAATTGTGATGAAAGGTATCATGGAGCACTGTGATGAAAATTGTCCTGGATTATTGTGATGACAGCAGTCATGGAGAATTGTGATGACAGGGATTATGCAGCATTGTGTTGACAAGGGTATGGACTATTGTGATGACAATGGTCATGGAGCAATGTGATGAAAGTATTCATGGAACATCGTGATGAAAAGTGCATGGGAGCATTGTGACGATAAAGGCCATGGAGTATTGTGATGACTAGTGTCATGGAGCATTTTAATGAAAGGATTCATTGTGCACCATGATGAAAAAGGGGATGGAGAATTGTGATGAAACTGGTCCTGGAGCATTGTGATAACAAAAGCCATGGAGCCTTGTGATGACAGGCATCATGGAGCATTGTGAAGAAAGCGGCCATGGGGTATTGTAATGACACTAGAGAAATATGATGAAAATGGTCAGCGAGCATAGTGATTAAAGTGGTCATTGAGAATTGTGTGGAAAAGCGACATAGAGCATTGTGATGACAAAGGTGATGGAGAACTGTGATGACCAGGGTGATGTAGCATTGTGATGACACGGTCATGGAACATTGTGATGACAAGAATTCTGGAGCATTGTGCTCACAAGGGCCATGGACCATTGTGATGACACGGTCATGGAACATTTTGATGAGAAGAATTCTGGAGCATTGTCATGACAAGGGCCATGGAGCATTGTGATGACACGGTCATGGAACATTGTGATGAGAAGAATTCTGCAGCATTGCGATGACAAGGGCCATGGAGCATTGTGATGACACGGCCATGGAACATTGTGATGAAAAGAATTCTGGAGCATTATGATGACAAGGGCCATTGGGCATTGTGATGACACGATCATGGAACATTGTGATGAGAAGAATTCTGGAGCATTGTCATGACAAGGGCCATGGAGCATTGTGATGACACGGTCATGGAACATTGTGATGACAAGAATTCTGCAGCATTGCGATGACAAGGGCCATGGAGCATTGTGATGACACGGTCATGGAACATTGTCATGAGAAGAATTCTGGATCATTGTGCTGACAATGGCCATGGAGCATTGTGATGATACGGTCATGGAACATTGTGATGAGAAGAATTCTGGAGCATTATGATGACAAGGGCCATGTTGCATTGTGATGACACGGCCATGGAACATTGTGATGACAAGAATTCTGGAGCATTCTGATGACAAGCGCCATAGAGCATTGTGATGACACGTTCATGGAATATAGTAATGTCAAGAATTCTGAAGCATTATGATGACAAGGGCCATGGAGCATTGTGATGACACGGTCATGGAACATTGTGATGACAAGAATTCTGGAGCATTCTGATGACAAGCGCCATAGAGCATTGTGATGACACGTTCATGGAATATAGTAATGTCAAGAATTCTGGAGCATTATGATGACAAGGGCCATGGAGCATTGTGATGACACAGCCATGGAACATTGTGATGACAATAATTCTGGAGCATTGTGATGACAGTGGCCATGGAGCATTGTGTTGACACGAGCATGGAACATTGTGATGAGAAGAATTCTGGAGCATTGTCATGACAAGGGCCATGGAGCATTGTGATGACACGGCCATGGAACATTGTGATGACAAGAATTCTGGAGCATTGTGATGACAAGGGCCATGGAGCATTGTGATGACACGGTCATGGAACATTGTGATGAGAAGAATTCCGGAGCATTGTGATGACAAGGGCCATGGAGCATTGTGATGACACGGTCATGGAACATTGGGATGAGAAGAATTCTGGAGCATTGTGATGACAAGGTTCATGGAGCATTGTGATGACACGGTCAAGGAACATTGCGATGACAAGATTTCTGGAGCATTGTGATGAAAGGGCATGGAGCATTGTGATTAAAGGTGACAAGGAACATTGTGATGATATGGGCAGAGAACTTTGTGATGAGACAGGACATGGAGTATTGTGACGAAAACTGTCATGGAACATTGTGCTGACAGGGATCATGGAGCTCTTTGGTAAGAGAGGCCATGGAGATTTGTGATGGCAGGCATCATGGGGCATTGTGTTGACAGCCGTCTTGGAGCATTGTGATGAAAGGCGTCATGGAGCATTGTGATTACAGGGGCCATGGATCATTGTGAATACAAAGGCTATGGAGCATTGAGATGACAGGGTTCATGGAGCACTGTGATGAATGTGATCTTGGATCATTGTGATGACAAGTGTCCTGGAACCTTGTGATGACACGGTTCATGGAGCATTGTGATGACAAGGACCATGGCGAATTGTGATGACATCTGTCATGGGGCATTGTGATGACAGTGGTCATCTAGATTTGCGATGAAAGGTATCATGGAGCACTGTGATGACAGGGGCCATGGAACATTGTGATGACAAAGGCCATGGAGCATTGTGATGACAAGTGTCATGGGGCATTTTGATGACATTGGCATGGAGCATTATGATGACAAGAGTTCTGGAGCATTTTGATGACAAGGGCATGGAGCATTGTGATGACAGGGCCCACGGAGCTTTGTGATGAAAAGGGCAGGGTACATTGTGATGACAGGGTTCATGGAGCATTGTGATGAAAGGGGCCATGGAGCATTGAGATGAGAGCCGTTATGAGGCATGGTGATGACAGAGGTCATGGAGCATTGTGGTGAAAGAGATCATGGAGCAATATGATAACAGGGGCCATGGAGCATTGTGATGGAAGTAGACATGGATCATTGTGATGACATGTGTCCTGGAACACTGTGATGACACGGTTCATCGAGTATTGTGATGACAAGGGTCATAGCGAATTGTGATGACAAGTGTCATGGGGCATTGTGTGACATTGATCATCTAGGAATTGTGATGAAAGGTATCATGGAGCACTGTGATGAAAATTGTCCTGGATTATTGTGATGACAGCAGTCATGGAGAATTGTGATGACAGGGATTATGCAGCATTGTGTTGACAAGGGTATGGACTATTGTGATGACAATGGTCATGGAGCAATGTGATGAAAGTATTCATGGAACATCGTGATGAAAAGTGCATGGGAGCATTGTGACGATAAAGGCCATGGAGTATTGTGATGACTAGTGTCATGGAGCATTTTAATGAAAGGATTCATTGTGCACCATGATGAAAAAGGGGATGGAGAATTGTGATGAAACTGGTCCTGGAGCATTGTGATAACAAAAGCCATGGAGCCTTGTGATGACAGGCATCATGGAGCATTGTGAAGAAAGCGGCCATGGGGTATTGTAATGACACTAGAGAAATATGATGAAAATGGTCAGCGAGCATAGTGATTAAAGTGGTCATTGAGAATTGTGTGGAAAAGCGACATAGAGCATTGTGATGACAAAGGTGATGGAGAACTGTGATGACCAGGGTGATGTAGCATTGTGATGACACGGTCATGGAACATTGTGATGACAAGAATTCTGGAGCATTGTGCTCACAAGGGCCATGGACCATTGTGATGACACGGTCATGGAACATTTTGATGAGAAGAATTCTGGAGCATTGTCATGACAAGGGCCATGGAGCATTGTGATGACACGGTCATGGAACATTGTGATGAGAAGAATTCTGCAGCATTGCGATGACAAGGGCCATGGAGCATTGTGATGACACGGCCATGGAACATTGTGATGAAAAGAATTCTGGAGCATTATGATGACAAGGGCCATTGGGCATTGTGATGACACGATCATGGAACATTGTGATGAGAAGAATTCTGGAGCATTGTCATGACAAGGGCCATGGAGCATTGTGATGACACGGTCATGGAACATTGTGATGACAAGAATTCTGCAGCATTGCGATGACAAGGGCCATGGAGCATTGTGATGACACGGTAATGGAACATTGTCATGAGAAGAATTCTGGATCATTGTGCTGACAATGGCCATGGAGCATTGTGATGATACGGTCATGGAACATTGTGATGAGAAGAATTCTGGAGCATTATGATGACAAGGGCCATGTTGCATTGTGATGACACGGCCATGGAACATTGTGATGACAAGAATTCTGGAGCATTCTGATGACAAGCGCCATAGAGCATTGTGATGACACGTTCATGGAATATAGTAATGTCAAGAATTCTGAAGCATTATGATGACAAGGGCCATGGAGCATTGTGATGACACGGTCATGGAACATTGTGATGACAAGAATTCTGGAGCATTCTGATGACAAGCGCCATAGAGCATTGTGATGACACGTTCATGGAATATAGTAATGTCAAGAATTCTGGAGCATTATGATGACAAGGGCCATGGAGCATTGTGATGACACAGCCATGGAACATTGTGATGACAATAATTCTGGAGCATTGTGATGACAGTGGCCATGGAGCATTGTGTTGACACGAGCATGGAATATTGTGATGAGAAGAATTCTGGAGCATTGTCATGACAAGGGCCATGGAGCATTGTGATGACACGGTCATGGAACATTGTGATGACAAGAATTCTGGAGCATTGCGAAGACAAGGGCCATGGAGCATTGTGATGACACTGTCATGGAACATTGTGATGAGAAGAATTCTGGAGCATTGTCATGAGAAGGGCCATGGAGCATTGTGATGACACGGTCATGGAACATTGTGATGACAAGAATTCTGGAGCATTGTGCTGAAAAGGGCCATGGAGCATTGTGATGATATGGTCATGGAATATTGTGATGACAAGAATTCTGGAGCATTATGATGACAGGGGCCATGGAGCATTGTGATGACACGGCCATGGAACATTGTGATGACAAGAATTCTGGAGCACTGTGATGACAATGGCCATGGAGCATTGTGATGACACGGTCATGGAACATTGTGATGACAAGAATTCTGGAGAACTGTGATGACAAGGTTCATGGAGAATTGTGATGACACGGTCAAGGAATATTGCAATGACAAGATTTCTGGAGCATTGTGGTGAAAGGGTATGGAGCATTGTGATTAAAGGTGGCAAGGAACATTGTGATGATATGGGCAGAGAACTCTGTGATGAGACAGGACATGGAGTATTGTGACGAAAACTGACATGGAACATTGTGCTGACAGGGATCATGGAGCTCTTTGGTAAGAGAGGCCATGGAGATTTGTGATGGCAGGCATCATGGGGCATTGTGTTGACAGCGGTCTTGGAGCATTGTGATGAAAGGCCTCATGGAGCATTGTGATTACAGGGGCCATGGAGCATTGTGAATTCAAAGGCTATGGAGCATTGAGATGAAAGGTTTCATGGAGCACTGTGATGAATGTGATCTTGGATCATTGTGATGACAAGTGTCCTGGAACCTTGTGATGACACGGTTCATGGAGTATTGTGATGACAAGGACCATGGCGAATTGTGATGACATCTGTCATGGGGCATTGTGATGACAGTGGTCATCTAGATTTGCGATGAAAGGTATCATGGAGCACTGTGATGACAGGGGCCATGGAACATTCTGATGACAAAGGCCATGGAGCATTGTGATGACAAGTGTCATGGGGCATTGTGATGACATTGGCATGGAGCATTATGATGACAAGAGTTCTGGAGCATTTTGATGACAAGGGCATGGAGCATTGTGATGACAGGGCCCACGGAGCTTTGTGATGAAAAGGGCAGGGTACATTGTGATGACAGGGTTCATGGAGCATTGTGATGAAAGGGGCCATGGAGCATTGAGATGAGAGCCGTTATGAGGCATGGTGATGACAGTGGTCATGGAGCATTGTGATGAAAGAGATCATGGAGCAATATGATAACAGGGGCCATGGAGCATTGTGATGACAGGGGTATTGGAGCATTGTGATGGAAGTAGACATGGATCATTGTGATGACATGTGTCCTGGAACACTGTGATGACACGGTTCATCGAGTATTGTGATGACAAGGGTCATAGCGAATTGTGATGACAAGTGTCATGGGGCATTGTGATGACATTGATCATCTAGGAATTGTGATGAAAGGTATCATTGAGCACTGTGATGACTGGGGGCATGAAGCACTGTGATGAAAATTGTCCTGGATTATTGTGATGACAGCAGTCATGGAGAATTGTGATGACAGGGATTATGCAGCATTGTGTTGACAAGGGTATGGACTATTGTGATGACAATGGTCATGGAGCAATGTGATGAATGTATTCATGGAACATCGTGAGGAAAAGTGCATGGGAGCATTGTGACGATAAAGGCCATGGAGTATTGTGATGACTAGTGTCATGGAGCATTTTAATGAAAGGTTTCATTGTGCACCATGATGACAAAGGGGATGGAGAATTGTGATGAAACTGGTCCTGGAGCATTGTGATAACAAAAGCCATGGAGCCTTGTGATGACAGGCATCATGGAGCATTGTGAAGAAAGGGGCCATGGGGTATTGTAATGACACTAGAGAAATATGATGAAAATGGTCAGCGAGCATAGTGATTAAAGTGGTCATTGAGAATTGTGATGAAAAGCGACATAGAGCATTGTGATGACAAAGGTCATGGAGAACTGTGATGACCAGGGTCATGTAGCATTGTGATGACACGTTCATGGAACATTGTGATGACAAGAATTCTGGAGCATTGTGCTGACAAGGGCCATGGACCATTGTGATGACATGGTCATGGAACATTGTGATGACAAGAATTCTGGAGCATTATGATGACAAGGGCCATGGAGCATTGTGATGACACGGCCATGGAACATTGTGATGACAAGAATTCTGGAGCATTGTTCTGACAAGGGCCATGGACAATTGTGATGACATGGTCATGGAACATTGTGATGACACGGTCATGGAACCTTGCGATGACAAGAATTCTGCAGCATTACGATGAAAAGGGCCATGGAGCATTGTGATGATACGGTCATGGAACATTGTGATGAGAAGAATTCTGGAGCATTATGATGACAAGGGCCATGGAGCATTGTGATGACACGGTCATGGAACAATGTGATGAGAAGAATTCTGGAGCATTATGATGACAAGGGCCATGGAGCATTGTGATGACACGGCCATGGAACATTGTGATGACATAATTCTGGAGCATTGTGCTGACAAGGGCCATGGAGCATTGGGATAACACGGTCATGGAACATTGTGATGACAAGAATTCTGGAGCATTGTGATGAAAAGGACCATGGAGCACTGTGATGACACGGTCATGGAACATTGTGATGAGAAGAATTCTGGAACATTGTAATGACAAGGGCCATGGAGCATTGTGATGACACGGTCATGGAACATTGGGATGAGAAGAATTCTGGAGCATTGTGATGACAAGTTTCATGGAGCATTGTGATGACACGGTCAAGGAACGTTGCGATGACAAGATTTCTGGAGCATTGTGATGAAAGGGCATGGAGCATTGTGATTAAAGGTGACAAGGAACATTGTGATGATATGGGCAGAGAACTCTGTGATGAGACAGGACATGGAGTATTGTGACGAAAACTGTCATGGAACATTGTGCTGACAGGGATCATGGAGCTCTTTGGTAAGAGAGGCCATGGAGATTTGTGATGGCAGGCATCATGGGGCATTGTGTTGACAGCCGTCTTGGAGCATTGTGATGAAAGGCGTCATGGAGCATTGTGATTACAGGGGCCATGGAGCATTGTGAATACAAAGGCTATGGAGCATTGAGATGACAGGGTTCATGGAGCACTGTGATGAATGTGATCTTGGATCATTGTGATGACAAGTGTCCTGGAACCTTGTGATGACACGGTTCATGGAGCATTGTGATGACAAGGACCATGGCGAATTGTGATGACATCTGTCAAGGGGCATTGTGATGACAGTGGTCATCTAGATTTGCGATGAAAGGTATCATGGAGCACTGTGATGACAGGGGCCATGGAACATTCTGATGACAAAGGCCATGGAGCATTGTGATGACAAGTGTCATGGGGCATTTTGATGACAAGGGCATGGAGCATTGTGATAACAGGGCCCACGGAGCTTTGTGATGAAAAGGGCAGGGTACATTGTGATGACAGGGTTCATGGAGCATTGTGATGAAAGGGGCCATGGAGCATTGAGATGAGAGCCGTTATGAGGCATGGTGATGAGAGTGGTCATGGAGCATTGTGATGAAAGAGATCATGGAGCAATATGATAACAGGGGCCATGGAGCATTGTGACGACAGGGGTATTGGAGCATTGTGATGGAAGTAGACATGGATCATTGTGATGACATGTGTCCTGGAACACTGTGATGACACGGTTCATCGAGTATTGTGATGACAAGTGTCATAGCGAATTGTGATGACAAGTGTCATGGGGCATTGTGTGACATTGATCATCTAGGAATTGTGATGAAAGGTATCATGGAGCACTGTGATGACTGGGGGCATGAAGCACTGTGATGAAAATTGTCCTGGATTATTGTGATGACAGCAGTCATGGAGAATTGTGATGACAGGGATTATGCAGCATTGTGTTGACAAGGGTATGGACTATTGTGATGACAATGGTCATGGAGCAATGTGATGAAAGTATTCATGGAACATCGTGAGGAAAAGTGCATGGGAGCATTGTGACGATAAAGGCCATGGAGTATTGTGATGACTAGTGTCATGGAGCATTTTAATGAAAGGTTTCATTGTGCACCATGATGCCAAAGGGGATGGAGAATTGTGATGAAACTGGTCCTGGAGCATTGTGATAACAAAAGCCATGGAGCATTGTGATGACAGGCATCATGGAGCATTGTGAAGAAAGGGGCCATGGGGTATTTTAATGACACTAGAGAAATATGATGAAAATGGTCAGCGAGCATAGTGATTAAAGTGGTCATTGAGAATTGTGATGAAAAGCGACATAGAGCATTGTGATGACAAATGTCATGGAGAACTGTGATGACCAGGGTCATGTAGCATTGTGATGACACGTTCATGGAACATTGTGATGACAAGAAATCTGGAGCATTGTGCTGACAAGGGCCATGGACCATTGTGATGACATGGTCATGGAACATTGTGATGAGAAGAATTCTGGAGCATTGTGATGACAAGGGTCATGGAGCATTGTGATGACACGGTCATGGAACATTGTGATGACAAGAATTCTGCAGCATTGTGATGACAAGGGCCATGGAGCATTGTGATGACACGGTCATGGAACATTGTGATTAGAAGAATTCTGGAGCATTGTCATGACAAGGGCCATGGAGCATTGTGATGACACGATCATGGAACATTGTGATGACAAGAATTCTGGAGAATTGTGTTGACAAGGGCCATGGAGCATTGTGATGACACGGTCATGGAACATTGTGATGAGAAGAATTCTGGAGCATTGTGCTGACAAGGGCCATGGAACATTGTGATGATACGGTCATGGAACATTGTGATGATAAGAATTCTGGAGCATTCTGATGACAAGCGCCATAGAGCATTGTGATGACACGTTCATGGAATACAGTAATGACAAGAGTTCTGGAGCATTATGATTACAAGGGCCATGGAGCATTGTGATGACACGGCCATGGAACATTGTGATGACAAGAATTCTGGAACATTGTGATGACAGTGGCCATGGAGCATTGTGTTGACACGGTCATGGAACATTGTGATGAGAAGAATTCTGGAGCATTATGATGACAAGGGCCATGGAGCATTGTGATGACATGGCCATGGAACATTGTGATGACAAGAATTCTGGAGCATTGTGATGACAATGGCCATGGAGCATTGTGATGACACGGTCATGGAACATTGTGATGACAGGAATTCTGGAGCATTGTGCTGAAAAGGGCCATGGAGCCTTGTGATGACACGGTCCTGGAACAATGTGATGAGAAGAATTCCGGAGCATTGTGATGACAAGGGCCATGGAGCATTGTGATGACACGGTCATGGAACATTGGGATGAGAAGAATTCTGGAGCATTGTGATGACAAGGTTCATGGAGCATTGTGATGACACGGTCAAGGAACATTGCGATGACAAGATTTCTGGAGCATTGTGATGAAAGGGCATGGAGCATTGTGATTAAAGGTGACATGGAACATTGTGATGATATGGGCAGAGAACTCTGTGATGAGACAGGTCATGGACTATTGTGACGAAAACTGTCATGGAACATTGTGCTGACAGGGATCATGGAGCTCTTTGGTAAGACAGGCCATGGAGATTTGTGATCGCAGGCATCATGGGGCATTGTGTTGACAGTCGTCTTGGAGCATTGTGATGAAAGGCGTCATGGAGCATTGTGATTACAGGGGCCATGGAGCATTGTGAATACAAAGGCTATGGAGCATTGAGATGACAGGGTTCATGGAGCACTGTGATGAATGTGATCTTGGATCATTGTGATGACAAGTGTCCTGGAACCTTGTGATGACACGGTTCATGGAGCATTGTGATGACAAGGACCATGGCGAATTGTGATGACATCTGTCATGGGGCATTGTGATGACAGTGGTCATCTAGATTTGCGATGAAAGGTATCATGGAGCACTGTGATGACAGGGGCCATGGAACATTGTGATGACAAAGGCCATGGAGCATTGTGATGACAAGTGTCATGGGGCATTTTGATGACATTGGCATGGAGCATTATGATGACAAGAGTTCTGGAGCATTTTGATGACAAGGGCATGGAGCATTGTGAGGACAGGGCCCACGGAGCTTTGTGATGAAAAGGGCAGGGTACATTGTGATGACAGGGTTCATGGAGCATTGTGATGAAAGGGGCCATGGAGCATTGAGATGAGAGCCGTTATGAGGCATGGTGATGACAGTGCTCATGGAGCATTGTGATGAAAGAGATCATGGAGCAATATGATAACAGGGGCCATGGAGCATTGTGATGGAAGTAGACATGGATCATTGTGATGACATGTGTCCTGGAACACTGTGATGACACGGTTCATCGAGTATTGTGATGACAAGGGTCATAGCGAATTGTGATGACAAGTGTCATGGGGCATTGTGTGACATTGATCATCTAGGAATTGTGATGAAAGGTATCATGGAGCACTGTGATGAAAATTGTCCTGGATTATTGTGATGACAGCAGTCATGGAGTATTGTGATGACAGGGATTATGCAGCATTGTGTTGACAAGGGTATGGACTATTGTGATGACAATGGTCATGGAGCAATGTGATGAAAGTATTCATGGAACATCGTGATGAAAAGTGCATGGGAGCATTGTGACGATAAAGGCCATGGAGTATTGTGATGACTAGTGTCATGGAGCATTTTAATGAAAGGTTTCATTGTGCACCATGATGACAAAGGGGATGGAGAATTGTGATGAAACTGGTCCTGGAGCATTGTGATAACAAAAGCCATGGAGCCTTGTGATGACAGGCATCATGGAGCATTGTGAAGAAAGGGGCCATGGGGTATTGTAATGACACTAGAGAAATATGATGAAAATGGTCAGCGAGCATAGTGATTAAAGTGGTCATTGAGAATTGTGATGAAAAGCGACATAGAGCATTGTGATGACAAAGGTCATGGAGAACTGTGATGACCAGGGTGATGTAGCATTGTGATGACACGGTCATGGAACATTGTGATGACAAGAATTCTGGAGCATTGTGCTGACAAGGGCCATGGAGCATTGTGATGATACGGTCATGGAACATTGTGATGAGAAGAATTCTGGAGCATTGTCATGACAAGGGCCATGGAGCATTGTGATGACACGGCCATGGAACATTGTGATGACAAGAATTCTGGAGCATTCTGATGACAAGGGCCATAGAGCATTGTGATGACACGTTCATGGAATATAGTAATGTCAAGAATTCTGGAGCATTATGATGACAAGGGCCATGGAGCATTGTGATGACACGGCCATGGAACATTGTGATGACAAGAATTCTGGAACATTGTGATGACAGTGGCCATGGAGCATTGTGTTGACACGGTCATGGAACATTGTGATGAGAAGAATTCTGGAGCATTATGATGACAAGGGCCATGGAGCATTGTGATGACATGGCCATGGAACATTGTGATGACAAGAATTCTGGAGCATTGTGATGACAATGGCCATGGAGCATTGTGATGACACGGTCATGGAACATTGTGATGAGAAGAATTCTGGAGCATTGTCATGACAAGGGCCATGGAGCATTGTGATGACACGGCCATGGAACATTGT
The DNA here is from genome assembly GCF_949987535.1 of Balaenoptera acutorostrata. NCBI lineage: Eukaryota > Metazoa > Chordata > Mammalia > Artiodactyla > Balaenopteridae > Balaenoptera > Balaenoptera acutorostrata. Next base: position 18,696,086 of record NC_080067.1, read on the forward strand.
GATGACAAGAATTCTGGAGCATTGTGATGACAAGGGCCATGGAGCATTGTGATGACACGGTCATGGAACATTGTGATGACAGGAATTCTGGAGCATTGTGCTGAAAAGGGCCATGGAGCCTTGTGATGACACGGTCCTGGAACAATGTGATGAGAAGAATTCCGGAGCATTGTGATGACAAGGGCCATGGAGCATTGTGATGACACGGTCATGGAACATTGGGATGAGAAGAATTCTGGAGCATTGTGATGACAAGGTTCATGGAGCATTGTGATGACACGGTCAAGGAACATTGCGATGACAAGATTTCTGGAGCATTGTGATGAAAGGGCATGGAGCATTGTGATTAAAGGTGACATGGAACATTGTGATGATATGGGCAGAGAACTCTGTGATGAGACAGGTCATGGAGTATTGTGACGAAAACTGTCATGGAACATTGTGCTGACAGGGATCATGGAGCTCTTTGGTAAGACAGGCCATGGAGATTTGTGATCGCAGGCATCATGGGGCATTGTGTTGACAGTCGTCTTGGAGCATTGTGATGAAAGGCGTCATGGAGCATTGTGATTACAGGGGCCATGGAGCATTGTGAATACAAAGGCTATGGAGCATTGAGATGACAGGGTTCATGGAGCACTGTGATGAATGTGATCTTGGATCATTGTGATGACAAGTGTCCTGGAACCTTGTGATGACACGGTTCATGGAGCATTGTGATGACAAGGACCATGGCGAATTGTGATGACATCTGTCATGGGGCATTGTGATGACAGTGGTCATCTAGATTTGCGATGAAAGGTATCATGGAGCACTGTGATGACAGGGGCCATGGAACATTGTGATGACAAAGGCCATGGAGCATTGTGATGACAAGTGTCATGGGGCATTTTGATGACATTGGCATGGAGCATTATGATGACAAGAGTTCTGGAGCATTTTGATGACAAGGGCATGGAGCATTGTGAGGACAGGGCCCACGGAGCTTTGTGATGAAAAGGGCAGGGTACATTGTGATGACAGGGTTCATGGAGCATTGTGATGAAAGGGGCCATGGAGCATTGAGATGAGAGCCGTTATGAGGCATGGTGATGACAGTGCTCATGGAGCATTGTGATGAAAGAGATCATGGAGCAATATGATAACAGGGGCCATGGAGCATTGTGATGGAAGTAGACATGGATCATTGTGATGACATGTGTCCTGGAACACTGTGATGACACGGTTCATCGAGTATTGTGATGACAAGGGTCATAGCGAATTGTGATGACAAGTGTCATGGGGCATTGTGTGACATTGATCATCTAGGAATTGTGATGAAAGGTATCATGGAGCACTGTGATGAAAATTGTCCTGGATTATTGTGATGACAGCAGTCATGGAGTATTGTGATGACAGGGATTATGCAGCATTGTGTTGACAAGGGTATGGACTATTGTGATGACAATGGTCATGGAGCAATGTGATGAAAGTATTCATGGAACATCGTGATGAAAAGTGCATGGGAGCATTGTGACGATAAAGGCCATGGAGTATTGTGATGACTAGTGTCATGGAGCATTTTAATGAAAGGTTTCATTGTGCACCATGATGACAAAGGGGATGGAGAATTGTGATGAAACTGGTCCTGGAGCATTGTGATAACAAAAGCCATGGAGCCTTGTGATGACAGGCATCATGGAGCATTGTGAAGAAAGGGGCCATGGGGTATTGTAATGACACTAGAGAAATATGATGAAAATGGTCAGCGAGCATAGTGATTAAAGTGGTCATTGAGAATTGTGATGAAAAGCGACATAGAGCATTGTGATGACAAAGGTCATGGAGAACTGTGATGACCAGGGTGATGTAGCATTGTGATGACACGGTCATGGAACATTGTGATGACAAGAATTCTGGAGCATTGTGCTGACAAGGGCCATGGAGCATTGTGATGATACGGTCATGGAACATTGTGATGAGAAGAATTCTGGAGCATTGTCATGACAAGGGCCATGGAGCATTGTGATGACACGGCCATGGAACATTGTGATGACAAGAATTCTGGAGCATTCTGATGACAAGGGCCATAGAGCATTGTGATGACACGTTCATGGAATATAGTAATGTCAAGAATTCTGGAGCATTATGATGACAAGGGCCATGGAGCATTGTGATGACACGGTCATGGAACATTGTGATGACAAGAATTCTGGAGCATTCTGATGACAAGCGCCATAGAGCATTGTGATGACACATTCATGGAATATAGTAATGTCAAGAATTCTGGAGCATTATGATGACAAGGGCCATGGAGCATTGTGATGACACAGCCATGGAACATTGTGATGACAATAATTCTGGAGCATTGTGATGACAGTGGCCATGGAGCATTGTGTTGACACGAGCATGGAACATTGTGATGAGAAGAATTCTGGAGCATTGTCATGACAAGGGCCATGGAGCATTGTGATGACACGGTCATGGAACATTGTGATGGCAAGAATTCTGGAACATTGCGATGACAAGGGCCATGAAGCATTTGATGACACTGTCATGGAACATTGTGATGAGAAGAATTCTGGAGCATTGTCATGAGAAGGGCCATGGAGCATTGTGATGACACGGTCATGGAACATTGTGATGACAAGAATTCTGGAGCATTATGATGACAAGGGCCATGGAGCATTGTGATGACACGGCCATGGAACATTGTGATGACAAGAATTCTGGAGCATTGTGATGACAATGGCCATGGAGCATTGTGATGACACGGTCATGGAACATTGTGACGAGAAGAATTCTGGAGCATTGTCGTGACAAGGGCCATGGAGCATTGTGATTACACGGTCATGGAACATGGTGATGACAAGAATTCTGGAGCATTGTGCTGACAAGGGCCATGGAGCATTGTGATGATATGGTCATGGAATATTGTGATGACAAGAATTCTGGAGCATTATGATGACAGGGGCCATGGAGCATTGTGATGACACGGCCATGGAACATTGTGATGACAAGAATTCTGGAGCACTGTGATGACAATGGCCATGGAGCATTGTGATGACACGGTCATGGAACATTGTGATGACAAGAATTCTGGAGAACTGTGATGACAAGGTTCATGGAGAATTGTGATGACACGGTCAAGGAACATTGCAATGACAAGATTTCTGGAGCATTGTGGTGAAAGGGTATGGAGCATTGTGATTAAAGGTGACAAGGAACATTGTGATGATATGGGCAGAGAACTCTGTGATGAGACAGGACATGGAGTATTGTGATGAAAACTGTCATGGAACATTGTGCTGACAGGGATCATGGAGCTCTTTGGTAAGAGAGGCCATGGAGATTTGTGATGGCAGGCATCATGGGGCATTGTGTTGACAGCCGTCTTGGAGCATTGTGATGAAAGGCGTCATGGAGCATTGTGATTACAGGGGCCATGGAGCATTGTGAATACAAAGGCTATGGAGCATTGAGATGACAGGGTTCATGGAGCACTGTGATGAATGTGATCTTGGATCATTGTGATGACAAGTGTCCTGGAACCTTGTGATGACACGGTTCATGGAGTATTGTGATGACAAGGACCATGGCGAATTGTGATGACATCTGTCATGGGGCATTGTGATGACAGTGGTCATCTAGATTTGCGATGAAAGGTATCATGGAGCACTGTGATGACAGGGGCCATGGAACATTTTGATTACAAAGGCCATGGAGCATTGTGATGACAAGTGTCATGGGGCATTGTGATGATATTGGCATGGAGCATTATGATGACAAGGGCATGGAGCATTGTGATGACAGGGCCCACGGAGCTTTGTGATGAAAAGGGCAGGGTACATTGTGATGACAGGGTTCATGGAGCATTGTGATGAAAGGGGCCATGGAGCATTGAGATGAGAGCCGTTATGAGGCATGGTGATGACAGTGGTCATGGAGCATTGTGATGAAAGAGATCATGGAGCAATATGATAACAGGGGCCATGGAGCATTGTGATGACAGGGGTATTGGAGCATTGTGATGGAAGTAGACATGGATCATTGTGATGACATGTGTCCTGGAACACTGTGATGACACGGTTCATCGAGTATTGTGATGACAAGGGTCATAGCGAATTGTGATGACAAGTGTCATGGGGCATTGTGATGACATTGATCATCTAGGAATTGTGATGAAAGGTATCATGGAGCACTGTGATGACTGGGGGCATGAAGCACTGTGATGAAAATTGTCCTGGATTATTGTGATGACAGCAGTCATGGAGAATTGTGATGACAGGGATTATGCAGCATTGTGTTGACAAGGGTATGGACTATTGTGATGACAATGGTCATGGAGCAATGTGATGAATGTATTCATGGAACATCGTGAGGAAAAGTGCATGGGAGCATTGTGACGATAAAGGCCATGGAGTATTGTGATGACTAGTGTCATGGAGCATTTTAATGAAAGGTTTCATTGTGCACCATGATGACAAAGGGGATGGAGAATTGTGATGAAACTGGTCCTGGAGCATTGTGATAACAAAAGCCATGGAGCCTTGTGATGACAGGCATCATGGAGCATTGTGAAGAAAGGGGCCATGGGGTATTGTAATGACACTAGAGAAATATGATGAAAATGGTCAGCGAGCATAGTGATTAAAGTGGTCATTGAGAATTGTGATGAAAAGCGACATAGAGCATTGTGATGACAAAGGTCATGGAGAACTGTGATGACCAGGGTCATGTAGCATTGTGATGACACGTTCATGGAACATTGTGATGACAAGAATTCTGGAGCATTGTGCTGACAAGGGCCATGGACCATTGTGATGACATGGTCATGGAACATTGTGATGACAAGAATTCTGGAGCATTATGATGACAAGGGCCATGGAGCATTGTGATGACACGGCCATGGAACATTGTGATGACAAGAATTCTGGAACATTGTTCTGACAAGGGCCATGGACAATTGTGATGACATGGTCATGGAACATTGTGATGACACGGTCATGGAACCTTGCGATGACAAGAATTCTGCAGCATTACGATGAAAAGGGCCATGGAGCATTGTGATGATACGGTCATGGAACATTGTGATGAGAAGAATTCTGGAGCATTATGATGACAAGGGCCATGGAGCATTGTGATGACACGGTCATGGAACAATGTGATGAGAAGAATTCTGGAGCATTATGATGACAAGGGCCATGGAGCATTGTGATGACACGGCCATGGAACATTGTGATGACATAATTCTGGAGCATTGTGCTGACAAGGGCCATGGAGCATTGGGATAACACGGTCATGGAACATTGTGATGACAAGAATTCTGGAGCATTGTGATGAAAAGGACCATGGAGCACTGTGATGACACGGTCATGGAACATTGTGATGAGAAGAATTCTGGAACATTGTAATGACAAGGGCCATGGAGCATTGTGATGACACGGTCATGGAACATTGGGATGAGAAGAATTCTGGAGCATTGTGATGACAAGGTTCATGGAGCATTGTGATGACACGGTCAAGGAACGTTGCGATGACAAGATTTCTGGAGCATTGTGATGAAAGGGCATGGAGCATTGTGATTAAAGGTGACAAGGAACATTGTGATGATATGGGCAGAGAACTCTGTGATGAGACAGGACATGGAGTATTGTGACGAAAACTGTCATGGAACATTGTGCTGACAGGGATCATGGAGCTCTTTGGTAAGAGAGGCCATGGAGATTTGTGATGGCAGGCATCATGGGGCATTGTGTTGACAGCCGTCTTGGAGCATTGTGATGAAAGGCGTCATGGAGCATTGTGATTACAGGGGCCATGGAGCATTGTGAATACAAAGGCTATGGAGCATTGAGATGACAGGGTTCATGGAGCACTGTGATGAATGTGATCTTGGATCATTGTGATGACAAGTGTCCTGGAACCTTGTGATGACACGGTTCATGGAGCATTGTGATGACAAGGACCATGGCGAATTGTGATGACATCTGTCAAGGGGCATTGTGATGACAGTGGTCATCTAGATTTGCGATGAAAGGTATCATGGAGCACTGTGATGACAGGGGCCATGGAACATTCTGATGACAAAGGCCATGGAGCATTGTGATGACAAGTGTCATGGGGCATTTTGATGACAAGGGCATGGAGCATTGTGATAACAGGGCCCACGGAGCTTTGTGATGAAAAGGGCAGGGTACATTGTGATGACAGGGTTCATGGAGCATTGTGATGAAAGGGGCCATGGAGCATTGAGATGAGAGCCGTTATGAGGCATGGTGATGAGAGTGGTCATGGAGCATTGTGATGAAAGAGATCATGGAGCAATATGATAACAGGGGCCATGGAGCATTGTGACGACAGGGGTATTGGAGCATTGTGATGGAAGTAGACATGGATCATTGTGATGACATGTGTCCTGGAACACTGTGATGACACGGTTCATCGAGTATTGTGATGACAAGTGTCATAGCGAATTGTGATGACAAGTGTCATGGGGCATTGTGTGACATTGATCATCTAGGAATTGTGATGAAAGGTATCATGGAGCACTGTGATGACTGGGGGCATGAAGCACTGTGATGAAAATTGTCCTGGATTATTGTGATGACAGCAGTCATGGAGAATTGTGATGACAGGGATTATGCAGCATTGTGTTGACAAGGGTATGGACTATTGTGATGACAATGGTCATGGAGCAATGTGATGAAAGTATTCATGGAACATCGTGAGGAAAAGTGCATGGGAGCATTGTGACGATAAAGGCCATGGAGTATTGTGATGACTAGTGTCATGGAGCATTTTAATGAAAGGTTTCATTGTGCACCATGATGCCAAAGGGGATGGAGAATTGTGATGAAACTGGTCCTGGAGCATTGTGATAACAAAAGCCATGGAGCATTGTGATGACAGGCTTCATGGAGCATTGTGAAGAAAGGGGCCATGGGGTATTTTAATGACACTAGAGAAATATGATGAAAATGGTCAGCGAGCATAGTGATTAAAGTGGTCATTGAGAATTGTGATGAAAAGCGACATAGAGCATTGTGATGACAAAGGTCATGGAGAACTGTGATGACCAGGGTCATGTAGCATTGTGATGACACGTTCATGGAACATTGTGATGACAAGAATTCTGGAGCATTGTGCTGACAAGGGCCATGGACCATTGTGATGACATGGTCATGGAACATTGTGATGAGAAGAATTCTGGAGCATTGTGATGACAAGGGTCATGGAGCATTGTGATGACACGGTCATGGAACATTGTGATGACAAGAATTCTGCAGCATTGTGATGACAAGGGCCATGGAGCATTGTGATGACACGGTCATGGAACATTGTGATTAGAAGAATTCTGGAGCATTGTCATGACAAGGGCCATGGAGCATTGTGATGACACGATCATGGAACATTGTGATGACAAGAATTCTGGAGAATTGTGTTGACAAGGGCCATGGAGCATTGTGATGACACGGTCATGGAACATTGTGATGAGAAGAATTCTGGAGCATTGTGCTGAAAAGGGCCATGGAACATTGTGATGATACGGTCATGGAACATTGTGATGATAAGAATTCTGGAGCATTCTGATGACAAGCGCCATAGAGCATTGTGATGACACGTACATGGAATACAGTAATGACAAGAGTTCTGGAGCATTATGATTACAAGGGCCATGGAGCATTGTGATGACACGGCCATGGAACATTGTGATGACAAGAATTCTGGAACATTGTGATGACAGTGGCCATGGAGCATTGTGTTGACACGGTCATGGAACATTGTGGTGAGAAGAATTATGGAGCATTATGATGACAAGGGCCATGGAGCATTGTGATGACATGGCCATGGAACATTGTGATGACAAGAATTCTGGAGCATTGTGATGACAATGGCCATGGAGCATTGTGATGACACGGTCATGGAACATTGTGATGAGAAGAATTCTGGAGCATTGTCATGACAAGGGCCATGGAGCATTGTGATGACACGGCCATGGAACATTGTGATGACAAGAATTCTGGAGCATTGTGATGACAAGGGCTATGGAGCATTGTGATGACACGGTCATGGAACATTGTGATGACAGGAATTCTGGAGCATTGTGCTGAAAAGGGCCATGGAGCCTTGTGATGACACGGTCCTGGAACAATGTGATGAGAAGAATTCCGGAGCATTGTGATGACAAGGGCCATGGAGCATTGTGATGACACGGTCATGGAACATTGGGATGAGAAGAATTCTGGAGCATTGTGATGACAAGGTTCATGGAGCATTGTGATGACACGGTCAAGGAACATTGCGATGACAAGATTTCTGGAGCATTGTGATGAAAGGGCATGGAGCATTGTGATTAAAGGTGACATGGAACATTGTGATGATATGGGCAGAGAACTCTGTGATGAGACAGGTCATGGAGTATTGTGACGACAACTGTCATGGAACATTGTGCTGACAGGGATCATGGAGCTCTTTGGTAAGAGAGGCCATGGAGATTTGTGATCGCAGGCATCATGGGGCATTGTGTTGACAGTCGTCTTGGAGCATTGTGATGAAAGGCGTCATGGAGCATTGTGATTACAGGGGCCATGGAGCATTGTGAATACAAAGGCTATGGAGCATTGAGATGACAGGGTTCATGGAGCACTGTGATGAATGTGATCTTGGATCATTGTGATGACAAGTGTCCTGGAACCTTGTGATGACACGGTTCATGGAGCATTGTGATGACAAGGACCATGGCGAATTGTGATGACATCTGTCATGGGGCATTGTGATGACAGTGGTCATCTAGATTTGCGATGAAAGGTATCATGGAGCACTGTGATGACAGGGGCCATGGAACATTGTGATGACAAAGGCCATGGAGCATTGTGATGACAAGTGTCATGGGGCATTTTGATGACATTGGCATGGAGCATTATGATGACAAGAGTTCTGGAGCATTTTGATGACAAGGGCATGGAGCATTGTGATGACAGGGCCCACGGAGCTTTGTGATGAAAAGGGCAGGGTACATTGTGATGACAGGGTTCATGGAGCATTGTGATGAAAGGGGCCATGGAGCATTGAGATGAGAGCCGTTATGAGGCATGGTGATGACAGTGCTCATGGAGCATTGTGATGAAAGAGATCATGGAGCAATATGATAACAGGGGCCATGGAGCATTGTGATGGAAGTAGACATGGATCATTGTGATGACATGTGTCCTGGAACACTGTGATGACACGGTTCATCGAGTATTGTGATGACAAGTGTCATAGCGAATTGTGATGACAAGTGTCATGGGGCATTGTGTGACATTGATCATCTAGGAATTTTGATGAAAGGTATCATGGAGCACTGTGATGAAAATTGTCCTGGATTATTGTGATGACAGCAGTCATGGAGTATTGTGATGACAGGGATTATGCAGCATTGTGTTGACAAGGGTATGGACTATTGTGATGACAATGGTCATGGAGCAATGTGATGAAAGTATTCATGGAACATCGTGATGAAAAGTGCATGGGAGCATTGTGACGATAAAGGCCATGGAGTATTGTGATGACTAGTGTCATGGAGCATTTTAATGAAAGGTTTCATTGTGCACCATGATGACAAAGGGGATGGAGAATTGTGATGAAACTGGTCCTGGAGCATTGTGATAACAAAAGCCATGGAGCCTTGTGATGACAGGCATCATGGAGCATTGTGAAGAAAGGGGCCATGGGGTATTGTAATGACACTAGAGAAATATGATGAAAATGGTCAGCGAGCATAGTGATTAAAGTGGTCATTGAGAATTGTGATGAAAAGCGACATAGAGCATTGTGATGACAAAGGTCATGGAGAACTGTGATGACCAGGGTGATGTAGCATTGTGATGACACGGTCATGGAACATTGTGATGACAAGAATTCTGGAGCATTGTGCTGACAAGGGCCATGGAGCATTGTGATTATACGGTCATGGAACATTGTGATGAGAAGAATTCTGGAGCATTATGATGACAAGGGCCATGGAGCATTGTGATGACACAGCCATGGAACATTGTGATGACAAGAATTCTGGAGCATTCTGATGACAAGGGCCATAGAGCATTGTGATGACACGTTCATGGAATATAGTAATGTCAAGAATTCTGGAGCATTATGATGACAAGGGCCATGGAGCATTGTGATGACACGGTCATGGAACATTGTGATGACAAGAATTCTGTAGCATTCTGATGACAAGCGCCATAGAGCATTGTGATGACACATTCATGGAATATAGTAATGTCAAGAATTCTGGAGCATTATGATGACAAGGGCCATGGAGCATTGTGATGACACAGCCATGGAACATTGTGATAACAATAATTCTGGAGCATTGTGATGACAGTGGCCATGGAGCATTGTGTTGACACGAGCATGGAACATTGTGATGAGAAGAATTCTGGAGCATTGTCATGACAAGGGCCATGGAGCATTGTGATGACACGGTCATGGAACATTGTGATGACAAGAATTCTGGAACATTGCGATGACAAGGGCCATGAAGCATTTGATGACACTGTCATGGAACATTGTGATGAGAAGAATTCTGGAGCATTGTCATGAGAAGGGCCATGGAGCATTGTGATGACACGGTCATGGAACATTGTGATGACAAGAATTCTGGAGCATTATGATGACAAGGGCCATGGAGCATTGTGATGACACGGCCATGGAACATTGTGATGACAAGAATTCTGGAGCATTGTGATGACAATGGCCATGGAGCATTGTGATGACACGGTCATGGAACATTGTGACGAGAAGAATTCTGGAGCATTGTCGTGACAAGGGCCATGGAGCATTGTGATGACACGGTCATGGAACATTGTGATGACAAGAATTCTGGAGCATTGTGCTGACAAGGGCCATGGAGCATTGTGATGATATGGTCATGGAATATTGTGATGACAAGAATTCTGGAGCATTATGATGACAGGGGCCATGGAGCATTGTGATGACACGGCCATGGAACATTGTGATGACAAGAATTCTGGAGCATTGTGATGACAAGGGCCATGGAGCATTGTGATGACACGGTCATGGAACATTGTGATGAGAAGAATTCTGGAGCATTGTGATGACGACGGCCATGGAGCATTGTGATGACACAGTCAAGGAACATTGCGATGAAAAAGATTTCTGGAGCATTGTGATGAAAGGACATGGAGCATTGTGATTAAAGGTGACAAGGGACATTGTGATGATATGGGCAGAGAACTCTGTGATGACAGTGGTCATGCAGTATTGTGACGAAAAGTGTCATGGAACATTCTGCTGACAGCGATCATGGAGCTTTTTGGTAAGAGAGGCTATGGAGATTTGTGATGTCAGGCGTCATGGGACATTGTGTTGACAGCGGTCTTGGAGCATTGTGATGAAAAGGGTCATGGAGCACTGTGATTAGAGGGGCCATGGAGCATTGTGAATACAAAGGCTATGGAGCATTGAGATGACAGAGTTCATGGAGCTCTGTGATGAATGTGATTTTGGATCATTGTGATGACAAGTGTCCTGGAACCTTGTAATGACACGGTTCATGGAGCATTGTGATGACAAGGACTATGGCGAATTGTGATGACATCTGTCATGGGGCATTGTGATGACAGTGGTCATCTAGATTTGCGATGAAAGGTATCATGGAGCACTGTGATGACAGGGGCCATGGAACATTGTGATGACAAAGGCCATGGAGCATTGTGATGACAAGTGTCATGGGGCATTTTGATGACATTGGCATGGAGCATTATGATGACAAGAGTTCTGGAGCATTTTGATGACAAGGGCATGGAGCATTGTGATGACAGGGCCCACGGAGCTTTGTGATGAAAAGGGCATGGTATATTGTGATGACAGGGTTCATAGAGCATTGTGATGAAAGGAGCCATGGAGCATTGAGATGAGAGCCGTTATGAGGCATGGTGATGACAGTGGTCATGGAGCATTGTGATGAAAGAGATCATGGAGCAATATGATAACAGGGGCCATGGAGCATTGTGATGACAGGGGTATTGGAGCATTGTGATGGAAGTAGACATGGATCATTGTGATGACATGTGTCCTGGAACACTGTGATGACACGGTTCATCGAGTATTGTGATGACAAGGGTCATAGCGAATTGTGATGACAAGTGTCATGGGGCATTGTGATGACATTGATCATCTAGGAATTGTGATGAAAGGTATCATGGAGCACTGTGATGACTGGGGGCATGAAGCACTGTGATGAAAATTGTCCTGGATTATTGTGATGACAGCAGTCATGGAGAATTGTGATGACAGGGATTATGCAGCATTGTGTTGACAAGGGTATGGACTATTGTGATGACAATGGTCATGGAGCAATGTGATGAATGTATTCATGGAACATCGTGAGGAAAAGTGCATGGGAGCATTGTGACGATAAAGGCCATGGAGTATTGTGATGACTAGTGTCATGGAGCATTTTAATGAAAGGTTTCATTGTGCACCATGATGACAAAGGGGATGGAGAATTGTGATGAAACTGGTCCTGGAGCATTGTGATAACAAAAGCCATGGAGCATTGTGATGACAGGCATCATGGAGCATTGTGAAGAAAGGGGCCATGGGGTATTGTAATGACACTAGAGAAATATGATGAAAATGGTCAGCGAGCATAGTGATTAAAGTGGTCATTGAGAATTGTGATGAAAAGCGACATAGAGCATTGTGATGACAAAGGTCATGGAGAACTGTGATGACCAGGGTCATGTAGCATTGTGATGACACGTTCATGGAACATTGTGATGACAAGAATTCTGGAGCATTGTGCTGACAAGGGCCATGGACCATTGTGATGACATGGTCATGGAACATTGTGATGACAAGAATTCTGGAGCATTATGATGACAAGGGCCATGGAGCATTGTGATGACACGGCCATGGAACATTGTGATGACAAGAATTCTGGAGCATTGTTCTGACAAGGGCCATGGACAATTGTGATGACATGGTCATGGAACATTGTGATGACACGGTCATGGAACCTTGCGATGACAAGAATTCTGCAGCATTACGATGAAAAGGGCCATGGAGCATTGTGATGATACGGTCATGGAACATTGTGATGAGAAGAATTCTGGAGCATTATGATGACAAGGGCCATGGAGCATTGTGATGACACGGTCATGGAACAATGTGATGAGAAGAATTCTGGAGCATTATGATGACAAGGGCCATGGAGCATTGTGATGACACGGCCATGGAACATTGTGATGACATAATTCTGGAGCATTGTGCTGACAAGGGCCATGGAGCATTGGGATAACACGGTCATGGAACATTGTGATGACAAGAATTCTGGAGCATTGTGATGAAAAGGACCATGGAGCACTGTGATGACACGGTCATGGAACATTGTGATGAGAAGAATTCTGGAACATTGTAATGACAAGGGCCATGGAGCATTGTGATGACACGGTCATGGAACATTGGGATGAGAAGAATTCTGGAGCATTGTGATGACAAGGTTCATGGAGCATTGTGATGACACGGTCAAGGAACGTTGCGATGACAAGATTTCTGGAGCATTGTGATGAAAGGGCATGGAGCATTGTGATTAAAGGTGACAAGGAACATTGTGATGATATGGGCAGAGAACTCTGTGATGAGACAGGACATGGAGTATTGTGACGAAAACTGTCATGGAACATTGTGCTGACAGGGATCATGGAGCTCTTTGGTAAGAGAGGCCATGGAGATTTGTGATGGCAGGCATCATGGGGCATTGTGTTGACAGCCGTCTTGGAGCATTGTGATGAAAGGCGTCATGGAGCATTGTGATTACAGGGGCCATGGAGCATTGTGAATACAAAGGCTATGGAGCATTGAGATGACAGGGTTCATGGAGCACTGTGATGAATTTGATCTTGGATCATTGTGATGACAAGTGTCCTGGAACCTTGTGATGACACGGTTCATGGAGCATTGTGATGACAAGGACCATGGCGAATTGTGATGACATCTGTCAAGGGGCATTGTGATGACAGTGGTCATCTAGATTTGCGATGAAAGGTATCATGGAGCACTGTGATGACAGGGGCCATGGAACATTCTGATGACAAAGGCCATGGAGCATTGTGATGACAAGTGTCATGGGGCATTTTGATGACAAGGGCATGGAACATTGTGATAACAGGGCCCACGGAGCTTTGTGATGAAAAGGGCAGGGTACATTGTGATGACAGGGTTCATGGAGCATTGTGATGAAAGGGGCCATGGAGCATTGAGATGAGAGCCGTTATGAGGCATGGTGATGAGAGTGGTCATGGAGTATTGTGATGAAAGAGATCATGGAGCAATATGATAACAGGGGCCATGGAGCATTGTGACGACAGGGGTATTGGAGCATTGTGATGGAAGTAGACATGGATCATTGTGATGACATGTGTCCTGGAACACTGTGATGACACGGTTCATCGAGTATTGTGATGACAAGTGTCATAGCGAATTGTGATGACAAGTGTCATGGGGCATTGTGTGACATTGATCATCTAGGAATTGTGATGAAAGGTATCATGGAGCACTGTGATGACTGGGGGCATGAAGCACTGTGATGAAAATTGTCCTGGATTATTGTGATGACAGCAGTCATGGAGAATTGTGATGACAGGGATTATGCAGCATTGTGTTGACAAGGGTATGGACTATTGTGATGACAATGGTCATGGAGCAATGTGATGAAAGTATTCATGGAACATCGTGAGGAAAAGTGCATGGGAGAATTGTGACGATAAAGGCCATGGAGTATTGTGATGACTAGTGTCATGGAGCATTTTAATGAAAGGTTTCATTGTGCACCATGATGCCAAAGGGGATGGAGAATTGTGATGAAACTGGTCCTGGAGCATTGTGATAACAAAAGCCATGGAGCATTGTGATGACAGGCATCATGGAGCATTGTGAAGAAAGGGGCCATGGGGTATTTTAATGACACTAGAGAAATATGATGAAAATGGTCAGCGAGCATAGTGATTAAAGTGGTCATTGAGAATTGTGATGAAAAGCGACATAGAGCATTGTGATGACAAAGGTCATGGAGAACTGTGATGACCAGGGTCATGTAGCATTGTGATGACACGGTCATGGAACATTGTGATGACAAGAATTCTGGAGCATTGTGCTGACAAGGCCATGGAGCATTGTGATGACACGGTCATGGAACAATGTGATGAGAAGAATTCTGGAGCATTATGATGACAAGGGCCATGGAGCATTGTGATGACACGGCCATGGAACATTGTGATGACATAATTCTGGAGCATTGTGCTGACAAGGGCCATGGAGCATTGGGATAACACGGTCATGGAACATTGTGATGACAAGAATTCTGGAGCATTGTGATGAAAAGGACCATGGAGCACTGTGATGACACAGTCAAGGAACATTGTGATGAGAAGAATTCTGGAACATTGTAATGACAAGGGCCATGGAGCATTGTGATGACACGGTCATGGAACATTGGGATGAGAAGAATTCTGGAGCATTGTGATGACAAGGTTCATGGAGCATTGTGATGACACGGTCAAGGAACGTTGCGATGACAAGATTTCTGGAGCATTGTGATGAAAGGGCATGGAGCATTGTGATTAAAGGTGACAAGGAACATTGTGATGATATGGGCAGAGAACTCTGTGATGAGACAGGACATGGAGTATTGTGACGAAAACTGTCATGGAACATTGTGCTGACAGGGATCATGGAGCTCTTTGGTAAGAGAGGCCATGGAGATTTGTGATGGCAGGCATCATGGGGCATTGTGTTGACAGCCGTCTTGGAGCATTGTGATGAAAGGCGTCATGGAGCATTGTGATTACAGGGGCCATGGAGCATTGTGAATACAAAGGCTATGGAGCATTGAGATGACAGGGTTCATGGAGCACTGTGATGAATGTGATCTTGGATCATTGTGATGACAAGTGTCCTGGAACCTTGTGATGACACGGTTCATGGAGCATTGTGATGACAAGGACCATGGCGAATTGTGATGACATCTGTCAAGGGGCATTGTGATGACAGTGGTCATCTAGATTTGCGATGAAAGGTATCATGGAGCACTGTGATGACAGGGGCCATGGAACATTCTGATGACAAAGGCCATGGAGCATTGTGATGACAAGTGTCATGGGGCATTTTGATGACAAGGGCATGGAGCATTGTGATAACAGGGCCCACGGAGCTTTGTGATGAAAAGGGCAGGGTACATTGTGATGACAGGGTTCATGGAGCATTGTGATGAAAGGGGCCATGGAGCATTGAGATGAGAGCCGTTATGAGGCATGGTGATGAGAGTGGTCATGGAGCATTGTGATGAAAGAGATCATGGAGCAATATGATAACAGGCGCCATGGAGCATTGTGACGACAGGGGTATTGGAGCATTGTGATGGAAGTAGACATGGATCATTGTGATGACATGTGTCCTGGAACACTGTGATGACACGGTTCATCGAGTATTGTGATGACAAGTGTCATAGCGAATTGTGATGACAAGTGTCATGGGGCATTGTGTGACATTGATCATCTAGGAATTGTGATGAAAGGTATCATGGAGCACTGTGATGACTGGGGGCATGAAGCACTGTGATGAAAATTGTCCTGGATTATTGTGATGACAGCAGTCATGGAGAATTGTGATGACAGGGATTATGCAGCATTGTGTTGACAAGGGTATGGACTATTGTGATGACAATGGTCATGGAGCAATGTGATGAAAGTATTCATGGAACATCGTGAGGAAAAGTGCCTGGGAACATTGTGACGATAAAGGCCATGGAGTATTGTGATGACTAGTGTCATGGAGCATTTTAATGAAAGGTTTCATTGTGCACCATGATGCCAAAGGGGATGGAGAATTGTGATGAAACTGGTCCTGGAGCATTGTGATAACAAAAGCCATGGAGCATTGTGATGACAGGCATCATGGAGCATTGTGAAGAAAGGGGCCATGGGGTATTTTAATGACACTAGAGAAATATGATGAAAATGGTCAGCGAGCATAGTGATTAAAGTGGTCATTGAGAATTGTGATGAAAAGCGACATAGAGCATTGTGATGACAAAGGTCATGGAGAACTGTGATGACCAGGGTCATGTAGCATTGTGATGACACGGTCATGGAACATTGTGATGACAAGAATTCTGGAGCATTGTGCTGACAAGGGCCATGGACCATTGTGATGACATGGTCATGGAACATTGTGATGAGAAGAATTCTGGAGCATTGTGCTGACAAGGGTCATGGAGCATTGTGATGACTCGGTCATGGAACATTGTGATGACAAGAATTCTGCAGCATTGTGATGACAAGGGCCATGGAGCATTGTGATGACACGGTCATGGAACATTGTGATTAGAAGAATTCTGGAGCATTGTCATGACAAGGGCCATGGAGCATTGTGATGACACGATCATGGAACATTGTGATGACAAGAATTCTGGAGAATTGTGTTGACAAGGGCCATGGAGCATTGTGATGACACGGTCATGGAACATTGTGATGAGAAGAATTCTGGAGCATTGTGCTGACAAGGGCCATGGAACATTGTGATGATACGGTCATGGAACATTGTGATGATAAGAATTCTGGAGCATTCTGATGACAAGCGCCATAGAGCATTGTGATGACACGGCCATAGAACATTGTGATGACAAGAATTCTGGAACATTGTGATGACAGTGGCCATGGAGCATTGTGTTGACACGGTCATGGAACATTGTGATGAGAAGAATTCTGGAGCATTATGATGACAAGGGCCATGGAGCATTGTGATGACATGGCCATGGAACATTGTGATGACAAGAATTCTGGAGCATTGTGATGACAATGGCCATGGAGCATTGTGATGACACGGTCATGGAACATTGTGATGAGAAGAATTCTGGAGCATTGTGATGACAAGGTTCATGGAGCATTGTGATGACACGGTCAAGGAACATTGTGATGACAGGAATTCTGGAGCATTGTGCTGAAAAGGGCCATGGAGCCTTGTGATGACACGGTCCTGGAACAATGTGATGAGAAGAATTCCGGAGCATTGTGATGACAAGGGCCATGGAGCATTGTGATGACACGGTCATGGAACATTGGGATGAGAAGAATTCTGGAGCATTGTGATGACAAGGTTCATGGAGCATTGTGATGACACGGTCAAGGAACATTGCGATGACAAGATTTCTGGAGCATTGTGATGAAAGGGCATGGAGCATTGTGATTAAAGGTGACATGGAACATTGTGATGATATGGGCAGAGAACTCTGTGATGAGACAGGTCATGGAGTATTGAGACGAAAACTGTCATGGAACATTGTGCTGACAGGGATCATGGAGCTCTTTGGTAAGAGAGGCCATGGAGATTTGTGATGGCAGGCATCATGGGGCATTGTGTTGACAGTCGTCTTGGAGCATTGTGATGAAAGGCGTCATGGAGCATTGTGATTACAGGGGCCATGGAGCATTGTGAATACAAAGGCTATGGAGCATTGAGATGACAGGGTTCATGGAGCACTGTGATGAATGTGATCTTGGATCATTGTGATGACAAGTGTCCTGGAACCTTGTGATGACACGGTTCATGGAGCATTGTGATGACAAGGACCATGGCGAATTGTGATGACATCTGTCATGGGGCATTGTGATGACAGTGGTCATCTAGATTTGCGATGAAAGGTATCATGGAGCACTGTGATGACAGGGGCCATGGAACATTGTGATGACAAAGGCCATGGAGCATTGTGATGACAAGTGTCATGGGGCATTTTGATGACATTGGCATGGAGCATTATGATGACAAGAGTTCTGGAGCATTTTGATGACAAGGGCATGGAGCATTGTGATGACAGGGCCCACGGAGCTTTGTGATGAAAAGGGCAGGGTACATTGTGATGACAGGGTTCATGGAGCATTGTGATGAAAGGGGCCATGGAGCATTGAGATGAGAGCCGTTATGAGGCATGGTGATGACAGTGCTCATGGAGCATTGTGATGAAAGAGATCATGGAGCAATATGATAACAGGGGCCATGGAGCATTGTGATGGAAGTAGACATGGATCATTGTGATGACATGTGTCCTGGAACACTGTGATGACACGGTTCATCGAGTATTGTGATGACAAGGGTCATAGCGAATTGTGATGACAAGTGTCATGGGGCATTGTGTGACATTGATCATCTAGGAATTTTGATGAAAGGTATCATGGAGCACTGTGATGAAAATTGTCCTGGATTATTGTGATGACAGCAGTCATGGAGTATTGTGATGACAGGGATTATGCAGCATTGTGTTGACAAGGGTATGGACTATTGTGATGACAATGGTCATGGAGCAATGTGATGAAAGTATTCATGGAACATCGTGATGAAAAGTGCATGGGAGCATTGTGACGATAAAGGCCATGGAGTATTGTGATGACTAGTGTCATGGAGCATTTTAATGAAAGGTTTCATTGTGCACCATGATGACAAAGGGGATGGAGAATTGTGATGAAACTGGTCCTGGAGCATTGTGATAACAAAAGCCATGGAGACTTGTGATGACAGGCATCATGGAGCATTGTGAAGAAAGGGGCCATGGGGTATTGTAATGACACTAGAGAAATATGATGAAAATGGTCAGCGAGCATAGTGATTAAAGTGGTCATTGAGAATTGTGATGAAAAGCGACATAGAGCATTGTGATGACAAAGGTCATGGAGAACTGTGATGACCAGGGTGATGTAGCATTGTGATGACACGGTCATGGAACATTGTGATGACAAGAATTCTGGAGCATTGTGCTGACAAGGGCCATGGAGCATTGTGATGATACGGTGATGGAACATTGTGATGAGAAGAATTCTGGAGCATTATGATGACAAGGGCCATGGAGCATTGTGATGACACGGCCATGGAACATTGTGATGACAAGAATTCTGGAGCATTCTGATGACAAGGGCCATGGAGCATTGTGATGACACGTTCATGGAATATAGTAATGTCAAGAATTCTGGAGCATTATGATGACAAGGGCCATGGAGCATTGTGATGACACGGTCATGGAACATTGTGATGACAAGAATTCTGGAGCATTCTGATGACAAGCGCCATAGAGCATTGTGATGACACATTCATGGAATATAGTAATGTCAAGAATTCTGGAGCATTATGATGACAAGGGCCATGGAGCATTGTGATGACACAGCCATGGAACATTGTGATGACAATAATTCTGGAGCATTGTGATGACAGTGGCCATGGAGCATTGTGTTAACACGAGCATGGAACATTGTGATGAGAAGAATTCTGGAGCATTGTCATGACAAGGGCCATGGAGCATTGTGATGACACGGTCATGGAACATTGTGATGACAAGAATTCTGGAACATTGCGATGACAAGGGCCATGAAGCATTTGATGACACTGTCATGGAACATTGTGATGAGAAGAATTCTGGAGCATTGTCATGAGAAGGGCCATGGAGCATTGTCATGACATGGTCATGGAACATTGTGATGACAAGAATTCTGGAGCATTATGATGACAAGGGCCATGGAGCATTGTGATGACACGGCCATGGAACATTGTGATGACACGGTCATGGAACATTGTGACGAGAAGAATTCTGGAGCATTGTCATGACAAGGGCCATGGAGCATTGTGATGATATGGTCATGGAATATTGTGATGACAAGAATTCTGGAGCATTATGATGACAGGGGCCATGGAGCATTGTGATGACACGGCCATGGAACATTGTGATGACAAGAATTCTGGAGCACTGTGATGACAATGGCCATGGAGCATTGTGATGACACGGTCATGGAACATTGTGATGACAAGAATTCTGGAGAACTGTGATGACAAGGTTCATGGAGAATTGTGATGACACGGTCAAGGAATATTGCAATGACAAGATTTCTGGAGCATTGTGGTGAAAGGGTATGGAGCATTGTGATTAAAGGTGACAAGGAACATTGTGATGATATGGGCAGAGAACTCTGTGATGAGACAGGACATGGAGTATTGTGACGAAAACTGTCATGGAACATTGTGCTGACAGGGATCATGGAGCTCTTTGGTAAGAGAGGCCATGGAGATTTGTGATGGCAGGCATCATGGGGCATTATGTTGACAGCGGTCTTGGAGCATTGTGATGAAAGGCGTCATGGAGCATTGTGATTACAGGGGCCATGGAGCATTGTGAATTCAAAGGCTATGGAGCATTGAGATGACAGGTTTCATGGAGCACTGTGATGAATGTGATCTTGGATCATTGTGATGACAAGTGTCCTGGAACCTTGTGATGACACGGTTCATGGAGCATTGTGATGACAAGGACCATGGCGAATTGTGATGACATCTGTCATGGGGCATTGTGATGACAGTGGTCATCTAGATTTGCGATGAAAGGTATCATGGAGCACTGTGATGAAAGGAGCCATGGAACATTGTGATGACAAAGGCCATGGAGCATTGTGATGACAAGTGTCATGGGGCATTTTGATGACATTGGCATGGAGCATTATGATGACAAGAGTTCTGGAGCATTTTGATGACAAGGGCATGGAGCATTGTGATGACAGGGCCCACGGAGCTTTGTGATGAAAAGGGCAGGGTACATTGTGATGACAGGGTTCATGGAGCATTGTGATGAAAGGGGCCATGGAGCATTGAGATGAGAGCCGTTTTGAGGCATGGTGATGACAGTGGTCATGGAGCATTGTGATGAAAGAGATCATGGAGCAATATGATAACAGGGGCCATGGAGCATTGTGATGACAGGGGTATTGGAGCATTGTGATGGAAGTAGACATGGAGCATTGTGATGACATGTGTCCTGGAACACTGTGATGACACTGCTCATCGAGTATTGTGATGACAAGGGTCATATCGAATTGTGATGACAAGTGTCATAGGGCATTGTGATGACATTGATCATCTAGGAATTGTGATGAAAGGTATCATGGAGCACTGTGATGACTGGGGGCATGAAGCACTGTGATGAAAATTGTCCTGGATTATTGTGATGACAGCAGTCATGGAGAATTGTGATGACAGGGATTATGCAGCATTGTGTTGACAAGGGTATGGACTATTGTGATGACAATGGTCATGGAGCAATGTGATGAAAGTATTCATGGAACATCGTGATGAAAAGTGCATGGGAGCATTGTGACGATAAAGGCCATGGAGTATTGTGATGACTAGTGTCATGGAGCATTTTAATGAAAGGTTTCATTGTGCACCATGATGACAAAGGGGACGGAGAATTGTGATGAAACTGGTCCTGGAGCATTGTGATAACAAAAGCCATGGAGCATTGTGATGACAGGCATCATGGAGCATTGTGAAGAAAGGGGCCATGGGGTATTGTAATGACACTAGAAAAATATGATGAAAATGGTCAGCGAGCATAGTGATTAAAGTGGTCATTGAGAATTGTGATGAAAAGCGACATAGAGCATTGTGATGACAAAGGTCATGGAGAACTGTGATGACCAGGGTCATGTAGCATTGTGATGACACGGTCATGGAACATTGTGATGACAAGAATTCTGGAGCATTGTGCTGAGAAGGCCCATGGACCATTGTGATGACATGGTCATGGAACATTGTGATGACAAGAATTCTGGAGTATTGTGATGACAAGGGTCATGGAGCATTGTGATGACACGGTCATGGAACATTGTGATGACAAGAATTCTGGAGCATTGTGCTGATGACGGCCATGGAGCATTGTGATGACACAGTCAAGGAACATTGCGATGAAAAAGATTTATGGAGCATTGTGATGAAAGGGCATGGAGCATTGTGATTAAAGGTGACAAGGAACATTGTGATGATATGGGCAGAAAACTCTGTGATGACAGTGGTCATGGAGTATTGTGACAAAAAGTGTCATGGAACATTGTGCTGACAAGGGCCATGGAGCATTGTGATGACACGGTCATGGAACATTGTGATGACAAGAATTCTGGAGAATTATGATGACAAGGGCCATGGAGCATTGTGATGACACGGCCATGGAACATTGTGATGACAAGAATTCTGGAGCATTGTGATGACAATGGCCATGGAGCATTGTGATGACATGGTCATGGAACATTGTGATGAGAAGAATTCTGGAGCATTGTGCTGACAAGGGCCATGGAGCATTGGGATGACACGGTCATGGAACATTGTGATGACAAGAATTCTGGAGCATTCTGATGACAAAGGCGATGGAGCATTGTGATGACACGGTCATGGAACATTGGGATGACAAGAATTCTGGAGCATTGTGCTGACAAGGGCCATGGACCATTGTGATGACATGGTCATGGAACATTGTGATGACAAGAATTCTGGAGCACTGTGATGACACGGTCATGGAACATTGTGATGACAAGAATTCTGCAGCATTGCGATGAAAAGGGCCATGGAGCATTGTGATGATACGGTCATGGATCATTGTGATGAGAAGAATTCTGGAGCATTATGATGACAAGGGCCATGGAGCATTGTGATGACACGGCCATGGAACATTGTGATGACAAGAATTCTGGAGCATTGTGCTGACAAGGGCCATGGCGCATTGTGATGACACGGTCATGGAACATTGTGATGACAAGAATTCTGGAGCATTCTGATGACAAAGGCGATGGAGCATTGTGATGACACGGTCATGGAACATTGTGATGCCAAGAATTCTGGAGCATTCTAATGACAAGCGCCATAGAGCATTGTGATGACACGTTCATGGAATATAGTAATGACAAGAATTCTGGAGCATTATGATGACAAGGGCCATGGAGCATTGTGATGACACGGCCATGGAATATTGTGATGACAAGAATTCTGGAGCATTGTGATGACAGTGGCCATGGAGCATTTTGTTGACACGGTCATGGATCATTGTGATGAGAAGAATTCTGGAGCATTGTCATGACAAGGGCCATGGAGCATTGTGATGACACTGTCATGGAACATTTTGATGACATGAATTCTGGAGCATTGTGATGACAAGGGCCATGGAGCATTGTGATGACACAGTCATGGAACATTGTGATGAGAAGAATTCTGGAGCATTGTGATGACATGGGTCAAGGAGCATTGTGATGACACGGTCATGGAACATTGTGATGACAAGAATTCTGCAGCATTGTGATGACAAGGGCCATGGAGCATTGTGATGACACGGTCATGGAACATTGTGATGAGAAGAATTCTGGAGCATTGTCATGACAAGGGCCATGGAGCATTGTGATGACACGGTCATGGAACATTGTGATGACAAGAATTCTGGAGTATTGTGATGACAAGCGCCATGGGGCATTTTGATGACATTGATCATCTAGGAATTGTGATGAAAGGTATCATGGAGCACTGTGATGACTGGGGGCATGAAGCACTGTGATGAAAATTGTCCTGGATTATTGTGATGACAGCAGTCATGGAGAATTGTGATGACAGGGATTATGCAGCATTGTGTTGACAAGGGTATGGACTATTGTGATGACAATGGTCATGGAGCAATGTGATGAAAGTATTCATGGAACATCGTGATGAAAAGTGCATGGGAGCATTGTGACGATAAAGTCCATGGAGTATTGTGATGACTAGTGTCATGGAGCATTTTAATGAAAGGTTTCATTGTGCAACATGATGACAAAGGGGACGGAGAATTGTGATGAAACTGGTCCTGGAGCATTGTGATAACAAAAGCCATGGAGCATTGTGATGACAGGCATCATGGAGCATTGTGAAGAAAGGGGCCATGGGGTATTGTAATGACACTAGAGAAATATGATGAAAATGGTCAGCGAGCATAGTGATTAAAGTGGTCATTGAGAATTGTGATGAAAAGCGACATAGAGCATTGTGATGATAAAGGTCATGGAGAACTGTGATGACCAGGGTCATGTAGCATTGTGATGACATGGTCATGGAACATTGTGATGACAAGAATTCTGGAGCATTATGATGACAAGGGCCATGGGGCATTGTGATGACACGGCCATGGAACATTGTGATGACAAGAATTCTGGAGCATTGTGATGACAATGGCCATGGAGCATTGTGATGACACGGTCATGGAACATTGTGATGAGAAGAATTCTGGAGCATTGTCATGACAAGGGCCATGGAGCATTGTGATGACATGGTCAAGGTACATTGCGATGACAAGATTTCTGGAGCATTGTGGTGAAAGGGTATGGAGCATTGTGATTAAAGGTGACATGGAACATTGTGATGATATGGGCAGGGAACTCTGTGATGAGACAGGACATGGAGTATTGTGACGAAAATTGTCATGGAACATTGTGCTGACAGGGATCATGGAGCTCTTTGGTAAGAGAGGCCATGGAGATTTGTGATGGCAGGCATTATGGGGCATTGTGTTGACAGCGGTCTTGGAGCATTGTGATGAAAGGCGTCATGGAGCATTGTGATTACAGGGGCCATGGAGCATTGTGAATTCAAAGACTATGGAGGATTGAGATGACAGGGTTCATGGAGCACTGTGATGAATGTGATCTTGGAACATTGTGATGACAACTGTCCTGGAACCTTGTGATGACACGGTTCATGGAGCATTGTGATGACAAGGATCATGGCGAATTGTGATGACATCTGTCATGGGGCATTGTGATGACAAGAATTCTGGAGCATTGTGCTGATGACGGCCATGGAGCATTGTGATGACACAGTCAAGGAACATTGCGATGAAAAAGATTTCTGGAGCATTATGATGAAAGGGCATGGAGCATTGTGATTAAAGGTGACAAGGAACATTGTGATGATATGGGCAGAGAACTCTGTGATGACAGTGGTCATGCAGTATTGTGACGAAAAGTGTCATGGAACATTCTGCTGACAGCGATCATGGAGCTTTTTGGTAAGAGAGGCTATGGAGATTTGTGATGTCAGGCGTCATGGGGCATTGTGTTGAGAGCGGTCTTGGAGCATTGTGATGAAAAGGGTCATGGAGCACTGTGATTACAGGGGCCATGGAGCATTGTGAATACAAAGTCTATGGAGCATTGAGATCACAGGTTTCATGGAGCACTGTGATGAATGTGATCTTGGATCATTGTGATGACAAGTGTCCTGGAACCTTGTGATGACCCGGTTCATGGAGCATTGTGATGACAAGGACCATGGCGAATTGTGATGACATCTGTCATGGGGCATTGTGATGACAGTGGTCATCTAGATGTGCGATGAAAGGTATCATGGAGCACTGTGATGACAGGGGCCATGGAACATTGTGATGACAAAGGCCATGGAGCATTGTGATGACAATGTCATGGGGCATTGTGATGACATTGGCATGGAGCATTATGATGACAAGAGTTCTGGAGCATTTTGATGACAAGGGCATGGAGAATTGTGATGACAGGGCCCACGGAGCTTTGTGATGAAAAGGGCAGGGTACATTGTGATGACAGGGTTCACGGAGCATTGTGATGAAAAGGGCAGGGTACATTGTGATGACAGGGTTCATGGAGCATTGTGATGAAAGGGGCCATGGAGCATTGAGATGAGAGCCGTTATGAGGCATGGTGATGACAGTGGTCATGGAGCATTGTGATGAAAGAGATCATGGAGCAATATGATAACAGGGGCCATGGAGCATTGTGATGGAAGTAGACATGGATCATTGTGATGACATGTGTCCTGGAACACTGTGATGACACGGTTCATCGAGTATTGTGATGACAAGGGTCATAGCGAATTGTGATGACAAGTGTCATGGGGCATTGTGTGACATTGATCATCTAGGAATTGTGATGAAAGGTATCATGGAGCACTGTGATGAAAATTGTCCTGGATTATTGTGATGACAGCAGTCATGGAGAATTGTGATGACAGGGATTATGCAGCATTGTGTTGACAAGGGTATGGACTATTGTGATGACAATGGTCATGGAGCAATGTGATGAAAGTATTCATGGAACATCGTGATGAAAAGTGCATGGGAGCATTGTGACGATAAAGTCCATGGAGTATTGTGATGACTAGTGTCATGGAGCATTTTAATGAAAGGTTTCATTGTGCAACATGATGACAAAGGGGACGGAGAATTGTGATGAAACTGGTCCTGGAGCATTGTGATAACAAAAGCCATGGAGCATTGTGATGACAGGCATCATGGAGCATTGTGAAGAAAGGGGCCATGGGGTATTGTAATGACACTAGAGAAATATGATGAAAATGGTCAGCGAGCATAGTGATTAAAGTGGTCATTGAGAATTGTGATGAAAAGCGACATAGAGCATTGTGATGATAAAGGTCATGGAGAACTGTGATGACCAGGGTCATGTAGCATTGTGATGACATGGTCATGGAACATTGTGATGACAAGAATTCTGGAGCATTATGATGACAAGGGCCATGGGGCATTGTGATGACACGGCCATGGAACATTGTGATGACAAGAATTCTGGAGCATTGTGATGACAATGGCCATGGAGCATTGTGATGACACGGTCATGGAACATTGTGATGAGAAGAATTCTGGAGCATTGTCATGACAAGGGCCATGGAGCATTGTGATGACATGGTCAAGGTACATTGCGATGACAAGATTTCTGGAGCATTGTGGTGAAAGGGTATGGAGCATTGTGATTAAAGGTGACATGGAACATTGTGATGATATGGGCAGGGAACTCTGTGATGAGACAGGACATGGAGTATTGTGACGAAAATTGTCATGGAACATTGTGCTGACAGGGATCATGGAGCTCTTTGGTAAGAGAGGCCATGGAGATTTGTGATGGCAGGCATTATGGGGCATTGTGTTGACAGCGGTCTTGGAGCATTGTGATGAAAGGCGTCATGGAGCATTGTGATTACAGGGGCCATGGAGCATTGTGAATTCAAAGACTATGGAGGATTGAGATGACAGGGTTCATGGAGCACTGTGATGAATGTGATCTTGGAACATTGTGATGACAACTGTCCTGGAACCTTGTGATGACACGGTTCATGGAGCATTGTGATGACAAGGATCATGGCGAATTGTGATGACATCTGTCATGGGGCATTGTGATGACAAGAATTCTGGAGCATTGTGCTGAT
Source organism: Balaenoptera acutorostrata (assembly GCF_949987535.1). Classification (NCBI taxonomy): domain Eukaryota; kingdom Metazoa; phylum Chordata; class Mammalia; order Artiodactyla; family Balaenopteridae; genus Balaenoptera; species Balaenoptera acutorostrata. The sequence goes on from NC_080067.1 coordinate 18,724,145, forward strand.
GACGGCCATGGAGCATTGTGATGACACAGTCAAGGAACATTGCGATGAAAAAGATTTCTGGAGCATTATGATGAAAGGGCATGGAGCATTGTGATTAAAGGTGACAAGGAACATTGTGATGATATGGGCAGAGAACTCTGTGATGACAGTGGTCATGCAGTATTGTGACGAAAAGTGTCATGGAACATTCTGCTGACAGCGATCATGGAGCTTTTTGGTAAGAGAGGCTATGGAGATTTGTGATGTCAGGCGTCATGGGGCATTGTGTTGAGAGCGGTCTTGGAGCATTGTGATGAAAAGGGTCATGGAGCACTGTGATTACAGGGGCCATGGAGCATTGTGAATACAAAGTCTATGGAGCATTGAGATCACAGGTTTCATGGAGCACTGTGATGAATGTGATCTTGGATCATTGTGATGACAAGTGTCCTGGAACCTTGTGATGACCCGGTTCATGGAGCATTGTGATGACAAGGACCATGGCGAATTGTGATGACATCTGTCATGGGGCATTGTGATGACAGTGGTCATCTAGATGTGCGATGAAAGGTATCATGGAGCACTGTGATGACAGGGGCCATGGAACATTGTGATGACAAAGGCCATGGAGCATTGTGATGACAATGTCATGGGGCATTGTGATGACATTGGCATGGAGCATTATGATGACAAGAGTTCTGGAGCATTTTGATGACAAGGGCATGGAGAATTGTGATGACAGGGCCCACGGAGCTTTGTGATGAAAAGGGCAGGGTACATTGTGATGACAGGGTTCACGGAGCATTGTGATGAAAAGGGCAGGGTACATTGTGATGACAGGGTTCATGGAGCATTGTGATGAAAGGGGCCATGGAGCATTGAGATGAGAGCCGTTATGAGGCATGGTGATGACAGTGGTCATGGAGCATTGTGATGAAAGAGATCATGGAGCAATATGATAACAGGGGCCATGGAGCATTGTGATGGAAGTAGACATGGATCATTGTGATGACATGTGTCCTGGAACACTGTGATGACACGGTTCATCGAGTATTGTGATGACAAGGGTCATAGCGAATTGTGATGACAAGTGTCATGGGGCATTGTGTGACATTGATCATCTAGGAATTGTGATGAAAGGTATCATGGAGCACTGTGATGAAAATTGTCCTGGATTATTGTGATGACAGCAGTCATGGAGAATTGTGATGACAGGGATTATGCAGCATTGTGTTGACAAGGGTATGGACTATTGTGATGACAATGGTCATGGAGCAATGTGATGAAAGTATTCATGGAACATCGTGATGAAAAGTGCATGGGAGCATTGTGACGATAAAGGCCATGCAGTATTGTGATGACTAGTGTCATGGAGCATTTTAATGAAAGGTTTCATTGTGCACCATGATGACAAAGGGGATGGAGAATTGTGATGAAACTGGTCCTGGAGCATTGTGATAAGAAAAGCCATGGAGCATTGTGATGACAGGCATCATGGAGCATTGTGAAGAAAGGGGCCATGGGGTATTGTAATGACACTAGAGAAATATGATGAAAATGGTCAGCGAGCATAGTGATTAAAGTGGTCATTGAGAATTGTGATGAAAAGCGACATAGAGCATTGTGATGACAAAGGTCATGGAGAACTGTGATGACCAGGGTCAGGTAGCATTATGATGACACGGTCATGGAACATTGTGATGACAAGAATTCTGGAGCATTGTGCTGACAAGGGCCATGGAACATTGTGATGACATGGTCATGGAACATGGTGATGACAAGTATTCTGGAGCATTGTGATGACAAGGGTCATGGAGCATTGTGATGACACGGTCATGGAACATTGTGATGACAAGAATTCTGGAGCATTGTGGTGAAAGGGTATGGAGCATTGTGATTAAAGGTGACAAGGAACATTGTGATGATATGGGCAGAGAACTCTGTGATGAGACAGGACATGGAGTATTGTGACGAAAACTGTCATGGAACATTGTGCTGACAGGGATCATGGAGCTCTTTTTTAAGAGAGGCCATGGAGATTTGTGATGGCAGGCATCATGGGGCATTGTGTTGAGAGCGGTCTTGGAGCATTGTGATGAAATGCGTCATGGAGCATTGTGATTACAGGGGCCATGGAGCATTGTGAATACAAAGGCTATGGAGCATTGAGATGACAGGTTTCATGGAGCACTGTGATGAATGTGATCTTGGATCATTGTGATGACAAGTGTCCTGGAACCTTGTGATGACACGGTTCATGGAGCATTGTGATGACAAGGACCATGGCGAATTGTGATGACATCTGTCATGGAGAATTTTGATGACTGTGATCATCTAGATTTGTGATGAAAGGTATCATGGAGCACTCTGATGACAGGGGCCATGGAACATTGTGATGACAAAGGCCATGGAGCATTGTGATGACAAGTGTCATGGGGCATTTTGATGACATTGGCATGGAGCATTATGATGACAGGGCCCACGGAGTTTTGTGATGAAAAGGGCAGGGTACATTGTGATGACAGGGTTCATGGAGCATTGCGATGAAAGGGGCCATGGAGCATTGAGATGAGAGCCGTTATGAGGCATGGTGATGACAGTGGTCATGGAGCATTGTGATGAAAGAGATCATGGAGCAATATGATAACAGGGGCCATGGAGCATTGTGATGACAGGGGTATTGGAGCAATGTGATGGAAGTAGACATGGATCATTGTGATGACATGTGTCCTGGAACACTGTGATGACACGGTTCATTGAGTATTGTGATGACAAGGGTCATAGCGAATGTGATGACAAGTGTCATGGGGCATTGTGTGACCTTGATCATCTAGGAATTTTGATGAAAGGTATCATGGAGCACTGTGATGAAAATTGTCCTGGATTATTGTGATGACAGCAGTCACAGAGAATTGTGATGACAGGGATTATGCAGCATTGTGTTGACAAGGGTATGGACTATTGTGATGACAATGGTCATGGAGCAATGTGATGAAAGTATTCATGGAACATCGTGATGAAAAGTGCATGGGAGCATTGTGACGATAAAGGCCATGGAGTATTGTGATGACTAGTGTCATGGAGCATTTTAATGAAAGGTTTCATTGTGCACCATGATGACAAAGGGGATGGAGAATTGTGATGAAACTGGTCCTGGAGCATTGTGATAACAAAAGCCATGGAGCCTTGTGATGACAGGCATCATGGAGCATTGTGAAGAAAGGGGCCATGGGGTATTGTAATGACAGTAGAGAAATATGAAGAAAATGGTCAGCGAGCATAGTGATTAAAGTGGTCATTGAGAATTGTGATGAAAAGCGACATAGAGCATTGTGATGACAAAGGTCATGGAGAACTGTGATGACCAGGGTCATGTAGCATTGTGATGACACGGTCATGGAACATTGAGATGACAAGAATTCTGGAGCATTATGATGACAAGCGCCATAAAGCATTGTGATGACATGTTCATGGAATATAGTAATGACAAGAATTCTGGAGCATTATGATGACAAGGGCCATGGAGCATTGTGATGATACAGTTATGGAACATTGTGATGAGAAGAATTCTGGAGCATTATGATGACAAGGGCCATGGAGCATTGTGATGACATGGCCATGGAACATTGTGATGACAAGAATTCTGGAGCATTGTGCTGACAAGGGCCATTGAGCATTGTGATGACACAGTCATGGAACATTGTGATGACAAGAATTCTGGAGCATTCTGATGACAAAGGCGATGGAGAATTGTGATGACACGGTCATGGAACATTGTGATGAGAAGAATTCTGGAGCATTCTGATGACAAGCGCCATAGAGCATTGTGATGACACTTTCATGGAATATAGTAATGACAAGAATTCTGGAGCATTATAGTGACAAGGGCCATGGAGCATTGTGATGACACGGCCATGGAACATTGTAATGACAAAAATTCTGGAGCATTGTGATGAGAGTGGCCATGGAGCATTGTGTTGACACGGTCATGGAACATTGTGATGAGAAGAATTCTGGAACATTGTCATGACCAGGGCCATGGAGCATTGTGATGACACGGTCATGGAACATTGTGATGACAAAAATTCTGGAGCATTGTGATGACAAGGGCCATGGAGCATTGTGATGACACGGTCATGGAACATTGTGATGAGAAGAATTCTGGAGCATTGTGATGACGACGGCCATGGAGCATTGTGATGACACAGTCAAGGAACATTGCGATGAAAAAGATTTCTGGAGCATTGTGATGAAAGGACATGGAGCATTGTGATTAAAGGTGACAAGGGACATTGTGATGATATGGGCAGAGAACTCTGTGATGACAGTGGTCATGCAGTATTGTGACGAAAAGTGTCATGGAACATTCTGCTGACAGCGATCATGGAGCTTTTTGGTAAGAGAGGCTATGGAGATTTGTGATGTCAGGCGTCATGGGACATTGTGTTGACAGCGGTCTTGGAGCATTGTGATGAAAAGGGTCATGGAGCACTGTGATTAGAGGGGCCATGGAGCATTGTGAATACAAAGGCTATGGAGCATTGAGATGACAGAGTTCATGGAGCTCTGTGATGAATGTGATTTTGGATCATTGTGATGACAAGTGTCCTGGAACCTTGTAATGACACGGTTCATGGAGCATTGTGATGACAAGGACTATGGCGAATTGTGATGACATCTGTCATGGGGCATTGTGATGACAGTGGTCATCTAGATTTGCGATGAAAGGTATCATGGAGCACTGTGATGACAGGGGCCATGGAACATTGTGATGACAAAGGCCATGGAGCATTGTGATGACAAGTGTCATGGGGCATTTTGATGACATTGGCATGGAGCATTATGATGACAAGAGTTCTGGAGCATTTTGATGACAAGGGCATGGAGCATTGTGATGACAGGGCCCACGGAGCTTTGTGATGAAAAGGGCATGGTATATTGTGATGACAGGGTTCATAGAGCATTGTGATGAAAGGAGCCATGGAGCATTGAGATGAGAGCCGTTATGAAGCATGGTGATGACAGTGGTCATGGAGCATTGTGATGAAAGAGATCATGGAGCAATATGATAACAGGGGCCATGGAGCATTGTGATGACAGGGGTATTGGAGCATTGTGATGGAAGTAGACATGGATCATTGTGATGACATGTGTCCTGGAACACTGTGATGACACGGTTCATCGAGTATTGTGATGACAAGGGTCATAGCGAATTGTGATGACAAGTGTCATGGGGCATTGTGATGACATTGATCATCTAGGAATTGTGATGAAAGGTATCATGGAGCACTGTGATGACTGGGGGCATGAAGCACTGTGATGAAAATTGTCCTGGATTATTGTGATGACAGCAGTCATGGAGAATTGTGATGACAGGGATTATGCAGCATTGTGTTGACAAGGGTATGGACTATTGTGATGACAATGGTCATGGAGCAATGTGATGAATGTATTCATGGAACATCGTGAGGAAAAGTGCATGGGAGCATTGTGACGATAAAGGCCATGGAGTATTGTGATGACTAGTGTCATGGAGCATTTTAATGAAAGGTTTCATTGTGCACCATGATGACAAAGGGGATGGAGAATTGTGATGAAACTGGTCCTGGAGCATTGTGATAACAAAAGCCATGGAGCATTGTGATGACAGGCATCATGGAGCATTGTGAAGAAAGGGGCCATGGGGTATTGTAATGACACTAGAGAAATATGATGAAAATGGTCAGCGAGCATAGTGATTAAAGTGGTCATTGAGAATTGTGATGAAAAGCGACATAGAGCATTGTGATGACAAAGGTCATGGAGAACTGTGATGACCAGGGTCATGTAGCATTGTGATGACACGTTCATGGAACATTGTGATGACAAGAATTCTGGAGCATTGTGCTGACAAGGGCCATGGACCATTGTGATGACATGGTCATGGAACATTGTGATGACAAGAATTCTGGAGCATTATGATGACAAGGGCCATGGAGCATTGTGATGACACGGCCATGGAACATTGTGATGACAAGAATTCTGGAGCATTGTTCTGACAAGGGCCATGGACAATTGTGATGACATGGTCATGGAACATTGTGATGACACGGTCATGGAACCTTGCGATGACAAGAATTCTGCAGCATTACGATGAAAAGGGCCATGGAGCATTGTGATGATACGGTCATGGAACATTGTGATGAGAAGAATTCTGGAGCATTATGATGACAAGGGCCATGGAGCATTGTGATGACACGGTCATGGAACAATGTGATGAAAAGAATTCTGGAGCATTATGATGACAAGGGCCATGGAGCATTGTGATGACACGGCCATGGAACATTGTGATGACATAATTCTGGAGCATTGTGCTGACAAGGGCCATGGAGCATTGGGATAACACGGTCATGGAACATTGTGATGACAAGAATTCTGGAGCATTGTGATGAAAAGGACCATGGAGCACTGTGATGACACGGTCATGGAACATTGTGATGAGAAGAATTCTGGAACATTGTAATGACAAGGGCCATGGAGCATTGTGATGACACGGTCATGGAACATTGGGATGAGAAGAATTCTGGAGCATTGTGATGACAAGGTTCATGGAGCATTGTGATGACACGGTCAAGGAACGTTGCGATGACAAGATTTCTGGAGCATTGTGATGAAAGGGCATGGAGCATTGTGATTAAAGGTGACAAGGAACATTGTGATGATATGGGCAGAGAACTCTGTGATGAGACAGGACATGGAGTATTGTGACGAAAACTGTCATGGAACATTGTGCTGACAGGGATCATGGAGCTCTTTGGTAAGAGAGGCCATGGAGATTTGTGATGGCAGGCATCATGGGGCATTGTGTTGACAGCCGTCTTGGAGCATTGTGATGAAAGGCGTCATGGAGCATTGTGATTACAGGGGCCATGGAGCATTGTGAATACAAAGGCTATGGAGCATTGAGATGACAGGGTTCATGGAGCACTGTGATGAATGTGATCTTGGATCATTGTGATGACAAGTGTCCTGGAACCTTGTGATGACACGGTTCATGGAGCATTGTGATGACAAGGACCATGGCGAATTGTGATGACATCTGTCAAGGGGCATTGTGATGACAGTGGTCATCTAGATTTGCGATGAAAGGTATCATGGAGCACTGTGATGACAGGGGCCATGGAACATTCTGATGACAAAGGCCATGGAGCATTGTGATGACAAGTGTCATGGGGCATTTTGATGACAAGGGCATGGAACATTGTGATAACAGGGCCCACGGAGCTTTGTGATGAAAAGGGCAGGGTACATTGTGATGACAGGGTTCATGGAGCATTGTGATGAAAGGGGCCATGGAGCATTGAGATGAGAGCCGTTATGAGGCATGGTGATGAGAGTGGTCATGGAGCATTGTGATGAAAGAGATCATGGAGCAATATGATAACAGGGGCCATGGAGCATTGTGATGGAAGTAGACATGGATCATTGTGATGACATGTGTCCTGGAACACTGTGATGACACGGTTCATCGAGTATTGTGATGACAAGTGTCATAGCGAATTGTGATGACAAGTGTCATGGGGCATTGTGTGACATTGATCATCTAGGAATTGTGATGAAAGGTATCATGGAGCACTGTGATGACTGGGGGCATGAAGCACTGTGATGAAAATTGTCCTGGATTATTGTGATGACAGCAGTCATGGAGAATTGTGATGACAGGGATTATGCAGCATTGTGTTGACAAGGGTATGGACTATTGTGATGACAATGGTCATGGAGCAATGTGATGAAAGTATTCATGGAACATCGTGAGGAAAAGTGCATGGGAGAATTGTGACGATAAAGGCCATGGAGTATTGTGATGACTAGTGTCATGGAGCATTTTAATGAAAGGTTTCATTGTGCACCATGATGCCAAAGGGGATGGAGAATTGTGATGAAACTGGTCCTGGAGCATTGTGATAACAAAAGCCATGGAGCATTGTGATGACAGGCATCATGGAGCATTGTGAAGAAAGGGGCCATGGGGTATTTTAATGACACTAGAGAAATATGATGAAAATGGTCAGCGAGCATAGTGATTAAAGTGGTCATTGAGAATTGTGATGAAAAGCGACATAGAGCATTGTGATGACAAAGGTCATGGAGAACTGTGATGACCAGGTTCATGTAGCATTGTGATGACACGGTCATGGAACATTGTGATGACAAGAATTCTGGAGCATTGTGCTGACAAGGGCCATGGAGCATTGTGATGACACGGTCATGGAACAATGTGATGAGAAGAATTCTGGAGCATTATGATGACAAGGGCCATGGAGCATTGTGATGACACGGCCATGGAACATTGTGATGACATAATTCTGGAGCATTGTGCTGACAAGGGCCATGGAGCATTGGGATAACACGGTCATGGAACATTGTGATGACAAGAATTCTGGAGCATTGTGATGAAAAGGACCATGGAGCACTGTGATGACACAGTCATGGAACATTGTGATGAGAAGAATTCTGGAACATTGTAATGACAAGGGCCATGGAGCATTGTGATGACACGGTCATGGAACATTGGGATGAGAAGAATTCTGGAGCATTGTGATGACAAGGTTCATGGAGCATTGTGATGACACGGTCAAGGAACGTTGCGATGACAAGATTTCTGGAGCATTGTGATGAAAGGGCATGGAGCATTGTGATTAAAGGTGACAAGGAACATTGTGATGATATGGGCAGAGAACTCTGTGATGAGACAGGACATGGAGTATTGTGACGAAAACTGTCATGGAACATTGTGCTGACAGGGATCATGGAGCTCTTTGGTAAGAGAGGCCATGGAGATTTGTGATGGCAGGCATCATGGGGCATTGTGTTGACAGCCGTCTTGGAGCATTGTGATGAAAGGCGTCATGGAGCATTGTGATTACAGGGGCCATGGAGCATTGTGAATACAAAGGCTATGGAGCATTGAGATGACAGGGTTCATGGAGCACTGTGATGAATGTGATCTTGGATCATTGTGATGACAAGTGTCCTGGAACCTTGTGATGACACGGTTCATGGAGCATTGTGATGACAAGGACCATGGCGAATTGTGATGACATCTGTCAAGGGGCATTGTGATGACAGTGGTCATCTAGATTTGCGATGAAAGGTATCATGGAGCACTGTGATGACAGGGGCCATGGAACATTGTGATGACAAAGGCCATGGAGCATTGTGATGACAAGTGTCATGGGGCATTTTGATGACAAGGGCATGGAGCATTGTGATAACAGGGCCCACGGAGCTTTGTGATGAAAAGGGCAGGGTACATTGTGATGACAGGGTTCATGGAGCATTGTGATGAAAGGGGCCATGGAGCATTGAGATGAGAGCCGTTATGAGGCATGGTGATGAGAGTGGTCATGGAGCATTGTGATGAAAGAGATCATGGAGCAATATGATAACAGGCGCCATGGAGCATTGTGACGACAGGGGTATTGGAGCATTGTGATGGAAGTAGACATGGATCATTGTGATGACATGTGTCCTGGAACACTGTGATGACACGGTTCATCGAGTATTGTGATGACAAGTGTCATAGCGAATTGTGATGACAAGTGTCATGGGGCATTGTGTGACATTGATCATCTAGGAATTGTGATGAAAGGTATCATGGAGCACTGTGATGACTGGGGGCATGAAGCACTGTGATGAAAATTGTCCTGGATTATTGTGATGACAGCAGTCATGGAGAATTGTGATGACAGGGATTATGCAGCATTGTGTTGACAAGGGTATGGACTATTGTGATGACAATGGTCATGGAGCAATGTGATGAAAGTATTCATGGAACATCGTGAGGAAAAGTGCATGGGAGCATTGTGACGATAAAGGCCATGGAGTATTGTGATGACTAGTGTCATGGAGCATTTTAATGAAAGGTTTCATTGTGCACCATGATGCCAAAGGGGATGGAGAATTGTGATGAAACTGGTCCTGGAGCATTGTGATAACAAAAGCCATGGAGCATTGTGATGACAGGCATCATGGAGCATTGTGAAGAAAGGGGCCATGGGGTATTTTAATGACACTAGAGAAATATGATGAAAATGGTCAGCGAGCATAGTGATTAAAGTGGTCATTGAGAATTGTGATGAAAAGCGACATAGAGCATTGTGATGACAAAGGTCATGGAGAACTGTGATGACCAGGGTCATGTAGCATTGTGATGACACGGTCATGGAACATTGTGATGACAAGAATTCTGGAGCATTGTGCTGACAAGGGCCATGGACCATTGTGATGACATGGTCATGGAACATTGTGATGAGAAGAATTCTGGAGCATTGTGCTGACAAGGGTCATGGAGCATTATGATGACTCGGTCATGGAACATTGTGATGACAAGAATTCTGCAGCATTGTGATGACAAGGGCCATGGAGCATTGTGATGACACGGTCATGGAACATTGTGATTAGAAGAATTCTGGAGCATTGTCATGACAAGGGCCATGGAGCATTGTGATGACACGATCATGGAACATTGTGATGACAAGAATTCTGGAGAATTGTGTTGACAAGGGCCATGGAGCATTGTGATGACACGGTCATGGAACATTGTGATGAGAAGAATTCTGGAGCATTGTGCTGACAAGGGCCATGGAACATTGTGATGATACGGTCATGGAACATTGTGATGATAAGAATTCTGGAGCATTCTGATAACAAGCGCCATAGAGCATTGTGATGACACGGCCATGGAACATTGTGATGACAAGAATTCTGGAACATTGTGATGACAGTGGCCATGGAGCATTGTGTTGACACGGTCATGGAACATTGTGATGAGAAGAATTCTGGAGCATTATGATGACAAGGGCCATGGAGCATTGTGATGACATGGCCATGGAACATTGTGATGACAAGAATTCTGGAGCATTGTGATGACAATGGCCATGGAGCATTGTGATGACACGGTCATGGAACATTGTGATGAGAAGAATTCTGGAGCATTGTGATGACAAGGTTCATGGAGCATTGTGATGACACGGTCAAGGAACATTGTGATGACAGGAATTCTGGAGCATTGTGCTGAAAAGGGCCATGGAGCCTTGTGATGACACGGTCCTGGAACAATGTGATGAGAAGAATTCCGGAGCATTGTGATGACAAGGGCCATGGAGCATTGTGATGACACGGTCATGGAACATTGGGATGAGAAGAATTCTGGAGCATTGTGATGACAAGGTTCATGGAGCATTGTGATGACACGGTCAAGGAACATTGCGATGACAAGATTTCTGGAGCATTGTGATGAAAGGGCATGGAGCATTGTGATTAAAGGTGACATGGAACATTGTGATGATATGGGCAGAGAACTCTGTGATGAGACAGGTCATGGAGTATTGAGACGAAAACTGTCATGGAACATTGTGCTGACAGGGATCATGGAGCTCTTTGGTAAGAGAGGCCATGGAGATTTGTGATGGCAGGCATCATGGGGCATTGTGTTGACAGTCGTCTTGGAGCATTGTGATGAAAGGCGTCATGGAGCATTGTGATTACAGGGGCCATGGAGCATTGTGAATACAAAGGCTATGGAGCATTGAGATGACAGGGTTCATGGAGCACTGTGATGAATGTGATCTTGGATCATTGTGATGACAAGTGTCCTGGAACCTTGTGATGACACGGTTCATGGAGCATTGTGATGACAAGGACCATGGCGAATTGTGATGACATCTGTCATGGGGCATTGTGATGACAGTGGTCATCTAGATTTGCGATGAAAGGTATCATGGAGCACTGTGATGACAGGGGCCATGGAACATTGTGATGACAAAGGCCATGGAGCATTGTGATGACAAGTGTCATGGGGCATTTTGATGACATTGGCATGGAGCATCATGATGACAAGAGTTCTGGAGCATTTTGATGACAAGGGCATGGAGCATTGTGATGACAGGGCCCACGGAGCTTTGTGATGAAAAGGGCAGGGTACATTGTGATGACAGGGTTCATGGAGCATTGTGATGAAAGGGGCCATGGAGCATTGAGATGAGAGCCGTTATGAGGCATGGTGATGACAGTGGTCATGGAGCATTGTGATGAAAGGGGCCATGGAGCATTGAGATGAGAGCCATTATGAGGCATGGTGATGACAGTGGTCATGGAGCATTGTGATGAAAGAGATCATGGAGCAATATGATAACAGGGGCCATGGAGCATTGTGATGACAGGGGTATTGGAGCATTGTGATGGAAGTAGACATGGATCATTGTGATGATAAGTGTCCTGGAACACTGTGATGAAACGGTTCATCGAGTATTGTGATGACAAGGGTCATAGAGAATTGTGATGACAAGTGTCATGGGGCATTGTGATGACATTGATCATCTAGGAATTGTGATGAAAGGTATCATGGAGCACTGTGATGACTGGGGGCATGAAGCACTGTGATGAAAATTGTCCTGGATTATTGTGATGACAGCAGTCATGGAGAATTGTGATGACAGGGATTATGCAGCATTGTGTTGACAAGGGTATGGACTATTGTGATGACAATGGTCATGGAGCAATGTGATGAAAGTATTCATGGAACATCGTGAGGAAAAGTGCATGGGAGCATTGTGACGATAAAGGCCATGGAGTATTGTGATGACTAGTGTCATGGAGCATTTTAATGAAAGGTTTCATTGTGCAGCATGATGACAAAGGAGATGGAGAATTGTGATGAAACTGGTCCTGGAGCATTGTGATAACAAAAGCCATGGAGCATTGTGATGACAAGCATCATGGAGCATTGTGAAGAAAGGGGCCATGGGGTATTGTAATGACACTAGAGAAATATGATGAAAATGGTCAGCGAGCATAGTGATTAAAGAGGTCATTGAGAATTGTGATGAAAAGCGACATAGAGCATTGTGATGACAAAGGTCATGGAGAACTGTGATGATCAGGGTCATGTAGTATTTTGATGACACGGTCATGGAACATTGAGATGACAAGAATTCTGGAGCAATGTGCTGACAAGGGCCATGGACCATTGTGATGACATGGTCATGGAACATGGTGATGACAAGTATTCTGGAGCATTGTGATGACAAGGGTCATGGAGCATTGTGATGACACGGTCATGGAACATTGTGATGACAAGAATTCTGGAGCATTGTGGTGAAAGGGTATGGAGCATTGTGATTAAAGGTGACAAGGAACATTGTGATGATATGGGCAGAGAACTGTGATGAGACAGGACATGGAGTATTGTGACGAAAACTGTCATGGAACATTGTGCTGACAGGGATCATGGAGCTCTTTTTTAAGAGAGGCCATGGAGATTTGTGATGGCAGGCATCATGGGGCATTGTGTTGAGAGCGGTCTTGGAGCATTGTGATGAAATGCGTCATGGAGCATTGTGATTACAGGGGCCATGGAGCATTGTGAATTCAAGGCTATGGAGCATTGAGATGACAGGTTTCATGGAGCACTGTGATGAATGTGATCTTGGATCATTGTGATGACAAGTGTCCTGGAACCTTGTGATGACACGGTTCATGGAGCATTGTGATGACAAGGACCATGGCGAATTGTGATGACATCTGTCATGGGGAATTCTGATGACTGTGATCATCTAGATTTGTGATGAAAGGTATCATGGAGCACTGTGATGACAGAGGCCATGGAACATTGTGATGACAAAGGCCATGGAGCATTGTGATGACAAGTGTCATGGGGCATTTTGATGACATTGGCATGGAGCATTATGATGACAGGGCCCACGGAGTTTTGTGATGAAAAGGGCAGGGTACATTGTGATGACAGGGTTCATGGAGCATTGCGATGAAAGGGGCCATGGAGCATTGAGATGAGAGCCGTTATGAGGCATGGTGATGACAGTGGTCATGGAGCCTTGTGATGAAAGAGATCATGGAGCAATATGATAACAGGGGCCATGGAGCATTGTGATGACAGGGGTATTGGAGCAATGTGATGGAAGTAGACATGGATCATTGTGATGACATGTGTCCTGGAACACTGTGATGACACGGTTCATTGAGTATTGTGATGACAAGGGTCATAGCGAATTGTGATGACAAGTGTCATGGGGCATTGTGTGACCTTTATCATCTAGGAATTTTGATGAAAGGTATCATGGAGCACTGTGATGAAAATTGTCCTGGATTATTGTGATGACAGCAGTCACGGAGAATTGTGATGACAGGGATTATGCAGCATTGTGTTGACAAGGGTATGGACTATTGTGATGACAATGGTCATGGAGCAATGTGATGAAAGTATTCATGGAACATCGTGAGGAAAAGTGCATGGGAGCATTGTGACGATAAAGGCCATGGAGTATTGTGATGACTAGTGTCATGGAGCATTTTAATGAAAGGTTTCATTGTGCACCATGATGACAAAGGGGATGGAGAATTGTGATGAACCTGGTCCTGGAGCATTGTGATAACAAAAGCCATGGAGCATTTTGATGACAGGCATCATGGAGCATTGTGAAGAAAGGGGCCATGGGGTATTGTAATGACAGTAGAGAAATATGAAGAAAATGGTCAGCGAGCATAGTGATTAAAGTGGTCATTGAGAATTGTGATGAAAAGCGACATAGAGCATTGTGATGACAAAGGTCATGGAGAACTGTGATGACCAGGGTCATGTAGCATTGTGATGACACGGTCATGGAACATTGAGATGACAAGAATTCTGGAGCATTATGATGACAAGCGCCATAAAGCATTGTGATGACATGTTCATGGAATATAGTAATGACAAGAATTCTGGAGCATTATGATGACAAGGGCCATGGAGCATTGTGATGATACGGTTATGGAACATTGTGATGAGAAGAATTCTGGAGCATTATGATGACAAGGGCCATGGAGCATTGTGATGACATGGCCATGGAACATTGTGATGACAAGAATTCTGGAGCATTGTGCTGACAAGGGCCATTGAGCATTGTGATGACACAGTCATGGAACATTGTGATGACAAGAATTCTGGAGCATTCTGATGACAAAGGCGATGGAGCATTGTGATGACACGGTCATGGAACATTGTGATGAGAAGAATTCTGGAGCATTCTGATGACAAGCGCCATAGAGCATTGTGATGACACTTTCATGGAATATAGTAATGACAAGAATTCTGGAGCATTATGGTGACAAGGGCCATGGAGCATTGTGATGACACGGTCATGGAACATTGTGATGAGAAGAATTCTAAAGCATTGTCATGACAAGGGCCATGGAGCATTGTGATGACACGGTCATGGAACATTTTGATGACAGGAATTCTGGAGCATTGCGATGACAAGGGTCATGGAGCATTGTGATGACACGGTCATGGAACATTGTGATGACAAGAATTCTGCAGCATTGCGATGACAACAGCCATGGAGCATTGTGATGACACGGCCATGGAACATTGTGATGAAAAGCATTCTGGAGCATTATGATGACAAGGGCCATGGGGCATTGTGATGACACGGTCATGGAACATTGTGATGAGAAGAATTCTGGAG
Organism: Balaenoptera acutorostrata; assembly: GCF_949987535.1. Taxonomy (NCBI): domain Eukaryota; kingdom Metazoa; phylum Chordata; class Mammalia; order Artiodactyla; family Balaenopteridae; genus Balaenoptera; species Balaenoptera acutorostrata. Next base: position 18,739,627 of record NC_080067.1, read on the forward strand.
CATTGTCATGACAAGGGCCATGGAGCATTGTGATGACACGGTCATGGAACATTGTGATGACAGGAATTCTGGAGCATTGCGATGACAAGGGTCATGGAGCATTGTGATGACACGGTCATGGAACATTGTGATGACAAGAATACTGCAGCATTGCGATGACAAGGCCATGGAGCATTGTGATGACACGGTCATGGAACATTGTCATGAGAAGAATTCTGGAGCATTGTGCTGACAATGGCCATGGAGCATTGTGATGGTACGGTCATGGAACATTGTGATGAGAAGAATTCTGGAGCATTATGGTGACAAGGGCCATGGAGCATTGTGATGACACGGGCATGGAACATTGTGATGACAAGAATTCTGGAGCATTGTGCTGACAAGGGCCATGGAGCATTGTGATGACACGGTCATGGAACATTGTGATGACAAAAATTCTGGAGCATTCTGATGATAAAGGCGATGGAGCATTGTGATGACACGGTCATGGAATATAGTAATGTCAAGAATTCTGGAGCATTATGATGACAAGGGCCATAGAGCATTGTAATGACACAGCCATGGGACATTGTGATGACAATAATTCTGGAGCATTGTGATGACAGTGGCCATGGAGCATTGTGTTGACACGATCATGGAACATTGTGATGAGAAGAATTCTGGAGCATTGTCATGACAAGGGCCATGGAGCATTGTGATGACACGGTCATGGAACATTGTGATGACAGGAATTCTGGAGCATTGCGATGACAAGGGTCATGGAGCATTGTGATGACACGGTCATGGAACATTGTGATGACAAGAATTCTGCAGCATTGCGATGACAACGGTCATGGAGCATTGTGATGACACGGCCATGGAACATTGTGATGAAAAGAATTCTGCAGCATTATGATGACAAGGGCCATGGGGCATTGTGATGACACGGTCATGGAATATTGTGATGAGAAGAATTCTGGAGCATTGTCATGACAAGGGCCATGGAGCATTGTGATGACACGGTCATGGAACATTGTGATGACAGGAATTCTGCAGCATTGCGATGACAAGGGTCATGGAGCATTGTGATGACACGGTCATGGAACATTGTGATGACAAGAATTCTGCAGCATTGCGATGACAAGGGCCATGGAGCATTGTGATGACACGGTCATGGAACATTGTCATGAGAAGAATTCTGGAGCATTGTGCTGACAATGGCCATGGAGCATTGTGATGATACGGTCATGGAACATTGTGATGAGAAGAATTCTGGAGCATTATGGTGACAAGGGCCATGGAGCATTGTGATGACACGGCCATGGAACATTGTGATGACAAGAATTCTGGAGCATTGTGCTGACAAGGGCCATGGAGCATTGTGATGACACGGTCATGGAACATTGTGATGACAAAAATTCTGGAGCATTCTGATGATAAAGGCGATGGAGCATTGTGATGACACGGTCATGGAACATTGTGATGACAAAAATTCTGGAGCTTTCTGATGACAAGCGCCATAGAGCATTGTGATGACACGTTCATGGAATATAGTAATGTCAAGAATTCTGGAGCATTATGATGACAAGGGCCATAGAGCATTGTGATGACACAGCCATGGAACATTGTGATGACAATAAATCTGGAGCATTGTGATGACAGTGGCCATGGAGCATTGTGTTGACACGATCATGGAACATTGTGATGAGAAGAATTCTGGAGCATTGTCATGACAAGGGTCATGGAGCATTGTGATGACACGGTCATGGAACATTGTGATGACAGGAATTCTGGAGCATTGCGATGACAAGTGTCATGGAGCATTGTGATGACACGGTCATGGAAAATTGTGATGACAAGAATTCTGCAGCATTGCGATGACAACAGCCATGGAGCATTGTGATGACACGGCCATGGAACATTGTGATGAAAAGCATTCTCGAGCATTATGATGACAAGGGCCATGGGGCATTGTGATGACACGGTCATGGAACATTGTGATGAGAAGAATTCTGGAGCATTATGGTGACAAGGGCCATGGAGCATTGTGATGACACGGCCATGGAACATTGTGATGACAAGAATTCTGGAGCATTGTGCTGACAAGGGCCATGGAGCATTGTGATGACACGGTCATGGAACATTGTGATGACAGGAATTCTGGAGCATTGCGATGACAAGGGTCATGGAGCATTGTGATGACACGGTCATGGAACATTGTGATGACAAGAATTCTGCAGCATTGCAATGACAAGAGCCATGGAGCATTGTGATGACACGGCCATGGAACATTGTGATGAAAAGAATTCTGCAGCATTATGATGACAAGGGACATGGGGCATTGTGATGACACGGTCATGGAACATTGTGATGAGAAGAATTCTGGAGCTTTGTCATGACAAGGGCGATGGAGCATTGTGATGACATGGTCATGGAACATTGTGATGACAGGAATTCTGGAGCATTGCGATGACAAGGGTCATGGAGCATTGTGATGAAACGGTCATGGAACATTGTGATGACAGGAATTCTGGAGCATTGTGCTGAAAAGGGCCATGGAGCATTGTGATGACACGGTCCTGGAACAATGTGATGAGAAGAATTCCGGAGCATTGTGATGACAAGGGCCATGGAGCATTGTGATGACACGGTCATGGAACATTGTGATGACAAGAATTCTGGAGCATTGTGCTGATGACGGCCATGGAGCATTGTGATGACACAGTCAAGGAACAGTGCGATGAAAACGATTTCTGGAGCATTGTGATGAGAGGGCATGGAGCATTGTGATTAAAGGTGACAAGGAACATTGTGATGATATGGGCAGAGAACTCTGTGATGACAGTGGTCATGCAGTATTGTGACGAAAAGTGTCATGGAACATTCTGCTGACAGCGATCATGGAGCTTATTGGTAAGAGAGGCTATGGAGATTTGTGATGTCAGGCGTCATGGGCATTGTGTTGAGAGCGGTCTTGGAGCATTGTGATGAAAAGGGTCATGGAGCACTGTGATTACAGGGGCCATGGAGCATTGTGAATACAAAGGCTATGGAGCATTGAGATGACAGGGTTCATGGAGCACTGTGATGAATGTGATCTTGGATCATTGTGATGACAAGTGTCCTGGAACCTTGTGATGACACGGTTCATGGAGCATTGTGATGACAAGGACCATGGCGAATTGTGATGACATCTGTCATGGGGCATTGTGATGACAGTGGTCATCTAGATTTGCGATGAAAGGTATCATGGAGCACTGTGATGACAGGGGCCATGGAACATTGTGATGACAAAGGCCATGGAGCATTGTGATGACAAGTGTCATGGGGCATTTTGATGACATTGGCATGGAGCATCATGATGACAAGAGTTCTGGAGCATTTTGATGACAAGGGCATGGAGCATTGTGATGACAGGGCCCACGGAGCTTTGTGATGAAAAGGGCAGGGTACATTGTGATGACAGGGTTCATGGAGCATTGTGATGAAAGGGGCCATGGAGCATTGAGATGAGAGCCGTTATGAGGCATGGTGATGACAGTGGTCATGGAGCATTGTGGTGAAAGAGATCATGGAGCAATATGATAACAGGGGCCATGGAGCATTGTGATGGAAGTAGACATGGATCATTGTGATGACATGTGTCCTGGAACACTGTGATGACACGGTTCATCGAGTATTGTGATGACAAGGGTCATAGCGAATTGTGATGACAAGTGTCATGGGGCATTGTGTGACATTGATCATCTAGGAAATGTGATGAAAGGTATCATGGAGCACTGTGATGAAAATTGTCCTGGATTATTGTGATGACAGCAGTCATGGAGAATTGTGATGACAGGGATTATGCAGCATTGTGTTGACAAGGGTATGGACTATTGTGATGACAATGGTCATGGAGCAATGTGATGAAAGTATTCATGGAACATCGTGATGAAAAGTGCATGGGAGCATTGTGACGATAAAGGCCATGGAGTATTGTGATGACTAGTGTCATGGAGCATTTTAATGAAAGGTTTCATTGTGCACCATGATGACAAAGGGGATGGAGAATTGTGATGAAACTGGTCCTGGAGCATTGTGATAACAAAAGCCATGGAGCCTTGTGATGACAGGCATCATGGAGCATTGTGAAGAAAGGGGCCATGGGGTATTGTAATGACACTAGAGAAATATGATGAAAATGGTCAGCGAGCATAGTGATTAAAGTGGTCATTGAGAATTGTGATGAAAACCGACATAGAGCATTGTGATGACAAAGGTCATGGAACATTGTCATGAGAAGAATTCTGGAGCATTGTGCTGACAATGGCCATGGAGCATTGTGATGATACGGTCATGGAACATTGTGATGAGAAGAATTCTGGAGCATTATGGTGAAAAGGGCCATGGAGCATTGTGATGACACGGCCATGGAACATTGTGATGACAAGAATTCTGGAGCATTGTGCTGACAAGGGCCATGGAGCATTGTGATGACACGGTCCTGGAACATTGTGATGACAAAAATTCTGGAGCTTTCTGATGACAAGCGCCATAGAGCATTGTGATGACACGTTCATGGAATATAGTAATGTCAAGAATTCTGGAGCATTATGATGACAAGGGCCATGGAGCATTGTGATGACACAGCCATGGAACATTGTGATGACAATAATTCTGGAGCATTGTGATGACAGTGGCCATGGAGCATTGTGTTGACACGATCATGGAACATTGTGATGAGAAGAATTCTGGAGCATTGTCATGACAAGGGCCATGGAGCATTGTGATGATACGGTCATGGAACATTGTGATGACAGGAATTCTGGAGCATTGCGATGACAAGGGTCATGGAGCATTGTGATGACACGGTCATGGAACATTGTGATGAAAAGAATACTGCAGCATTGCGATGACAACAGCCATGGAGCATTGTGATGACACGGCCATGGAACATTGTGATGAAAAGCATTCTCGAGCATTATGATGACAAGGGCCATGGGGCATTGTGATGACACGGTCATGGAACATTGTGATGAGAAGAATTCTGGAGCTTTGTCATGACAAGGGCGATGGAGCATTGTGATGACACGGTCATGGAACATTGTGATGACAGGAATTATGGAGCATTGCGATGACAAGGGTCATGGAGCATTGTGATGAAACGGTCATGGAACATTGTGATGACAGGAATTCTGGAGCATTGTGCTGAAAAGGGCCATGGAGCATTGTGATGACACGGTCCTGGAACAATGTGATGAGAAGAATTCCGGAGCATTGTGATGACAAGGGCCATGGAGCATTGTGATGACACGGTCATGGAACATTGGGATGAGAAGAATTCTGGAGCATTGTGCTGATGACGGCCATGGAGCATTGTGATGACACAGTCAAGGAACAGTGCGATGAAAACGATTTCTGGAGCATTGTGATGAGAGGGCATGGAGCATTGTGATTAAAGGTGACAAGGAACATTGTGATGATATGGCCAGAGAACTCTGTGATGACAGTGGTCATGCAGTATTGTGACGAAAAGTGCCATGGAACATTCTGCTGACAGTGATCATGGAGCTTTTTGGTAAGAGAGGCTATGGAGATTTGTGATGTCAGGCGTCATGGGGCATTGTATTGAGAGCGGTCTTGGAGCATTGTGATGAAAAGGGTCATGGAGCACTGTGATTACAGGGGCCATGGAGCATTGTGAATACAAAGGCTATGGAGCATTGAGATGACAGGGTTCATGGAGCACTGTGATGAATGTGATCTTGGATCATTGTGATGACAAGTGTCCTGGAACCTTGTGATGACACGGTTCATGGAGCATTGTGATGACAAGGACCATGGCGAATTGTGATGACATCTGTCATGGGGCATTGTGATGACAGTGGTCATCTAGATTTGCGATGAAAGGTATCATGGAGCACTGTGATGACAGGGGCCATGGAACATTGTGATGACAAAGGCCATGGAGCATTGTGATGACAAGTGTCATGGGGCATTTTGATGACATTGGCATGGAGCATCATGATGACAAGAGTTCTGGAGCATTTTGATGACAAGGGCATGGAGCATTGTGATGACAGGGCCCACGGAGCTTTCTGATGAAAAGGGCAGGGTACTTTGTGATGACAGGGTTCATGGAGCATTGTGATGAAAGGGGCCATGGAGCATTGAGATGAGAGCCGTTATGAGGCATGGTGATGACAGTGGTCATGGAGCATTGTGGTGAAAGAGATCATGGAGCAATATGATAACAGGGGCCATGGAGCATTGTGATGGAAGTAGACATGGATCATTGTGATGACATGTGTCCTGGAACACTGTGATGACACGGTTCATCGAGTATTGTGATGACAAGGGTCATAGCGAATTGTGATGACAAGTGTCATGGGGCATTGTGTGACATTGATCATCTAGGAATTGTGATGAAAGGTATCATGGAGCACTGTGATGAAAATTGTCCTGGATTATTGTGATGACAGCAGTCATGGAGAATTGTGATGACAGGGATTATGCAGCATTGTGTTGACAAGGGTATGGACTATTGTGATGACAATGGTCATGGAGCAATGTGATGAAAGTATTCATGGAACATCGTGATGAAAAGTGCATGGGAGCATTGTGACGATAAAGGCCATGGAGTATTGTGATGACTAGTGTCATGGAGCATTTTAATGAAAGGTTTCATTGTGCACCATGATGACAAAGGGGATGGAGAATTGTGATGAAACTGGTCCTGGAGCATTGTGATAACAAAAGCCATGGAGCATTGTGATGACAGGCATCATGGAGCATTGTGAAGAAAGGGGCCATGGGGTATTTTAATGACACTAGAGAAATATGATGAAAATGGTCAGCGAGCATAGTGATTAAAGTGGTCATTGAGAATTGTGATGAAAAGCGACATAGAGCATTGTGATGACAAAGGTCATGGAGAACTGTGATGACCAGGGTCATGTAGCATTGTGATGACACGGTCATGGAACATTGTGATGACAAGAATTCTGGAGCATTGTGCTGACAAGGGTCATGGACCATTGTGATGACATGGTCATGGAACATTATGATGAGAAGAATTCTGGAGCATTGTGATGACAAGGGTCATGGAGCATTGTGATGACACGGTCATGGAACATTGTGATGACAAGAATTCTGCAGCATTGTGATGACAAGGGCCATGGAGCATTGTGATGACATGGTCATGGAACATTGTGATTAGAAGAATTCTGGAGCATTGTCATGAAAAGGGCCATGGAGCATTGTGATGACACGATCATGTAACATTGTGATGACAAGAATTCTGGAGAATTGTGTTGACAAGGGCCATGGAGCATTGTGATGACACGGTCATGGAACATTGTGATGAGAAGAATTCTGGAGCATTGTGCTGACAAGGGCCATGGAACATTGTGATGATACGGTCATGGAACATTGTGATGATAAGAATTCTGGAGCATTCTGATGACAAGCGCCATAGAGCATTGTGATGACACGTTCATGGAATACAGTAATGACAAGAGTTCTGGAGCATTATGATTACAAGGGCCATGGAGCATTGTGATGACACGGCCATGGAACATTGTGATGACAAGAATTCTGGAACATTGTGATGACAGTGGCCATGGAGCATTGTGTTGACACGGTCATGGAACATTGTGATGAGAAGAATTCTGGAGCATTATGATGACAAGGGCCATGGAGCATTGTGATAACATGGCCATGGAACATTGTGATGACAAGAATTCTGGAGCATTGTGATGACAATGGCCATGGAGCATTGTGATGACACGGTCATGGAACATTGTGATGAGAAGAATTCTGGAGCATTGTCATGACAAGGGCCATGGAGCATTGTTATGACACGGCCATGGAACATTGTGATGACAAGAATTCTGGAGCATTGTGCTGAAAAGGGCCATGGAGCCTTGTGATGACACGGTCCTGGAACAATGTGATGAGAAGAATTCCGGAGCATTGTGATGACAAGGGCCATGGAGCATTGTGATGACACGGTCATGGAACATTGGGATGAGAAGAATTCTGGAGCATTGTGATGACAAGGTTCATGGAGCATTGTGATGACACGGTCAAGGAACATTGCGATGACAAGATTTCTGGAGCATTGTGATGAAAGGGCATGGAGCATTGTGATTAAAGGTGACATGGAACATTGTGATGATATGGGCAGAGAACTCTGTGATGAGACAGGTCATGGAGTATTGTGACGAAAACTGTCATGGAACATTGTGCTGACAGGGATCATGGAGCTCTTTGGTAAGAGAGGCCATGGAGATTTGTGATGGCAGGCATCATGGGGCATTGTGTTGACAGTCGTCTTGGAGCATTGTGATGAAAGGCGTCATGGAGCATTGTGATTACAGGGGCCATGGAGCATTGTGAATACAAAGGCTATGGAGCATTGAGATGACAGGGTTCATGGAGCACTGTGATGAATGTGATCTTGGATCATTGTGATGACAAGTGTCCTGGAACCTTGTGATGACACGGTTCATGGAGCATTGTGATGACAAGGACCATGGCGAATTGTGATGACATCTGTCATGGGGCATTGTGATGACAGTGGTCATCTAGATTTGCGATGAAAGGTATCATGGAGCACTGTGATGACAGGGGCCATGGAACATTGTGATGACAAAGGCCATGGAGCATTGTGATGACAAGTGTCATGGGGCATTTTGATGACATTGGCATGGAGCATTATGATGACAAGAGTTCTGGAGCATTTTGATGACAAGGGCATGGAGCATTGTGATGACAGGGCCCACGGAGCTTTGTGATGAAAAGGGCAGGGTACATTGTGATGACAGGGTTCATGGAGCATTGTGATGAAAGGGGCCATGGAGCATTGAGATGAGAGCCGTTATGAGGCATGGTGATGACAGTGGTCATGGAGAATTGTGATGAAAGAGATCATGGAGCAATATGATAACAGGGGCCATTGAGCATTGTGATGACAGGGGTATTGGAGCATTGTGATGGAAGTAGACATGGATCATTGTGATGACATGTGTCCTGGAACACTGTGATGACACGGTTCATCAAGTATTTTGATGACAAGGGTCATAGCGAATTGTGATGACAAGTGTCATGGGGCATTGTGTGACATTGATCATCTAGGAATTGTGATGAAAGGTATCATGGAGCACTCTGATGACTGGGGGCATGAAGCACTGTGATGAAAATTGTCCTGGATTATTGTGATGACAGCAGTCATGGAGAATTGTGATGACAGGGATTATGCAGCATTGTGTTGAAAAGGGTATGGACTATTGTGATGACAATGGCCATGGAGCATTGTGATGACATGGTCATGGAACATTGTGATGGGAAGAATTCTGGAGCATTGTCATGACAAGGGCCATGGAGCATTGTGATGACACGGCCATGGAACATTGTGATGACAAGAATTCTGGAGCATTGTGATGACAAGGGCCATGGAGCATTGTGATGACACGGTCATGGAACAATGTGATGAGAAGAATTCCGGAGCATTATGATGAAAAAGGCCATGGAGCATTTTGTTGACACGGTCATGGAACATTGTGATGACAAGAATTCTGGAGCATTGTGATGACAAGGGCCATGGAGCATTGTGATGACAAGTGTCATGGGGCATTTTGATGACATTGGCATGGAGCATTATGATGACAAGAGTTCTGGAGCATTTTGATGACAAGGGCATGGAGCATTGTGATGACAGGGCCCACGGAGCTTTGTGATGAAAAGGGCAGGGTACATTGTGATGACAGGGTTCATGGAGCATTGTGATGAAAGGGGCCATGGAGCATTGAGATGAGAGCCGTTATGAGGCATGGTGATGACAGTGGTCATGGAGCATTGTGATGACAGGGGTATTGGAGCATTGTGATGGAAGTAAATATGGATCATTGTGATGACATGTGTCCTGGAACACAGTGATGACACGGTTCATCGAGTATTGTGATGACAAGTGTCATAGCGCATTGTGATGACAAGTGTCATGGGGCATTGTGATGACATTGAACATCTAGGAATTGTGATGAAAGGTATCAAGGAGCACTGTGATGAATGGGGGCATGAAGCACTGTGATGAAAATTGGCCTGGATTATTGTGATGACAGCAGTCATGGAGAATTGTGATGACAGGGATTATGCAGCATTGTGTTGACAAGGGTATGGACTATTGTGATGACAATGGTCATGGAGCAATGTGATGAAAGTATTCATGGAACATCGTGATGAAAAGTGCATGGGAGCATTGTGACGATAAAGGCCATGGAGTATTGTGATGACTAGTGTCATGGAGCATTTTAATGAAAGGTTTCATTGTGCACCATGATGACAAAGGGGAAGGAGAATTGTGATGAAACTGGTCCTGGAGCATTGTGATAACAAAAGCCATGGAGCATTGTGATGACAGGCATCATGGAGCATTGTGAAGAAAGGGGCCATGGGGTATTGTAATGACACTAGAGAAATATGATGAAAATGGTCAGCGAGCATAGTGATTAAAGTGGTCATTGAGAATTGTGATGAAAAGCGACATAGAGCATTGTGATGACAAAGATCATGTAGAACTGTGATGACCAGGGTCATGTAGCATTGTGATGACACGGTCATGGAACATTGTGATGACAAGAATTCTGGAGCATTGTGATGACAAGGGCCATGGAGCATTGTGATGACACGGTCATGGAACATTGTGATGAGAAGAATTCTGGAGCATTGTCATGACAAGGGCCATGGAGCATTGTGATGACACGGTCATGGAACATTGGGATGACAAGAATTCTGGAGCATTATGATGACAAGGGCCATGGAATATTGTGATGACACGGCCATGGAACATTGTGATGACAAGAATTCTGGAGCATTGTGATGACAATGGCCATGGAGCATTGTGATGACACGGTATGGAACATTGTGATGACAAGAATTCTGGAGCATTGTGATGACAGTGGCTATGGAGCATTTTGTTGACACGGTCATGGAACATTGTGATGAGAAGTATTCTGGAGCATTGTGCTGACAAGGGCCATGGAACATTGTGATGATACGGTCATGGAACATTGTGATGATAAGAATTCTGGAGCATTCTGATGACAAGCGCCATAGAGCATTGTGATGACACGTTCATGGAATACAGTAATGACAAGAGTTCTGGAGCATTATGATTACAAGGGCCATGGAGCATTGTGATGACACGGCCATGGAACATTGTGATGACAAGAATTCTGGAACATTGTGATGACAGTGGCCATGGAGCATTGTGTTGACACGGTCATGGAACATTGTGATGAGAAGAATTCTGGAGCATTATGATGACAAGGGCCATGGAGCATTGTGATGACATGGCCATGGAACATTGTGATGACAAGAATTCTGGAGCATTGTGATGACAATGGCCATGGAGCATTGTGATGACACGGTCATGGAACATTGTGATGAGAAGAATTCTGGAGCATTGTCATGACAAGGGCCATGGAGCATTGTTATGACACGGCCATGGAACATTGTGATGACAAGAATTCTGGAGCATTGTGATGACAAGGGCCATGGAGCATTGTGATGACACGGTCATGGAACATTGTGATGACAGGAATTCTGGAGCATTGTGCTGAAAAGGGCCATGGAGCCTTGTGATGACACGGTCCTGGAACAATGTGATGAGAAGAATTCCGGAGCATTGTGATGACAAGGGCCATGGAGCATTGTGATGACACGGTCATGGAACATTGGGATGAGAAGAATTCTGGAGCATTGTGATGACAAGGTTCATGGAGCATTGTGATGACACGGTCAAGGAACATTGCGATGACAAGATTTCTGGAGCATTGTGATGAAAGGGCATGGAGCATTGTGATTAAAGGTGACATGGAACATTGTGATGATATGGGCAGAGAACTCTGTGATGAGACAGGTCATGGAGTATTGTGACGAAAACTGTCATGGAACATTGTGCTGACAGGGATCATGGAGCTCTTTGGTAAGAGAGGCCATGGAGATTTGTGATGGCCGGCATCATGGGGCATTGTGTTGACAGTCGTCTTGGAGCATTGTGATGAAAGGCGTCATGGAGCATTGTGATTACAGGGGCCATGGAGCATTGTGAATACAAAGGCTATGGAGCATTGAGATGACAGGGTTCATGGAGCACTGTGATGAATGTGATCTTGGATCATTGTGATGACAAGTGTCCTGGAACCTTGTGATGACACGGTTCATGGAGCATTGTGATGACAAGGACCATGGCGAATTGTGATGACATCTGTCATGGGGCATTGTGATGACAGTGGTCATCTAGATTTGCGATGAAAGGTATCATGGAGCACTGTGATGACAGGGGCCATGGAACATTGTGATGACAAAGGCCATGGAGCATTGTGATGACAAGTGTCATGGGGCATTTTGATGACATTGGCATGGAGCATTATGATGACAAGAGTTCTGGAGCATTTTGATGACAAGGGCATGGAGCATTGTGATGACAGGGCCCACGGAGCTTTGTGATGAAAAGGGCAGGGTACATTGTGATGACAGGGTTCATGGAGCATTGTGATGAAAGGGGCCATGGAGCATTGAGATGAGAGCCGTTATGAGGCATGGTGATGACAGTGGTCATGGAGCATTGTGATGAAAGAGATCATGGAGCAATATGATAACAGGGGCCATGGAGCATTGTGATGACAGGGGTATTGGAGCATTGTGATGGAAGTAGACATGGATCATTGTGATGACATGGGTCCTGGAACACTGTGATGACACGGTTCATCAAGTATTTTGATGACAAGGGTCAGAGCGAATTGTGATGACAAGTGTCATGGGGCATTGTGTGACATTGATCATCTAGGAATTGTGATGAAAGGTATCATGGAGCACTCTGATGACTGGGGGCATGAAGCACTGTGATGAAAATTGTCCTGGATTATTGTGATGACAGCAGTCATGGAGAATTGTGATGACAGGGATTATGCAGCATTGTGTTGAAAAGGGTATGGACTATTGTGATGACCATGGCCATGGAGCATTGTGATGACATGGTCATGGAACATTGTGATGGGAAGAATTCTGGAGCATTGTCATGACAAGGGCCATGGAGCATTGTGATGACACGGCCATAGAACATTGTGATGACAAGAATTCTGGAGCATTGTGATGACAAGGGCCATGGAGCATTGTGATGACACGGTCATGGAACAATGTGATGAGAAGAATTCCGGAGCATTATGATGAAAAAGGCCATGGAGCATTTTGTTGACACGGTCATGGAACATTGTGATGACAAGAATTCTGGAGCATTGTGATGACAAGGGCCATGGAGCATTGTGAAGGCACGGTCATGGAACATTGTGATGACAATAATTCTGGAGCATTCTGATGACAAAGGCGATGGAGCATTGTGATGACACGGTCATGGAACATTGTGATGACAAGAAATCTGGAGCATTGTGATGACAATGGCCATGGAGCATTGTGATGACACGGTCATGGAACATTGTGATGAGAAGAATTCTGGAGCATTGTCATGACAAGGGCCATGGAGCATTGTGATGACACGGTCATGGAACATTGTGATGACAAGAATTCTGGAGCATTATGATGACAAGTGCCATGGAGCATTGTGATGACACGGCCATGGAACATTGTGATGACAAGAATTCTGGAGCATTGTGATGACAATGGCCATGGAGCATTGTGATGACATGGTCATGGAACATTGTGATGAGAAGAATTCTGGAGCATTGTCATGACAAGGGCCATGGAGCATTGTGATGACACGTTCATGGAATATAGTAATGACAAGAATTGTGGAGCATTATGATGACAAGGGCCATGGATCATTGTGATGACATGGCCATGGAACATTGTGATGACAAGAATTCTGGGGAATTGTGATGACAGTGGCCATGGAGCATTTTCTTGACACGGTCATGGAACATTGTGATGAGAAGAATTCTGGAGCATTGTGATGACAAGGGCCATGGAGCATTGTGATGACACGGTCATGGAACATTGTGATGACAGGAATTCTGGAGCATTGTCATGACAAGGGCCATGGAGCATTGTGATGACACGGTCATGGAACATTGGGATGACAAGAATTCTGGAGCATTATGATGACAAGGGCCATGGAATATTGTGATGACACGGCCATGGAACATTGTGATGACAAGAATTCTGGAGCATTGTGATGACAATGGCCATGGAGCATTGTGATGACACGGTATGGAACATTGTGATGACAAGAATTCTGGAGCATAGTGATGACAAGTGCCAGGGAGCATTATGATGACACGGTCATGGAACATTGTGATGAGAGGAATTCTGGAGCATTGTGCTGAAAAGGGCCATGGAGCATTGTGATGACACGGTCATGGAACAATGTGATGAGAAGAATTCCGGAGCATTATGATGAAAAAGGCCATGGAGCATTGTGATGACACGGCCATGGAACATTGTGATGACAAGAATTCTGGAGCATTGTGATGACAGTGGCTATGGAGCATTTTGTTGACACGGTCATGGAACATTGTGATGAGAAGAATTCTGGAGCATTGTCATGACAAGGGCCATGGAGCATTGTGATGACAAGTGTCATGGGGCATTTTGATGACATTGGCATGGAGCATTATGATGACAAGAGTTCTGGAGCATTTTGATGACAAGGGCATGGAGCATTGTGATGACAGGGCCCACGGAGCTTTGTGATGAAAAGGGCAGGGTACATTGTGATGACAGTGTTCATGGAGCATTGTGATGAAAGGGGCCATGGAGCATTGAGATGAGAGCCGTTATGAGGCATGGTGATGACAGTGGTCATGGAGCATTGTGATGACAGGGGTATTGGAGCATTGTGATGGAAGTAGATATGGATCATTGTGATGACATGTGTCCTGGAACACAGTGATGACACGGTTCATCGAGTATTGTGATGACAAGGGTCATAGCGCATTGTGATGACAAGTGTCATGGGGCATTGTGATGACATTGAACATCTAGGAATTGTGATGAAAGGTATCATGGAGCACTGTGATGAATGGGGGCATGAAGCACTGTGATGAAAATTGGCCTGGATTATTGTGATGACAGCAGTCATGGAGAATTGTGATGACAGGGATTATGCAGCATTGTGTTGACAAGGGTATGGACTATTGTGATGACAATGGTCATGGAGCAATGTGATGAAAGTATTCATGGAACATCGTGATGAAAAGTGCATGGGAGCATTGTGACGATAAAGGCCATGGAGTATTGTGATGACTAGTGTCATGGAGCATTTTAATGAAAGGTTTCATTGTGCACCATGATGACAAAGGGGAAAGAGAATTGTGATGAAACTGGTCCTGGAGCATTGTGATAACAAAAGCCATGGAGCATTGTGATGACAGGCATCATGGAGCATTGTGAAGAAAGGGGCCATGGGGTATTGTAATGACACTAGAGAAATATGATGAAAATGGTCAGCGAGCATAGTGATTAAAGTGGTCATTGAGAATTGTGATGAAAAGCGACATAGAGCATTGTGATGACAAAGATCATGTAGAACTGTGATGACCAGGGTCATGTAGCATTGTGATGACACGGTCATGGAACATTGTGATGACAAGAATTCTGGAGCATTGTGATGACAAGGGCCATGGAGCATTGTGATGACACGGTCATGGAACATTGTGATGAGAAGAATTCTGGAGCATTGTCATGACAAGGGCCATGGAGCATTGTGATGACACGGTCATGGAACATTGGGATGACAAGAATTCTGGAGCATTATGATGACAAGGGCCATGGAATATTGTGATGACACGGCCATGGAACATTGTGATGACAAGAATTCTGGAGCATTGTGATGACAATGGCCATGGAGCATTGTGATGACACGGTATGGAACATTGTGATGACAAGAATTCTGGAGCATAGTGATGACAAGGGCCAGGGAGCATTATGATGACACGGTCATGGAACATTGTGATGAGAGGAATTCTGGAGCATTGTGCTGAAAAGGGCCATGGAGCATTGTGATGACACGGTCATGGAACAATGTGATGAGAAGAATTCCGGAGCATTATGATGAAAAAGCCATGGAGCATTGTGATGACACGGCCATGGAACATTGTGATGACAAGAATTCTGGAGCATTGTGATGACAGTGGCTATGGAGCATTTTGTTGACACGGTCATGGAACATTGTGATGAGAAGAATTCTGGAGCATTGTCATGACAAGGGCCATGGAGCATTGTGATGACACGGTCATGGAACATTGTGATGACAAGAATTCTGGAGCATTGTGCTGACAAGGGCCATGGAGAATTGTGATGACACGGTCATGGAACATTGTGATGAGAAGAATTCTGGAGCATTGTGCTGACAAGGGCCATGGAGCATTGTGATGATATGGTCATGGAACATTTTGATGACAAGAATTCTGGAGCATTATGATGACAAGGGCCATGGAGCATTGTGATGACAGAGCCATGGAACATTGTGATGACAAGAATTCGGGAGCATTGTGATGACAATTGCCATGGAGCATTGTGATGACACAGTCATGGAACATTGTGATGAGAAGAATTCTGGAGCATTGTGCTGACAAGGGCCATGGAGCATTGTGATGACATGGTCATGGAACATTGTGATGACAAGAATTCTGGAGCATTCTGATGACAAATGCGATGGAGCATTGTGATGACACGGTCACGGAATAGTGTGAGGACAAGAATTCTGTAGCATTCTGATGACAAGCGCCATAGAGCATTGTGATGACACGTTCATGGAATATATAATTACAAGAATTCTGGAGCATTATGATGACAAGAGTTCTGGAGCATTTTGATGACAAGGGCATGGAGCATTGTGATGACAGGGCCCACGGAGCTTTGTGATGAAAAGGGCAGGGTACATTGTGATGACAGGGTTCATGGAGCATTGTGATGAAAGGGGCCATGGAGCATTGAGATGAGAGCCGTTATGAGGCATGGTGATGACAGTGGTCATGGAGCATTGTGATGACAGGGGTATTGGAGCATTGTGATGGAAGTAGATATGGATCATTGTGATGACATGTGTCCTGGAACACTGTGATGACACGGTTCATCGAGTATTGTGATGACAAGGGTCATAGAGCATTGTGATGACAAGTGTCATGGGGCATTGTGATGACATTGAACATCTAGGAATTGTGATGAAAGGTATCATGGAGCACTGTGATGAATGGGGGCATGAAGCACTGTGATGAAAATTGGCCTGGATTATTGTGATGACAGCAGTCATGGAGAATTGTGATGACAGGGATTATGCAGCATTGTGTTGACAAGGGTATGGACTATTGTGATGACAATGGTCATGGAGCAATGTGATGAAAGTATTCATGGAACATCGTGATGAAAAGTGCATGGGAGCATTGTGACGATAAAGGCCATGGAGTATTGTGATGACTAGTGTCATGGAGCATTTTAATGAAAGGTTTCATTGTGCACCATGATGACAAAGGGGATGGAGAATTGTGATGAAACTGGTCCTGGAGCATTGTGATAACAAAAGCCATGGAGCCTTGTGATGACAGGCATCATGGAGCATTGTGAAGAAAGGGGCCATGGGGTATTGTAATGACACTAGAGAAATATGATGAAAATGGTCAGCGAGCATAGTGATTAAAGTGGTCATTGAGAATTGTGATGAAAAGCGACATAGAGCATTGTGATGACAAAGGTCATGGAGAACTGTGATGACCAGGGTCATGTAACATTGTGATGACACGGTCATGGAACATTGTGATGACAGGAATTCTGGAGCATTGTGCTGAAAAGGGCCATGGAGCCTTGTGATGACACGGTCCTGGAACAATGTGATGAGAAGAATTCTGGAGCATTATGATGACAAGGGCCATGGAGCATTGTGATGACACGGCCATGGAACATTGTGATGACAAGAATTCTGGAGCATTGTGATGACACGGTCATGGAACCTTGCGATGACAAGAATTCTGCAGCATTACGATGAAAAGGGCCATGGAGCATTGTGATGATACGGTCATGGAACATTGTGATGAGAAGAATTCTGGAGCATTATGATGACAAGGGCCATGGAGCATTGTGATGACACGGTCATGGAACAATGTGATGAGAAGAATTCTGGAGCATTATGATGACAAGGGCCATGGAGCATTGTGATGACACGGCCATGGAACATTGTGATGACATAATTCTGGAGCATTGTGCTGACAAGGGCCATGGAGCATTGGGATAACACGGTCATGGAACATTGTGATGACAAGAATTCTGGAGCATTGTGATGAAAAGGACCATGGAGCACTGTGATGACACGGTCATGGAACATTGTGATGAGAAGAATTCTGGAACATTGTAATGACAAGGGCCATGGAGCATTGTGATGACACGGTCATGGAACATTGGGATGAGAAGAATTCTGGAGCATTGTGATGACAAGGTTCATGGAGCATTGTGATGACACGGTCAAGGAACGTTGCGATGACAAGATTTCTGGAGCATTGTGATGAAAGGGCATGGAGCATTGTGATTAAAGGTGACAAGGAACATTGTGATGATATGGGCAGAGAACTCTGTGATGAGACAGGACATGGAGTATTGTGACGAAAACTGTCATGGAACATTGTGCTGACAGGGATCATGGAGCTCTTTGGTAAGAGAGGCCATGGAGATTTGTGATGGCAGGCATCATGGGGCATTGTGTTGACAGCCGTCTTGGAGCATTGTGATGAAAGGCGTCATGGAGCATTGTGATTACAGGGGCCATGGAGCATTGTGAATACAAAGGCTATGGAGCATTGAGATGACAGGGTTCATGGAGCACTGTGATGAATGTGATCTTGGATCATTGTGATGACAAGTGTCCTGGAACCTTGTGATGACACAGTTCATGGAGCATTGTGATGACAAGGACCATGGCGAATTGTGATGACATCTGTCAAGGGGCATTGTGATGACAGTGGTCATCTAGATTTGCGATGAAAGGTATCATGGAGCACTGTGATGACAGGGGCCATGGAACATTCTGATGACAAAGGCCATGGAGCATTGTGATGACAAGTGTCATGGGGCATTTTGATGACAAGGGCATGGAGCATTGTGATAACAGGGCCCACGGAGCTTTGTGATGAAAAGGGCAGGGTACATTGTGATGACAGGGTTCATGGAGCATTGTGATGAAAGGGGCCATGGAGCATTGAGATGAGAGCCGTTATGAGGCATGGTGATGACAGTGGTCATGGAGCATTGTGATGAAAGAGATCATGGAGCAATATGATAACAGGGGCCATGGAGCATTGTGACGACAGGGGTATTGGAGCATTGTGATGGAAGTAGACATGGATCATTGTGATGACATGTGTCCTGGAACACTGTGATGACACGGTTCATCGAGTATTGTGATGACAAGTGTCATAGCGAATTGTTATGACAAGTGTCATGGGGCATTGTGTGACACTGTTCATCTAGGAATTGTGATGAAAGGTATCTTGGAGCACTGTGATGACTGGGGGCATGAAGCACTGTGATGAAAATTGTCCTGGATTATTGTGATGACAGCAGTCATGGAGAATTGTGATGACAGGGATTATGCAGCATTGTGTTGACAAGGGTATGGACTATTGTGATGACAATGGTCATGGAGCAATGTGATGAAAGTATTCATGGAACATCGTGATGAAAAGTGCATGGGAGCATTGTGACGATAAAGGCCATGGAGTATTGTGATGACTAGTGTCATGGAGCATTTTAATGAAAGGTTTCATTGTGCACCATGATGCCAAAGGGGATGGAGAATTGTGATGAAACTGGTCCTGGAGCATTGTGATAACAAAAGCCATGGAGCATTGTGATGACAGGCATCATGGAGCATTGTGAAGAAAGGGGCCATGGGGTATTTTAATGACACTAGAGAAATATGATGAAAATGGTCAGCGAGCATAGTGATTAAAGTGGTCATTGAGAATTGTGATGAAAAGCGACATAGAGCATTGTGATGACAAAGGTCATGGAGAACTGTGATGACCAGGGTCATGTAGCATTGTGATGACACGGTCATGGAACATTGTGATGACAAGAATTCTGGAGCATTGTGCTGACAAGGGCCATGGACCATTGTGATGACATGGTCATGGAACATTGTGATGAGAAGAATTCTGGAGCATTGTGATGACAAGGGTCATGGAGCATTGTGATGACACGGTCATGGAACATTGTGATGACAAGAATTCTGCAGCATTGTGATGACAAGGGCCATGGAGCATTGTGATGACACAGTCATGGAACGTTGTGATGAGAAGAATTCTCGATCATTGTGATGACAAGGGTCATGGAGCATTGTGATGACATGGTCAAGGAACATTGCGATGACAAGATTTCTGGAGCATTGTGATGAAAGGGCATGGAGCATTGTGATTAAAGGTGACAAGGAACATTGTGATGATATGGGCAGAGAACTCTGTGATGACAGTGGTCATGGAGTATTGTGACAAAAAGTGTCATGGAAAATTGTGCTGACAAGGGCCATGGAGCATTGTGATGACACAGTCAAGGAACATTGTGATGACAAGAATTCTGGAGCATTGTGATGACAATGGCCATGGAGCATTGTGATGACACAGTCATGGAACATTGTGATTAGAAGAATTCTGGAGCATTGTCATGACAAGGGCCATGGAGCATTGTGATGACACGATCATGGAACATTGTGATGACAAGAAATCTGGAGCATTGTGCTGACAAGGGCCATGGAGCATTGTTATGACACGGTCATGGAACATGGTGATGAGAAGAATTCTGGAGCATTGTGCTGACAAGGGCCATGGAACATTGTGATGATACGGTCATGGAACATTGTGTTGACAAGAATTCTGGAGTATTATGATGACAAGGGCAATGGAGCATTGTGCAGCCAGGGCCATGGTACATTGTGATGTCAAGAATTCGGGAGCATTGTGATGACAATGGCCATGGAGCATTGTGATGACACGGTCATGGAACATTGTGATGAGAAGAATTCTGGAGCATTGTGATGACAAGGGCAATGGAGCACTGTGATGACACGGTCATGGAACATTGTGATGACAAGAATTCTGGAGCATTGTGCTGACAAGGGCCATGGAGCATTGTGATGACAAGAATTCTGGAGCATTGTGATGACAGTGGCCATGGAGCATTGTGTTGACATGGTCATGGAACATTGTGATGAGAAGAATTCTGGAGCATTATGATGAAAAGGGCCATGGAGCATTGTGATGACACGGCCATGGAACACTATGATGACAAGAATTCTGGAGCATTGTGATGAAAATGGCCATGGAGCATTGTGATGACACGGTCATGGAACATTGTGATGAGAAGAATTCTGGAGCATTGTCATGACAAGGGCCATGGAGCATTGTGATGACACGGTATGGAACATTGTGATGACAAGAATTCTGGAGCATTGTGATGACAAGGGTCATGGAGCATTGTGATGACACGGTCATGGAACATTGTGATGACAGGAATTCTGGAGCATTGTGCTGAAAAGGGCCATGGAGCATTGTGATGACACGGTCCTGGAACAATGTGATGAGAAGAATTCCGGAGCATTGTGATTACAAGGGCCATGGAGCATTGTGATGACACGGTCATGGAACATTGTGATGTCAAGAATTCTTCAGCCTTGTGATGACAAGGGCCATGGAGCATTGTGATGACACAGTCATGGAACGTTGTGATGAGAAGAATTCTGGATCATTGTGATGACAAGGGTCATGGAGCATTGTGATGACCCAGTCATGGAACGTTGTGATGAGAAGAATTCTGGATCATTGTGATGACAAGGCTCATGGAGCATTGTGATGACCTGGTCAAGGAACATTGCGATGACAAGATTTCTGGAGCATTGTGATGAAAGGGCATGGAGCATTGTGATTAAAGGTGACAAGGAACATTGTGATGATATGGGCAGAGAACTCTGTGATGACAGTGGTCATGGAGTATTGTGACAAAAATTGTCATGGAACATTGTGCTGACAAGGGCTATGGAGCATTGTGATGACACGGTCATGGAACATTGTGATGACAAGAATTCTGGAGCATTGTGATGACAAGGGCCATGGAGCATTGTGATGACACGGTCAAGGAACATTGTGATGACAAGAATTCTGGAGCATTGTGATGACAATGGCCATGGAGCATTGTGATGACACGGTCATGGAACATTGTGATTAGAAGAATTCTGGAGCATTGTCATGACAAGGGCCATGGAGCATTGTGATGACACGATCATGGAACATTGTGATGACAAGAATTCTGGAGAATTGTGTTGACAAGGGCCATGGAGCATTGTGATGACACGGTCATGGAACATTGTGATGAGAAGAATTCTGGAGCATTGTGCTGACAAGGGCCATGGAACATTGTGATGATACGGTCATGGAACATTGTGATGACAAGAATTCTGGAGCATTCTGATGACAAGCGCCATAGAGCTTTGTGATGACACGTTCATGGAATACAGTAATGACAAGAGTTCTGGAGCATTATGATTACAAGGGCCATGGAGCATTGTGATGACACGGCCATGGAACATTGTGATGACAAGAATTCTGGAACATTGTGATGACAGTGGCCATGGAGCATTGTGTTGACACGGTCATGGAACATTGTGATGAGAAGAATTCTGGAGCATTATGATGACAAGGGCCATGGAGCATTGTGATGACATGGCCATGGAACATTGTGATGACAAGAATTCTGGAGCATTGTGATGACAATGGCCATGGAGCATTGTGATGACACGGTCATGGAACATTGTGATGAGAAGAATTCTGGAGCATTGTCATGAGAAGGGCCATGGAGCATTGTGATGACACGGCCATGGAACATTGTGATGACAAGAATTCTGGAGCATTGTGATGACAATGGCCATGGAGCATTGTGATGACACGGTATGGAACATTGTGATGACAAGAATTCTGGAGCATTGTGATGACAAGGGCCATGGAGCATTGTGATGACACGGTCATGGAACATTGTGATGACAGGAATTCTGGAGCATTGTGCTGAAAAGGGCCATGGAGCCTTGTGATGACACGGTCCTGGAACAATGTGATGAGAAGAATTCCGGAGCATTGTGATGACAAGGGCCATGGAGCATTGTGATGACACGGTCATGGAACATTGGGATGAGAAGAATTCTGGAGCATTATGATGACAAGGTTCATGGAGCATTGTGATGACACGGTCAAGGAACATTGCGATGACAAGATTTCTGGAGCATTGTGATGAAAGGGCATGGAGCATTGTGATTAAAGGTGACAAGGAACATTGTGATGATATGGGCAGAGAACTCTGTGATGAGACAGGTCATGGAGTATTGTGACGAAAACTGTCATGGAACATTGTGCTGACAGGGATCATGGAGCTCTTTGGTAAGAGAGGCCATGGAGATTTGTGATGGCAGGCATCATGGGGCATTGTGTTGACAGCCGTCTTGGAGCATTGTGATGAAAGGCGTCATGGAGCATTGTGATTACAGGGGCCATGGAGCATTGTGAATACAAAGGCTATGGAGCATTGAGATGACAGGGTTCATGGAGCACTGTGATGAATGTGATCTTGGATCATTGTGATGACAAGTGTCCTGGAACCTTGTGATGACACGGTTCATGGAGCATTGTGATGACAAGGACCATGGCGAATTGTGATGACATCTGTCATGGGGCATTGTGATGACAGTGGTCATCTAGATTTGCGATGAAAGGTATCATGGAGCACTGTGATGACAGGGGCCATGGAACATTGTGATGACAAAGGCCATGGAGCATTGTGATGACAAGTGTCATGGGGCATTTTGATGACATTGGCATGGAGCATTATGATGACAAGAGTTCTGGAGCATTTTGATGACAAGGGCATGGAGCATTGTGATGACAGGGCCCACGGAGCTTTGTGATGAAAAGGGCAGGGTACATTGTGATGACAGAGTTCATGGAGCATTGTGATGAAAGGGGCCATGGAGCATTGAGATGAGAGCCGTTATGAGGCATGGTGATGACAGTGCTCATGGAGCATTGTGATGAAAGAGATCATGGAGCAATATGATAACAGGGGCCATGGAGCATTGTGATGGAAGTAGACATGGATCATTGTGATGACATGTGTCCTGGAACACTGTGATGACACGGTTCATCGAGTATTGTGATGACAAGGGTCATAGCGAATTGTGATGACAAGTGTCATGGGGCATTGTGTGACATTGATCATCTAGGAATTTTGATGAAAGGTATCATGGAGCACTGTGATGAAAATTGTCCTGGATTATTGTGATGACAGCAGTCATGGAGTATTGTGATGACAGGGATTATGCAGCATTGTGTTGACAAGGGTATGGACTATTGTGATGACAATGGTCATGGAGCAATGTGATGAAAGTATTCATGGAACATCGTGATGAAAAGTGCATGGGAGCATTGTGACGATAAAGGCCATGGAGTATTGTGATGACTAGTGTCATGGAGCATTTTAATGAAAGGTTTCATTGTGCACCATGATGACAAAGGGGATGGAGAATTGTGATGAAACTGGTCCTGGAGCATTGTGATAACAAAAGCCTTGGAGACTTGTGATGACAGGCATCATGGAGCATTGTGAAGAAAGGGGCCATGGGGTATTGTAATGACACTAGAGAAATATGATGAAAATGGTCAGCGAGCATAGTGATTAAAGTGCTCATTGAGAATTGTGATGAAAAGCGACATAGAGCATTGTGATGACAAAGGTCATGGAGAAATGTGATGACCAGGGTCATGTAGCAATGTGATGACACGGTCATGGAACATTGTGATGACAAGAATTCTGGAGCATTGTGCTGACAAGGGCCATGGACCATTGTGATGACACGGTCATGGAACATTTTGATGAGAAGAATTCTGGAGCATTGTCATGACAAGGGCCATGGAGCATTGTGATGACACGGTCATGGAACATTGTGATGAGAAGAATTCTGGAGCATTGTCATGACAAGGGCCATGGAGCATTGTGATGACCCAGTCATGGAACATTGTGATGACAGGAATTCTGGAGCATTGCGATGACAAGGGTCATGGAGCATTGTGATGACACGGTCATGGAACATTGTGATGACAAGAATTCTGCAGCATTGCGATGACAAGGGCCATGGAGCATTGTGATGACACGGCCATGGAACATTGTGATGAAAAGAATTCTGGAGCATTATGATGACAAGGGCCATTGGGCATTGTGATGACACGGTCATGGAACATTGTGATGAGAAGAATTCTGGAGCATTGTCATGACAAAGGCCATGGGGCATTGTGATGACATGGTCATGGAACATTGTGATGACAAGAATTCTGGAGCATTGCGATGACAAGGGTCATGGAGCATTGTGATGACACGGTCATGGAACATTGTGATGACAAGAATTCTGCAGCATTGCGATGACAAGGGCCATGGAGCATTGTGATGACCCGGTCATGGAACATTGTCATGAGAAGAATTCTGGAGCATTGTGCTGACAATGGCCATGGAGCATTGTGATGATACGGTCATGGAACATTGTGATGAGAAGAATTCTGGAGCATTATGATGACAAGGGCCATTGAGCATTTTGATGACACGGCCATGGAACATTGTGATGACAAGAATTCTGGAGCATTCTGATGACAAGGGCCATAGAGCATTGTGATGACACGTTCATGGAATATAGTAATGTCAAGAATTCTGGAGCATTATGATGACAAGGGCCATGGAGCATTGTGATGACACGGTTATGGAACATTGTGATGACAAGAATTCTGGAGCATTCTGATGACAAGGGCCATGGACCATTGTGATGACACGGTCATGGAACATTTTGATGAGAAGAATTCTGGAGCATTGTCATGACAAGGGCCATGGAGCATTGTGATGACACGGTCATGGAACATTGTGATGACAAGAATTCTGGAACATTGCGATGACAAGGGCCATGGAGCATTTGATGACACTGTCATGGAACATTGTGGTGAGAAGAATTCTGGAGCATTGTCATGAGAAGGGCCATGGAGCATTGTGATGACACGGTCATGGAACATTGTGATGACAAGAATTCTGGAGCATTATGATGACAAGGGCCATGGAGCATTGTGATGACACGGCCATGGAACATTGTGATGACAAGAATTCTGGAGCATTGTGATGACAATGGCCATGGAGCATTGTGATGACACGGTCATGGAACATTGTGACGAGAAGAATTCTGGAGCATTGTCGTGACAAGGGCCATGGAGCATTGTGATGACACGGTCATGGAACATTGTGATGACAAGAATTCTGGAGCATTGTGCTGACAAGGGCCATGGAGCATTGTGATGATATGGTCATGGAATATTGTGATGACAAGAATTCTGGAGCATTATGATGACAGGGGCCATGGAGCATTGTGATGACACGGCCATGGAACATTGTGATGACAAGAATTCTGGAGCACTGTGATGACAATGGCCATGGAGCATTGTGATGACACGGTCATGGAACATTGTGATGACAAGAATTCTGGAGAACTGTGATGACAAGGTTCATGGAGAATTGTGATGACACGGTCAAGGAACATTGCAATGACAAGATTTCTGGAGCATTGTGGTGAAAGGGTATGGAGCATTGTGATTAAAGGTGACAAGGAACATTGTGATGATATGGGCAGAGAACTCTGTGATGAGACAGCACATGGAGTATTGTGACGAAAACTGTCATGGAACATTGTGCTGACAGGGATCATGGAGCTCTTTGGTAAGAGAGGCCATGGAGATTTGTGATGGCAGGCATCATGGGGCATTGTGTTGACAGCGGTCTTGGAGCATTGTGATGGAAGGCGTCATGGAGCATTGTGATTACAGGGGCCATGGAGCATTGTGAATTCAAAGGCTATGGAGCATTGAGATGACAGGTTTTATGGAGCACTGTGATGAATGTGATCTTGGATCATTGTGATGACAAGTGTCCTGGAACCTTGTGATGACACGGTTCATGGAGCTTTGTGATGACAAGGACCATGGCGAATTGTGATGACATCTGTCATGGGGCATTGTGATGACAGTGGTCATCTAGATTTGCGATGAAAGGTATCATGGAGCACTGTGATGACAGGGGCCATGGAACATTGTGATGACAAAGGCCATGGAGCATTGTGATGACAAGTGTCATGGGGCATTTTGATGACATTGGCATGGAGCATCATGATGACAAGAGTTCTGGAGCATTTTGATGACAAGGGCATGGAGCATTGTGATGACAGGGCCCACGGAGCTTTGTGATGAAAAGGGCAGGGTACATTGTGATGACAGGGTTCATGGAGCATTGTGATGAAAGGGGCCATGGAGCATTGAGATGAGAGCCGTTATGAGGCATGGTGATGACAGTGGTCATGGAGCATTGTGATGAAAGAGATCATGGAGCAATATGATAACAGGGGCCATGGAGCATTGTGATGACAGGGGTATTGGAGCATTGTGATGGAAGTAGACATGGATCATTGTGATGACATGTGTCCTGGAACACTGTGATGACACGGTTCATCGAGTATTGTGATGACAAGGGTCATAGCGAATTGTGATGACAAGTGTCATGGGGCATTGTGATGACATTAATCATCTAGGAATTGTGATGAAAGGTATCATGGAGCACTGTGATGACTGGGGGCATGAAGCACTGTGATGAAAATTGTCCTGGATTATTGTGATGACAGCAGTCATGGAGAATTGTGATGACAGGGATTATGCAGCATTGTGTTGACAAGGGTATGGACTATTGTGATGACAATGGTCATGGAGCAATGTGATGAAAGTATTCATGGAACATCGTGAGGAAAAGTGCATGGGAGCATTGTGACGATAAAGGCCATGGAGTATTGTGATGACTAGTGTCATGGAGCATTTTAATGAAAGGTTTCATTGTGCACCATGATGACAAATGGGATGGAGAATTGTGATGAATCTGGTCCTGGAGCATTGTGATAACAAAAGCCATGGAGCCTTGTGATGACAGGCATCATGGAGCATTGTGAAGAAAGGGGCCATGGGGTATTGTAATGACACTAGAGAAATATGATGAAAATGGTCAGCGAGCATAGTGATTAAAGTGGTCATTGAGAATTGTGATGAAAAGCGACATAGAGCATTGTGATGACAAAGGTCATGGAGAACTGTGATGACCAGGGTCATGTAGCATTGTGATGACACGGTCATGGAACATTGTGATGACAAGAATTCTGGAGCATTGTTCTGACAAGGTCCATGGACCATTGTGATGACATGGTCATGGAACATTGTGATGACAAGAATTCTGGAGCATTGTGATGACAATGGCCATGGAGCATTGTGATGACACGGTCATGGAACATTTTGATGAGAAGAATTCTGGAGCATTGTCATGACAAGGGCCATGGAGCATTGTGATGACACGGTCATGGAACATTGTGATGAGAAGAATTCTGGAGCATTGTCATGACAAGGGCCATGGAGCATTGTGATGACCCAGTCATGGAATATTGTGATGACAGGAATTCTGGAGCATTGCGATGACAAGGGTCATGGAGCATTGTGATGACATGGTCATGGAACATTGTGATGACAAGAATTCTGCAGCATTGCGATGACAAGGGCCATGGAGCATTGTGATGACACGGCCGTGGAACATTGTGATGAAAAGAATTCTGGAGCATTATGATGACAAGGGCCATTGGGCATTGTGATGACACGGTCATGGAACATTGTGATGACAAGAATTCTGGAGCATTGTCATGACAAAGGCCATGGGGCATTGTGATGACATGGTCATGGAACATTGTGATGACAAGAATTCTGGAGCATTGCGATGACAAGGGTCATGGAGCATTGTGATGACACGGTCATGGAACATTGTGATGACAAGAATTCTGCAGCATTGCGATGACAAGGGCCATGGAGCATTGTGATGACCCGGTCATGGAACATTGTCATGAGAAGAATTCTGGAGCATTGTGCTGACAATGGCCATGGAGCATTGTGATGATACGGTCATGGAACATTGTGATGAGAAGAATTCTGGAGCATTATGATGACAAGGGCCATTGAGCATTTTGATGACACGGCCATGGAACATTGTGATGACAAGAATTCTGGAGCATTCTGATGACAAGGGCCATAGAGCATTGTGATGACACGTTCATGGAATATAGTAATGTCAAGAATTCTGGAGCATTATGATGACAAGGGCCATGGAGCATTGTGATGACACGGTTATGGAACATTGTGATGACAAGAATTCTGGAGCATTCTGATGACAAGCGCCATAGAGCATTGTGATGACACATTCATGGAATATAGTAATGTCAAGAATTCTGGAGCATTATGATGACAAGGGCCATGGAGCATTGTGATGACACAGCCATGGAACATTGTGATGACAATAATTCTGGAGCATTGTGATGACAGTGGCCATGGAGCATTGTGTTGACACGAGCATGGAACATTGTGATGAGAAGTATTCTGGAGCATTGTCATGACAAGGGCCATGGAGCATTGTGATGACACGGTCATGGAACATTGTGATGACAAGAATTCTGGAACATTGCGATGACAAGGGCCATGGAGCATTTGATGACACTGTCATGGAACATTGTGGTGAGAAGAATTCTGGAGCATTGTCATGAGAAGGGCCATGGAGCATTGTGATGACACGGTCATGGAACATTGTGATGACAAGAATTCTGGAGCATTATGATGACAAGGGCCATGGAGCATTGTGATGACACGGCCATGGAACATTGTGATGACAAGAATTCTGGAGCATTGTGATGACAATGGCCATGGAGCATTGTGATGACACGGTCATGGAACATTGTGACGAGAAGAATTCTGGAGCATTGTCGTGACAAGGGCCATGGAGCATTGTGATGACACGGTCATGGAACATTGTGATGACAAGAATTCTGGAGCATTGTGCTGACAAGGGCCATGGAGCATTGTGATGATATGGTCATGGAATATTGTGATGACAAGAATTCTGGAGCATTATGATGACAGGGGCCATGGAGCATTGTGATGACACGGCCATGGAACATTGTGATGACAAGAATTCTGGAGCACTGTGATGACAATGGCCATGGAGCATTGTGATGACACGGTCATGGAACATTGTGATGACAAGAATTCTGGAGAACTGTGATGACAAGGTTCATGGAGAATTGTGATGACACGGTCAAGGAACATTGCAATGACAAGATTTCTGGAGCATTGTGGTGAAAGGGTATGGAGCATTGTGATTAAAGGTGACAAGGAACATTGTGATGATATGGGCAGAGAACTCTGTGATGAGACAGCACATGGAGTATTGTGACGAAAACTGTCATGGAACATTGTGCTGACAGGGATCATGGAGCTCTTTGGTAAGAGAGGCCATGGAGATTTGTGATGGCAGGCATCATGGGGCATTGTGTTGACAGCGGTCTTGGAGCATTGAGATGACAGGTTTCATGGAGCACTGTGATGAATGTGATCTTGGATCATTGTGATGACAAGTGTCCTGGAACCTTGTGATGACACGGTTCATGGAGCTTTGTGATGACAAGGACCATGGCGAATTGTGATGACATCTGTCATGGGGCATTGTGATGACAGTGGTCATCTAGATTTGCGATGAAAGGTATCATGGAGCACTGTGATGACAGGGGCCATGGAACATTGTGATGACAAAGGCCATGGAGCATTGTGATGACAAGTGTCATGGGGCATTTTGATGACATTGGCATGGAGCATCATGATGACAAGAGTTCTGGAGCATTTTGATGACAAGGGCATGGAGCATTGTGATGACAGGGCCCACGGAGCTTTGTGATGAAAAGGGCAGGGTACATTGTGATGACAGGGTTCATGGAGCATTGTGATGAAAGGGGCCATGGAGCATTGAGATGAGAGCCGTTATGAGGCATGGTGATGACAGTGGTCATGGAGCATTGTGATGAAAGAGATCATGGAGCAATATGATAACAGGGGCCATGGAGCATTGTGATGACAGGGGTATTGGAGCATTGTGATGGAAGTAGACATGGATCATTGTGATGACATGTGTCCTGGAACACTGTGATGACACGGTTCATCGAGTATTGTGATGACAAGGGTCATAGCGAATTGTGATGACAAGTGTCATGGGGCATTGTGATGACATTAATCATCTAGGAATTGTGATGAAAGGTATCATGGAGCACTGTGATGACTGGGGGCATGAAGCACTGTGATGAAAATTGTCCTGGATTATTGTGATGACAGCAGTCATGGAGAATTGTGATGACAGGGATTATGCAGCATTGTGTTGACAAGGGTATGGACTATTGTGATGACAATGGTCATGGAGCAATGTGATGAAAGTATTCATGGAACATCGTGAGGAAAAGTGCATGGGAGCATTGTGACGATAAAGGCCATGGAGTATTGTGATGACTAGTGTCATGGAGCATTTTAATGAAAGGTTTCATTGTGCACCATGATGACAAATGGGATGGAGAATTGTGATGAATCTGGTCCTGGAGCATTGTGATAACAAAAGCCATGGAGCCTTGTGATGACAGGCATCATGGAGCATTGTGAAGAAAGGGGCCATGGGGTATTGTAATGACACTAGAGAAATATGATGAAAATGGTCAGCGAGCATAGTGATTAAAGTGGTCATTGAGAATTGTGATGAAAAGCGACATAGAGCATTGTGATGACAAAGGTCATGGAGAACTGTGATGACCAGGGTCATGTAGCATTGTGATGACACGGTCATGGAACATTGTGATGACAAGAATTCTGGAGCATTGTTCTGACAAGGTCCATGGACCATTGTGATGACATGGTCATGGAACATTGTGATGACAAGAATTCTGGAGCATTGTGATGACACGGACATGGAACATTGCGATGACAAGAATTCTGCAGCATTACGATGAAAAGGGCCATGGAGCATTGTGATGATACGGTCATGGAACATTGTGATGAGAAGAATTCTGGAGCATTATGATGACAAGGGCCATGGAGCATTGTGATGACACGGTCATGGAAAAATGTGATGAGAACAATTCTGTAGCATTATGATGACAAGGGCCATGGAGCATTGTGATGACACGGCCATGGAACATTGTGATGACATAATTCTGGAGCATTGTGCTGACAAGGGCCATGGAGCATTGGGATAACACGGTCATGGAACATTGTGATGACAAGAATTCTGGAGTATTCTGATGACAAAGGCGATGGAGCATTGTGATGACACGGTCATGGAACATTGTGATGACAAGAATTCTGGAGAATTGTGCTGACAAGGGCCATGGACCATTGTGATGACATGGTCACGGAACATTGTGATGACAAGAATTCTGGAGCATTGTGATCACACGGTCATGGAACATTGTGATGACAAGAATTCTGCAGCATTGCGATGAAAAGGGCCATGGAGCATTGTGATGATACGGTCATGGAACATTGTGATGACAAGAATTCTGGAGCATTATGATGACAAGCGCCATAGAGCATTGTGATGACATGTTCATGGAATATAGTAATGACAAGAATTCTGGAGCATTATGATGACAAGGGCCATGGAGCATTGTGATGATACGGTTATGGAACATTGTGATGAGAAGAATTCTCGAGCATTATGATGACAAGGGCCATGGAGCATTGTGATGACATGGCCATGGAACATTGTGATGACAAGAATTCTGGAGCATTGTGCTGACAAGGGCCATTCAGCATTGTGATGACACAGTCATGGAACATTGTGATGACAAGAATTCTGGAGCATTCTGATGACAAAGGCGATGGAGCATTGTGATGACACGGTCATGGAACATTGTGATGAGAAGAATTCTGGAGCATTCTGATGACAAGCGCCATAGAGCATTGTGATGACACGTTCATGGAATATAGTAATGACAAGAATTCTGGAGCATTATGGTGACAAGGGCCATGGAGCATTGTGATGACACGGCCATGGAACATTGTAATGAAAAACATTCTGGAGCATTGTGATGAGAGTGGCCATGGAGCATTGGGTTGACATGGTCATGGAACATTGTGATGAGAAGAATTCTGGAACATTGTCATGACCAGGGCCATGGAGCATTGTGATGACACGGTCATGGAACATTGTGAGGACAAGAATTCTGGAGCATTGTGATGACAAGGGCCATGGAGCATTGTGATGACACGGTCATGGAACATTGTGATGAGAAGAATTCTGGAGCATTGTGATGATGACGGCCATGGAGCATTGTGATGACACAGTCAAAGAACATTGCGATGAAAAAGATTTCTGGAGCATTGTGATGAAAGGACATGGAGCATTGTGATTAAAGGTGACAAGGGACATTGTGATGATATGGGCAGAGAACTCTGTGATGACAGTGGTCATGCAGTATTGTGACGAAAAGTGTCATGGAACATTCTGCTGACAGCGATCATGGAGCTTTTTGGTAAGAGAGGCTATGGAGATTTGTGATGTCAGGCGTCATGGGACATTGTGTTGACAGCGGTCTTGGAGCATTGTGATGAAAAGGGTCATGGAGCACTGTGATTAGAGGGGCCATGGAGCATTGTGAATACAAAGGCTATGGAGCATTGAGATGACAGGGTTCATGGAGCACTGTGATGAATGTGATTTTGGATCATTGTGATGACAAGTGTCCTGGAACCTTGTAATGACACGGTTCATGGAGCATTGTGATGACAAGGACCATGGCGAATTGTGATGACATCTGTCATGGGGCATTGTGATGACAGTGGTCATCTAGATTTGCGATGAAAGGTATCATGGAGCACTGTGATGACAGGGGCCATGGAACATTGTGATGACAAAGGCCATGGAGCATTGTGATGACAAGTGTCATGGGGCATTTTGATGACATTGGCATGGAGCATCATGATGACAAGAGTTCTGGAGCATTTTGATGACAAGGGCATGGAGCATTGTGATGACAGGGCCCACGGAGCTTTGTGATGAAAAGGGCAGGGTACATTGTGATGACAGGGTTCATGGAGCATTGTGATGAAAGGGGCCATGGAGCATTGAGATGAGAGCCGTTATGAGGCATGGTGATGACAGTGGTCATGGAGCATTGTGATGAAAGAGATCATGGAGCAATATGATAACAGGGGCCATGGAGCATTGTGATGACAGGGGTATTGGAGCATTGTGATGGAAGTAGACATGGATCATTGTGATGACATGTGTCCTGGAACACTGTGATGACACGGTTCATCGAGTATTGTGATGACAAGGGTCATAGCGAATTGTGATGACAAGTGTCATGGGGCATTGTGATGACATTAATCATCTAGGAATTGTGATGAAAGGTATCATGGAGCACTGTGATGACTGGGGGCATGAAGCACTGTGATGAAAATTGTCCTGGATTATTGTGATGACAGCAGTCATGGAGAATTGTGATGACAGGGATTATGCAGCATTGTGTTGACAAGGGTATGGACTATTGTGATGACAATGGTCATGGAGCAATGTGATGAAAGTATTCATGGAACATCGTGAGGAAAAGTGCATGGGAGCATTGTGACGATAAAGGCCATGGAGTATTGTGATGACTAGTGTCATGGAGCATTTTAATGAAAGGTTTCATTGTGCACCATGATGACAAATGGGATGGAGAATTGTGATGAATCTGGTCCTGGAGCATTGTGATAAC
The DNA here is from genome assembly GCF_949987535.1 of Balaenoptera acutorostrata. Classification (NCBI taxonomy): domain Eukaryota; kingdom Metazoa; phylum Chordata; class Mammalia; order Artiodactyla; family Balaenopteridae; genus Balaenoptera; species Balaenoptera acutorostrata. The sequence goes on from NC_080067.1 coordinate 18,774,299, forward strand.
AAAAGCCATGGAGCCTTGTGATGACAGGCATCATGGAGCATTGTGAAGAAAGGGGCCATGGGGTATTGTAATGACACTAGAGAAATATGATGAAAATGGTCAGCGAGCATAGTGATTAAAGTGGTCATTGAGAATTGTGATGAAAAGCGACATAGAGCATTGTGATGACAAAGGTCATGGAGAACTGTGATGACCAGGGTCATGTAGCATTGTGATGACACGGTCATGGAACATTGTGATGACAAGAATTCTGGAGCATTGTTCTGACAAGGTCCATGGACCATTGTGATGACATGGTCATGGAACATTGTGATGACAAGAATTCTGGAGCATTGTGATGACACGGACATGGAACATTGCGATGACAAGAATTCTGCAGCATTACGATGAAAAGGGCCATGGAGCATTGTGATGATACGGTCATGGAACATTGTGATGAGAAGAATTCTGGAGCATTATGATGACAAGGGCCATGGAGCATTGTGATGACACGGTCATGGAAAAATGTGATGAGAACAATTCTGTAGCATTATGATGACAAGGGCCATGGAGCATTGTGATGACACGGCCATGGAACATTGTGATGACATAATTCTGGAGCATTGTGCTGACAAGGGCCATGGAGCATTGGGATAACACGGTCATGGAACATTGTGATGACAAGAATTCTGGAGTATTCTGATGACAAAGGCGATGGAGCATTGTGATGACACGGTCATGGAACATTGTGATGACAAGAATTCTGGAGAATTGTGCTGACAAGGGCCATGGACCATTGTGATGACATGGTCACGGAACATTGTGATGACAAGAATTCTGGAGCATTGTGATCACACGGTCAAGGAACATTGTGATGACAAGAATTCTGCAGCATTGCGATGAAAAGGGCCATGGAGCATTGTGATGATACGGTCATGGAACATTGTGATGATAAGAATTCTGGAGCATTATGATGACAAGCGCCATAGAGCATTGTGATGACATGTTCATGGAATATAGTAATGACAAGAATTCTGGAGCATTATGATGACAAGGGCCATGGAGCATTGTGATGATACGGTTATGGAACATTGTGATGAGAAGAATTCTGGAGCATTATGATGACAAGGGCCATGGAGCATTGTGATGACATGGCCATGGAACATTGTGATGACAAGAATTCTGGAGCATTGTGCTGACAAGGGCCATTCAGCATTGTGATGACACAGTCATGGAACATTGTGATGACAAGAATTCTGGAGCATTCTGATGACAAAGGCGATGGAGCATTGTGATGACACGGTCATGGAACATTGTGATGAGAAGAATTCTGGAGCATTCTGATGACAAGCGCCATAGAGCATTGTGATGACACGTTCATGGAATATAGTAATGACAAGAATTCTGGAGCATTATGGTGACAAGGGCCATGGAGCATTGTGATGACACGGCCATGGAACATTGTAATGAAAAACATTCTGGAGCATTGTGATAAGAGTGGCCATGGAGCATTGGGTTGACATGGTCATGGAACATTGTGATGAGAAGAATTCTGGAACATTGTCATGACCAGGACCATGGAGCATTGTGATGACACGGTCATGGAACATTGTGAGGACAAGAATTCTGGAGCATTGTGATGACAAGGGCCATGGAGCATTGTGATGACACGGTCATGGAACATTGTGATGAGAAGAATTCTGGAGCATTGTGATGATGACGGCCATGGAGCATTGTGATGACACAGTCAAAGAACATTGCGATGAAAAAGATTTCTGGAGCATTGTGATGAAAGGACATGGAGCATTGTGATTAAAGGTGACAAGGGACATTGTGATGATATGGGCAGAGAACTCTGTGATGACAGTGGTCATGCAGTATTGTGACGAAAAGTGTCATGGAACATTCTGCTGACAGCGATCATGGAGCTTTTTGGTAAGAGAGGCTATGGAGATTTGTGATGTCAGGCGTCATGGGACATTGTGTTGACAGCGGTCTTGGAGCATTGTGATGAAAAGGGTCATGGAGCACTGTGATTAGAGGGGCCATGGAGCATTGTGAATACAAAGGCTATGGAGCATTGAGATGACAGGGTTCATGGAGCACTGTGATGAATGTGATTTTGGATCATTGTGATGACAAGTGTCCTGGAACCTTGTAATGACACGGTTCATGGAGCATTGTGATGAAAAGGACCATGGCGAATTGTGATGACATCTGTCATGGGGCATTGTGATGACAGTGGTCATCTAGATTTGCGATGAAAGGTATCATGGAGCACTGTGATGACAGGGGCCATGGAACATTGTGATGACAAAGGCCATGGAGCATTGTGATGACAAGTGTCATGGGGCATTTTGATGACATTGGCATGGAGCATTATGATGACAAGAGTTCTGGAGCATTTTGATGACAAGGGCATGGAGCATTGTGAGGACAGGGCCCACGGAGCTTTGTGATGAAAAGGGCAGGGTACATTGTGATGACAGGGTTCATGGAGCATTGTGATGAAAGGGGCCATGGAGCATTGAGATGAGAGCCGTTATGAGGCATGATGATGACAGTGGTCATGGAGCATTGTGGTGAAAGAGATCATGGAGCAATATGATAACAGGGGCCATGGAGCATTGTGATGGAAGTAGACATGGATCATTGTGATGACATGTGTCCTGGAACACTGTGATGACATGGTTCATCGAGTATTGTGATGACAAGGGTCATAGCGAATTGTGATGACATGTGTCATGGGGCATTGTGTGACATTGATCATCTAGGAATTGTGATGAAAGGTATCATGGAGCACTGTGATGAAAATTGTCCTGGATTATTGTGATGACAGCAGTCATGGAGAATTGTGATGACAGGGATTATGCAGCATTGTGTTGACAAGGGTATGGACTATTGTGATGACAATGGTCATGGAGCAATGTGATGAAAGTATTCATGGAACATCGTGATGAAAAGTGCATGGGAGCATTGTGACGATAAAGGCCATGGAGTATTGTGATGACTAGTGTCATGGAGCATTTTAATGAAAGGTTTCATTGTGCACCATGATGCCAAAGGGGATGGAGAATTGTGATGAAACTGGTCCTGGAGCATTGTGATAACAAAAGCCATGGAGCCTTGTGATGACAGGCATCATGGAGCATTGTGAAGAAAGGGGCCATGGGGTATTGTAATGACACTAGAGAAATATGATGAAAATGGTCAGCGAGCATAGTGATTAAAGTGGTCATTGAGAATTGTGATGAAAACCGACATAGAGCATTGTGATGACAAACGTCATGGAACATTTTCATGAGAAGAATTCTGGAGCATTGTGCTGACAATGGCCATGGAGCATTGTGATGATACGGTCATGGAACATTGTGATGAGAAGAATTCTGGAGCATTATGTTGAAAAGGGCCATGGAGCATTGTGATGACACGGCCATGGAACATTGTGATGACAAGAATTCTGGAGCATTGTGCTGACAAGGGCCATGGAGCATTGTGATGACACGGTCATGGAACATTGTGATGACAAAAATTCTGGAGAATTCTGCTGATAAAGGCGATGGAGCATTGTGATGACACGGTCATGGAACATTGTGATGAAAAAATTCTGGAGCTTTCTGATGACAAGCGCCATAGAGCATTGTGATGACACGTTCATGGAATATAGTAATGTCAAGAATTCTGGAGCATTATGATGACAAGGCCATGGAGCATTGTGATGACACTGTCATGGAACATTGTGATGACAGGAATTCTGGAGCATTGCGATGACAAGGGTCATGGAGCATTGTGATGACACGGTCATGGAACATTGTGATGACAAGAATTCTGCAGCATTGCGATGACAAGAGCCATGGAGCATTGTGATGAAAAGCATTCTGGAGCATTATGATGACAAGGGCCATGGGGCATTGTGATGACACGGTCATGGAACATTGTGATGAGAAGAATTCTGGAGCATTGTCATGACAAGGGCCATGGAGCATTGTGATGACTCGGTCATGGAACATTGTGATGACAAGAATTCTGGAGCATTGCGATGACAAGGGTCATGGAGCATTGTGATGACACGGTCATGGAACATTGTGATGACAAGAATACTGCAGCATTGCGATGAGAAGGCCATGGAGCATTGTGATGACACGGTCATGGAACATTGTCATGAGAAGAATTCTGGAGCTTTGTGCTGACAATGGCCATGGAGCATTGTGATGGTACGGTCATGGAACATTGTGATGAGAAAAATTCTGGAGCATTATGGTGACAAGGGCCATGGAGCATTGTGATGACACGGCCATGGAACATTGTGATGACAAGAATTCTGGAGCATTGTGCTGACAAGGGCCATGGAGCATTGTGATGACACGGTCATGGAACATTGTGATGACAAAAATTCTGGAGCATTCTGATGATAAAGGCGATGGAGCATTGTGATGACACGGACATGGAACATTGTGATGACAGGAATTCTGGAGCATTGCGATGACAAGGGTCATGGAGCATTGTCATGACACGGTCATGGAACATTGTGATGACAAGAATTCTGCAGCATTGCGATGACAAGAGCCATGGAGCATTGTGATGACACGGCCATGGAACATTGTGATGAAAAGAATTCTGGAGCATTATGATGACAAGGGCCATGGGGCATTGTGATGACACGGTCATGGAACATTGTGATGAGAAGAATTCTGGAGCTTTGTCATGACAAGGGCCATGGAGCATTGTGATGACACGGTCATGGAACATTGTGATGACAGGAATTCTGGAGCATTGCGATGACAAGGGTCATGGAGCATTGTGATGACACGGTCATGGAACATTGTGATGACAGGAATTCTGGAGCATTGTGCTGAAAAGGGCCATGGAGCATTGTGATGACACAGTCCTGGAACAATGTGATGAGAAGAATTCCGGAGCATTGTGATGAAAAGGGCCATGGAGCATTGTGATGACACGGTCATGGAACATTGTGATGACAAGAATTCTGGAGCATTGTGCTGATGACGGCCATGGAGCACTGTGATGACACAGTCAAGGAACAGTGCGATGAAAACGATTTCTGGAGCATTGTGATGAGAGGGCATGCAGCATTGTGATTAAAGGTGACAAGGAACATTGTGATGATATGGGCAGAGAACTCTGTGATGAGACAGGTCATGGAGTATTGTGACGAAAACTGTCATGGAACATTGTGCTGACAGGGATCATGGAGCTCTTTGGTAAGAGAGGCCATGGAGATTTGTGATGGCAGGCATCATGGGGCATTGTGTTGACAGCCGTCTTGGAGCATTGTGATGAAAAGCGTCATGGAGCATTGTGATTACAGGGGCCATGGAGCATTGTGAATACAAAGGCTATGGAGCATTGAGATGACAGGGTTCATGGAGCACTGTGATGAATGTGATCTTGGATCATTGTGATGACAAGTGTCCTGGAACCTTGTGATGACACGGTTCATGGAGCATTGTGATGACAAGGACCATGGCGAATTGTGATGACATCTGTCAAGGGGCATTGTGATGACAGTGGTCATCTAGATTTGCGATGAAAGGTATCATGGAGCACTGTGATGACAGGGGCCATGGAACATTCTGATGACAAAGGCCATGGAGCATTGTGATGACAAGTGTCATGGGGCATTTTGATGACAAGGGCATGGAGCATTGTGATAACAGGGCCCACGGAGCTTTGTGATGAAAAGGGCAGGGTACATTGTGATGACAGGGTTCATGGAGCATTGTGATGAAAGGGGCCATGGAGCATTGAGATGAGAGCCGTTATGAGGCATGGTGATGAGAGTGGTCATGGAGCATTGTGATGAAAGAGATCATGGAGCAATATGATAACAGGGGCCATGGAGCATTGTGACGACAGGGGTATTGGAGCATTGTGATGGAAGTAGACATGGATCATTGTGATGACATGTGTCCTGGAACACTGTGATGACACGGTTCATCGAGTATTGTGATGACAAGTGTCATAGCGAATTGTGATGACAAGTGTCATGGGGCATTGTGTGACATTGATCATCTAGGAATTGTGATGAAAGGTATCATGGAGCACTGTGATGACTGGGGGCATGAAGCACTGTGATGAAAATTGTCCTGGATTATTGTGATGACAGCAGTCATGGAGAATTGTGATGACAGGGATTATGCAGCATTGTGTTGACAAGGGTATGGACTATTGTGATGACAATGGTCATGGAGCAATGTGATGAAAGTATTCATGGAACATCGTGATGAAAAGTGCATGGGAGCATTGTGACGATAAAGGCCATGGAGTATTGTGATGACTAGTGTCATGGAGCATTTTAATGAAAGGTTTCATTGTGCACCATGATGCCAAAGGGGATGGAGAATTGTGATGAAACTGGTCCTGGAGCATTGTGATAACAAAAGCCATGGAGCATTGTGATGACAGGCATCATGGAGCATTGTGAAGAAAGGGGCCATGGGGTATTTTAATGACACTAGAGAAATATGATGAAAATGGTCAGCGAGCATAGTGATTAAAGTGGTCATTGAGAATTGTGATGAAAAGCGACATAGAGCATTGTGATGACAAAGGTCATGGAGAACTGTGATGACCAGGGTCATGTAGCATTGTGATGACACGGTCATGGAACATTGTGATGACAAGAATTCTGGAGCATTGTGCTGACAAGGGCCATGGACCATTGTGATGACATGGTCATGGAACATTGTGATGAGAAGAATTCTGGAGCATTGTGATGACAAGGGTCATGGAGCATTGTGATGACACGGTCATGGAACATTGTGATGACAAGAATTCTGCAGCATTGTGATGACAAGGGCCATGGAGCATTGTGATGACACAGTCATGGAACGTTGTGATGAGAAGAATTCTCGATCATTGTGATGACAAGGGTCATGGAGCATTGTGATGACATGGTCAAGGAACATTGCGATGACAAGATTTCTGGAGCATTGTGATGAAAGGGCATGGAGCATTGTGATTAAAGGTGACAAGGAACATTGTGATGATATGGGCAGAGAACTCTGTGATGACAGTGGTCATGGAGTATTGTGACAAAAAGTGTCATGGAACATTGTGCTGACAAGGGCCATGGAGCATTGTGATGACACGGTCAAGGAACATTGTGATGACAAGAATTCTGGAGCATTGTGATGACAATGGCCATGGAGCATTGTGATGACACAGTCATGGAACATTGTGATTAGAAGAATTCTGGAGCATTGTCATGACAAGGGCCATGGAGCATTGTGATGACACGATCATGGAACATTGTGATGACAAGAAATCTGGAGCATTGTGCTGACAAGGGCCATGGAGCATTGTGATGACACGGTCATGGAACATTGTGATGAGAAGAATTCTGGAGCATTGTGATGACAAGGGCAATGGAGCACTGTGATGACACGGTCATGGAACATTGTGATGAGAAGTATTCTGGAGCATTATGATGAAAAGGGCCATGGAGCATTGTGATGACCCGGCCATGGAACACTGTGATGACAAGAATTCTGGAGCATTGTGATGAAAATGGCCATGGAGCATTGTGATGACACGGTCATGGAACATTGTGATGAGAAGAATTCTGGAGCATTGTCATGACAAGGGCCATGGAGCATTGTGATGACACGGCCATGGAACATTGTGATGACAAGAATTCTGGAGCATTGTGATGACAATGGCCATGGAGCATTGTGATGACACGGTATGGAACATTGTGATGACAAGAATTCTGGAGCATTGTGATGACAAGGGTCATGGAGCATTGTGATGACACGGTCATGGAACATTGTGATGACAGGAATTCTGGAGCATTGTGCTGAAAAGTGCCATGGAGCATTGTGATGACAAGGGCCATGGAGCATTGTGATGACACGGTCATGGAACATTGTGATGTCAAGAATTCTGCAGACTTGTGATGACAAGGGCCATGGAGCATTGTGATGACACAGTCATGGAACGTTGTGATGAGAAGAATTCTGGATCATTGTGATGACAAGGCTCATGGAGCATTGTGATGACCCAGTCATGGAACGTTGTGATGAGAAGAATTCTGGATCATTGTGATGACAAGGGTCATGGAGCATTGTGATGACCTGGTCAAGGAACATTGCGATGACAAGATTTCTGGAGCATTGTGATGAAAGGGCATGGAACATTGTGATTAAAGGTGACAAGGAACATTGTGATGATATGGGCAGAGAACTCTGTGATGACAAAGGTCATGGAGTATTGTGACAAAAAGTGTCATGGAACATTGTGCTGACAAGGGCTATGGAGCATTGTGATGACACGGTCATGGAACATTGTGATGACAAGAATTCTGGAGCATTGTGATGACAAGGGCCATGGAGCATTGTGATGACACGGTCAAGGAACATTGTGATGACAAGAATTCTGGAGCATTGTGATGACAATGGCCATGGAGCATTGTGATGACACGGTCATGGAACATTGTGATTAGAAGAATTCTGGAGCATTGTCATGACAAGGGCCATGGAGAATTGTGATGACACGGTCATGGAACATTGTGATGACAAGAATTCTGGAGAATTGTGTTGACAAGGGCCATGGAGCATTGTGATGACACGGTCATGGAACATTGTGATGAGAAGAATTCTGGAGCATTGTGCTGAAAAGGGCCATGGAACATTGTGATGATACGATCATGGAACATTGTGATGACAAGAATTCTGGAGCATTCTGATGACAAGCGCCATAGAGCATTGTGATGACACGTTCATGGAATACAGTAATGACAAGAGTTCTGGAGCATTATGATTACAAGGGCCATGGAGCATTGTGATGACACGGCCATGGAACATTGTGATGACAAGAATTCTGGAACATTGTGATGACAGTGGCCATGGAGCATTGTGTTGACACGGTCATGGAACATTGTGATGAGAAGAATTCTGGAGCATTGTCATGACAAGGGCCATGGAGCATTGTGATGACACGGTCATGGAACATTGTGATGACAAGAATTCTGGAGCATTGTGATGACAAGGGCCATGGAGCATTGTGATGACACGGTCATGGAACATTGTGATGACAAGAATTCTGGAGCATTGTGCTGACAAGGGCCATGGGGCATTGTGATGACACGGTCATGGAACATTGTGATGACAAAAATTCTGGAGCATTCTGATGATAAAGGCGATGGAGCATTGTGATGACACGGACATGGAACATTGTGATGAGAGGAATTCTGGAGCATTGCGATGACAAGGGTCATGGAGCATTGTGATGACACGGTCATGGAACATTGTGATGACAAGAATTCTGCAGCATTGCGATGACAAGATCCATGGAGCATTGTGATGACACGGCCATGGAACATTGTGATGAAAAGAATTCTGCAGCATTATGATGACAAGGGCCATGGGGCATTGTGATGACATGGTCATGGAACATTGTGATGAGAAGAATTCTGGAGCTTTGTCATGACAAGGGCCATGGAGCATTGTGATGACACGGTCATGGAACATTGTGATGACAGGAATTCTGGAGCATTGCGATGACAAGGGTCATGGAGCATTGTGATGACACGGTCATGGAACATTGTGATGACAGGAATTCTGGAGCATTGTGCTGAAAAGGGCCATGGAGCATTGTGATGACACGGTCCTGGAACAATGTGATGAGAAGAATTCCGGAGCATTGTGATGACAAGGGCCATGGAGCATTGTGATGACACGGTCATGGAACATTGTGATGACAAGAATTCTGGAGCATTGTGCTGATGACGGCCATGGAGCATTGTGATGACACAGTCAAGGAACAGTGCGATGAAAACGATTTCTGGAGCATTGTGATGAGAGGGCATGCAGCATTGTGATTAAAGGTGACAAGGAACATTGTGATGATATGGGCAGAGAACTCTGTGATGAGACAGGTCATGGAGTATTGTGACGAAAACTGTCATGGAACATTGTGCTGACAGGGATCATGGAGCTCTTTGGTAAGAGAGGCCATGGAGATTTGTGATGGCAGGCATCATGGGGCATTGTGTTGACAGCCGTCTTGGAGCATTGTGATGAAAGGCGTCATGGAGCATTGTGATTACAGGGGCCATGGAGCATTGTGAATACAAAGGCTATGGAGCATTGAGATGACAGGGTTCATGGAGCACTGTGATGAATGTGATCTTGGATCATTGTGATGACAAGTGTCCTGGAACCTTGTGATGACACGGTTCATGGAGCATTGTGATGACAAGGACCATGGCGAATTGTGATGACATCTGTCAAGGGGCATTGTGATGACAGTGGTCATCTAGATTTGCGATGAAAGGTATCATGGAGCACTGTGATGACAGGGGCCATGGAACATTCTGATGACAAAGGCCATGGAGCATTGTGATGACAAGTGTCATGGGGCATTTTGATGACAAGGGCATGGAGCATTGTGATAACAGGGCCCACGGAGCTTTGTGATGAAAAGGGCAGGGTACATTGTGATGACAGGGTTCATGGAGCATTGTGATGAAAGGGGCCATGGAGCATTGAGATGAGAGCCGTTATGAGGCATGGTGATGAGAGTGGTCATGGAGCATTGTGATGAAAGAGATCATGGAGCAATATGATAACAGGGGCCATGGAGCATTGTGACGACAGGGGTATTGGAGCATTGTGATGGAAGTAGACATGGATCATTGTGATGACATGTGTCCTGGAACACTGTGATGACACGGTTCATCGAGTATTGTGATGACAAGTGTCATAGCGAATTGTGATGACAAGTGTCATGGGGCATTGTGTGACATTGTTCATCTAGGAATTGTGATGAAAGGTATCTTGGAGCACTGTGATGACTGGGGGCATGAAGCACTGTGATGAAAATTGTCCTGGATTATTGTGATGACAGCAGTCATGGAGAATTATGATGACAGGGATTATGCAGCATTGTGTTGACAAGGGTATGGACTATTGTGATGACAATGGTCATGGAGCAATGTGATGAAAGTATTCATGGAACATCGTGATGAAAAGTGCATGGGAGCATTGTGACGATAAAGGCCATGGAGTATTGTGATGACTAGTGTCATGGAGCATTTTAATGAAAGGTTTCATTGTGCACCATGATGACAAAGGGGACGGAGAATTGTGATGAAACTGGTCCTGGAGCATTGTGATAACAAAAGCCATGGAGCATTGTGATGACAGGCATCATGGAGCATTGTGAAGAAAGGGGCCATGGGGTATTTTAATGACACTAGAGAAATATGATGAAAATGGTCAGCGAGCATAGTGATTAAAGTGGTCATTGAGAATTGTGATGAAAAGCGACATAGAGCATTGTGATGACAAAGGTCATGGAGAACTGTGATGACCAGGGTCATGTAGCATTGTGATGACACGGTCATGGAACATTGTGATGACAAGAATTCTGGAGCATTGTGCTGACAAGGGCCATGGACCATTGTGATGACATGGTCATGGAACATTGTGATGAGAAGAATTCTGGAGCATTGTGATGACAAGGGTCATGGAGCATTGTGATGACACGGTCATGGAACATTGTGATGACAAGAATTCTGCAGCATTGTGATGACAAGGGCCATGGAGCATTGTGATGACACAGTCATGGAACGTTGTGATGAGAAGAATTCTCGATCATTGTGATGACAAGGGTCATGGAGCATTGTGATGACATGGTCAAGGAACATTGCGATGACAAGATTTCTGGAGCATTGTGATGAAAGGGCATGGAGCATTGTGATTAAAGGTGACAAGGAACATTGTGATGATATGGGCAGAGAACTCTGTGATGACAGTGGTCATGGAGTATTGTGACAAAAAGTGTCATGGAACATTGTGCTGACAAGGGCCATGGAGCATTGTGATGACACGGTCAAGGAACATTGTGATGACAAGAATTCTGGAGCATTGTGATGACAATGGCCATGGAGCATTGTGATGACACAGTCATGGAACATTGTGATTAGAAGAATTCTGGAGCATTGTCATGACAAGGGCCATGGAGCATTGTGATGACACGATCATGGAACATTGTGATGACAAGAAATCTGGAGCATTGTGCTGACAAGGGCCATGGAGCATTGTGATGACACGGTCATGGAACATTGTGATGAGAAGAATTCTGGAGCATTGTGATGACAAGGGCAATGGAGCACTGTGATGACACGGTCATGGAACATTGTGATGAGAAGAATTCTGGAGCATTATGATGAAAAGGGCCATGGAGCATTGTGATGACCCGGCCATGGAACACTGTGATGACAAGAATTCTGGAGCATTGTGATGAAAATGGCCATGGAGCATTGTGATGACACGGTCATGGAACATTGTGATGAGAAGAATTCTGGAGCATTGCGATGACAAGGGTCATGGAGCATTGTGATGACACGGTCATGGAACATTGTGATGACAAGAATACTGCAGCATTGCGATGAGAAGGCCATGGAGCATTGTGATGACACGGTCATGGAACATTGTCATGAGAAGAATTCTGGAGCTTTGTGCTGACAATGGCCATGGAGCATTGTGATGGTACGGTCATGGAACATTGTGATGAGAAAAATTCTGGAGCATTATGGTGACAAGGGCCATGGAGCATTGTGATGACACGGCCATGGAACATTGTGATGACAAGAATTCTGGAGCATTGTGCTGACAAGGGCCATGGAGCATTGTGATGACACGGTCATGGAACATTGTGATGACAAAAATTCTGGAGCATTCTGATGATAAAGGCGATGGAGCATTGTGATGACACGGACATGGAACATTGTGATGACAGGAATTCTGGAGCATTGCGATGACAAGGGTCATGGAGCATTGTGATGACACGGTCATGGAACATTGTGATGACAAGAATTCTGCAGCATTGCGATGACAAGAGCCATGGAGCATTGTGATGACACGGCCATGGAACATTGTGATGAAAAGAATTCTGGAGCATTATGATGACAAGGGCCATGGGGCATTGTGATGACACGGTCATGGAACATTGTGATGAGAAGAATTCTGGAGCTTTGTCATGACAAGGGCCATGGAGCATTGTGATGACACGGTCATGGAACATTGTGATGACAGGAATTCTGGAGCATTGCGATGACAAGGGTCATGGAGCATTGTGATGACACGGTCATGGAACATTGTGATGACAGGAATTCTGGAGCATTGTGCTGAAAAGGGCCATGGAGCATTGTGATGACAGTCCTGGAACAATGTGATGAGAAGAATTCCGGAGCATTGTGATGAAAAGGGCCATGGAGCATTGTGATGACACGGTCATGGAACATTGTGATGACAAGAATTCTGGAGCATTGTGCTGATGACGGCCATGGAGCACTGTGATGACACAGTCAAGGAACAGTGCGATGAAAACGATTTCTGGAGCATTGTGATGAGAGGGCATGCAGCATTGTGATTAAAGGTGACAAGGAACATTGTGATGATATGGGCAGAGAACTCTGTGATGAGACAGGTCATGGAGTATTGTGACGAAAACTGTCATGGAACATTGTGCTGACAGGGATCATGGAGCTCTTTGGTAAGAGAGGCCATGGAGATTTGTGATGGCAGGCATCATGGGGCATTGTGTTGACAGCCGTCTTGGAGCATTGTGATGAAAAGCGTCATGGAGCATTGTGATTACAGGGGCCATGGAGCATTGTGAATACAAAGGCTATGGAGCATTGAGATGACAGGGTTCATGGAGCACTGTGATGAATGTGATCTTGGATCATTGTGATGACAAGTGTCCTGGAACCTTGTGATGACACGGTTCATGGAGCATTGTGATGACAAGGACCATGGCGAATTGTGATGACATCTGTCAAGGGGCATTGTGATGACAGTGGTCATCTAGATTTGCGATGAAAGGTATCATGGAGCACTGTGATGACAGGGGCCATGGAACATTCTGATGACAAAGGCCATGGAGCATTGTGATGACAAGTGTCATGGGGCATTTTGATGACAAGGGCATGGAGCATTGTGATAACAGGGCCCACGGAGCTTTGTGATGAAAAGGGCAGGGTACATTGTGATGACAGGGTTCATGGAGCATTGTGATGAAAGGGGCCATGGAGCATTGAGATGAGAGCCGTTATGAGGCATGGTGATGAGAGTGGTCATGGAGCATTGTGATGAAAGAGATCATGGAGCAATATGATAACAGGGGCCATGGAGCATTGTGACGACAGGGGTATTGGAGCATTGTGATGGAAGTAGACATGGATCATTGTGATGACATGTGTCCTGGAACACTGTGATGACACGGTTCATCGAGTATTGTGATGACAAGTGTCATAGCGAATTGTGATGACAAGTGTCATGGGGCATTGTGTGACATTGTTCATCTAGGAATTGTGATGAAAGGTATCTTGGAGCACTGTGATGACTGGGGGCATGAAGCACTGTGATGAAAATTGTCCTGGATTATTGTGATGACAGCAGTCATGGAGAATTGTGATGACAGGGATTATGCAGCATTGTGTTGACAAGGGTATGGACTATTGTGATGACAATGGTCATGGAGCAATGTGATGAAAGTATTCATGGAACATCGTGATGAAAAGTGCATGGGAGCATTGTGACGATAAAGGCCATGGAGTATTGTGATGACTAGTGTCATGGAGCATTTTAATGAAAGGTTTCATTGTGCACCATGATGCCAAAGGGGATGGAGAATTGTGATGAAACTGGTCCTGGAGCATTGTGATAACAAAAGCCATGGAGCATTGTGATGACAGGCATCATGGAGCATTGTGAAGAAAGGGGCCATGGGGTATTTTAATGACACTAGAGAAATATGATGAAAATGGTCAGCGAGCATAGTGATTAAAGTGGTCATTGAGAATTGTGATGAAAAGCGACATAGAGCATTGTGATGACAAAGGTCATGGAGAACTGTGATGACCAGGGTCATGTAGCATTGTGATGACACGGTCATGGAACATTGTGATGACAAGAATTCTGGAGCATTGTGCTGACAAGGGCCATGGACCATTGTGATGACACGGTCATGGAACATTGTGATGAGAAGAATTCTGGAGCATTGTCATGACAAGGGCCATGGAGCATTGTGATGACACGATCATGGAACATTGTGATGACAAGAAATCTGGAGCATTGTGCTGACAAGGGCCATGGAGCATTGTGATGACACGGTCATGGAACATTGTGATGAGAAGAATTCTGGAGCATTGTGATGACAAGGGCAATGGAGCACTGTGATGACACGGTCATGGAACATTGTGATGAGAAGAATTCTGGAGCATTATGATGAAAAGGGCCATGGAGCATTGTGATGACCCGGCCATGGAACACTGTGATGACAAGAATTCTGGAGCATTGTGATGAAAATGGCCATGGAGCATTGTGATGACACGGTCATGGAACATTGTGATGAGAAGAATTCTGGAGCATTGTCATGACAAGGGCCATGGAGCATTGTGATGACACGGCCATGGAACATTGTGATGGCAAGAATTCTGGAGCATTGTGATGACAATGGCCATGGAGCATTGTGATGACACGGTATGGAACATTGTGATGACAAGAATTCTGGAGCATTGTGATGACAAGGGTCATGGAGCATTGTGATGACACGGTCATGGAACATTGTGATGACAGGAATTCTGGAGCATTGTGCTGAAAAGTGCCATGGAGCATTGTGATGACAAGGGCCATGGAGCATTGTGATGACACGGTCATGGAACATTGTGATGTCAAGAATTCTGCAGCCTTGTGATGACAAGGGCCATGGAGCATTGTGATGACACAGTCATGGAACGTTGTGATGAGAAGAATTCTGGATCATTGTGATGACAAGGCTCATGGAGCATTGTGATGACCCAGTCATGGAACGTTGTGATGAGAAGAATTCTGGATCATTGTGATGACAAGGGTCATGGAGCATTGTGATGACCTGGTCAAGGAACATTGCGATGACAAGATTTCTGGAGCATTGTGATGAAAGGGCATGGAACATTGTGATTAAAGGTGACAAGGAACATTGTGATGATATGGGCAGAGAACTCTGTGATGACAAAGGTCATGGAGTATTGTGACAAAAAGTGTCATGGAACATTGTGCTGACAAGGGCTATGGAGCATTGTGATGACACGGTCATGGAACATTGTGATGACAAGAATTCTGGAGCATTGTGATGACAAGGGCCATGGAGCATTGTGATGACACGGTCAAGGAACATTGTGATGACAAGAATTCTGGAGCATTGTGATGACAATGGCCATGGAGCATTGTGATGACACGGTCATGGAACATTGTGATTAGAAGAATTCTGGAGCATTGTCATGACAAGGGCCATGGAGCATTGTGATGACACGATCATGGAACATTGTGATGACAAGAATTCTGGAGAATTGTGTTGACAAGGGCCATGGAGCATTGTGATGACACGGTCATGGAACATTGTGATGAGAAGAATTCTGGAGCATTGTGCTGAAAAGGGCCATGGAACATTGTGATGATACGGTCATGGAACATTGTGATGACAAGAATTCTGGAGCATTCTGATGACAAGCGCCATAGAGCATTGTGATGACACGTTCATGGAATACAGTAATGACAAGAGTTCTGGAGCATTATGATTACAAGGGCCATGGAGCATTGTGATGACACGGCCATGGAACATTGTGATGACAAGAATTCTGGAACATTGTGATGACAGTGGCCATGGAGCATTGTGTTGACACGGTCATGGAACATTGTGATGAGAAGAATTCTGGAGCATTGTCATGACAAGGGCCATGGAGCATTGTGATGACACGGTCATGGAACATTGTGATGACAAGAATTCTGGAGCATTGTGATGACAAGGGCCATGGAGCATTGTGATGACACGGTCATGGAACATTGTGATGACAAGAATTCTGGAGCATTGTGCTGACAAGGGCCATGGGGCATTGTGATGACACGGTCATGGAACATTGTGATGACAAAAATTCTGGAGCATTCTGATGATAAAGGCGATGGAGCATTGTGATGACACGGACATGGAACATTGTGATGAGAGGAATTCTGGAGCATTGCGATGACAAGGGTCATGGAGCATTGTGATGACACGGTCATGGAACATTGTGATGACAAGAATTCTGCAGCATTGCGATGACAAGATCCATGGAGCATTGTGATGACACGGCCATGGAACATTGTGATGAAAAGAATTCTGCAGCATTATGATGACAAGGGCCATGGGGCATTGTGATGACATGGTCATGGAACATTGTGATGAGAAGAATTCTGGAGCTTTGTCATGACAAGGGCCATGGAGCATTGTGATGACACGGTCATGGAACATTGTGATGACAGGAATTCTGGAGCATTGCGATGACAAGGGTCATGGAGCATTGTGATGACACGGTCATGGAACATTGTGATGACAGGAATTCTGGAGCATTGTGCTGAAAAGGGCCATGGAGCATTGTGATGACACGGTCCTAGAACAATGTGATGAGAAGAATTCCGGAGCATTGTGATGACAAGGGCCATGGAGCATTGTGATGACACGGTCATGGAACATTGTGATGACAAGAATTCTGGAGCATTGTGCTGATGACGGCCATGGAGCATTGTGATGACACAGTCAAGGAACAGTGCGATGAAAACGATTTCTGGAGCATTGTGATGAGAGGGCATGCAGCATTGTGATTAAAGGTGACAAGGAACATTGTGATGATATGGGCAGAGAACTCTGTGATGAGACAGGTCATGGAGTATTGTGACGAAAACTGTCATGGAACATTGTGCTGACAGGGATCATGGAGCTCTTTGGTAAGAGAGGCCATGGAGATTTGTGATGGCAGGCATCATGGGGCATTGTGTTGACAGCCGTCTTGGAGCATTGTGATGAAAGGCGTCATGGAGCATTGTGATTACAGGGGCCATGGAGCATTGTGAATACAAAGGCTATGGAGCATTGAGATGACAGGGTTCATGGAGCACTGTGATGAATGTGATCTTGGATCATTGTGATGACAAGTGTCCTGGAACCTTGTGATGACACGGTTCATGGAGCATTGTGATGACAAGGACCATGGCGAATTGTGATGACATCTGTCAAGGGGCATTGTGATGACAGTGGTCATCTAGATTTGCGATGAAAGGTATCATGGAGCACTGTGATGACAGGGGCCATGGAACATTCTGATGACAAAGGCCATGGAGCATTGTGATGACAAGTGTCATGGGGCATTTTGATGACAAGGGCATGGAGCATTGTGATAACAGGGCCCACGGAGCTTTGTGATGAAAAGGGCAGGGTACATTGTGATGACAGGGTTCATGGAGCATTGTGATGAAAGGGGCCATGGAGCATTGAGATGAGAGCCGTTATGAGGCATGGTGATGAGAGTGGTCATGGAGCATTGTGATGAAAGAGATCATGGAGCAATATGATAACAGGGGCCATGGAGCATTGTGACGACAGGGGTATTGGAGCATTGTGATGGAAGTAGACATGGATCATTGTGATGACATGTGTCCTGGAACACTGTGATGACACGGTTCATCGAGTATTGTGATGACAAGTGTCATAGCGAATTGTGATGACAAGTGTCATGGGGCATTGTGTGACATTGATCATCTAGGAATTGTGATGAAAGGTATCATGGAGCACTGTGATGACTGGGGGCATGAAGCACTGTGATGAAAATTGTCCTGGATTATTGTGATGACAGCAGTCATGGAGAATTGTGATGACAGGGATTATGCAGCATTGTGTTGACAAGGGTATGGACTATTGTGATGACAATGGTCATGGAGCAATGTGATGAAAGTATTCATGGAACATCGTGATGAAAAGTGCATGGGAGCATTGTGACGATAAAGGCCATGGAGTATTGTGATGACTAGTGTCATGGAGCATTTTAATGAAAGGTTTCATTGTGCACCATGATGCCAAAGGGGATGGAGAATTGTGATGAAACTGGTCCTGGAGCATTGTGATAACAAAAGCCATGGAGCATTGTGATGACAGGCATCATGGAGCATTGTGAAGAAAGGGGCCATGGGGTATTTTAATGACACTAGAGAAATATGATGAAAATGGTCAGCGAGCATAGTGATTAAAGTGGTCATTGAGAATTGTGATGAAAAGCGACATAGAGCATTGTGATGACAAAGGTCATGGAGAACTGTGATGACCAGGGTCATGTAGCATTGTGATGACACGGTCATGGAACATTGTGATGACAAGAATTCTGGAGCATTGTGCTGACAAGGGCCATGGACCATTGTGATGACATGGTCATGGAACATTGTGATGAGAAGAATTCTGGAGCATTGTGATGACAAGGGTCATGGAGCATTGTGATGACACGGTCATGGAACATTGTGATGACAAGAATTCTGCAGCATTGTGATGACAAGGGCCATGGAGCATTGTGATGACAAAGTCATGGAACGTTGTGATGAGAAGAATTCTCGATCATTGTGATGACAAGGGTCATGGAGCATTGTGATGACATGGTCAAGGAACATTGTGATGAGAAGAATTCTGGAGCATTATGATGAAAAGGGCCATGGAGCTTTGTGATGACCCGGCCATGGAACACTGTGATGACAAGAATTCTGGAGCATTGTGATGAAAATGGCCATGGAGCATTGTGATGACACGGTCATGGAACATTGTGATGAGAAGAATTCTGGAGCATTGTCATGACAAGGGCCATGGAGCATTGTGATGACACGGCCATGGAACATTGTGATGACAAGAATTCTGGAGCATTGTGATGACAATGGCCATGGAGCATTGTGATGACACGGTATGGAACATTGTGATGACAAGAATTCTGGAGCATTGTGATGACAAGGGTCATGGAGCATTGTGATGACACGGTCATGGAACATTGTGATGACAGGAATTCTGGAGCATTCTGCTGAAAAGGGCCATGGAGCATTGTGATGACACGGTCCTGGAACAATGTGATGAGAAGAATTCCGGAGCATTGTGATTACAAGGGCCATGGAGCATTGTGATGACACGGTCATGGAACATTGTGATGTCAAGAATTCTGCAGCCTTGTGATGACAAGGGCCATGGAGCATTGTGATGACACAGTCATGGAACGTTGTGATGAGAAGAATTCTGGATCATTGTGATGACAAGGCTCATGGAGCATTGTGATGACCCAGTCATGGAACGTTGTGATGAGAAGAATTCTGGATCATTGTGATGACAAGGGTCATGGAGCATTGTGATGA
Organism: Balaenoptera acutorostrata; assembly: GCF_949987535.1. Lineage (NCBI taxonomy): Eukaryota > Metazoa > Chordata > Mammalia > Artiodactyla > Balaenopteridae > Balaenoptera > Balaenoptera acutorostrata. Next base: position 18,794,479 of record NC_080067.1, read on the forward strand.
CCTGGTCAAGGAACATTGCGATGACAAGATTTCTGGAGCATTGTGATGAAAGGGCATGGAGCATTGTGATTAAAGGTGACAAGGAACATTGTGATGATATGGGCAGAGAACTCTGTGATGACAGTGGTCATGGAGTATTGTGACAAAAAGTGTCATGGAACATTGTGCTGACAAGGGCTATGGAGCATTGTGATGACACGGTCATGGAACATTGTGATGACAAGAATTCTGGAGCATTGTGATGACAAGGGCCATGGAGCATTGTGATGACACGGTCAAGGAACATTGTGATGACAAGAATTCTGGAGCATTGTGATGACAATGGCCATGGAGCATTGTGATGACACGGTCATGGAACATTGTGATTAGAAGAATTCTGGAGCATTGTCATGACAAGGGCCATGGAGCATTGTGATGACACGATCATGGAACATTGTGATGACAAGAATTCTGGAGAATTGTGTTGACAAGGGCCATGGAGCATTGTGATGACACGGTCATGGAACATTGTGATGAGAAGAATTCTGGAGCATTCTGATGACAAGCGCCATAGAGCATTGTGATGACACGTTCATGGAATACAGTAATGACAAGAGTTCTGGAGCATTATGATTACAAGGGCCATGGAGCATTGTGATGACACGGCCATGGAATATTGTGATGACAAGAATTCTGGAACATTGTGATGACAGTGGCCATGGAGCATTGTGTTGACACGGTCATGGAACATTGTGATGAGAAGAATTCTGGAGCATTGTCATGACAAGGGCCATGGAGCATTGTGATGACACGGTCATGGAACATTGTGATGACAAGAATTCTGGAGCATTCTGATGATAAAGGCGATGGAGCATTGTGATGACACGGACATGGAACATTGTGATGAGAGGAATTCTGGAGCATTGCGATGACAAGGGTCATGGAGCATTGTGATGACACGGTCATGGAACATTGTGATGACAAGAATTCTGCAGCATTGCGATGACAAGATCCATGGAGCATTGTGATGACACGGCCATGGAACATTGTGATGAAAAGAATTCTGCAGCATTATGATGACAAGGGCCATGGGGCATTGTGATGACATGGTCATGGAACATTGTGATGAGAAGAATTCTGGAGCTTTGTCATGACAAGGGCCATGGAGCATTGTGATGACACGGTCATGGAACATTGTGATGACAGGAATTCTGGAGCATTGCGATGACAAGGGTCATGGAGCATTGTGATGACACGGTCATGGAACATTGTGATGACAGGAATTCTGGAGCATTGTGCTGAAAAGGGCCATGGAGCATTGTGATGACACGGTCCTGGAACAATGTGATGAGAAGAATTCCGGAGCATTGTGATGACAAGGGCCATGGAGCATTGTGATGACACGGTCATGGAACATTGTGATGACAAGAATTCTGGAGCATTGTGCTGATGACGGCCATGGAGCATTGTGATGACACAGTCAAGGAACAGTGCGATGAAAACGATTTCTGGAGCATTGTGATGAGAGGGCATGCAGCATTGTGATTAAAGGTGACAAGGAACATTGTGATGATATGGGCAGAGAACTCTGTGATGAGACAGGTCATGGAGTATTGTGACGAAAACTGTCATGGAACATTGTGCTGACAGGGATCATGGAGCTCTTTGGTAAGAGAGGCCATGGAGATTTGTGATGGCAGGCATCATGGGGCATTGTGTTGACAGCCGTCTTGGAGCATTGTGATGAAAGGCGTCATGGAGCATTGTGATTACAGGGGCCATGGAGCATTGTGAATACAAAGGCTATGGAGCATTGAGATGACAGGGTTCATGGAGCACTGTGATGAATGTGATCTTGGATCATTGTGATGACAAGTGTCCTGGAACCTTGTGATGACACGGTTCATGGAGCATTGTGATGACAAGGACCATGGCGAATTGTGATGACATCTGTCAAGGGGCATTGTGATGACAGTGGTCATCTAGATTTGCGATGAAAGGTATCATGGAGCACTGTGATGACAGGGGCCATGGAACATTCTGATGACAAAGGCCATGGAGCATTGTGATGACAAGTGTCATGGGGCATTTTGATGACAAGGGCATGGAGCATTGTGATAACAGGGCCCACGGAGCTTTGTGATGAAAAGGGCAGGGTACATTGTGATGACAGGGTTCATGGAGCATTGTGATGAAAGGGGCCATGGAGCATTGAGATGAGAGCCGTTATGAGGCATGGTGATGAGAGTGGTCATGGAGCATTGTGATGAAAGAGATCATGGAGCAATATGATAACAGGGGCCATGGAGCATTGTGACGACAGGGGTATTGGAGCATTGTGATGGAAGTAGACATGGATCATTGTGATGACATGTGTCCTGGAACACTGTGATGACACGGTTCATCGAGTATTGTGATGACAAGTGTCATAGCGAATTGTGATGACAAGTGTCATGGGGCATTGTGTGACATTGATCATCTAGGAATTGTGATGAAAGGTATCATGGAGCACTGTGATGACTGGGGGCATGAAGCACTGTGATGAAAATTGTCCTGGATTATTGTGATGACAGCAGTCATGGAGAATTGTGATGACAGGGATTATGCAGCATTGTGTTGACAAGGGTATGGACTATTGTGATGACAATGGTCATGGAGCAATGTGATGAAAGTATTCATGGAACATCGTGATGAAAAGTGCATGGGAGCATTGTGACGATAAAGGCCATGGAGTATTGTGATGACTAGTGTCATGGAGCATTTTAATGAAAGGTTTCATTGTGCACCATGATGCCAAAGGGGATGGAGAATTGTGATGAAACTGGTCCTGGAGCATTGTGATAACAAAAGCCATGGAGCATTGTGATGACAGGCATCATGGAGCATTGTGAAGAAAGGGGCCATGGGGTATTTTAATGACACTAGAGAAATATGATGAAAATGGTCAGCGAGCATAGTGATTAAAGTGGTCATTGAGAATTGTGATGAAAAGCGACATAGAGCATTGTGATGACAAAGGTCATGGAGAACTGTGATGACCAGGGTCATGTAGCATTGTGATGACACGGTCATGGAACATTGTGATGACAAGAATTCTGGAGCATTGTGCTGACAAGGGCCATGGACCATTGTGATGACATGGTCATGGAACATTGTGATGAGAAGAATTCTGGAGCATTGTGATGACAAGGGTCATGGAGCATTGTGATGACACGGTCATGGAACATTGTGATGACAAGAATTCTGCAGCATTGTGATGACAAGGGCCATGGAGCATTGTGATGACACAGTCATGGAACGTTGTGATGAGAAGAATTCTCGATCATTGTGATGACAAGGGTCATGGAGCATTGTGATGACATGGTCAAGGAACATTGCGATGACAAGATTTCTGGAGCATTGTGATGAAAGGGCATGGAGCATTGTGATTAAAGGTGACAAGGAACATTGTGATGATATGGGCAGAGAACTCTGTGATGACAGTGGTCATGGAGTATTGTGACAAAAAGTGTCATGGAACATTGTGCTGACAAGGGCCATGGAGCATTGTGATGACACAGTCATGGAACATTGTGATTAGAAGAATTCTGGAGCATTGTGATGACAATGGCCATGGAGCATTGTGATGACACAGTCATGGAACATTGTGATTAGAAGAATTCTGGAGCATTGTCATGACAAGGGCCATGGAGCATTGTGATGACACGATCATGGAACATTGTGATGACAAGAAATCTGGAGCATTGTGCTGACAAGGGCCATGGAGCATTGTTATGACACGGTCATGGAACATGGTGATGAGAAGAATTCTGGAGCATTGTGCTGACAAGGGCCATGGAACATTGTGATGATACGGTCATGGAACATTGTGTTGACAAGAATTCTGGAGTATTATGATGACAAGGGCAATGGAGCATTGTGATGCCAGGGCCATGGAACATTGTGATGACAAGAATTCGGGAGCATTGTGATGACAATGGCCATGGAGCATTGTGATGACACGGTCATGGAACATTGTGATGAAAAGAATTCTGGAGCATTATGATGACAAGGGCCATTGGGCATTGTGATGACACGGTCATGGAACATTGTGATGAGAAGAATTCTGGAGCATTGTCATGACAAGGGCCATGGGGCATTGTGATGACATGGTCATGGAACATTGTGATGACAAGAATTGTGGAGCATTGCGATGACAAGGGTCATGGAGCATTGTGATGACACGGTCATGGAACATTGTGATGACAAGAATTCTGCAGCATTGCGATGACAAGGGCCATGGAGCATTGTGATGACCCGGTCATGGAACATTGTCATGAGAAGAATTCTGGAGCATTGTGCTGACAATGGCCATGGAGCATTGTGATGATACGGTCATGGAACATTGTGATGAGAAGAATTCTGGAGCATTATGATGACAAGGGCCATTGAGCATTGTGATGACACGGCCATGGAACACTGTGATGACAAGAATTCTGGAGCATTCTGATGACAAGGGCCATAGAGCATTGTGATGACACGTTCATGGAATATAGTAATGTCAAGAATTCTGGAGCATTATGATGACAAGGGCCATGGAGCATTGTGATGACACGGTCATGGAACATTGTGATGACAAGAATTCTGGAGCATTCTGATGACAAGCGCCATAGAGCATTGTGATGACACATTCATGGAATATAGTAATGTCAAGAATTCTGGAGCATTATGATGACAAGGGCCATGGAGCATTGTGATGACACAGCCATGGAACATTGTGATGACAATAATTCTGGAGCATTGTGATGACAGTGGCCATGGAGCATTGTGTTGACACGAGCATGGAACATTGTGATGAGAAGTATTCTGGAGCATTGTCATGACAAGGTCCATGGAGCATTGTGATGACACGGTCATGGAACATTGTGATGACAAGAATTCTGGAACATTGCGATGACAAGGGCCATGGAGCATTTGATGACACTGTCATGGAACATTGTGGTGAGAAGAATTCTGGAGCATTGTCATGAGAAGGGCCATGGAGCATTGTGATGACACGGTCATGGAACATTGTGATGACAAGAATTCTGGAGCATTATGATGACAAGGGCCATGGAGCATTGTGATGACACGGCCATGGAACATTGTGATGACAAGAATTCTGGAGCATTGTGATGACAATGGCCATGGAGCATTGTGATGACACGGTATGGAACATTGTGATGACAAGAATTCTGGAGCATTGTGATGACAAGGGTCATGGAGCATTGTGATGACACGGTCATGGAACATTGTGATGACAGGAATTCTGGAGCATTCTGCTGAAAAGGGCCATGGAGCATTGTGATGACACGGTCCTGGAACAATGTGATGAGAAGAATTCCGGAGCATTGTGATTACAAGGGCCATGGAGCATTGTGATGACACGGTCATGGAACATTGTGATGTCAAGAATTCTGCAGCCTTGTGATGACAAGGGCCATGGAGCATTGTGATGACACAGTCATGGAACGTTGTGATGAGAAGAATTCTGGATCATTGTGATGACAAGGCTCATGGAGCATTGTGATGACCCAGTCATGGAACGTTGTGATGAGAAGAATTCTGGATCATTGTGATGACAAGGGTCATGGAGCATTGTGATGACCTGGTCAAGGAACATTGCGATGACAAGATTTCTGGAGCATTGTGATGAAAGGGCATGGAGCATTGTGATTAAAGGTGACAAGGAACATTGTGATGATATGGGCAGAGAACTCTGTGATGACAAAGGTCATGGAGTATTGTGACAAAAAGTGTCATGGAACATTGTGCTGACAAGGGCTATGGAGCATTGTGATGACACGGTCATGGAACATTGTGATGACAAGAATTCTGGAGCATTGTGATGACAAGGGCCATGGAGCATTGTGATGACACGGTCAAGGAACATTGTGATGACAAGAATTCTGGAGCATTGTGATGACAATGGCCATGGAGCATTGTGATGACACGGTCATGGAACATTGTGATTAGAAGAATTCTGGAGCATTGTCATGACAAGGGCCATGGAGCATTGTGATGACACGATCATGGAACATTGTGATGACAAGAATTCTGGAGAATTGTGTTGACAAGGGCCATGGAGCATTGTGATGACACGGTCATGGAACATTGTGATGAGAAGAATTCTGGAGCATTGTGCTGAAAAGGGCCATGGAACATTGTGATGATACGGTCATGGAACATTGTGATGACAAGAATTCTGGAGCATTCTGATGACAAGCGCCATAGAGCATTGTGATGACACGTTCATGGAATACAGTAATGACAAGAGTTCTGGAGCATTATGATTACAAGGGCCATGGAGCATTGTGATGACACGGCCATGGAACATTGTGATGACAAGAATTCTGGAACATTGTGATGACAGTGGCCATGGAGCATTGTGTTGACACGGTCATGGAACATTGTGATGAGAAGAATTCTGGAGCATTGTCATGACAAGGGCCATGGAGCATTGTGATGACACGGTCATGGAACATTGTGATGACAAGAATTCTGGAGCATTGTGATGACAAGGGCCATGGAGCATTGTGATGACACGGTCATGGAACATTGTGATGACAAGAATTCTGGAGCATTGTGCTGACAAGGGCCATGGGGCATTGTGATGACACGGTCATGGAACATTGTGATGACAAAAATTCTGGAGCATTCTGATGATAAAGGCGATGGAGCATTGTGATGACACGGACATGGAACATTGTGATGAGAGGAATTCTGGAGCATTGCGATGACAAGGGTCATGGAGCATTGTGATGACACGGTCATGGAACATTGTGATGACAAGAATTCTGCAGCATTGCGATGACAAGATCCATGGAGCATTGTGATGACACGGCCATGGAACATTGTGATGAAAAGAATTCTGCAGCATTATGATGACAAGGGCCATGGGGCATTGTGATGACATGGTCATGGAACATTGTGATGAGAAGAATTCTGGAGCTTTGTCATGACAAGGGCCATGGAGCATTGTGATGACACGGTCATGGAACATTGTGATGACAGGAATTCTGGAGCATTGCGATGACAAGGGTCATGGAGCATTGTGATGACACGGTCATGGAACATTGTGATGACAGGAATTCTGGAGCATTGTGCTGAAAAGGGCCATGGAGCATTGTGATGAAACGGTCCTGGAACAATGTGATGAGAAGAATTCCGGAGCATTGTGATGACAAGGGCCATGGAGCATTGTGATGACACGGTCATGGAACATTGTGATGACAAGAATTCTGGAGCATTGTGCTGATGATGGCCATGGAGCATTGTGATGACACAGTCAAGGAACAGTGCGATGAAAACGATTTCTGGAGCATTGTGATGAGAGGGCATGCAGCATTGTGATTAAAGGTGACAAGGAACATTGTGATGATATGGGCAGAGAACTCTGTGATGAGACAGGTCATGGAGTATTGTGACGAAAACTGTCATGGAACATTGTGCTGACAGGGATCATGGAGCTCTTTGGTAAGAGAGGCCATGGAGATTTGTGATGGCAGGCATCATGGGGCATTGTGTTGACAGCCGTCTTGGAGCATTGTGATGAAAGGCGTCATGGAGCATTGTGATTACAGGGGCCATGGAGCATTGTGAATACAAAGGCTATGGAGCATTGAGATGACAGGGTTCATGGAGCACTGTGATGAATGTGATCTTGGATCATTGTGATGACAAGTGTCCTGGAACCTTGTGATGACACGGTTCATGGAGCATTGTGATGACAAGGACCATGGCGAATTGTGATGACATCTGTCAAGGGGCATTGTGATGACAGTGGTCATCTAGATTTGCGATGAAAGGTATCATGGAGCACTGTGATGACAGGGGCCATGGAACATTCTGATGACAAAGGCCATGGAGCATTGTGATGACAAGTGTCATGGGGCATTTTGATGACAAGGGCATGGAGCATTGTGATAACAGGGCCCACGGAGCTTTGTGATGAAAAGGGCAGGGTACATTGTGATGACAGGGTTCATGGAGCATTGTGATGAAAGGGGCCATGGAGCATTGAGATGAGAGCCGTTATGAGGCATGGTGATGAGAGTGGTCATGGAGCATTGTGATGAAAGAGATCATGGAGCAATATGATAACAGGGGCCATGGAGCATTGTGACGACAGGGGTATTGGAGCATTGTGATGGAAGTAGACATGGATCATTGTGATGACATGTGTCCTGGAACACTGTGATGACACGGTTCATCGAGTATTGTGATGACAAGTGTCATAGCGAATTGTGATGACAAGTGTCATGGGGCATTGTGTGACATTGTTCATCTAGGAATTGTGATGAAAGGTATCTTGGAGCACTGTGATGACTGGGGGCATGAAGCACTGTGATGAAAATTGTCCTGGATTATTGTGATGACAGCAGTCATGGAGAATTGTGATGACAGGGATTATGCAGCATTGTGTTGACAAGGGTATGGACTATTGTGATGACAATGGTCATGGAGCAATGTGATGAAAGTATTCATGGAACATCGTGATGAAAAGTGCATGGGAGCATTGTGACGATAAAGGCCATGGAGTATTGTGATGACTAGTGTCATGGAGCATTTTAATGAAAGGTTTCATTGTGCACCATGATGCCAAAGGGGATGGAGAATTGTGATGAAACTGGTCCTGGAGCATTGTGATAACAAAAGCCATGGAGCATTGTGATGACAGGCATCATGGAGCATTGTGAAGAAAGGGGCCATGGGGTATTTTAATGACACTAGAGAAATATGATGAAAATGGTCAGCGAGCATAGTGATTAAAGTGGTCATTGAGAATTGTGATGAAAAGCGACATAGAGCATTGTGATGACAAAGGTCATGGAGAACTGTGATGACCAGGGTCATGTAGCATTGTGATGACACGGTCATGGAACATTGTGATGACAAGAATTCTGGAGCATTGTGCTGACAAGGGCCATGGACCATTGTGATGACATGGTCATGGAACATTGTGATGAGAAGAATTCTGGAGCATTGTGATGACAAGGGTCATGGAGCATTGTGATGACACGGTCATGGAACATTGTGATGACAAGAATTCTGCAGCATTGTGATGACAAGGGCCATGGAGCATTGTGATGACACAGTCATGGAACGTTGTGATGAGAAGAATTCTCGATCATTGTGATGACAAGGGTCATGGAGCATTGTGATGACATGGTCAAGGAACATTGCGATGACAAGATTTCTGGAGCATTGTGATGAAAGGGCATGGAGCATTGTGATTAAAGGTGACAAGGAACATTGTGATGATATGGGCAGAGAACTCTGTGATGACAGTGGTCATGGAGTATTGTGACAAAAAGTGTCATGGAACATTGTGCTGACAAGGGCCATGGAGCATTGTGATGACACGGTCAAGGAACATTGTGATGACAAGAATTCTGGAGCATTGTGATGACAATGGCCATGGAGCATTGTGATGACACAGTCATGGAACATTGTGATTAGAAGAATTCTGGAGCATTGTCATGACAAGGGTCATGGAGCATTGTGATGACACGATCATGGAACATTGTGATGACAAGAAATCTGCAGCATTGTGCTGACAAGGGCCATGGAGCATTGTGATGACACGGTCATGGAACATTGTGATGAGAAGAATTCTGGAGCATTGTGATGACAAGGGCAATGGAGCACTGTGATGACACGGTCATGGAACATTGTGATGAGAAGAATTCTGGAGCATTATGATGAAAAGGGCCATGGAGCATTGTGATGACCCGGCCATGGAACACTGTGATGACAAGAATTCTGGAGCATTGTGATGAAAATGGCCATGGAGCATTGTGATGACACGGTCATGGAACATTGTGATGAGAAGAATTCTGGAGCATTGTCATGACAAGGGCCATGGAGCATTGTGATGACACGGCCATGGAACATTGTGATGACAAGAATTCTGGAGCATTGTGATGACAATGGCCATGGAGCATTGTGATGACACGGTATGGAACATTGTGATGACAAGAATTCTGGAGCATTGTGATGACAAGGGTCATGGAGCATTGTGATGACACGGTCATGGAACATTGTGATGACAGGAATTCTGGAGCATTCTGCTGAAAAGGGCCATGGAGCATTGTGATGACACGGTCCTGGAACAATGTGATGAGAAGAATTCCGGAGCATTGTGATTACAAGGGCCATGGAGCATTGTGATGACACGGTCATGGAACATTGTGATGTCAAGAATTCTGCAGCCTTGTGATGAGAAGGGCCATGGAGCATTGTGATGACACAGTCATGGAACGTTGTGATGAGAAGAATTCTGGATCATTGTGATGACAAGGCTCATGGAGCATTGTGATGACCCAGTCATGGAACGTTGTGATGAGAAGAATTCTGGATCATTGTGATGACAAGGGTCATGGAGCATTGTGATGACCTGGTCAAGGAACATTGCGATGACAAGATTTCTGGAGCGTTGTGATGAAAGGGCATGGAGCATTGTGATTAAAGGTGACAAGGAACATTTTGATGATATGGGCAGAGAACTCTGTGATGACAGTGGTCATGGAGTATTGTGACAAAAAGTGTCATGGAACATTGTGCTGACAAGGGCTATGGAGCATTGTGATGACACGGTCATGGAACATTGTGATGACAAGAATTCTGGAGCATTGTGATGACAAGGGCCATGGAGCATTGTGATGACACGGTCAAGGAACATTGTGATGACAAGAATTCTGGAGCATTGTGATGACAATGGCCATGGAGCATTGTGATGACACGGTCATGGAACATTGTGATTAGAAGAATTCTGGAGCATTGTCATGACAAGGGCCATGGAGCATTGTGATGACACGATCATGGAACATTGTGATGACAAGAATTCTGGAGAATTGTGTTGACAAGGGCCATGGAGCATTGTGATGACACGGTCATGGAACATTGTGATGAGAAGAATTCTGGAGCATTGTGCTGAAAAGGGCCATGGAACATTGTGATGATACGGTCATGGAACATTGTGATGACAAGAATTCTGGAGCATTCTGATGACAAGCGCCATAGAGCATTGTGATGACACGTTCATGGAATACAGTAATGACAAGAGTTCTGGAGCATTATGATTACAAGGGCCATGGAGCATTGTGATGACACGGCCATGGAACATTGTGATGACAAGAATTCTGGAACATTGTGATGACAGTGGCCATGGAGCATTGTGTTGACACGGTCATGGAACATTGTGATGAGAAGAATTCTGGAGCATTGTCATGACAAGGGCCATGGAGCATTGTGATGACACGGTCATGGAACATTGTGATGACAAGAATTCTGGAGCATTGTGATGACAAGGGCCATGGAGCATTGTGATGACACGGACATGGAACATTGTGATGAGAGGAATTCTGGAGCATTGCGATGACAAGGGTCATGGAGCATTGTGATGACACGGTCATGGAACATTGTGATGACAAGAATTCTGCAGCATTGCGATGACAAGATCCATGGAGCATTGTGATGACACGGCCATGGAACATTGTGATGAAAAGAATTCTGCAGCATTATGATGACAAGGGCCATGGGGCATTGTGATGACATGGTCATGGAACATTGTGATGAGAAGAATTCTGGAGCTTTGTCATGACAAGGGCCATGGAGCATTGTGATGACACGGTCATGGAACATTGTGATGACAGGAATTCTGGAGCATTGCGATGACAAGGGTCATGGAGCATTGTGATGACACGGTCATGGAACATTGTGATGACAGGAATTCTGGAGCATTGTGCTGAAAAGGGCCATGGAGCATTGTGATGACACGGTCCTGGAACAATGTGATGAGAAGAATTCCGGAGCATTGTGATGACAAGGGCCATGGAGCATTGTGATGACACGGTCATGGAACATTGTGATGACAAGAATTCTGGAGCATTGTGCTGATGACGGCCATGGAGCATTGTGATGACACAGTCAAGGAACAGTGCGATGAAAACGATTTCTGGAGCATTGTGATGAGAGGGCATGCAGCATTGTGATTAAAGGTGACAAGGAACATTGTGATGATATGGGCAGAGAACTCTGTGATGAGACAGGTCATGGAGTATTGTGACGAAAACTGTCATGGAACATTGTGCTGACAGGGATCATGGAGCTCTTTGGTAAGAGAGGCCATGGAGATTTGTGATGGCAGGCATCATGGGGCATTGTGTTGACAGCCGTCTTGGAGCATTGTGATGAAAGGCGTCATGGAGCATTGTGATTACAGGGGCCATGGAGCATTGTGAATACAAAGGCTATGGAGCATTGAGATGACAGGGTTCATGGAGCACTGTGATGAATGTGATCTTGGATCATTGTGATGACAAGTGTCCTGGAACCTTGTGATGACACGGTTCATGGAGCATTGTGATGACAAGGACCATGGCGAATTGTGATGACATCTGTCAAGGGGCATTGTGATGACAGTGGTCATCTAGATTTGCGATGAAAGGTATCATGGAGCACTGTGATGACAGGGGCCATGGAACATTCTGATGACAAAGGCCATGGAGCATTGTGATGACAAGTGTCATGGGGCATTTTGATGACAAGGGCATGGAGCATTGTGATAACAGGGCCCACGGAGCTTTGTGATGAAAAGGGCAGGGTACATTGTGATGACAGGGTTCATGGAGCATTGTGATGAAAGGGGCCATGGAGCATTGAGATGAGAGCCGTTATGAGGCATGGTGATGAGAGTGGTCATGGAGCATTGTGATGAAAGAGATCATGGAGCAATATGATAACAGGGGCCATGGAGCATTGTGACGACAGGGGTATTGGAGCATTGTGATGGAAGTAGACATGGATCATTGTGATGACATGTGTCCTGGAACACTGTGATGACACGGTTCATCGAGTATTGTGATGACAAGTGTCATAGCGAATTGTGATGACAAGTGTCATGGGGCATTGTGTGACATTGATCATCTAGGAATTGTGATGAAAGGTATCATGGAGCACTGTGATGACTGGGGGCATGAAGCACTGTGATGAAAATTGTCCTGGATTATTGTGATGACAGCAGTCATGGAGAATTGTGATGACAGGGATTATGCAGCATTGTGTTGACAAGGGTATGGACTATTGTGATGACAATGGTCATGGAGCAATGTGATGAAAGTATTCATGGAACATCGTGATGAAAAGTGCATGGGAGCATTGTGACGATAAAGGCCATGGAGTATTGTGATGACTAGTGTCATGGAGCATTTTAATGAAAGGTTTCATTGTGCACCATGATGCCAAAGGGGATGGAGAATTGTGATGAAACTGGTCCTGGAGCATTGTGATAACAAAAGCCATGGAGCATTGTGATGACAGGCATCATGGAGCATTGTGAAGAAAGGGGCCATGGGGTATTTTAATGACACTAGAGAAATATGATGAAAATGGTCAGCGAGCATAGTGATTAAAGTGGTCATTGAGAATTGTGATGAAAAGCGACATAGAGCATTGTGATGACAAAGGTCATGGAGAACTGTGATGACCAGGGTCATGTAGCATTGTGATGACACGGTCATGGAACATTGTGATGACAAGAATTCTGGAGCATTGTGCTGACAAGGGCCATGGACCATTGTGATGACATGGTCATGGAACATTGTGATGAGAAGAATTCTGGAGCATTGTGATGACAAGGGTCATGGAGCATTGTGATGACACGGTCATGGAACATTGTGATGACAAGAATTCTGCAGCATTGTGATGACAAGGGCCATGGAGCATTGTGATGACACAGTCATGGAACGTTGTGATGAGAAGAATTCTCGATCATTGTGATGACAAGGGTCATGGAGCATTGTGATGACATGGTCAAGGAACATTGCGATGACAAGATTTCTGGAGCATTGTGATGAAAGGGCATGGAGCATTGTGATTAAAGGTGACAAGGAACATTGTGATGATATGGGCAGAGAACTCTGTGATGACAGTGGTCATGGAGTATTGTGACAAAAAGTGTCATGGAACATTGTGCTGACAAGGGCCATGGAGCATTGTGATGACACAGTCATGGAACATTGTGATTAGAAGAATTCTGGAGCATTGTCATGACAAGGGCCATGGAGCATTGTGATGACACGATCATGGAACATTGTGATGACAAGAAATCTGGAGCATTGTGCTGACAAGGGCCATGGAGCATTGTGATGACACGGTCATGGAACATTGTGATGAGAAGAATTCTGGAGCATTGTGATGACAAGGGCAATGGAGCACTGTGATGACACGGTCATGGAACATTGTGATGAGAAGAATTCTGGAGCATTATGATGAAAAGGGCCATGGAGCTTTGTGATGACCCGGCCATGGAACACTGTGATGACAAGAATTCTGGAGCATTGTGATGAAAATGGCCATGGAGCATTGTGATGACACGGTCATGGAACATTGTGATGAGAAGAATTCTGGAGCATTGTCATGACAAGGGCCATGGAGCATTGTGATGACACGGCCATGGAACATTGTGATGACAAGAATTCTGGAGCATTGTGATGACAATGGCCATGGAGCATTGTGATGACACGGTATGGAACATTGTGATGACAAGAATTCTGGAGCATTGTGATGACAAGGGTCATGGAGCATTGTGATGACACGGTCATGGAACATTGTGATGACAGGAATTCTGGAGCATTCTGCTGAAAAGGGCCATGGAGCATTGTGATGACACGGTCCTGGAACAATGTGATGAGAAGAATTCCGGAGCATTGTGATTACAAGGGCCATGGAGCATTGTGATGACACGGTCATGGAACATTGTGATGTCAAGAATTCTGCAGCCTTGTGATGACAAGGGCCATGGAGCATTGTGATGACACATTCATGGAACGTTGTGATGAGAAGAATTCTGGATCATTGTGATGACAAGGCTCATGGAGCATTGTGATGACCCAGTCATGGAACGTTGTGATGAGAAGAATTCTGGATCATTGTGATTACAAGGGCCATGGAGCATTGTGATGACACGGTCATGGAACATTGTGATGTCAAGAATTCTGCAGCCTTGTGATGACAAGGGCCATGGAGCATTGTGATGACACAGTCATGGAACGTTGTGATGAGAAGAATTCTGGATCATTGTGATGACAAGGCTCATGGAGCATTGTGATGACCCAGTCATGGAACGTTGTGATGAGAAGAATTCTGGATCATTGTGATGACAAGGGTCATGGAGAATTGTGATGACCTGGTCAAGGAACATTGCGATGACAAGATTTCTGGAGCATTGTGATGAAAGGGCATGGAGCATTGTGATTAAAGGTGACAAGGAACATTGTGATGATATGGGCAGAGAACTCTGTGATGACAGTGGTCATGGAGTATTGTGACAAAAAGTGTCATGGAACATTGTGCTGACAAGGGCTATGGAGCATTGTGATGACACGGTCATGGAACATTGTGATGACAAGAATTCTGGAGCATTGTGATGACAAGGGCCATGGAGCATTGTGATGACACGGTCAAGGAACATTGTGATGACAAGAATTCTGGAGCATTGTGATGACAATGGCCATGGAGCATTGTGATGACACGGTCATGGAACATTGTGATTAGAAGAATTCTGGAGCATTGTCATGACAAGGGCCATGGAGCATTGTGATGACACGATCATGGAACATTGTGAGGACAAGAATTCTGGAGAATTGTGTTGACAAGGGCCATGGAGCATTGTGATGACACGGTCATGGAACATTGTGATGAGAAGAATTCTGGAGCATTCTGATGACAAGCGCCATAGAGCATTGTGATGACACGTTCATGGAATACAGTAATGACAAGAGTTCTGGAGCATTATGATTACAAGGGCCATGGAGCATTGTGATGACACGGCCATGGAACATTGTGATGACAAGAATTCTGGAACATTGTGATGACAGTGGCCATGGAGCATTGTGTTGACACGGTCATGGAACATTGTGATGAGAAGAATTCTGGAGCATTGTCATGACAAGGGCCATGGAGCATTGTGATGACACGGTCATGGAACATTGTGATGACAAGAATTCTGGAGCATTGTAATGACAAGGGCCATGGAGCATTGTGATGACACGGTCATGGAACATTGTGATGACAAGAATTCTGGAGCATTCTGATGATAAAGGCGATGGAGCATTGTGATGACACGGACATGGAACATTGTGATGAGAGGAATTCTGGAGCATTGCGATGACAAGGGTCATGGAGCATTGTGATGACACGGTCATGGAACATTGTGATGACAAGAATTCTGCAGCATTGCGATGACAAGATCCATGGAGCATTGTGATGACACGGCCATGGAACATTGTGATGAAAAGAATTCTGCAGCATTATGATGACAAGGGCCATGGGGCATTGTGATGACATGGTCATGGAACATTGTGATGAGAAGAATTCTGGAGCTTTGTCATGACAAGGGCCATGGAGCATTGTGATGACACGGTCATGGAACATTGTGATGACAGGAATTCTGGAGCATTGCGATGACAAGGGTCATGGAGCATTGTGATGACACGGTCATGGAACATTGTGATGACAGGAATTCTGGAGCATTGTGCTGAAAAGGGCCATGGAGCATTGTGATGACACGGTCCTGGAACAATGTGATGAGAAGAATTCCGGAGCATTGTGATGACAAGGGCCATGGAGCATTGTGATGACACGGTCATGGAACATTGTGATGACAAGAATTCTGGAGCATTGTGCTGATGACGGCCATGGAGCATTGTGATGACACAGTCAAGGAACAGTGCGATGAAAACGATTTCTGGAGCATTGTGATGAGAGGGCATGCAGCATTGTGATTAAAGGTGACAAGGAACATTGTGATGATATGGGCAGAGAACTCTGTGATGAGACTGGTCATGGAGTATTGTGACGAAAACTGTCATGGAACATTGTGCTGACAGGGATCATGGAGCTCTTTGGTAAGAGAGGCCATGGAGATTTGTGATGGCAGGCATCATGGGGCATTGTGTTGACAGCCGTCTTGGAGCATTGTGATGAAAGGCGTCATGGAGCATTGTGATTACAGGGGCCATGGAGCATTGTGAATACAAAGGCTATGGAGCATTGAGATGACAGGGTTCATGGAGCACTGTGATGAATGTGATCTTGGATCATTGTGATGACAAGTGTCCTGGAACCTTGTGATGACACGGTTCATGGAGCATTGTGATGACAAGGACCATGGCGAATTGTGATGACATCTGTCAAGGGGCATTGTGATGACAGTGGTCATCTAGATTTGCGATGAAAGGTATCATGGAGCACTGTGATGACAGGGGCCATGGAACATTCTGATGACAAAGGCCATGGAGCATTGTGATGACAAGTGTCATGGGGCATTTTGATGACAAGGGCATGGAGCATTGTGATAACAGGGCCCACGGAGCTTTGTGATGAAAAGGGCAGGGTACATTGTGATGACAGGGTTCATGGAGCATTGTGATGAAAGGGGCCATGGAGCATTGAGATGAGAGCCGTTATGAGGCATGGTGATGAGAGTGGTCATGGAGCATTGTGATGAAAGAGATCATGGAGCAATATGATAACAGGGGCCATGGAGCATTGTGACGACAGGGGTATTGGAGCATTGTGATGGAAGTAGACATGGATCATTGTGATGACATGTGTCCTGGAACACTGTGATGACACGGTTCATCGAGTATTGTGATGACAAGTGTCATAGCGAATTGTGATGACATGTGTCATGGGGCATTGTGTGACATTGATCATCTAGGAATTGTGATGAAAGGTATCATGGAGCACTGTGATGACTGGGGGCATGAAGCACTGTGATGAAAATTGTCCTGGATTATTGTGATGACAGCAGTCATGGAGAATTGTGATGACAGGGATTATGCAGCATTGTGTTGACAAGGGTATGGACTATTGTGATGACAATGGTCATGGAGCAATGTGATGAAAGTATTCATGGAACATCGTGATGAAAAGTGCATGGGAGCATTGTGACGATAAAGGCCATGGAGTATTGTGATGACTAGTGTCATGGAGCATTTTAATGAAAGGTTTCATTGTGCACCATGATGACAAAGGGGATGGAGAATTGTGATGAAACTGGTCCTGGAGCATTGTGATAAAAAAAGCCATGGAGCCTTGTGATGACAGGCATCATGGAGCATTGTGAAGAAAGGGGCCATGGGGTATTGTAAGGACACTAGAGAAATATGATGAAAATGGTCAGCGAGCATAGTGATTAAAGTGGTCATTGAGAATTGTGATGAAAAGCGACATAGAGCATTGTGATGACAAAGGTCATGGAGAACTGTGATGACCAGGGTCATGTAGCATTGTGATGACACGGTCATGGAACATTGTGATGACAAGAATTCTGGAGCATTGTGCTGACAAGGGCCATGGACCATTGTGATGACATGGTCATGGAACATTGTGATGAGAAGAATTCTGGAGCATTGTGATGACAAGGGTCATGGAGCATTGTGATGACACGGTCATGGAACATTGTGATGACAAGAATTCTGCAGCATTGTGATGACAAGGGCCATGGAGCATTGTGATGACACAGTCATGGAACGTTGTGATGAGAAGAATTCTCGATCATTGTGATGACAAGGGTCATGGAGCATTGTGATGACATGGTCAAGGAACATTGCGATGACAAGATTTCTGGAGCATTTTGATGAAAGGGCATGGAGCATTGTGATTAAAGGTGACAAGGAACATTGTGATGATATGGGCAGAGAACTCTGTGATGACAGTGGTCATGGAGTATTGTGACAAAAAGTGTCATGGAACATTGTGCTGACAAGGGCCATGGAGCATTGTGATGACACGGTCAAGGAACATTGTGATGACAAGAATTCTGGAGCATTGTGATGACAATGGCCATGGAGCATTGTGATGACACAGTCATGGAACATTGTGATTAGAAGAATTCTGGAGCATTGTCATGACAAGGGCCATGGAGCATTGTGATGACACGATCATGGAACATTGTGATGACAAGAAATCTGGAGCATTGTGCTGACAAGGGCCATGGAGCATTGTTATGACACGGTCATGGAACATGGTGATGAGAAGAATTCTGGAGCATTGTGCTGACAAGGGCCATGGAACATTGTGATGATACGGTCATGGAACATTGTGTTGACAAGAATTCTGGAGTATTATGATGACAAGGGCAATGGAGCATTGTGATGCCAGGGCCATGGAACATTGTGATGACAAGAATTCGGGAGCATTGTGATGACAATGGCCATGGAGCATTGTGATGACACGGTCATGGAACATTGTGATGAGAAGAATTCTGGAGCATTGTGATGACAAGGGCAATGGAGCACCGTGATGACACGGTCATGGAACATTGTGATGACAAGAATTCTGGAGCATTGTGCTGACAAGGGCCATGGAGCATTGTGATGACAAGAATTCTGGAGCATTGTGATGACAGTGGCCATGGAGCATTGTGATGACACGGTCATGGAACATTGTGATGAGAAGAATTCTGGAGCATTGTCATGACAAGGGCCATGGAGCATTGTGATGACACGGTCATGGAACATTGTGATGAGAAGAATTCTGGAGCATTGTCATGACAAGGGCCATGGAGCATTGTGATGACCCAGTCATGGAACATTGTGATGACAGGAATTCTGGAGCATTGCGATGACAAGGGTCATGGAGCATTGTGATGACACGGTCATGGAACATTGTGATGACAAGAATTCTGCAGCATTGCGATGACAAGGGCCATGGAGTATTGTGATGACACGGCCATGGAACATTGTGATGAAAAGAATTCTGGAGCATTATGATGACAAGGGCCATTGGGCATTGTGATGACACGGTCATGGAACATTGTGATGAGAAGAATTCTGGAGCATTGTCATGACAAGGGCCATGGGGCATTGTGAGGACATGGTCATGGAACATTGTGATGACAAGAATTGTGGAGCATTGCGATGACAAGGGTCATGGAGCATTGTGATGACACGGTCATGGAACATTGTGATGACAAGAATTCTGCAGCATTGCGATGACAAGGGCCATGGAGCATTGTGATGACCCGGTCATGGAACATTGTCATGAGAAGAATTCTGGAGCATTGTGCTGACAATGGCCATGGAGCATTGTGATGATACGGTCATGGAACATTGTGATGAGAAGAATTCTGGAGCATTATGATGACAAGGGCCATTGAGCATTGTGATGACACGGCCATGGAACATTGTGATGACAAGAATTCTGGAGCATTCTGATGACAAGGGCCATAGAGCATTGTGATGACACGTTCATGGAATATAGTAATGTCAAGAATTCTGGAGCATTATGATGACAAGGGCCATGGAGCATTGTGATGACACGGTCATGGAACATTGTGATGACAAGAATTCTGGAGCATTCTGATGACAAGCGCCATAGAGCATTGTGATGACACATTCATGGAATATAGTAATGTCAAGAATTCTGGAGCATTATGATGACAAGGGCCATGGAGCATTGTGATGACACAGCCATGGAACATTGTGATGACAATAATTCTGGAGCATTGTGATGACAGTGGCCATGGAGCATTGTGTTGACACGAGCATGGAACATTGTGATGAGAAGTATTCTGGAGCATTGTCATGACAAGGTCCATGGAGCATTGTGATGACACGGTCATGGAACATTGTGATGACAAGAATTCTGGAACATTGCGATGACAAGGGCCATGGAGCATTTGATGACACTGTCATGGAACATTGTGGTGAGAAGAATTCTGGAGCATTGTCATGAGAAGGGCCATGGAGCATTGTGATGACACGGTCATGGAACATTGTGATGACAAGAATTCTGGAGCATTATGATGACAAGGGCCATGGAGCATTGTGATGACACGGCCATGGAACATTGTGATGACAAGAATTCTGGAGCATTGTGATGACAATGGCCATGGAGCATTGTGATGACACGGTCATGGAACATTGTGACGAGAAGAATTCTGAAGCATTGTCGTGACAAGGGCCATGGAGCATTGTGATGACACGGCCATGGAACATTGTGATGACAAGAATTCTGGAGCATTATGATGACAGGGGCCATGGAGCATTGTGATGACACGGCCATGGAACATTGTGATGACAAGAATTCTGGAGCACTGTGATGACAATGGCCATGGAGCATTGTGATGACACGGTCATGGAACATTGTGATGACAAGAATTCTGGAGAACTGTGATGACAAGGTTCATGGAGAATTGTGATGACACGGTCAAGGAACATTGCAATGACAAGATTTCTGGAGCATTGTGGTGAAAGGGTATGGAGCATTGTGATTAAAGGTGACAAGGAACATTGTGATGATATGGGCAGAGAACTCTGTGATGAGACAGCACATGGAGTATTGTGACGAAAACTGTCATGGAACATTGTGCTGACAGGGATCATGGAGCTCTTTGGTAAGAGAGGCCATGGAGATTTGTGATGGCAGGC
Organism: Balaenoptera acutorostrata; assembly: GCF_949987535.1. Lineage (NCBI taxonomy): Eukaryota > Metazoa > Chordata > Mammalia > Artiodactyla > Balaenopteridae > Balaenoptera > Balaenoptera acutorostrata. The sequence continues at coordinate 18,815,916 of NC_080067.1, forward strand.
ATCATGGGGCATTGTGTTGACAGCGGTCTTGGAGCATTGTGATGAAAGGCGTCATGGAGCATTGTGATTACAGGGGCCATGGAGCATTGTGAATTCAAAGGCTATGGAGCATTGAGATGACAGGTTTCATGGAGCACTGTGATGAATGTGATCTTGGATCATTGTGATGACAAGTGTCCTGGAACCTTGTGATGACACGGTTCATGGAGCTTTGTGATGACAAGGACCATGGCGAATTGTGATGACATCTGTCATGGGGCATTGTGATGACAGTGGTCATCTAGATTTGCAATGAAAGGTATCATGGAGCACTGTGATGACAGGGGCCATGGAACATTTTGATGACAAAGGCCATGGAGCATTGTGATGACAAGTGTCATGGGGCATTGTGATGACATTGGCATGGAGCATTATGATGACAAGAGTTCTGGAGCATTTTGATGACAAGGGCATGGAGCATTGTGATGACAGGGCCCACGGAGCTTTGTGATGAAAAGGGCAGGGTACATTGTGATGACAGGGTTCATGGAGCATTGTGATGAAAGGGGCCATGGAGCATTGAGATGAGAGCCGTTATGAGGCATGGTGATGACAGTGGTCATGGAGCATTGTGATGAAAGAGATCATGGAGCAATATGATAACAGGGGCCATGGAGCATTGTGATGACAGGGGTATTGGAGCATTGTGATGGAAGTAGACATGGATCATTGTGATGACATGTGTCCTGGAACACTGTGATGACACGGTTCATCGAGTATTGTGATGACAAGGGTCATAGCGAATTGTGATGAAAAGTGTCATGGGGCATTGTGATGACATTGATCATCTAGGAATTGTGATGAAAGGTATCATGGAGCACTGTGATGACTGGGGGCATGAAGCACTGTGATGAAAATTGTCCTGGATTATTGTGATGACAGCAGTCATGGAGAATTGTGATGACAGGGATTATGCAGCATTGTGTTGACAAGGGTATGGACTATTGTGATGACAATGGTCATGGAGCAATGTGATGAAAGTATTCATGGAACATCGTGAGGAAAAGTGCATGGGAGCATTGTGACGATAAAGGCCATGGAGTATTGTGATGACTAGTGTCATGGAGCATTTTAATGAAAGGTTTCATTGTGCACCATGATGACAAAGGGGATGGAGAATTGTGATGAAACTGGTCCTGGAGCATTGTGATAACAAAAGCCATGGAGCCTTGTGATGACAGGCATCATGGAGCATTGTGAAGAAAGGGGCCATGGGGTATTGTAATGACACTAGAGAAATATGATGAAAATGGTCAGCGAGCATAGTGATTAAAGTGGTCATTGAGAATTGTGATGAAAAGCGACATAGAGCATTGTGATGACAAAGGTCATGGAGAACTGTGATGACCAGGGTCATGTAGCATTGTGATGACACGGTCATGGAACATTGTGATGACAAGAATTCTGGAGCATTGTTCTGACAAGGTCCATGGACCATTGTGATGACATGGTCATGGAACATTGTGATGACAAGAATTCTGGAGCATTGTGATGACACGGTCATGGAACATTGCGATGACAAGAATTCTGCAGCATTACGATGAAAAGGGCCATGGAGCATTGTGATGATACGGTCATGGAACATTGTGATGAGAAGAGTTCTGGAGCATTATGATGATAAGGGCCATGGAGCATTGTGATGACACGGTCATGGAAAAATGTGATGAGAACAATTCTGGAGCATTATGATGACAAGGGCCATGGAGCATTGTGATGACACGGCCATGGAACATTGTGATGACATAATTCTGGAGCATTGTGCTGACAAGGGCCATGGAGCATTGGGATAACACGGTCATGGAACATTGTGATGACAAGAATTCTGGAGCATTCTGATGACAAAGGCGATGGAGCATTGTGATGACACGGTCATGGAACATTGTGATGACAAGAATTCTGGAGCATTGTGCTGACAAGGGCCATGGACCATTGTGATGACATGGTCACGGAACATTGTGATGAGAAGAATTCTGGAGCATTGTCATGACAAGGGCCATGGAGCATTGTGATGACACGGTCATGGAACATTGTGATGACAACAATTCTGGAGCATTGTGCTGACAAGGGCCATGGAGCATTGTGATGATATGGTCATGGAATATTGTGATGACAAGAATTCTGGAGCATTGTGATGACAATGGCCATGGAGCATTGTGATGACACGGTCATGGAACATTGTGATGACAAGAATTCTGGAGAACTGTGATGACAAGGTTCATGGAGAATTGTGATGACACCGTCAAGGAACATTGCAATGACAAGATTTCTGGAGCATTGTGGTGAAAGTGTATGGAGCATTGTGATTAAAGGTGACAAGGAACATTGTGATGATATGGGCAGAGAACTCTGTGATGAGACAGGACATGGAGTATTCTGACGAAAACTGTCATGGAACATTGTGCTGACAGGGATCATGGAGCTCTTTGGTAAGAGAGGCCATGGAGATTTGTGATGGCAGGCATCATGGGGCATTGTGTTGACAGCGGTCTTGGAGCATTGTGATGAAAGGCGTCATGGAGCATTGTGATTACAGGGGCCATGGAGCATTGTGAATTCAAAGGCTATGGAGCATTGAGATGACAGGTTTCATGGAGCACTGTGATGAATGTGAACTTGGATCATTGTGATGACAAGTGTCCTGGAACCTTGTGATGACACGGTTCATGGAGCATTGTGATGACAAGGACCATGGCGAATTGTGATGACATCTGTCATGGGGCATTGTGATGACAGTGGTCATCTAGATTTGCGATGAAAGGTATCATGGAGCTCTGTGATGACAGTGGCCATGGAACATTGTGATGACAAAGGCCATGGAGCATTGTGATGACAAGTGTCATGGGGCATTTTGATGACATTGGCATGGAGCATTATGATGACAAGAGTTCTGGAGCATTTTGATGACAAGGGCATGGAGCATTGTGATGACAGGGCCCACGGAGCTTTGTGATGAAAAGGGCAGGGTACATTGTGTTGACAGGGTTCATGGAGCATTGTGATGAAAGGGGCCATGGAGCATTGAGATGAGAGCCATTATGAGGCATGGTGATGACAGTGGTCATGGAGCATTGTGATGAAAGAGATCATGGAGCAATATGATAACAGGGGCCATGGAGCATTGTGATGACAGGGGTATTGGAGCATTGTGATGGAAGTAGACATGGATCATTGTGATGACATGTGTCCTGGAACACTGTGATGACACGGTTCATCGAGTATTGTGATGACAAGGGTCATAGCGAATTGTGATGACAAGTGTCATGGGGCATTGTGTGACATTGATCATCTAGGAATTGTGATGAAAGGTATCATGGAGCACTGTGATGAAAATTGTCCTGGATTATTGTGATGACAGCAGTCATGGAGAATTGTGATGACAGGGATTATGCAGCATTGTGTTGACAAGGGTATGGACTATTGTGATGACAATGGTCATGGAGCAATGTGATGAAAGTATTCATGGAACATCGTGATGAAAAGTGCATGGGAGCATTGTGACGATAAAGGCCATGGAGTATTGTGATGACTAGTGTCATGGAGCATTTTAATGAAAGGTTTCATTGTGCACCATGATGACAAAGGGGATGGAGAATTGTGATGAAACTGGTCCTGGAGCATTGTGATAACAAAAGCCATGGAGCCTTGTGATGACAGGCATCATGGAGCATTGTGAAGAAAGGGGCCATGGGGTATTGTAAGGACACTAGAGAAATATGATGAAAATGGTCAGCGAGCATAGTGATTAAAGTGGTCATTGAGAATTGTGATGAAAAGTGACATAGAGCATTGTGATGACAAAGGTCATGGAGAACTGTGATGACCAGGGTCATGTAGCATTGTGATGACACGGTCATGGAATATTGTGATGAAAAGAATTCTGGAGCATTCTGATGACAAAGGCGATGGAGCATTGTGATGACACGGTCATGGAACATTGTGATGACAAGAATTCTGGAGCATTCTGATGACAAGCGCCATAGAGCATTGTGATGACACGTTCATGGCATATAGTAATGACAAGAATTCTGGAGAATTATGATGACAAGGGCCATGGAGAATTGTGATGACAAGAATTCTGGAGCATTGTGATGACAGTGGCCATGGAGCATTGTGTTGACACGGTCATGGAACATTGTGATGAGAAGAATTCTGGAGCATTGTCATGACAAGGACCATGGAGCATTGTGATGACACGGTCATGGAACATTGTGATGACAAGAATTCTGGAGCATTATGATGACAAGGGCCATGGAGCATTGTGATGACAGGGCCATGGAACATTGTGATGACAAGAATTCGGGAGCATTGTGATGACAATGGCCATGGAGCATTGTGATGACACGGTCATGGAACATTGTGATGAGAAGAATTCTGGAGCATTGTGCTGACAAGGGCCATGGAGCATTGTGATGACACGGCCATGGAACATTGTGATGACAAGAATTCTGGAGCATTGTGATGACAATGGCCATGGAGCATTGTGATGACACGGTCATGGAACATTGTGATGAGAATAATTCTGGAGCCTTGTGATTAAAGGGCATGGAGCATTGTGATTAAAGGTGACAAGGAACATTGTGATGATATGGGCAGAGAACTCTGTGATGACTGTGGTCATGGAGTATTGTGACAAAAAGTGTCATGGAACATTGTGCTGACAAGGGCCATGAATCATTGTGATGACCCAGTCATGGAACATTGTGATGACAAGAATTCTGGAGCATTGTGATGACAAGTGCCATGGAGCATTGTGATGACACGGTCAAGGAACATTGTGATGACAAGAATTCTGGAGTATTAAGATGACAAGGGCAATGGAGCATTGTGATGACAGGGCCATGGAACATTGTGATGACAAGAATTCTGGAGCATTCTGATGACTAACGCCATAGAGCATTGTGATGACAAAGGTCATGGAGAAATGTGATGACCAGGGTCATGTAGCATTGTGATGACACGGTCATGGAACATTGTGATGACAAGAATTCTGGAGCATTATGATGACAACGGCCATGGAGCATTGTGATGACAGGGCCATGGAAGATTGTGATGACAAGAATTCTGGAGCATTCTGATGAAAAGCGCCATAGAGCATTGTGATGACACGTTCATGGAATAGAGTAATGACAAGAATTCTGGAGCATTATGATGACAAGGGCCATGGAGCATTGTGATGACACGGCCATGGAACATTGTGATGACAAGAATTCTGGAGCATTGTGATGACAATGGCCATGGAGCATTGTGATGACATGGTCATGGAACATTGTGATGAGAAGAATTCTGGACATTGTCATGACAAGGGCCATGGAGCATTGTGATGACACGGCCATGGAACATTGTGATGACAAGAATTCTGGAGCATTGTGATGACAATGGCCATGGAGCATTGTGATGACACGGCCATGGAACATTGTGATGACAAGAATTCTGGAGCATTATGATGACAAGGTCCATGGACCATTGTGATGACACGGACATGGAACATTGTGATGACAAGAATTCTGGAGCATTGTGATGACAATGGCCATGGAGCATTGTGATGACACGGTCATGGAACATTGTGATGACAGGAATTCTGGAGCATTGCGATGACAAGGGTCATGGAGCATTGTGATGACACGGTCATGGAACATTGTCATGAGAAGAATTCTGGAATATTGTCATGAGAAGAATTCTTGAGCATTGTGCTGAGAAGGGCCATGGAGCATTGTGATGACACGTCCATGGAACTTTGTGATGACAAGAATTCTGGAGCATGGTGATGACAATGGCCATGGAGCATTGTGATGACACGGTCAAGGAACATTGTGATGACAAGAATTCTGGAGCATTATGATGACAAGGGCCATGGAGCATTGTGATGACAGGGCCATGGAACATTGTGATGACAAGAATTCGGGAGCATTGTGATGACAATGGCCATGGAGCATTGTGATAACACAGTCATGGAACATTGTGATGACAAGAATTCTGGAGCATTGTGCTGACAAGGGCCATGGAGCATTGTGATGACACGGTCATGGAACATTGTGATGACAAAAATTCTGGAGCATTCTGATGATAAAGGCGATGGAGCATTGTGATGACACGGTCATGGAACATTGTGATGACAAAAATTCTGGAGCTTTCTGATGACAAGCGCCATAGAGCATTGTGATGACACGTTCATGGAATATAGTAATGTCAAGAATTCTGGAGCATTATGATGACAAGGGCCATGGAGCATTGTGATGACACAGCCATGGAACATTGTGATGACAATAATTCTGGAGCATTGTGATGACAGTGGCCATGGAACATTGTGTTGACACGATCATGGAACATTGTGATGAGAAGAATTCTGGAGCATTGTCATGACAAGGGCCATGGAGCATTGTGATGACACGGTCATGGAACATTGTGATGACAAGAATTCTGGAGCATTGTGATGACAAGGGCCATGGAGCATTGTGATGACACGGTCATGGAACATTGTGATGACAAGAATTCTGGAGCATTATGGTGACAAGGGCCATGGAGCATTGTGATGACACGGCCATTGAACATTGTGATGACAAGAATTCTGGAGCATTGTGCTGACAAGGGCCATGGAGTATTGTGATGACACGGTCATTGAACATTGTGATGACAAGAATTCTGGAGCATTCTGATGATAAAGGCGATGGAGCATTGTGATAACACGGACATGGAACATTGTGATGACAAGAATTCTGGAGCATTATGATGACAAGGGCCATGGGGCATTGTGATGATACGGTAATGGAACATTGTGATGAGAAGAATTCTGGAGCTTTGTCATGACAAGGGCCATGGAGCATTGTGATGACACGGTCATGGAACATTGTGATTACAGGAATTCTGGAGCATTGCGATGACAAGGGTCATGGAGCATTGTGATGACACGGTCATGGAACATTGTGATGACAAGAATTCTGCAGCATTGCAATGACAAGGGCCATGGAGCATTGTGATGACACGGTCATGGAACATTGTCATGAGAAGAATTCTGGAGCATTGTGCTGAAAATGTCCATGGAACATTGTGATGATACGGTCATGGAACATTGTGATGAGAAGAATTCTGGAGCATTATGGTGACAAGGGCCATGGAGCATTGTGATGACACGGTCATGGAACATTGTGATGACAAAAATTCTGGAGCATTGTGATGATAAAGGCGATGGAGCATTGTGATGACACGGTCATGGAACATTGTGATGACAAAAATTCTGGAGCATTGTGATGACAAGTGCCATAGAGCATTGTGATGACACGTTCATGGAATATAGTAATGTCAAGAATTCTGGAGCATTATGATGACAAGGGCCAAGGAGCATTGTGATGACAATAATTCTGGAGCTTTGTGATGACAGTGGCCATGGAGCATTGTGATGACACGGTCATGGAACATTGTGATGACAAGAATTCTGGAGCATTGCGATGACAACGGCCATGGAGCATTGTGATGACACTGTCATGGAACATTGTGATGAGAAGAATTCTGGAGCATTGTCATGAGAATGGCCATGGAGCATTGTGATGACACGGTTATGGAACATTGTGATGACAAGAATTCTGGAGCATTATGATGACAAGGGCCATGGAGCATTGTGTTGACACGGTCATGGAACATTGTGATGAGAAGAATTCTGGAGCATTGTCATGACAAGGGCCATGGAGCATTGTGATGATACGGTCATGGAACATTGTGATGAGAAGAATTCTGGAGTATTGTGATGACAAGGTTCATGGAGAATTGTGATGACACGGTCAAGGAACATTGCGATGACAAGATTTCTGGAGCATTGTGGTGAAAGGTTATGGAGCATTGTGATTAAAGGTGACAAGGAACATTGTGATGATATGGGCAGAGAACTCTGTGATGAGACAGGACATGGAGTATTGTGACGAAAACTGTCATGGAACATTGTGCTGACAGGGATCATGGAGCTCTTTGGTAAGAGAGGCCATGGAGATTTGTGATGGCAGGCATCATGGGGCATTGTGTTGACAGCGGTCTTGGAGCATTGTGGTGAAAGGCGTCATGGAGCATTGTGATTACAGGGGCCATGGAGCATTGTGAATTCAAAGGCTATGGAGCATTGAGATGACAGGTTTCATGGAGCACTGTGATGAATGTGATCTTGGATCATTGTGATGACAAGTGTCCTGGAACCTTGTGATGACACAGTTCATGGAGCATTGTGATGACAAGGACCATGGCAAATTGTGATGACATCTGTCATGGGGCATTGTGATGACAGTGGTCATCTAGATTTGCGATGAAAGGTATCATGGAGCACTGTGATAACAGGGGCCATGGAACATTGTGATGACAAAGGCCATGGAGCATTGTGATGACAAGTGTCATGGGGCATTTTGATGACATTGGCATGGAGCATTATGATGACAAGAGTTCTGGAGCATTTTGATGACAAGGGCATGGAGCATTGTGATGACAGGGCCCACGGAGCTTTGTGATGAAAAGGGCAGGGTACATTGTGATGACAGGGTTCATGGAGCATTGTGATGAAAGGGGCCATGGAGCATTGAGATGAGAGCCGTTATGAGGCATGGTGATGACAGTGGTCATGGAGCATTGTGATGAAAGAGATCATGGAGCAATATGATAACAGGGGCCATGGAGCATTGTGATGACAGCGGTATTGGAGCATTGTGATGGAAGTAGACATGGATCATTGTGATGACATGTGTCCTGGAACACTGTGATGACACGGTTCATCGAGTATTGTGATGACAAGGGTCATAGCGAATTGTGATGAAAAGTGTCATGGGGCATTGTGATGACATTGATCATCTAGGAATTGTGATGAAAGGTATCATGGAGCACTGTGATGACTGGGGGCATGAAGCACTGTGATGAAAATTGTCCTGGATTATTGTGATGACAGCAGTCATGGAGAATTGTGATGACAGGGATTATGCAGCATTGTGTTGACAAGGGTATGGACTATTGTGATGACAATGGTCATGGAGCAATGTGATGAAAGTATTCATGGAACATCGTGATGAAAAGTGCATGGGAGCATTGTGACGATAAAGGCCATGGAGTATTGTGATGACTAGTGTCATGGAGCATTTTAATGAAAGGTTTCATTGTGCACCATGATGACAAAGGGGATGGAGAATTGTGATGAAACTGGTCCTGGAGCATTGTGATAACAAAAGCCATGGAGCATTGTGATGACAGGCATCATGGAGCATTGTGAAGAAAGGGGCCATGGGGTATTGTAATGACACTAGAGAAATATCATGAAAATGGTCAGCGAGCATAGTGATTAAAGTGGTCATTGAGAATTGTGATGAAAAGCGACATAGAGCATTGTGATGACAAAGGTCATGGAGAAATGTGATGACCAGGGTCATGTAACATTGTGATGACACGGTCATGGAACATTGTGATGAGAGGAATTCTCGAGCATTGTGCTGAAAAGGGCCATGGACCATTGTGATGACATGGTCATGGAACATTGCGATGACAAGATTTCTGGAGCATTGTGATGAAAGGGCATGGAGCATTGTGATTAAAGGTGACAAGGAACATTGTGATGATATGGGCAGAAAACTCTGTGATGACAGTGGTCATGGAGTATTGTGACAAAAAGTGTCATGGAACATTGTGCTGACAAGGGCCATGGACAATTGTGATGACACGTTCATGGAACATAGTGATGAGAAGAATTCTGGAGCATTGTGCTGACAAGGGCCATGGAGCATTGTGATGATACGCTCATGGAACATTGTGATGACAAGAATTCTGGAGCATTGTGATGACAATGGCATTGGAGCATTGTGATGACATGGTCATGGAACATTGTGATAAGAAGAATTCTGGAGCATTGTGCGGAGAAGGGCAATGGAGCATTGTGATGACACGGTCATGGAACATAGTGATGAGAAGAATTCTGGAGCATTGTGCTGACAAGGGTCATGGAGCATTGTGATGACATGGTCAAGGAACATTGCGATGAAAAGAATTCTGGAGCATTGTGATGACAATGGCCATGGAGCATTGTGATGACATGGTCATGGAACATTGTGATGAGAAGAATTCTGGAGCATTGTCATGACAAGGGCCATGGAGCATTGTGATGACACGGCCATGGAACATTGTGATGACAAGAATTCTGGAGCATTCTGATGACAAGCGCCATAGAGCATTGTGATGACACGTTCATGGCAAATAGTAATGACAAGAATTCTGGAGCATTGTGATGACAAGGGCCATGGAGCATTGTGATGACACGGTATGGAACATTGTGATGACAAGAATTCTGGAGCATTGTCATGACAAGGGCCATGGAGCATTGTGATGACACGGTCATGGAACATTGTGATGACAGGAATTCTGGAGCATTGTTCTTAAAAGGGCCATGGAGCATTGTGATGACACGGTCATGGAACAATGTGATGAGAAGAATTCCGGAGCATTGTGCTGACAAGGGCCATGGAGCATTGTGATGACACGGTCATGGAACATTGTGATGAGAAGAATTCTGGAGCATTGTGCTGACAAGGGCCATGGAGCATTGTGATGACACGGTCATGGAACATTGTAATGAGAAGAATTCTGGATCATTGTGATGACAAGGGTCATGGAGTATTGTGATGACAGGATCAAGGATCATTGCGATGACAAGATTTCTGGAGCATTGTGATGAAAGGGCATGGAGCATTGTGATTAAAGGTGACAAGGAACATTGTGATGATAAGGGCAGAAAACTCTGTGATGAGAGTTGTCATGGAGTATTGTGACAAAAAGTGTCATGGAACATTGTGCTGTCAAGGGCCATGGAGCATTGTGATGACATGGTCATGGAACATTGTGATGACAAGAATTCTGGACCATTGTGATGACAAGGGCCGAGGAGCATTGTGATGACACGGTCAAGGAACATTGTGATGACAAGAATTCTGGAGCATTGTGATGACAATGGCCATGGAGCATTGTGATGACACGGTATGGAATATTGTGATGACAAGAATTCTGGAGCATTGTGATGACAAGCGCCATGGAGCATTGTGATGACACGGTCATGGAACATTGTGATGAGAAGAATTCTGGAGCATTGTGCTGACAAGGGCCATGGAGCATTGTGATGACATGGTCATGGAAGATTGTAATGAGAAGAATTCTGGAGCATTGTGATGACAATGGCCATGGAGCATTGTGATGATATGGGCAGAGAACTCTGGGATGACATTGGTCATGGAGTATTGTGACAAAAATTGTCATGGAACATTGTGCTGACAAGGGCCATGGAGCATTGTGATTGTACGGTCATGGAACATTGTGATGACCAGAATTCTGGAGCATTATGATGACAAGGGCCATGGAGCATTGTGATGACAGGGCCATGGAACATTGTGATGACAAGAATTCGGGAGCATTGTGATGACAATGGCCATGGTGCATTGTGATGACATGGTCATGGCAGATTGTAATGAGAAGAATTCTGGAGCATTGTCATGACAAGGGCCATGGAGCATTGTGATGACACGGTCATGGAACATTGTGATGACAAGAATTCTGGAGCATTGTGATGACAAGTGCCATGGAGCATTGTGATGACACGGTCATGGATCATTGTGATGAGAAGAATTCTGGAGCATTGTGCTGACAAGGGCCATAGAGCATTGTGATGATACGGTCATGGAATATAGTAATGACAAGAATTCTGGAGCATTATGATGACAAGGGCCATGGAGCATTGTGATGACACGGCCATGGAACATTGTGATGACAAGAATTCTGTAGCATTGTGATGACAAGGGCCATGGAGCATTGTGATGGCACGGTCATGGAACATTTTGATGAGAAGAATTCTGGAGCATTGTGCTGACAAGGGCCATAGAGCATTGTCATGATACGGTCATGGAACATTGTGATGAGAAGAATTCTGGAGCATTGTGATGACAAGGGCCATAGAGCATTGTGATGATACGGTCATGGAACATTGTGATGAGAAGAATTCTGGAGAATTGTGATGACAAGGGCCATGGAGCATTGTGATGACACAGCCATGGAACATTGTGATGACAAGAATTCTGGAGCATTGTGATGACAATGGCCATGGAGTATTGTGATGACACGGTCATGGAACATTGTGATGACAAGAATTCTTGATCATTGTGATAACCAGGGCCACGGAGCATTGTGATGACACGGTCATGGAACATTGTGATGACAAGAATTCTGGAGCATTGTGCTGACAAGGGCCATGGAGCATTCTAATGACACGGTCATGGAACATTGTGATGACAAGAATTCTGGAGCATTGTGATGACAAGGGCCATGGAGCATTGTGATGACACGGTCATGGAACATTGTGATGAGAAGAATTCTGGATCATTGTGATGACAAGGGTCATGGAGCATTGTGATGACATGGTCAAGGAACATTGCGATGACAAGATTTCTGGAGCATTGTGATGAAAGGGCATGGAGCATTGTGATTAAAGGTGACAAGGAACATTGTGATGATATGGGCAGAGAACTCTGTGATGACAGTGGTCATGGAGTATTGTGACAAAAAGTGTCATGGAACATTGTGCTGACAAGGGCCATGGAGCATTGTGATGACACGGTCATGGAACATTGTGATGACAAGAATTCTGGAGCATTGTGCTGACAAGGGCCATGGAGCATTGTGATGACACGGTCATGGAACATTGTGATGACAGAAATTCTGGAGCATTGTGCTGAAAAGGGCCATGGAGCATTGTGATGACACTGTCATGGAACAATGTGATGAGAAGAATTCCGGAGCATTGTGATGATAAGGGCCATGGAGCATTGTGATGACACGGTCATGGAACATTGTGATGAGAAGAATTCTGGAGCATTGTGCTGACAAGGGCCATGGAGCATTGTGATGACACGGTCATGGAACTTTGTGATGACAAGAATTCTGGAGCATTGTGCTGACAAGGGCCATGGAGCATTGTGATGACACGGTCATGGAACATTGTGATGACAAGAATTCTGGAGCATTATGATGACAAGGGCCATGGAGCATTGTGATGACAGGGCCATGGAACATTGTGATGACAAGAATTAGGGAGCATTGTGATGACAATGGCCATGGAGCGTTGTGATGACATGGTCATGGAACATTGTGATGAGAAGAATTCTGGAGCATTGTCATGACAAGGGCCATGGAGCATTGTGATGACACGGTCATTGAACATTGTGATGACAAGAATTCTGGAGCATTGTGATGACAAGGGCCATGGAGCATTGTGATGACACGGTCATGGAACATTGTGATGAGAAGAATTCTGGAGCATTGTGCTGACAAGGGCCATGGAGCATTGTGATGACATGGTCATGGAAGATTGTAATGAGAAGAATTCTGGAGCATTGTGATGACAATGGCCATGGAGCATTGTCATGATATGGGCAGAGAACTCTGGGATGACATTGGTCATGGAGTATTGTGACAAAAATTGTCATGGAACATTGTGCTGACAAGGGCCATGGAGCATTGTGATTGTACGGTCATGGAACATTGTGATGACCAGAATTCTGGAGCATTATGATGACAAGGGCCATGGAGCATTGTGATGACAGGGCCATGGAGCATTGTGATGACACGGTCATGGAACATTGTGATGAGAAGAATTCTGGAGCAATGTCATGACAAGGGCCATGGGGCATTGTGATGACACGGTCATGGAACATTGTGATGAGAAGAATTCTGGAGTATTGTCATGACAAGGGCCATGGAGCATTGTGATGACATGGTCATGGAACATTGTGATGACAAGAATTCTGGAGCATTGTACGGACAAGGGCCATGGAGCATTGTGATAACACGGTCATGGAACATATTGATGAGAAGAATTCTGGAGCATTGTGATGACAAGGGTCTTGGAGCATTGTGATGACACGGTCATGGAATATTGTGATGACAAGTATTCTGCAGCATTGTGATGACAAGGGCCATGGAGCATTGTGATGACACGGTCATGGAACATTGTGATGAGAAGAATTCTGGAACATTATGATGACAAGGGCCATGGATCATTGTGATGACAGGGCCATGGAACATTGTGATGACAAGTATTCTGGAGCATTGTGATGACAATGGCCATGGAGCATTGTGATGACACGGTCATGGAACATTGTGATGAGAAGAATTCTGGAGCATTGTCATGACAAGGGCCATGGAGCATTGTGATGACACGGTCATGGAACATTGTGATGACAAGAATTCTGGAGCATTATGATGACAAGGGCCATGGAGCATTTGTGATGACACGGTCATGGAACATTGTGATGACAGGAATTCTGGAGCATTGTGCTGAAAAGGGCCTTGGAGCATTGTGATGACACGGTCATGGAACAATGTGATGAGAAGAATTCCGGAGCATTGTGATGACAAGGGCCATGGAGCATTGTGATGACATGGTCATGGAACTTTGTGATGAGAAGAATTCTGGAGCATTGTGCTGACAAGGGCCATGGAGCATTGTGATGACACGGTCATAGGAACATTGTGATGACAAGAATTCTGGAGCATTGTGCTGACAAGGGCCATGGAGCATTGTGATGACACGGTCATGGAAACATTGTGATGACAAGAATTCTGGAGCATTGTGATGACAAGGGCCATGGAGCATTGTGATGACACGGTCATGGAACATTGTGATGAGAAGAATTCTGGAGCATTGTGCTGACAAGGGCCATGGAGCATTGTGATGACATGGTCATGGAAGATTGTAATGAGAAGAATTCTGGAGCATTGTGATGACAATGGCCATGGAGCATTGTGATGATATGGGCAGAGAACTCTGGGATGACATTGGTCATGGAGTATTGTGACAAAAATTGTCATGGAACATTGTGCTGACAAGGGCCATGGAGCATTGTGATTGTACGGTCATGGAACATTGTGATGACCAGAATTCTGGAGCATTATGATGACAAGGGCCATGGAGCATTGTGATGACAGGGCCATGGAACATTGTGATGACAAGAATTCGGGAGCATTGTGATGACAATGGCCATGGTGCATTGTGATGACATGGTCATGGAAGATTGTAATGAGAAGAATTCTGGAGCATTGTCATGACAAGGGCCATGGAGCATTGTGATGACACGGTCATGGAACATTGTGATGACAAGAATTCTGGAGCATTGTGATGACAAGTGCCATGGAGCATTGTGATGACACGGTCATGGATCATTGTGATGAGAAGAATTCTGGAGCATTGTGCTGACAAGGGCCATAGAGCATTGTGATGATACGGTCATGGAATATAGTAATGACAAGAATTCTGGAGCATTATGATGACAAGGGCCATGGAGCATTGTGATGACACGGCCATGGAACATTGTGATGACAAGAATTCTGTAGCATTGTGATGACAAGGGCCATGGAGCATTGTGATGGCACGGTCATGGAACATTTTGATGAGAAGAATTCTGGAGCATTGTGCTGACAAGGGCCATAGAGCATTGTCATGATACGGTCATGGAACATTGTGATGAGAAGAATTCTGGAGCATTGTGATGACAAGGGCCATAGAGCATTGTGATGATACGGTCATGGAACATTGTGATGAGAAGAATTCTGGAGAATTGTGATGACAAGGGCCATGGAGCATTGTGATGACACAGCCATGGAACATTGTGATGACAAGAATTCTGAAGCATTGTGATGACAATGGCCATGGAGTATTGTGATGACACGGTATGGAACATTGTGATGACAAGAATTCTTGATCATTGTGATGACCAGGGCCACGGAGCATTGTGATGACACGGTCATGGAACATTGTGATGACAAGAATTCTGGAGCATTGTGCTGACAAGGGCCATGGAGCATTCTGATGACACGGTCATGGAACATTGTGATGACAAGAATTCTGGAGCATTGTGATGACAAGGGCCATGGAGCATTGTGATGACACGGTCATGGAACATTGTGATGAGAAGAATTCTGGATCATTGTGATGACAAGGGTCATGGAGCATTGTGATGACATGGTCAAGGAACATTGCGATGACAAGATTTCTGGAGCATTGTGATGAAAGGGCATGGAGCATTGTGATTAAAGGTGACAAGGAACATTGTGATGATATGGGCAGAGAACTCTGTGATGACAGTGGTCATGGAGTATTGTGACAAAAAGTGTCATGGAACATTGTGCTGACAAGGGCCATGGAGCATTGTGATGACACGGTCATGGAACATTGTGATGACAAGAATTCTGGAGCATTGTGCTGACAAGGGCCATGGAGCATTGTGATGACACGGTCATGGAACATTGTGATGACAGAAATTCTGGAGCATTGTGCTGAAAAGGGCCATGGAGCATTGTGATGACACTGTCATGGAACAATGTGATGAGAAGAATTCCGGAGCATTGTGATGATAAGGGCCATGGAGCATTGTGATGACACGGTCATGGAACATTGTGATGAGAAGAATTCTGGAGCATTGTGCTGACAAGGGCCATGGAGCATTGTGATGACACGGTCATGGAACTTTGTGATGACAAGAATTCTGGAGCATTGTGCTGACAAGGGCCATGGAGCATTGTGATGACACGGTCATGGAACATTGTGATGACAAGAATTCTGGAGCATTATGATGACAAGGGCCATGGAGCATTGTGATGACAGGGCCATGGAACATTGTGATGACAAGAATTCGGGAGCATTGTGATGACAATGGCCATGGAGCGTTGTGATGACATGGTCATGGAACATTGTGATGAGAAGAATTCTGGAGCATTGTCATGACAAGGGCCATGGAGCATTGTGATGACACGGTCATTGAACATTGTGATGACAAGAATTCTGGAGCATTGTGATGACAAGGGCCATGGAGCATTGTGATGACACGGCCATGGAATATTGTGATGACAAGAATTCTGGAGCATTGTGATGACAATGGCCATGGAGCATTGTGATGACACGGTCATGGAACATTGTGATGAGAAGAATTCTGGAGCAATGTCATGACAAGGGCCATGGGGCATTGTGATGACACGGTCATGGAACATTGTGATGAGAAGAATTCTGGAGTATTGTCATGACAAGGGCCATGGAGCATTGTGATGACATGGTCATGGAACATTGTGATGACAAGAATTCTGGAGCATTGTACGGACAAGGGCCATGGAGCATTGTGATAACACAGTCATGGAACATATTGATGAGAAGAATTCTGGAGCATTGTGATGACAAGGGTCTTGGAGCATTGTGATGACACGGTCATGGAATATTGTGATGACAAGTATTCTGCAGCATTGTGATGACAAGGGCCATGGAGCATTGTGATGACACGGTCATGGAACATTGTGATGAGAAGAATTCTGGAACATTATGATGAAAAGGGCCATGGATCATTGTGATGACAGGGCCATGGAACATTGTGATGACAAGTATTCTGGAGCATTGTGATGACAATGGCCATGGAGCATTGTGATGACACGGTCATGGAACATTGTGATGAGAAGAATTCTGGAGCATTGTCATGACAAGGGCCATGGAGCATTGTGATGACACGGTCATGGAACATTGTGATGACAAGAATTCTGGAGCATTATGATGACAAGGGCCATGGAGCATTGTGATGACACGGTCATGGAACATTGTGATGACAGGAATTCTGGAGCATTGTGCTGAAAAGGGCCTTTGAGCATTGTGATGACATGGTCATGGAACAATGTGATGAGAAGAATTCCGGAGCATTGTGATGACAAGGGCCATGGAGCATTGTGATGACATGGTCATGGAACTTTGTGATGAGAAGAATTCTGGAGCATTGTGCTGACAAGGGCCATGGAGCATTGTGATGACACGGTCATGGAACATTGTGATGACAAGAATTCTGGAGCATTGTGCTGACAAGGGCCATGGAGCATTGTGATGACACGGTCATGGAACATTGTGATGACAAGAATTCTGGAGCATTGTGATGACAAGGGCCATGGAGCATTGTGATGACACGGTCATGGAACATTGTGATGAGAAGAATTCTGGAGCATTGTGCTGACAAGGGCCATGGAGCATTGTGATGACATGGTCATGGAAGATTGTAATGAGAAGAATTCTGGAGCATTGTGATGACAATGGCCATGGAGCATTGTGATGATATGGGCAGAGAACTCTGGGATGACATTGGTCATGGAGTATTGTGACAAAAATTGTCATGGAACATTGTGCTGACAAGGGCCAAGGAGCATTGTGATTGTACGGTCATGGAACATTGTGATGACAAGAATTCTGGAGCATTATGATGACAAGGGCCATGGAGCATTGTGATGACAGGGCCATGGAACATTGTGATGACAAGAATTCGGGAGCATTGTGATGACAATGGCCATGGTGCATTGTGATGACATGGTCATGGAAGATTGTAATGAGAAGAATTCTGGAGCATTGTCATGACAAGGGCCATGGAGCATTGTGATGACACGGTCATGGAACATTGTGATGACAAGAATTCTGGAGCATTGTGATGACAAGTGCCATGGAGCATTGTGATGACACGGTCATGGATCATTGTGATGAGAAGAATTCTGGAGCATTGTGCTGACAAGGGCCATAGAGCATTGTGATGATACGGTCATGGAATATAGTAATGACAAGAATTCTGGAGCATTATGATGACAAGGGCCATGGAGCATTGTGATGACACGGCCATGGAACATTGTGGTGACAAGAATTCGGGAGCATTGTGATGACAATGGCCATGGAGCGTTGTGATGACATGGTCATGGAACATTGTGATGAGAAGAATTCTGGAGCATTGTCATGACAAGGGCCATGGAGCATTGTGATGACACGGTCATTGAACATTGTGATGACAAGAATTCTGGAGCATTGTGATGACAAGGGCCATGGAGCATTGTGATGACACGGCCATGGAATATTGTGATGACAAGAATTCTGGAGCATTGTGATGACAATGGCCATGGAGCATTGTGATGACACGGTCATGGAACATTGTGATGAGAAGAATTCTGGAGCAATGTCATGACAAGGGCCATGGGGCATTGTGATGACACGGTCATGGAACATTGTGATGAGAAGAATTCTGGAGTATTGTCATGACAAGGGCCATGGAGCATTGTGATGACACGGTCATGGAACATTGTGATGAGAAGAATTCTGGAGCATTGTGCTGACAAGGGCCATGGAGCATTGTGATGACATGGTCATGGAAGATTGTAATGAGAAGAATTCTGGAGCATTGTGATGACAATGGCCATGGAGCATTGTGATGATATGGGCAGAGAACTCTGGGATGACATTGGTCATGGAGTATTGTGACAAAAATTGTCATGGAACATTGTGCTGACAAGGGCCAAGGAGCATTGTGATTGTACGGTCATGGAACATTGTGATGACAAGAATTCTGGAGCATTATGATGACAAGGGCCATGGAGCATTGTGATGACAGGGCCATGGAACATTGTGATGACAAGAATTCGGGAGCATTGTGATGACAATGGCCATGGTGCATTGTGATGACATGGTCATGGAAGATTGTAATGAGAAGAATTCTGGAGCATTGTCATGACAAGGGCCATGGAGCATTGTGATGACACGGTCATGGAACATTGTGATGACAAGAATTCTGGAGCATTGTGATGACAAGTGCCATGGAGCATTGTGATGACACGGTCATGGATCATTGTGATGAGAAGAATTCTGGAGCATTGTGCTGACAAGGGCCATAGAGCATTGTGATGATACGGTCATGGAATATAGTAATGACAAGAATTCTGGAGCATTATGATGACAAGGGCCATGGAGCATTGTGATGACACGGCCATGGAACATTGTGATGACAAGAATTCGGGAGCATTGTGATGACAATGGCCATGGAGCGTTGTGATGACATGGTCATGGAATATTGTGATGACAAGAATTCTGGAGCATTGTGATGACAATGGCCATGGAGCATTGTGATGACACGGTCATGGAACATTGTGATGAGAAGAATTCTGGAGCAATGTCATGACAAGGGCCATGGGGCATTGTGATGACACGGTCATGGAACATTGTGATGAGAAGAATTCTGGAGTATTGTCATGACAAGGGCCATGGAGCATTGTGATGACATGGTCATGGAACATTGTGATGACAAGAATTCTGGAGCATTGTACGGACAAGGGCCATGGAGCATTGTGATAACACGGTCATGGAACATATTGATGAGAAGAATTCTGGAGCATTGTGATGACAAGGGTCTTGGAGCATTGTGATGACACGGTCATGGAATATTGTGATGACAAGTATTCTGCAGCATTGTGATGACAAGGGCCATGGAGCATTGTGATGACACGGTCATGGAACATTGTGATGAGAAGAATTCTGGAGCATTGTGCTGACAAGGGCCATGGAGCATTGTGATGACATGGTCATGGAAGATTGTAATGAGAAGAATTCTGGAGCATTGTGATGACAATGGCCATGGAGCATTGTGATGATATGGGCAGAGAACTCTGGGATGACATTGGTCATGGAGTATTGTGACAAAAATTGTCATGGAACATTGTGCTGACAAGGGCCAAGGAGCATTGTGATTGTACGGTCATGGAACATTGTGATGACAAGAATTCTGGAGCATTATGATGACAAGGGCCATGGAGCATTGTGATGACAGGGCCATGGAACATTGTGATGACAAGAATTCGGGAGCATTGTGATGACAATGGCCATGGTGCATTGTGATGACATGGTCATGGAAGATTGTAATGAGAAGAATTCTGGAGCATTGTCATGACAAGGGCCATGGAGCATTGTGATGACACGGTCATGGAACATTGTGATGACAAGAATTCTGGAGCATTGTGATGACAAGTGCCATGGAGCATTGTGATGACACGGTCATGGATCATTGTGATGAGAAGAATTCTGGAGCACTGTGCTGACAAGGGCCATAGAGCATTGTGATGATACGGTCATGGAATATAGTAATGACAAGAATTCTGGAGCATTATGATGACAAGGGCCATGGAGCATTGTGATGACACGGCCATGGAACATTGTGATGACAAGAATTCGGGAGCATTGTGATGACAATGGCCATGGAGCGTTGTGATGACATGGTCATGGAACATTGTGATGAGAAGAATTCTGGAGCATTGTCATGACAAGGGCCATGGAGCATTGTGATGACACGGTCATTGAACATTGTGATGACAAGAATTCTGGAGCATTGTGATGACAAGGGCCATGGAGCATTGTGATGACACGGCCATGGAATATTGTGATGACAAGAATTCTGGAGCATTGTGATGACAATGGCCATGGAGCATTGTGATGACACGGTCATGGAACATTGTGATGAGAAGAATTCTGGAGCAATGTCATGACAAGGGCCATGGGGCATTGTGATGACACGGTCATGGAACATTGTGATGAGAAGAATTCTGGAGTATTGTCATGACAAGGGCCATGGAGCATTGTGATGACATGGTCATGGAACATTGTGATGACAAGAATTCTGGAGCATTGTACGGACAAGGGCCATGGAGCATTGTGATAACACGGTCATGGAACATATTGATGAGAAGAATTCTGGAGCATTGTGATGACAAGGTTCTTGGAGCATTGTGATGACACGGTCATGGAATATTGTGATGACAAGTATTCTGCAGCATTGTGATGACAAGGGCCATGGAGCATTGTGATGACACGGTCATGGAACATTGTGATGAGAAGAATTCTGGAACATTATGATGAAAAGGGCCATGGATCATTGTGATGACAGGGCCATGGAACATTGTGATGACAAGTATTCTGGAGCATTGTGATGACAATGGCCATGGAGCATTGTGATGACACGGTCATGGAACATTGTGATGAGAAGAATTCTGGAGCATTGTCATGACAAGGGCCATGGAGCATTGTGATGACACGGTCATGGAACATTGTGATGACAAGAATTCTGGAGCATTATGATGACAAGGGCCATGGAGCATTGTGATGACACGGTCATGGAACATTGTGATGACAGGAATTCTGGAGCATTGTGCTGAAAAGGGCCTTGGAGCATTGTGATGACACGGTCATGGAACAATGTGATGAGAAGAATTCCGGAGCATTGTGATGACAAGGGCCATGGAGCATTGTGATGACATGGTCATGGAACTTTGTGATGAGAAGAATTCTGGAGCATTGTGCTGACAAGGGCCATGGAGCATTGTGATGACACGGTCATGGAACATTGTGATGACAAGAATTCTGGAGCATTGTGCTGAGAAGGGCCATGGAGCATTGTCATGACACGGTCATGGAACAATGTGATGAGTAGAATTCCGGAGCATTGTGATGACAAGGGCCATGGAGCATTGTGATGACACGGTCATGGAACATTGTGATGAGAAGAATTCTCGAGCATTGTCCTGACAAGGGCCATGGAGCATTGTGATGACACGACCATGGAACATTGTGATGACAAGAATTCTGGAGCATTGTGATGACAATGGCCATGTAGCATTGTGATGACACGGTATGGAACATTGTGATGAAAAGAATTCTGGAGCATTGTGAAGAAAAGGGCCATGGAGCATTGTGATGACACGGTCATGGAACATTGTGATGACAGGAATTCTGGAACATTGTGCTGAAAAGGGCCATGGAGCATTGTGATGACACGGTCATGGAACATTTTGATGAGAAGCATTCTGGAGCATTGTCATGACAAGGGCCATGGAGCATTGTGATGACAGGGCCATGGAACATTGTGATTACAAGAATTCGGGAGCATTGTGATGACAATGGCCATGGAGCATTGTCATGACACGGTCATGGAACATTGTGATGAGAAGAATTCTGGAGCATTGTCATGACAAGGGCCATGGAGCATGGTGATGACACGGTCATGGAACATTGTGATGACAAGAATTCTGGAGCATTGTGATGACAAGGGCCATGGAGCATTGAGATGACACGGTCATGGAACATTGTGATGACAAGAATTCTGGAGCATTCTGATGACAAGCGCCATAGAGCATTGTGATGACACGTTCATGGAATATAGTAATGACAAGAATTCTGGAGCATTATGATGACAAGGGCCATGGAGCATTGTGATGACATGGCCATGGAACTTTGTGATGACAAGAATTCTGGAGCATTGTGATGACAAGGGTCATGGAGCATTGTGATGGCACGGTCATGGAACATTGTGATGAGAAGAATTCTGGAGCATTGTGCTGACAAGGGCCATGGAGCATTGTGATGATACGGTCATGGAACATTGTGATGAGAAGAATTCTGGAGCATTGTGATGACAAGGGCCATGGAGCATTGTGATGACACAGCCATGGAACATTGTGATGACAAGAATTCTGGAGCATTGTGCTGAAAAGGGCCATGGAGCATTGTGATGACACGGTCATGGAACAATGTGATGAGAAGAATTCCGGAGCATTGTGATGATAAGGGCCATGGAGCATTGTGATGACACGGTCATAGAACATTGTGATGAGAAGAATTCTGGAGCATTGTGTTGACAAGGGCCATGGAGCATTGTGATGACACGGTCATGGAACATTGTGATGACAGGAATTCTGGAACATTGTGCTGAAAAGGGCCATGGAGCATTGTGATGACACGGTCATGGAACATTTTGATGAGAAGCATTCTGGAGCATTGTCATGACAAGGGCCATGGAGCATTGTGATGACAGGGCCATGGAACATTGTGATTACAAGAATTCGGGAGCATTGTGATGACAATGGCCATGGAGCATTGTCATGACACGGTCATGGAACATTGTGATGAGAAGAATTCTGGAGCATTGTCATGACAAGGGCCATGGAGCATGGTGATGACACGGTCATGGAACATTGTGATGAGAAGAATTCTGGAGCATTGTGCTGACAAGGGCCATGGAGCATTGTGATGACATGGTCATGGAAGATTGTAATGAGAAGAATTCTGGAGCATTGTGATGACAATGGCCATGGAGCATTGTGATGATATGGGCAGAGAACTCTGGGATGACATTGGTCATGGAGTATTGTGACAAAAATTGTCATGGAACATTGTGCTGACAAGGGCCAAGGAGCATTGTGATTGTACGGTCATGGAACATTGTGATGACAAGAATTCTGGAGCATTATGATGACAAGGGCCATGGAGCATTGTGATGACAGGGCCATGGAACATTGTGATGACAAGAATTCGGGAGCATTGTGATGACAATGGCCATGGTGCATTGTGATGACATGGTCATGGAAGATTGTAATGAGAAGAATTCTGGAGCATTGTCATGACAAGGGCCATGGAGCATTGTGATGACACGGTCATGGAACATTGTGATGACAAGAATTCTGGAGCATTGTGATGACAAGTGCCATGGAGCATTGTGATGACACGGTCATGGATCATTGTGATGAGAAGAATTCTTGAGCATTGTGCTGACAAGCGCCATAGAGCATTGTGATGATACGGTCATGGAATATAGTAATGACAAGAATTCTGGAGCATTGTGATGACAAGGGCCATGGAGCATTGTGATGACACGGTCATGGAACATTGTGATGACAAGAATTCTGGAGCATTGTGATGACAAGTGCCATGGAGCATTGTGATGACACGGTCATGGATCATTTTGATGAGAAGAATTCTGGAGCATTGTGCTGACAAGGGCCATAGAGCATTGTGATGATACGGTCATGGAACATTGTGATGAGAAGAATTCTGGAGCATTGTGATGACAAGGGCCATAGAGCATTGTGATGATACGGTCATGGAACATTGTGATGAGAAGAATTCTGGAGCATTGTGATGACAAGGGCCATGGAGCATTGTGATGACACAGCCATGGAACATTGTGATGACAAGAATTCTGGAGCATTGTGATGACAATGGCCATGGAGTATTGTGATGACACGGTATGGAACATTGTGATGACAAGAATTCTTGATCATTGTGATGACCAGGGCCACGGAGCATTGTGATGACACGGTCATGGAACATTGTGATGACAGGAATTCTGGAGCATTGTGCTGAAAAGGGCCATGGAGCATTGTGATGACACGGTCATGGAACAATGTGATGAGAAGAATTCCGGAGCATTGTGATGATAAGGGCCATGGAGCATTGTGATGACACGGTCATGGAACATTGTGATGACAAGAATTCTGGAGCATTGTGCTGACAAGGGCCATGGAGCATTGTGATGACACGGTCATGGAACATTGTGATGACAAGAATTCTGGAGCATTATGATGACAAGGGCCATGGAGCATTGTGATGACAGGGCCATGGAACATTGTGATGACAAGAATTCGGGAGCATTGTGATGACAATGGCCATGGAGCATTGTGATGACATGGTCATGGAACACTGTGATGAGAAGAATTCTGGAGCATTGTCATGACAAGGGCCATGGAGCATTGTGATGACACGGTCATGGAACATTGTGATGACAAGAATTCTGGAGCATTGTGATGACAAGTGCCATGGAGCATTGTGATGACACGGTCATGGAACTTTGTGATGACAGGAATTCTGGAGCATTGTGCTGAAAAGGGCCATGGAGCATTGTGATGACACGGTCTTGGAACAATGTGATGAGTAGAATTCCGGAGCATTGTGATGACAAGGGCCATGGAGCATTGTGATGACACGGTCATGGAACATTGTGATGAGAAGAATTCTCGAGCATTGTCCTGACAAGGGCCATGGAGCATTGTGATAACACGGCCATGGAACATTGTGATGACAAGAATTCTGGAGCATTGTGATGACAATGGCCATGTAGCATTGTGATGACACGGTATGGAACATTGTGATGACAAGAATTCTGGAGCATTGTGATGAAAAGTGCCATGGAGCATTGTGATGACACGGTCATGGAACATTGTGATGACAGGAATTCTGGAACATTGTGCTGAAAAGGGCCATGGAGCATTGTGATGACACGGTCATGGAACATTGTGATGACAAGAATTCTGGAGCATTGTGCTGACAAGGGCCATGGAGCATTGTGATGACACGGTCATGGAACATTGTGATGACAAGAATTCTGGAGCATTGTGATGACAATGGCCATGTAGCATTGTGATGACACGGTATGGAACATTGTGATGACAAGAATTCTGGAGCATTGTGATGAAAAGTGCCATGGAGCATTGTGATGACACGGTCATGGAACATTGTGATGACAGGAATTCTGGAACATTGTGCTGAAAAGGGCCATGTAGCATTGTGATGACACGGTCATGGAACTTTGTGATGACAAGAATTCTGGAGCATTGTGCTGAAAAGGGCCATGGAGCATTGTGATGACACGGTCATGGAACAATGTGATGAGAAGAATTCCGGAGCATTGTGATGATAAGGGCCATGGAGCATTGTGATGACACGGTCATAGAACATTGTGATGAGAAGAATTCTGGAGCATTGTGTTGACAAGGGCCATGGAGCATTGTGATGACACGGTCATGGAACATTGTGATGACAAGAATTCTGGAGCATTGTGCTGACAAGGGCCATGGAGCATTGTGATGACACGGTCATGGAACATTGTGATGACAAGAATTCTGGAGCATTGTGATGACAAGGGCCATGGAGCATTGTGATGGCACGGTCATGGAACATTTTGATGAGAAGAATTCTGGAGCATTGTGCTGACAAGGGCCATAGAGCATTGTCATGATACGGTCATGGAACATTGTGATGAGAAGAATTCTGGAGCATTGTGATGACAAGGGCCATAGAGCATTGTGATGATACGGTCATGGAACATTGTGATGAGAAGAATTCTGGAGCATTGTGATGACAAGGGCCATGGATCATTGTGATGACACAGCCATGGAACATTGTGATGACAAGAATTCTGGAGCATTGTGATGACAATGGCCACGGAGTATTGTGATGACACGGTATGGAACATTGTGATGACAAGAATTCTTGATCATTGTGATGACCAGGGCCACGGAGCATTGTGATGACACGGTCATGGAACATTGTGATGACAGGAATTCTGGAGCATTGTGCTGAAAAGGGCCATGGAGCATTGTGATGACACGGTCATGGAACAATGTGATGAGAAGAATTCCGGAGCATTGTGATGATAAGGGCCATGGAGCATTGTGATGACACGGTCATGGAACATTGTGATGACAAGAATTCTGGAGCATTGTGCTGACAAGGGCCATGGAGCATTGTGATGACACGGTCATGGAACATTGTGATGACAAGAATTCTGGAGCATTGTGATGACAAGTGCCATGGAGCATTGTGATGACACGGTCATGGAACTTTGTGATGACAGGAATTCTGGAGCATTGTGCTGAAAAGGGCCATGGAGCATTGTGATGACACGGTCTTGGAACAATGTGATGAGTAGAATTCCGGAGCATTGTGATGACAAGGGCCATGGAGCATTGTGATGACATGGTCATGGAACATTGTGATGAGAAGAATTCTCGAGCATTGTCCTGACAAGGGCCATGGAGCATTGTGATGACACGGCCATGGAACATTGTGATGACAAGAATTCTGGAGCATTGTGATGACAATGGCCATGTAGCATTGTGATGACACGGTATGGAACATTGTGATGACAAGAATTCTGGAGCATTGTGATGAAAAGGGCCATGGAGCATTGTGATGACACGGTCATGGAACATTGTGATGACAGGAATTCTGGAACATTGTGCTGAAAAGGGCCATGGAGCATTGTGATGACACGGTCATGGAACATTTTGATGAGAAGCATTCTGGAGCATTGTCATGACAAGGGCCATGGAGCATTGTGATGACAGGGCCATGGAACATTGTGATTACAAGAATTCGGGAGCATTGTGATGACAATGGCCATGGAGCATTGTCATGACACGGTCATGGAACATTGTGATGACAAGAATTCTGGAGCATTCTGATGACAAGCGCCATAGAGCATTGTGATGACACGTTCATGGAATATAGTAATGACAAGAATTCTGGAGCATTATGATGACAAGGGCCATGGAGCATTGTGATGACACGGCCATGGAACATTGTGATGACAAGAATTCTGGAGCATTGTGATGACAAGTGTCATGGAGCATTGTGATGGCACGGTCATGGAACATTGTGATGAGAAGAATTCTGGAGCATTGTGCTGACAAGGGCCATGGAGCATTGTGATGATACGGTCATGGAACATTGTGATGAGAAGAATTCTGGAGCATTGTGATGACAAGGGCCATGGAGCATTGTGATGACACAGCCATGGAACATTGTGATGACAAGAATTCTGGAGCATTGTGCTGAAAAGGGCCATGGAGCATTGTGATGACACGGTCATGGAACAATGTGATGAGAAGAATTCCGGAGCATTGTGATGATAAGGGCCATGGAGCATTGTGATGACACGGTCATAGAACATTGTGATGAGAAGAATTCTGGAGCATTGTGTTGACAAGGGCCATGGAGCATTGTGATGACACGGTCATGGAACATTGTGATGACAAGAATTCTGGAGCATTGTGCTGACAAGGGCCATGGAGCATTGTGATGACACGGTCATGGAACATTGTGATGACAAGAATTCTGGAGCATTGTGCTGAAAAGGGCCATGGAGCATTGTGATGACACTGTCATTGAACAATGTGATGAGAAGAATTCCGGAGCATTGTGATGATAAGGGCCATGGAGCATTGTGATGACACGGTCATGGAACATTGTGATGAGAAGAATTCTGGAGCATTGTGCTGACAAGGGCCATGGAGCATTGTGATGACACGGTCATGGAACATTGTGATGACAAGAATTCTGGAGCATTGTGCTGACAAGGGCCATGGAGCATTGTGATGACACGGTCATGGAACATTGTGATGACAAGAATTCTGGAGCATTATGATGACAAGGGCCATGGAGCATTGTGATGACAGGGCCATGGAACATTGTGATGACAAGAATTCGGGAGCATTGTGATGACAATGGCCATGGAGCGTTGTGATGACATGGTCATGGAACATTGTGATGAGAAGAATTCTGGAGCATTGTCATGACAAGGGCCATGGAGCATTGTGATGACACGGTCATTGAACATTGTGATGACAAGAATTCTGGAGCATTGTGATGACAAGGGCCATGGAGCATTGTGATGACACGGCCATGGAATATTGTGATGACAAGAATTCTGGAGCATTGTGATGACAATGGCCATGGAGCATTGTGATGACACGGTCATGGAACATTGTGATGAGAAGAATTCTGGAGCAATGTCATGACAAGGGCCATGGGGCATTGTGATGACACGGTCATGGAACATTGTGATGAGAAGAATTCTGGAGTATTGTCATGACAAGGGCCATGGAGCATTGTGATGACATGGTCATGGAACATTGTGATTACAAGAATTCTGGAGCATTGTACGGACAAGGGCCATGGAGCATTGTGATAACACGGTCATGGAACATATTGATGAGAAGAATTCTGGAGCATTGTGATGACAAGGGTCTTGGAGCATTGTGATGACACGGTCATGGAACATTGTGATGACAAGTATTCTGCAGCATTGTGATGACAAGGGCCATGGAGCATTGTGATGACATGGTCATGGAACTTTGTGATGAGAAGAATTCTGGAGCATTGTGCTGACAAGGGCCATGGAGCATTGTGATGACACGGTCATGGAACATTGTGATGACAAGAATTCTGGAGCATTGTGCTGACAAGGGCCATGGAGCATTGTGATGACACGGTCATGGAACATTGTGATGACAAGAATTCTGGAGCATTATGATGACAAGGGCCATGGAGCATTGTGATGACAGGGCCATGGAACATTGTGATGACAAGAATTCGGGAGCATTGTGATGACAATGGCCATGGTGCATTGTGATGACATGGTCATGGAAGATTGTAATGAGAAGAATTCTGGAGCATTGTCATGACAAGGGCCATGGAGCATTGTGATGACACGGTCATGGAACATTGTGATGACAAGAATTCTGGAACATTGTGATGACAAGTGCCATGGAGCATTGTGATGACACGGTCATGGATCATTGTGATGAGAAGAATTCTGGAGCATTGTGCTGACAAGGGCCATAGAGCATTGTGATGATACGGTCATGGAATATAGTAATGACAAGAATTCTGGAGCATTATGATGACAAGGGCCATGGAGCATTGTGATGACACGGCCATGGAACATTGTGATGACAAGAATTCTGTAGCATTGTGATGACAAGGGCCATGGAGCATTGTGATGGCACGGTCATGGAACATTTTGATGAGAAGAATTCTGGAGCATTGTGCTGACAAGGGCCATAGAGCATTGTCATGATACGGTCATGGAACATTGTGATGAGAAGAATTCTGGAGCATTGTGATGACAAGGGCCATAGAGCATTGTGATGATACGGTCATGGAACATTGTGATGACAAGAATTCTGGAGCATTGTGATGACAATGGCCATGGAGCATTGTGATGACACGGTATGGAACATTGTGATGACAAGAATTCTTGAGCATTGTGATGACCAGGGCCACGGAGCATTGTGATGACACGGTCATGGAACATTGTGATGACAGGAATTCTGGAGCATTGTGCTGAAAAGGGCCATGGAGCATTGTGATGACACGGTCATGGAACAATGTGATGAGAAGAATCACGGAGCATTGTGATGATAAGGGCCATGGAGCATTGTGATGACACGGTCATGGAACATTGTGATGACAAGAATTCTGGAGCATTGTGCTGACAAGGGCCATGGAGCATTGTGATGACACGGTCATGGAACATTGTGATGACAAGAATTCTGGAGCATTATGATGACAAGGGCCATGGAGCATTGTGATGATACGGTCATGGAATATTGTGATGACAAGAATTCTGGAGCATTGTGCTGACAAGGGCCATGGAGCATTGTGATGACACGGTCATGGAACATTGTGATGACAAGAATTCTGGAGCATTGTGCTGAAAAGGGCCATGGAGCATTGTGATGACACTGTCATTGAACAATGTGATGAGAAGAATTCCGGAGCATTGTGATGATAAGGGCCATGGAGCATTGTGATGACACGGTCATGGAACATTGTGATGAGAAGAATTCTGGAGCATTGTGCTGACAAGGGCCATGGAGCATTGTGATGACACGGTCATGGAACATTGTGATGACAAGAATTCTGGAGCATTGTGCTGACAAGGGCCATGGAGCATTGTGATGACACGGTCATGGAACATTGTGATGACAAGAATTCTGGAGCATTATGATGACAAGGGCCATGGAGCATTGTGATGACACGGCCATGGAACATTGTGATGACAAGAATTCGGGAGCATTGTGATGACAATGGCCATGGAGCGTTGTGATGACATGGTCATGGAACATTGTGATGAGAAGAATTCTGGAGCATTGTCATGACAAGGGCCATGGAGCATTGTGATGACACGGTCATTGAACATTGTGATGACAAGAATTCTGGAGCATTGTGATGACAAGGGCCATGGAGCATTGTGATGACACGGCCATGGAATCTTGTGATGACAAGAATTCTGGAGCATTGTGATGACAATGGCCATGGAGCATTGTGATGACACGGTCATGGAACATTGTGATGAGAAGAATTCTGGAGCAATGTCATGACAAGGGCCATGGGGCATTGTGATGACACGGTCATGGAACATTGTGATGAGAAGAATTCTGGAGTATTGTCATGATAAGGGCCATGGAGCATTGGGATGACATGGTCATGGAACATTGTGATGACAAGAATTCTGGAGCATTGTACGGACAAGGGCCATGGAGCATTGTGATGACACGGTCATGGAACATTGTGATGACAAGAATTCTGGAGCATTGTGCTGACAAGGGCCATGGAGCATTCTGATGACACGGTCATGGAACATTGTGATGACAAGAATTCTGGAGCATTGTGATGACAAGGGCCATGGACCATTGTGATGACACGGTCATGGAACATTGTGATGAGAAGAATTCTGGATCATTGTGATGACAAGGGTCATGGAGCATTGTGATGACATGGTCAAGGAACATTGCGTTGACAAGATTTCTGGAGCATTGTGATGAAAGGGCATGGAGCATTGTGATTAAAGGTGACAAGGAACATTGTGATGATATGGGCAGAGAACTCTGGGATGACATTGGTCATGGAGTATTGTGAAAAAGTGTCATGGAACATTGTGCTGACAAGGGCCATGGAGCATTGTGATGACACGGTCGTGGAACATTGTGATGAGAAGAATTCTGGAGCATTGTCATGACAAGGGCCATGGAGCATGGTGATGACACGGTCATGGAACATTGTGATGACAAGAATTCTGGAGCATTGTGATGACAAGGGCCATGGAGCATTGAGATGACACGGTCATGGAACATTGTGATGACAAGAATTCTGGAGCATTCTGATGACAAGCGCCATAGAGCATTGTGATGACACGTTCATGGAATATAGTAATGACAAGAATTCTGGAGCATTATGATGACAAGGGCCATGGAGCATTGTGATGACACGGCCATGGAACATTGTGATGACAAGAATTCTGGAGCATTGTGATGACAAGTGTCATGGAGCATTGTGAAGGCACGGTCATGGAACATTGTGATGAGAAGAATTCTGGAGCATTGTGCTGACAAGGGCCATGGAGCATTGTGATGATACGGTCATGGAACATTGTGATGAGAAGAATTCTGGAGCATTGTGATGACAAGGGCCATGGAGCATTGTGATGACACAGCCATGGAACATTGTGATGACAAGAATTCTGGAGCATTGTGCTGAAAAGGGCCATGGAGCATTGTGATGACACGGTCATGGAACAATGTGATGAGAAGAATTCCGGAGCATTGTGATGATAAGGGCCATGGAGCATTGTGATGACACGGTCATAGAACATTGTGATGAGAAGAATTCTGGAGCATTGTGTTGACAAGGGCCATGGAGCATTGTGATGACACGGTCATGGAACATTGTGATGACAAGAATTCTGGAGCATTGTGCTGACAAGGGCCATGGAGCATTGTGATGACACGGTCATGGAACATTGTGATGACAAGAATTCTGGAGCATTGTGCTGAAAAGGGCCATGGAGCATTGTGATGACACTGTCATTGAACAATGTGATGAGAAGAATTCCGGAGCATTGTGATGATAAGGGCCATGGAGCATTGTGATGACACGGTCATGGAACATTGTGATGAGAAGAATTCTGGAGCATTGTGCTGACAAGGGCCATGGAGCATTGTGATGACACGGTCATGGAACATTGTGATGACAAGAATTCTGGAGCATTGTGCTGACAAGGGCCATGGAGCATTGTGATGACACAGTCATGGAACATTGTGATGACAAGAATTCTGGAGCATTATGATGACAAGGGCCATGGAGCATTGTGATGACAGGGCCATGGAACATTGTGATGACAAGAATTCGGGAGCATTGTGATGACAATGGCCATGGAGCGTTGTGATGACATGGTCATGGAACATTGTGATGAGAAGAATTCTGGAGCATTGTCATGACAAGGGCCATGGAGCATTGTGATGACACGGTCATTGAACATTGTGATGACAAGAATTCTGGAGCATTGTGATGACAAGTGCCATGGAGCATTGTGATGACACGGCCATGGAATATTGTGATGACAAGAATTCTGGAGCATTGTGATGACAATGGCCATGGAGCATTGTGATGACACGGTCATGGAACATTGTGATGAGAAGAATTCTGGAGCAATGTCATGACAAGGGCCATGGGGCATTGTGATGACACGGTCATGGAACATTGTGATGAGAAGAATTCTGGAGTATTGTCATGACAAGGGCCATGGAGCATTGTGATGACATGGTCATGGAACATTGTGATGACAAGAATTCTAGAGCATTGTACGGACAAGGGCCATGGAGCATTGTGATAACACGGTCATGGAACATATTAATGAGAAGAATTCTGGAGCATTGTGATGACAAGGGTCTTGGAGCATTGTGATGACACGGTCATGGAACATTGTGATGACAAGTATTCTGCAGCATTGTGATGACAAGGGCCATGGAGCATTGTGATGACATGGTCATGGAACTTTGTGATGAGAAGAATTCTGGAGCATTGTGCTGACAAGGGCCATGGAGCATTGTGATGACACGGTCATGGAACATTGTGATGACAAGAATTCTGGAGCATTGTGCTGACAAGGGCCATGGAGCATTGTGATGACACGGTCATGGAACATTGTGATGACAAGAATTCTGGAGCATTGTGATGACAAGGGCCATGGAGCATTGTGATGACACGGTCATGGAACATTGTGATGGGAAGAATTCTGGAGCATTGTGCTGACAAGGGCCATGGAGCATTGTGATGACATGGTCATGGAAGATTGTAATGAGAAGAATTCTGGAGCATTGTGATGACAATGGCCATGGAGCATTGTGATGATATGGGCAGAGAACTCTGGGATGACATTGGTCATGGAGTATTGTGACAAAAAGTGTCATGGAACATTGTGCTGACAAGGGCCATGGAGCATTGTGAT
This sequence comes from Balaenoptera acutorostrata, assembly GCF_949987535.1. Taxonomy (NCBI): domain Eukaryota; kingdom Metazoa; phylum Chordata; class Mammalia; order Artiodactyla; family Balaenopteridae; genus Balaenoptera; species Balaenoptera acutorostrata. Next base: position 18,850,454 of record NC_080067.1, read on the forward strand.
TGTACGGTCATGGAACATTGTGATGACAAGAATTCTGGAGCATTATGATGACAAGGGCCATGGAGCATTGTGATGACAGGGCCATGGAACATTGTGATGACAAGAATTCGGGAGCATTGTGATGACAATGGCCATGGTGCATTGTGATGACATGGTCATGGAAGATTGTAATGAGAAGAATTCTGGAGCATTGTGATGACAAGGGCCATGGAGCATTGTGATGGCACGGTCATGGAACATTTTGATGAGAAGAATTCTGGAGCATTGTGCTGACAAGGGCCATAGAGCATTGTCATGATACGGTCATGGAACATTGTGATGAGAAGAATTCTGGAGCATTGTGATGACAAGGGCCATAGAGCATTGTGATGATACGGTCATGGAACATTGTGATGAGAAGAATTCTGGAGCATTGTGATGACAAGGGCCATGGAGCATTGTGATGACACAGCCATGGAACATTGTGATGACAAGAATTCTGGAGCATTGTGATGACAATGGCCATGGAGCATTGTGATGACACGGTATGGAACATTGTGATGACAAGAATTCTTGAGCATTGTGATGACCAGGGCCACGGAGCATTGTGATGACACGGTCATGGAACATTGTGATGACAGGAATTCTGGAGCATTGTGCTGAAAAGGGCCATGGAGCATTGTGATGACACGGTCATGGAACAATGTGATGAGAAGAATCACGGAGCATTGTGATGATAAGGGCCATGGAGCATTGTGATGACACGGTCATGGAACATTGTGATGACAAGAATTCTGGAGCATTGTGCTGACAAGGGCCATGGAGCATTGTGATGACACGGTCATGGAACATTGTGATGACAAGAATTCTGGAGCATTATGATGACAAGGGCCATGGAGCATTGTGATGACAGGGCCATGGAACATTGTGATGACAAGAATTCGGGAGCATTGTGATGACAATGGCCATGGAGCATTGTGATGACATGGTCATGGAACACTGTGATGAGAAGAATTCTGGAGCATTGTCATGACAAGGGCCATGGAGCATTGTGATGACACGGTCATGGAACATTGTGATGACAAGAATTCTGGAGCATTGTGATGACAAGTGCCATGGAGCATTGTGATGACACGGTCATGGAACTTTGTGATGACAGGAATTCTGGAGCATTGTGCTGAAAAGGGCCATGGAGCATTGTGATGACACGGTCTTGGAACAATGTGATGAGAAGAATTCCGGAGCATTGTGATGACAAGGGCCATGGAGCATTGTGATGACACGGTCATGGAACATTGTGATGAGAAGAATTCTGGAGCATTGTCCTGACAAGGGCCATGGAGCATTGTGATGACACGGCCATGGAACATTGTGATGACAAGAATTCTGGAGCATTGTGATGACAATGGCCATGTAGCATTGTGATGACACGGTATGGAACATTGTGATGACAAGAATTCTGGAGCATTGTGATGAAAAGGGCCATGGAGCATTGTGATGACACGGTCATGGAACATTGTGATGAGAGGAATTCTGGAGCATTGTGCTGAAAAGGGCCATCGAGCATTGTGATGACACGGTCATGGAAGAATGTGATGAGAAGAATTCCGGAGCATTGTGATGCCATGGGCCATGGAGCATTGTGATGACACAGCCATGGAACATTGTGATGAGAAGAATTCTGGAGCATTGTCATGACAAGGGCCATGGAGCATTGTGATGACACGGTCATTGAACATTGTGATGACAAGAATTCTGGAGCATTGTGATGACAAGGGCCATGGAGCATTGTGATGACACGGCCATGGAATATTGTGATGACAAGAATTCTGGAGCATTGTGATGACAATGGCCATGGAGCATTGTGATGACACGGTCATGGAACATTGTGATGAGAAGAATTCTGGAGCAATGTCATGACAAGGGCCATGGGGCATTGTGATGACACGGTCATGGAACATTGTGATGAGAAGAATTCTGGAGTATTGTCATGACAAGGGCCATGGAGCATTGGGATGACATGGTCATGGAACATTGTGATGACAAGAATTCTGGAGCATTGTACGGACAAGGGCCATGGAGCATTGTGATGACACGGTCATGGAACATATTGATGAGAAGAATTCTGGAGCATTGTGCTGAGAAGCGCCATGGAGCATTGTGATGATACGTTCATGGAACATTGTGATGACAAGAATTCTGGAGCATTGTGATGACAAGGGTCTTGGAGCATTGTGATGACACGGTCATGGAATATTGTGATGACAAGAATTCTGCAGCATTGTGATGACAAGGGCCATGGAGCATTGTGATGACACGGACATGGAACATTTTGATGAGAAGAATTCTGGAACATTATGATGACAAGGGCCATGGATCATTGTGATGACAGGGCCATGGAACATTGTGATGACAAGAATTCGGGAGCATTGTGATGACAATGGCCATGGAGCATTGTGATGACATGGTCATGGAACATTTTGATGAGAAGAATTCTGGAGCATTGTCATGACAAGGGCCATGGAGCATTGTGATGACACGGTCATGGAACATTGTGATGAGAAGAATTCTGGATCATTGTGATGACAAGGGTCATGGAGCATTGTGATGACACGGTCAAGGAACATTGCGATGACAAGATTTCTGGAGCATTGTGATGACAAGGGCCATGGAGCATTGTGATGATACGGTCATGGAACATTGTGATGACAGGAATTCTGGAGCATTGTGCTGAAAAGGGCCTTGGAGCATTGTGATGACATGGTCATGGAACAATGTGATGAGAAGAATTCCGGAGCATTGTGCTGACAAGGGCCATGGAGCATTCTGATGACACGGTCATGGAACATTGTGATGACAAGAATTCTGGAGCATTGTGCTGACAAGGGCCATGGAGCATTCTGATGACACGGTCATGGAACATTGTGATGACAAGAATTCTGGAGCATTGTGATGACAAGGGCCATGGAGCATTGTGATGACACGGTCATGGAACATTGTGATGAGAAGAATTCTGGAGCATTGTGATGACAAGGGTCATGGAGCATTGTGATGACATGGTCAAGGAACATTGCGTTGACAAGATTTCTGGAGCATTGTGATGAAAGGGCATGGAGCATTGTGATTAAAGGTGACAAGGAACATTGTGATGATATGGGCAGAGAACTCTGTGATGACAGTGGTCATGGAGTATTGTGACAAAAAGTGTCATGGAACATTGTGCTGACAAGGGCCATGGAGCATTGTGATGACACGGTCATGGAACATTGTGATGAGAAGAATTCTGGAGCATTGTGCTGACAAGGGCCATGGAGCATTGTGATGACACGGTCATGGAACATTGTGATGACAAGAATTCTGGAGCATTGTGCTGACAAGGGCCATGGAGCATTGTGATGACACGGTCATGGAACATTGTGATGTCAAGAATTCTGGAGCATTATGATGACAAGGGCCATGGAGCATTGTGATGACAGGGCCATGGAACATTGTGATGAAAAGAATTCCGGAGCATTGTGATGACAATGGCCATGGAGCGTTGTGATGACATGGTCATGGAACATTGTGATGAGAAGAATTCTGGAGCATTGTCATGACAAGGGCCATGGTGCATTGTGATGACACGGTCATGGAACATTGTGATGACAAGAATTCTGGAGCATTATGATGACAAGGGCCATGGAGCATTGTGATGACAGGGCCATGGAACATTGTGATGACAAGAATTCCGGAGCATTGTGATGACAAGGGCCATGGAGCATTGTGATGACACGGCCATGGAATATTGTGATGACAAGAATTCTGGAGCATTGTGATGACAATGGCCATGGAGCATTGTGATGACACGGTCATGGAACATTGTGATGAGAAGAATTCTGGAGCAATGTCATGACAAGGTCCATGGGGCATTGTGATGACACGGTCATGGAACATTGTGATGAGAAGAATTCTGGAGTATTGTCATGACAAGGGCCATGGAGCATTGTGATGACATGGTCATGGAACATTGTGATGACAAGAATTCTGGAGCATTGTACGGACAAGGGCCATGGAGCATTGTGATAACACGGTCATGGAACATATTGATGAGAAGAATTCTGGAGCATTGTGATGACAAGGGTCTTGGAGCATTGTGATGACACGGTCATGGAACATTGTGATGACAAGAATTCTGGAGCATTGTGCTGACAAGGGCCATGGAGCATTCTGATGACACGGTCATGGAACATTGTGATGACAAGAATTCTGGAGCATTGTGATGACAAGGGCCATGGAGCATTGTGATGACACGGTCATGGAACATTGTGATGAGAAGAATTCTGGATCATTGTGATGACAACGGTCATGGAGCATTGTGATGACATGGTCAAGGAACATTGCGATGACAAGATTTCTGGAGCATTGTGATGAAAGGGCATGGAGCATTGTGATTAAAGGTGACAAGGAACATTGTGATGATATGGGCAGAGAACTCTGTGATGACAGTGGTCATGGAGTATTGTGACAAAAAGTGTCATGGAACATTGTGCTGACAAGGGCCATGGAGCATTGTGATGACACGGTCATGGAACATTGTGATGAGAAGAATTCTGGAGCATTGTGCTGACAAGGGCCATGGAGCATTGTGATGACACGGTCATGGAACATTGTGATGACAGAAATTCTGGAGCATTGTGCTGAAAAGGGCCATGGAGCATTGTGATTACACTGTCATGGAACAATGTGATGAGAAGAATTCCGGAGCATTGTGATGATAAGGGCCATGGAGCATTGTGATGACACGGTCATGGAACATTGTGATGAGAAGAATTCTGGAGCATTGTGCTGACAATGGCCATGGAGCATTGTGATGACACGGTCATGGAACATTGTGATGACAAGAATTCTGGAGCATTGTGCTGACAAGGGCCATGGAGCATTGTGATGACACGGTCATGGAACATTGTGATGACAAGAATTCTGGAGCATTATGACGACAAGGGCCATGGAGCATTGTGATGACAGGGCCATGGAACATTGTGATGACAATAATTCGGGAGCATTGTGATGACAATGGCCATGGAGCGTTGTGATGACATGGTCATGGAACATTGTGATAAGAAGAATTCTGGAGCATTGTCATGACAAGGGCCATGGAGCATTGTGATGACACGGTCATTGAACATTGTGATGACAAGAATTCTGGAGCATTGTGATGACAAGGGCCATGGAGCATTGTGGTGACACGGCCATGGAATATTGTGATGACAAGAATTCTGGAGCATTGTGATGACAATGGCCATGGAGCATTGTGATGACACGGTCATGGAACATTGTGATGAGAAGAATTCTGGAGCAATGTCATGACAAGGGCCATGGGGCATTTTGATGACACGGTCATGGAACATTGTGATGAGAAGAATTCTGGAGTATTGTCATGACAAGGGCCATGGAGCATTGTGATGACATGGTCATGGAACATTGTGATGACAAGAATTCTGGAGCATTGTACGGACAAGGGCCATGGAGCATTGTGATAACACGGTCATGGAACATATTGATGAGAAGAATTCTGGAGCATTGTGATGACAAGGGTCTTGGAGCATTGTGATGATACGGTCATGGAATATTGTGATGACAAGTATTCTGCAGCATTGTGATGACAAGGGCCATGGAGCATTGTGATGACACGGTCATGGAACATTGTGATGAGAAGAATTCTGGAACATTATGATGACAAGGGCCATGGATCATTGTGATGACAGGGCCATGGAACATTGTGATAACAAGAATTCGGGAGCATTGTGATGACAATGGCCATGGAGCATTGTGATGACACGGTCATGTAATATTTTGATGAGAAGAATTCTGGAGCATTGTCATGACAAGGGCCATGGAGCATTGTGATGACACGGTCATGGAACATTGTGATGACAAGAATTCTGGAGCATTATGATGACAAGGGCCATGGAGCATTGTGATGACACGGTCATGGAACATTGTGATGACAGGAATTCTGGAGCATTGTGCTGAAATGGGCCTTGGAGCATTGTGATGACACGGTCATGGAACAATGTGATGAGAAGAATTCCGGAGCATTGTGATGACAAGGGCCATGGAGCATTGTGATGACATGGTCATGGAACTTTGTGATGAGAAGAATTCTGGAGCATTGTGCTGACAAGGGCCATGGAGCATTGTGATGACACGGTCGTGGAACATTGTGATGACAAGAATTCTGGAGCATTGTGCTGACAAGGGCCATGGAGCATTGTGATGACACGGTCATGGAACATTGTGATGACAAGAATTCTGGAGCATTGTGATGACAAGTGTCATGGAGCATTGTGATGACATGGTCAAGGAACATTGCGATGACAAGATTTCTGGAGCATTGTGATGAAAGGGCATGGAGCATTGTGATTAAAGTTGACAAGGAACATTGTGATGATATGGGCAGAGAACTCTGGGATGACATTGGTCATGGAGTATTGTGACAAAAAGTGTCATGGAACATTGTGCTGACAAGGGCCATGGAGCATTGTGATGACACGGTCATGGAACATTGTGATGAGAAGAATTCTGGAGCATTGTGCTGACAAGGGCCATGGAGCATTGTGATTGTACGGTCATGGAACATTGTGATGACAAGAATTCTGGAGCATTATGATGACAAGGGCCATGGAGCATTGTGATGACAGGGCCATGGAACATTGTGATGACAAGAATTCGGGAGCATTGTGATGACAATGGCCATGGAGCATTGTGATGACATGGTCATGGAAGATTGTAATGAGAAGAATTCTGGAGCATTGTCATGACAAGGGCCATGGAGCATTGTGATGACACGGTCATGGAACATTGTGATGACAAGAATTCTGGAGCATTGTGATGACAAGTGCCATGGAGCATTGTGATGACACGGTCATGGATCATTGTGATGAGAAGAATTCTGGAGCATTGTGCTGACAAGGGCCATAGAGCATTGTGATGATACGGTCATGGAATATAGTAATGACAAGAATTCTGGAGCATTATGATGACAAGGGCCATGGAGCATTGTGATGACACGGCCATGGAACATTGTGATGACAAGAATTCTGTAGCATTGTGATGACAAGGGCCACGGAGCATTGTGATGACACGGTCATGGAACATTGTGATGACAGGAATTCTGGAGCATTGTGATTAAAGGTGACAAGGAACATTGTGATGATATGGGCAGAGAACTCTGTGATGACAGTGGTCATGGAGTATTGTGACAAAAAGTGTCATGGAACATTGTGCTGACAAGGGCCATGGAGCATTGTGATGACACGGTCATGGAACATTGTGATGAGAAGAATTCTGGAGCATTGTGCTGACAAGGGCCATGGAGCATTGTGATGACACGGTCATGGAACATTGTGATGACAGAAATTCTGGAGCATTGTGCTGAAAAGGGCCATGGAGCATTGTGATGACACTGTCATGGAACAATGTGATGAGAAGAATTCTGGAGCAATGTCATGACAAGGGCCATGGGGCATTGTGATGACACGGTCATGGAACATTGTGATGAGAAGAATTCTGGAGCATTATGATGACAAGGGCCATGGAGCATTGTGATGACAGGGCCATGGAACATTGTGATGACAAGAATTCGGGAGCATTGTGATGACAATGGCCATGGAGCATTGTGATGACATGGTCATGGAACATTGTGATGAGAAGAATTCTGGAGCATTGTCATGACAAGGGCCATGGAGCATTGTGATGACACGGTCATTGAACATTGTGATGACAAGAATTCTGGAGCATTGTGATGACAAGGGCCATGGAGCATTGTGATGACACGGCCATGGAATATTGTGATGACAAGAATTCTGGAGCATTGTGATGACAATGGCCATGGAGCATTGTGATGACACGGTCATGGAACATTGTGATGAGAAGAATTCTGGAGCAATGTCATGACAAGGGCCATGGGGCATTGTGATGACACGGTCATGGAACATTGTGATGAGAAGAATTCTGGAGTATTGTCATGACAAGGGCCATGGAGCATTGTGATGACATGGTCATGGAACATTGTGATGACAAGAATTCTGGAGCATTGTACGGACAAGGGCCATGGAGCATTGTGATGACACGGTCATGGAACATATTGATGAGAAGAATTCTGGAGCATTGTGCTGAGAAGCGCCATGGAGCATTGTGATGATACGTTCATGGAACATTGTGATGACAAGAATTCTGGAGCATTGTGATGACAAGGGTCTTGGAGCATTGTGATGACACGGTCATGGAATATTGTGATGACAAGAATTCTGCAGCATTGTGATGACAAGGGCCATGGAGCATTGTGATGACACGGACATGGAACATTGTGATGAGAAGAATTCTGGAACATTATGATGACAAGGGCCATGGATCATTGTGATGACAGGGCCATGGAACATTGTGATGACAAGAATTCTGGAGCATTGTCATGACAAGGGCCATGGAGCATTGTGATGACACGGTCATGGAACATTGTGATGAGAAGAATTCTGGATCATTGTGATGACAAGGGTCATGGAGCATTGTGATGACATGGTCAAGGAACATTGCGATGACAAGATTTCTGGAGCATTGTGATGACAAGGGCCATGGAGCATTGTGATGACACGGTCATGGAACATTGTGATGACAGGAATTCTGGAGCATTGTGCTGAAAAGGGCCTTGGAGCATTGTGATGACATGGTCATGGAACAATGTGATGAGAAGAATTCCGGAGCATTGTGCTGACAAGGGCCATGGAGCATTCTGATGACACGGTCATGGAACATTGTGATGACAAGAATTCTGGAGCATTGTGCTGACAAGGGCCATGGAGCATTCTGATGACACGGTCATGGAACATTGTGATGACAAGAATTCTGGAGCATTGTGCTGACAAGGGCCATGGAGCATTGTGATGACACGGTCATGGAACATTGTGATGACAAGAATTCTGGAGCATTGTGCTGACAAGGGCCATGGAGCATTGTGATGACACGGTCATGGAACATTGTGATGACAAGAATTCTGGAGCATTATGATGACAAGGGCCATGGAGCATTGTGATGACAGGGCCATGGAACATTGTGATGACAAGAATTCGGGAGCATTGTGATGACAATGGCCATGGAGCGTTGTGATGACATGGTCATGGAACATTGTGATGAGAAGAATTCTGGAGCATTGTCATGACAAGGGCCATGGAGCATTGTGATGACACGGTCATTGAACATTGTGATGACAAGAATTCTGGAGCATTGTGATGACAAGGGCCATGGAGCATTGTGATGACACGGCCATGGAATATTGTGATGACAAGAATTCTGGAGCATTGTGATGACAATGGCCATGGAGCATTGTGATGACACGGTCATGGAACATTGTGATGAGAAGAATTCTGGAGCAATGTCATGACAAGGGCCATGGGGCATTGTGATGACACGGTCATGGAACATTTTGATGAGAAGAATTCTGGAGTATTGTCATGACAAGGGCCATGGAGCACTGTGATGACACGGACATGGAACATTGTGATGAGAAGAATTCTGGAACATTATGATGACAAGGGCCATGGATCATTGTGATGACAGGGCCATGGAACATTGTGATGACAAGAATTCGGGAGCATTGTGATGACAATGGCCATGGAGCATTGTGATGACATGGTCATGGAACATTTTGATGAGAAGAATTCTGGAGCATTGTCATGACAAGGGCCATGGAGCATTGTGATGACACGGTCATGGAACATTGTGATGAGAAGAATTCTGGATCATTGTGATGACAAGGGTCATGGAGCATTGTGATGACATGGTCAAGGAACATTGCGATGACAAGATTTCTGGAGCATTGTGATGACAAGGGCCATGGAGCATTGTGATGACACGGTCATGGAACATTGTGATGACAGGAATTCTGGAGCATTGTGCTGAAAAGGGCCTTGGAGCATTGTGATGACATGGTCATGGAACAATGTGATGAGAAGAATTCCGGAGCATTGTGCTGACAAGGGCCATGGAGCATTCTGATGACACGGTCATGGAACATTGTGATGACAAGAATTCTGGAGCATTGTGCTGACAAGGGCCATGGAGCATTCTGATGACACGGTCATGGAACATTGTGATGACAAGAATTCTGGAGCATTGTGCTGACAAGGGCCATGGAGCATTGTGATGACACGGTCATGGAACATTGTGATGACAAAATTCTGGAGCATTGTGATGACAATGGCCATGGAGCATTGTGATGACACGGTCATGGAACATTGTGATGAGAAGAATTCTGGAGCAATGTCATGACAAGGGCCATGGGGCATTGTGATGACACGGTCATGGAACATTGTGATGAGAAGAATTCTGGAGTATTGTCATGACAAGGGCCATGGAGCATTGTGATGACATGGTCATGGAACATTGTGATGACAAGAATTCTGGAGCATTGTACGGACAAGGGCCATGGAGCATTGTGATGACACGGTCATGGAACATATTGATGAGAAGAATTCTGGAGCATTGTGCTGAGAAGCGCCATGGAGCATTGTGATGATACGTTCATGGAACATTGTGATGACAAGAATTCTGGAGCATTGTGATGACAAGGGTCTTGGAGCATTGTGATGACACGGTCATGGAATATTGTGATGACAAGAATTCTGCAGCATTGTGATGACAAGGGCCATGGAGCATTGTGATGACACGGCCATGGAATATTGTGATGACAAGAATTCTGGAGCATTGTGATGACAATGGCCATGGAGCATTGTGATGACACGGTCATGGAACATTGTGATGAGAAGAATTCTGGAGCAATGTCATGACAAGGGCCATGGGGCATTGTGATGACACGGTCATGGAACATTGTGATGACAAGAATTCTGGAGCATTGTGCTGACAAGGGCCATGGAGCATTGTGATGACACGGTCATGGAACATTGTGATGACAAGAATTCTGGAGCATTATGATGACAAGGGCCATGGAGCATTGTGATGACAGGGCCATGGAACATTGTGATGACAAGAATTCGGGAGCATTGTGATGACAATGGCCATGGAGCGTTGTGATGACATGGTCATGGAACATTTTGATGAGAAGAATTCTGGAGCATTGTCATGACAAGGGCCATGGAGCATTGTGATGACACGGTCATTGAACATTGTGATGACAAGAATTCTGGAGCATTGTGATGACAAGGGCCATGGAGCATTGTGATGACACGGCCATGGAATATTGTGATGACAAGAATTCTGGAGCATTGTGATGACAATGGCCATGGAGCATTGTGATGACACGGTCATGGAACATTGTGATGAGAAGAATTCTGGAGCAATGTCATGACAAGGGCCATGGGGCATTGTGACGACACGGTCATGGAACATTTTGATGAGAAGAATTCTGGAGTATTGTCATGACAAGGGCCATGGAGCATTGTGATGACACGGACATGGAACATTGTGATGAGAAGAATTCTGGAACATTATGATGACAAGGGCCATGGATCATTGTGATGACAGGGCCATGGAACATTGTGATGACAAGAATTCGGGAGCATTGTGATGACAATGGCCATGGAGCATTGTGATGACATGGTCATGGAACATTTTGATGAGAAGAATTCTGGAGCATTGTCATGACAAGGGCCATGGAGCATTGTGATGACACGGTCATGGAACATTGTGATGAGAAGAATTCTGGATCATTGTGATGACAAGGGTCATGGAGCATTGTGATGACATGGTCAAGGAACATTGCGATGACAAGATTTCTGGAGCATTGTGATGACAAGGGCCATGGAGCATTGTGATGACACGGTCATGGAACATTGTGATGACAGGAATTGTGGAGCATTGTGCTGAAAAGGGCCTTGGAGCATTGTGATGACATGGTCATGGAACAATGTGATGAGAAGAATTCCGGAGCATTGTGCTGACAAGGGCCATGGAGCATTCTGATGACACGGTCATGGAACATTGTGATGACAAGAATTCCTGAGCATTGTGCTGACAAGGGCCATGGAGCATTCTGATGACACGGTCATGGAACATTGTGATGAGAAGAATTCTGGAGCATTGTGCTGACAAGGGCCATGGAGCATTCTGATGACACGGTCATGGAACATTGTGATGACAAAAATTCTGGAGCATTGTGCTGACAAGGGCCATGGAGCATTGTGATGACACGGTCATGGAACATTGTGATGACAAGAATTCTGGAGCATTATGATGACAAGGGCCATGGAGCATTGTGATGACAGGGCCATGGAACATTGTGATGACAAGAATTCGGGAGCATTGTGATGAAAATGGCCATGGAGCGTTGTGATGACATGGTCATGGAACATTGTGATGAGAAGAATTCTGGAGCATTGTCATGACAAGGGCCATGGAGCATTGTGATGACACGGTCATTGAACATTGTGATGACAAGAATTCTGGAGCATTGTGATGACAAGGGCCATGGAGCATTGTGATGAAACGGCCATGGAATATTGTGATGACAAGAATTCTGGAGCATTGTGATGACAATGGCCATGGAGCATTGTGATGACACGGTCATGGAACATTTTGATGAGAAGAATTCTGGAGCAATGTCATGACAAGGGCCATGGGGCATTGTGATGACACGGTCATGGAACATTGTGATGAGAAGAATTCTGGAGTATTGTCATGACAAGGGCCATGGAGCATTGTGATGACATGGTCATGGAACATTGTGATGACAAGAATTCTGGAGCATTGTACGGACAAGGGCCATGGAGCATTGTGATGACACGGTCATGGAACATATTGATGAGAAGAATTCTGGAGCATTGTGCTGAGAAGCGCCATGGAGCATTGTGATGATACGTTCATGGAACATTGTGATGACAAGAATTCTGGAGCATTGTGATGACAAGGGTCTTGGAGCATTGTGATGACACGGTCATGGAATATTGTGATGACAAGAATTCTGCAGCATTGTGATGACAAGGGCCATGGAGCATTGTGATGACACGGACATGGAACATTGTGATGAGAAGAATTCTGGAACATTATGATGACAAGGGCCATGGATCATTGTGATGACAGGGCCATGGAACATTGTGATGACAAGAATTCGGGAGCATTGTGATGAAAATGGCCATGGAGCATTGTGATGACATGGTCATGGAACATTTTGATGAGAAGAATTCTGGAGCATTGTCATGACAAGGGCCATGGAGCATTGTGATGACACGGTCATGGAACATTGTGATGACAGGAATTCTGGAGCATTGTGCTGAAAAGGGCCTTGGAGCATTGTGATGACATGGTCATGGAACAATGTGATGAGAAGAATTCCGGAGCATTGTGCTGACAAGGGCCATGGAGGATTCTGATGACACGGTCATGGAACATTGTGATGACAAGAATTCCGGAGCATTGTGCTGACAAGGGCCATGGAGCATTGTGATGACACGGTCATGGAACATTGTGATGACAAGAATTCTGGATCATTGTGATGACAAGGGTCATGGAGCATTGTGATGACATGGTCAAGGAACATTGCGTTGACAAGATTTCTGGAGCATTGTGATGAAAGGGCATGGAGCATTGTGATTAAAGGTGACAAGGAACATTGTGATGATATGGGCAGAGAACTCTGTGATGACAGTGGTCATGGAGTATTGTGACAAAAAGTGTCATGGAACATTGTGCTGACAAGGGCCATGGAGCATTGTGATGACACGGTCATGGAACATTGTGATGAGAAGAATTCTGGAGCATTGTGCTGACAAGGGCCATGGAGCATTGTGATGACACGGTCATGGAAATTTGTGATGACAGGAATTCGGGAACATTGTGCTGAAAAGGGCCATGGAGCATTGTGATGACACTGTCATGGAACAATGTGATGAGAAGAATTCCGGAGCATTGTGATGATAAGGGCCATGGAGCATTGTGATGACACGGTCATGGAACATTGTGATGAGAAGAATTCTGGAGCATTGTGCTGACAAGGGCCATGGAGCATTCTGATGACACGGTCATGGAACATTGTGATGACAAGAATTCTGGAGCATTGTGCTGACAAGGGCCATGGAGCATTGTGATGACACGGTCATGGAACATTGTGATGACAAGAATTCTGGAGCATTATGATGACAAGGGCCATGGAGAATTGTGATGACAGGGCCATGGAACATTGTGATGACAAGAATTCGGGAGCATTGTGATGACAATGGCCATGGAGCGTTGTGATGACATGGTCATGGAACATTGTGATGAGAAGAATTCTGGAGCATTGTCATGACAAGGGCCATGGAGCATTGTGATGACACGGTCATTGAACATTGTGATGACAAGAATTCTGGAGCATTGTGATGACAAGGGCCATGGAGCATTGTGATGACACGGCCATGGAATATTGTGATGACAAGAATTCTGGAGCATTGTGATGACAATGGCCATGGAGCATTGTGATGACACGGTCATGGAACATTGTGATGAGAAGAATTCTGGAGCAATGTCATGACAAGGGCCATGGGGCATTGTGATGACACGGTCATGGAACATTGTGATGAGAAGAATTCTGGAGTATTGTCATGACAAGGGCCATGGAGCATTGTGATGACATGGTCATGGAACATTGTGATGACAAGAATTCTGGAGCATTGTACGGACAAGGGCCATGGAGCATTGTGATGACACGGTCATGGAACATATTGATGAGAAGAATTCTGGAGCATTGTGCTGAGAAGCGCCATGGAGCATTGTGATGATACGTTCATGGAACATTGTGATGACAAGAATTCTGGAGCATTGTGATGACAAGGGTCTTGGAGCATTGTGATGACACGGTCATGGAATATTGTGATGACAAGAATTCTGCAGCATTGTGATGACAAGGGCCATGGAGCATTGTGATGACACGGACATGGAACATTGTGATGAGAAGAATTCTGGAACATTATGATGACAAGGGCCATGGATCATTGTGATGACAGGGCCATGGAACATTGTGATGACAAGAATTCGGGAGCATTGTGATGACAATGGCCATGGAGCATTGTGATGACATGGTCATCGAACATTTTGATGAGAAGAATTCTGGAGCATTGTCATGACAAGGGCCATGGAGCATTGTGATGACACGGTCATGGAACATTGTGATGAGAAGAATTCTGGATCATTGTGATGACAAGGGTCATGGAGCATTGTGATGACATGGTCAAGGAACATTGCGATGACAAGATTTCTGGAGCATTGTGATGACAAGGGCCATGGAGCATTGTGATGACACGGTCATGGAACATTGTGATGACAGGAATTCTGGAGCATTGTGCTGAAAAGGGCCTTGGAGCATTGTGATGACATGGTCATGGAACAATGTGATGAGAAGAATTCCGGAGCATTGTGCTGACAAGGGCCATGGAGCATTCTGATGACACGGTCATGGAACATTGTGATGACAAGAATTCCTGAGCATTGTGCTGACAAGGGCCATGGAGCATTCTGATGACACGGTCATGGAACATTGTGATGACAAGAATTCTGGAGCATTGTGCTGACAAGGGCCATGGAGCATTGTGATGACACGGTCATGGAACATTGTGATGACAAGAATTCTGGATCATTGTGATGACAAGGGTCATGGAGCATTGTGATGACATGGTCAAGGAACATTGCGTTGACAAGATTTCTGGAGCATTGTGATGAAAGGGCATGGAGCATTGTGATTAAAGGTGACAAGGAACATTGTGATGATATGGGCAGAGAACTCTGTGATGACAGTGGTCATGGAGTATTGTGACAAAAAGTGTCATGGAACATTGTGCTGACAAGGGCCATGGAGCATTGTGATGACACGGTCATGGAACATTGTGATGAGAAGAATTCTGGAGCATTGTGCTGACAAGGGCCATGGAGCATTGTGATGACACGGTCATGGAACATTGTGATGACAGAAATTCTGGAGCATTGTGCTGAAAAGGGCCATGGAGCATTGTGATGACACTGTCATGGAACATTGTGATGAGAAGAATTCTGGAGCAATGTCATGACAAGGGCCATGGGGCATTGTGATGACACGGTCATGGAACATTGTGATGAGAAGATTTCTGGAGCAATGTCATGACAAGGGCCATGGAGCATTGTGATGACATGGTCATGGAACATTGTGATGACAAGAATTCTGGAGCATTGTACGGACAAGGGCCATGGAGCATTGTGATAACACGGTCATGGAACATATTGATGAGAAGAATTCTGGAGCATTGTGATGACAAGGGTCTTGGAGCATTGTGATGACACGGTCATGGAATATTGTGATGACAAGTATTCTGCAGCATTGTGATGACAAGGGCCATGGAGCATTGTGATGACACGGTCATGGAACATTGTGATGAGAAGAATTCTGGAACATTATGATGACAAGGGCCATGGATCATTGTGATGACAGGGCCATGGAACATTGTGATGACAAGAATTCGGGAGCATTGTGATGACAATGGCCATGGAGCATTGTGATGACACGGTCATGTAACATTTTGATGAGAAGAATTCTGGAGCATTGTGCTGACAAGGGCCATGGAGCATTGTGATGACACGGTCATGGAACATTGTGATGACAAGAATTCTGGAGCATTGTGCTGACAAGGGCCATGGAGCATTGTGATGACACGGTCATGGAACATTGTGATGACAAGAATTCTGGAGCATTGTGCTGACAAGGGCCATGGAGCATTGTGATGACACGGTCATGGAACATTGTGATGACAAGAATTCTGGAGCATTATGATGACAAGGGCCATGGAGCATTGTGATGACAGGGCCATGGAACATTGTGATGACAAGAATTCGGGAGCATTGTGATGACAATGGCCATGGAGCGTTGTGATGACATGGTCATGGAACATTGTGATGAGAAGAATTCTGGAGCATTGTCATGACAAGGGCCATGGAGCATTGTGATGACACGGTCATTGAACATTGTGATGACAAGAATTCTGGAGCATTGTGATGACAAGGGCCATGGAGCATTGTGATGACACGGCCATGGAATATTGTGATGACAAGAATTCTGGAGCATTGTGATGACAATGGCCATGGAGCATTGTGATGACACGGTCATGGAACATTGTGATGAGAAGAATTCTGGAGCAATGTCATGACAAGGGCCATGGGGCATTGTGATGACACGGTCATGGAACATTGTGATGAGAAGAATTCTGGAGTATTGTCATGACAAGGGCCATGGAGCATTGTGATGACATGGTCATGGAACATTGTGATGACAAGAATTCTGGAGCATTGTACGGACAAGGGCCATGGAGCATTGTGATAACACGGTCATGGAACATATTGATGAGAAGAATTCTGGAGCATTGTGATGACAAGGGTCTTGGAGCTTTGTGATGACACGGTCATGGAATATTGTGATGACAAGTATTCTGCAGCATTGTGATGACAAGGGCCATGGAGCATTGTGATGACACGGTCATGGAACTTTGTGATGAGAAGAATTCTGGAGCATTGTGCTGACAAGGGCCATGGAGCATTGTGATGACACGGTCATGGAACATTGTGATGACAAGAATTCTGGAGCATTGTGCTGACAAGGGCCATGGAGCATTGTGATGACACGGTCATGGAACATTGTGATGACAAGAATTCTGGAGCATTGTGATGACAAGGGCCATGGAGCATTGTGATGACACGGTCATGGAACATTGTGATGAGAAGAATTCTGGATCATTGTGATGACAAGTGTCATGGAGCATTGTGATGACATGGTCAAGGAACATTGCGATGACAAGATTTCTGGAGCATTGTGATGAAAGGGCATGGAGCATTGTGATTAAAGTTGACAAGGAACATTGTGATGATATGGGCAGAGAACTCTGGGATGACATTGGTCATGGAGTATTGTGACAAAAAGTGTCATGGAACATTGTGCTGACAAGGGCCATGGAGCATTGTGATGACACGGTCATGGAACATTGTGATGAGAAGAATTCTGGAGCATTGTGCTGACAAGGGCCATGGAGCATTGTGATTGTACGGTCATGGAACATTGTGATGACAAGAATTCTGGAGCATTATGATGACAAGGGCCATGGAGCATTGTGATGACAGGGCCATGGAACATTGTGATGACAAGAATTCGGGAGCATTGTGATGACAATGGCCATGGAGCATTGTGATGACATGGTCATGGAAGATTGTAATGAGAAGAATTCTGGAGCATTGTCATGACAAGGGCCATGGAGCATTGTGATGACACGGTCATGGAACATTGTGATGACAAGAATTCTGGAGCATTGTGATGACAAGTGCCATGGAGCATTGTGATGACACGGTCATGGATCATTGTGATGAGAAGAATTCTGGAGCATTGTGCTGACAAGGGCCATAGAGCATTGTGATGATACGGTCATGGAATATAGTAATGACAAGAATTCTGGAGCATTATGATGACAAGGGCCATGGAGCATTGTGATGACACGGCCATGGAACATTGTGATGACAAGAATTCTGTAGCATTGTGATGACAAGGGCCATGGAGCATTGTGATGGCACGGTCATGGAACATTTTGATGAGAAGAATTCTGGAGCATTGTGCTCACAAGGGCCATAGAGCATTGTCATGATACGGTCATGGAACATTGTGATGAGAAGAATTCTGGAGCATTGTGATGACAAGGGCCATAGAGCATTGTGATGATACGGTCATGGAACATTGTGATGAGAAGAATTCTGGAGCATTGTGATGACAAGGGCCATGGAGCATTGTGATGACACAGCCATGGAACATTGTGATGACAAGAATTCTGGAGCATTGTGATGACAATGGCCATGGAGCATTGTGATGACACGGTATGGAACATTGTGATGACAAGAATTCTTGAGCATTGTGATGACAAGGGCCACGGAGCATTGTGAGGACACGGTCATGGAACATTGTGATGACAGGAATTCTGGAGCATTGTGCTGAAAAGGGCCATGGAGCATTGTGAATGACACGGTCATGGAACAATGTGATGAGAAGAATTCCGGAGCATTGTGATGATAAGGGCCATGGAGCATTGTGATGACACGGTCATGGAACATTGTGATGACAAGAATTCTGGAGCATTGTGCTGACAAGGGCCATGGAGCATTGTGATGACACGGTCATGGAACATTGTGATGACAAGAATTCTGGAGCATTATGATGACAAGGGCCATGGAGCATTGTGATGACAGGGCCATGGAACATTGTGATGACAAGAATTCGGGAGCATTGTGATGACAATGGCCATGGAGCATTGTGATGACATGGTCATGGAACACTGTGATGAGAAGAATTCTGGAGCATTGTCATGACAAGGGCCATGGAGCATTGTGATGACACGGTCATGGAACATTGTGATGACAAGAATTCTGGAGCATTGTGATGACAAGTGCCATGGAGCATTGTGATGACACGGTCATGGAACTTTGTGATGACAGGAATTCTGGAGCATTGTGCTGAAAAGGGCCATGGAGCATTGTGATGACACGGTCTTGGAACAATGTGATGAGAAGAATTCCGGAGCATTGTGATGACAAGGGCCATGGAGCATTGTGATGACACGGTCATGGAACATTGTGATGAGAAGAATTCTGGAGCATTGTCCTGACAAGGGCCATGGAGCATTGTGATGACACGGCCATGGAACATTGTGATGACAAGAATTCTGGAGCATTGGGATGACAATGGCCATGTAGCATTGTGATGACACGGTATGGAACATTGTGATGACAAGAATTCTGGAGCATTGTGATGAAAAGGGCCATGGAGCATTGTGATGACACGGTCATGGAACATTGTGATGAGAGGAATTCTGGAGCATTGTGCTGAAAAGGGCCATCGAGCATTGTGATGACACGGTCATGGAATATAGTAATGACAAGAATTCTGGAGCATTCTGATGACAAGCGCCACAGAGCATTGTGATGACACGTTCATGGAATATAGTAATGACAAGAATTCCGGAGCATTGTGATGCCATGGGCCATGGAGCATTGTGATGACACAGCCATGGAACATTTTGATGACAAGAATTCTGGAGCATTGTGATGACAATGGCCATGGAGCATTGTGATGACACGGTCATGGAACATTGTGATGAGAAGAATTCTGGAGCATTGTCATGACAAGGGCCATGGAGCATTGTGATGACACGGTCATTGAACATTGTGATGACAATAATTCTGGAGCATTGTGATGACAAGGGCCATGGAGCATTGTGATGACACGGCCATGGAATATTGTGATGACAAGAATTCTGGAGCATTGTGATGACAATGGCCATGGAGCATTGTGATGACACGGTCATGGAACATTGTGATGAGAAGAATTCTGGAGCAATGTCCTGACAAGGGCCATGGGGCATTGTGATGACACGGTCATGGAACATTGTGATGAGAAGAATTCTGGAGTATTGTCATGACAAGGGCCATGGAGCATTGTGATGACATGGTCATGGAACATTGTGATGACAAGAATTCTGGAGCATTGTACGGACAAGGGCCATGGAGCATTGTGATGACACGGTCATGGAACATATTGATGAGAAGAATTCTGGAGCATTGTGCTGAGAAGCGCCATGGAGCATTGTGATGATACGTTCATGGAACATTGTGATGACAAGAATTCTGGAGCATTGTGATGACAAGGGTCTTGGAGCATTGTGATGACACGGTCATGGAATATTGTGATGACAAGAATTCTGCAGCATTGTTATGACAAGGGCCATGGAGCATTGTGATGACACGGACATGGAACATTGTGATGAGAAGAATTCTGGAACATTATGATGACAAGGGCCATGGATCATTGTGATGACAGGGCCATGGAACATTGTGATGACAAGAATTCGGGAGCATTGTGATGACAATGGCCATGGAGCATTGTGATGACAGGGTCATGGAACATTTTGATGAGAAGAATTCTGGAGCATTGTCATGACAAGGGCCATGGAGCATTGTGATGACACGGTCATGGAACATTGTGATGAGAAGAATTCTGGATCATTGTGATGACAAGGGTCATGGAGCATTGTGATGACATGGTCAAGGAACATTGCGTTGACAAGATTTCTGGAGCATTGTGATGAAATGGCATGGAGCATTGTGATTAAAGGTGACAAGGAACATTGTGATGATATGGGCAGAGAACTCTGTGATGACAGTGGTCATGGAGTATTGTGACAAAAAGTGTCATGGAACATTGTGCTGACAAGGGCCATGGAGCATTGTGATGACACGGTCATGGAACATTGTGATGAGAAGAATTCTGGAGCATTGTGCTGACAAGGGCCATGGAGCATTGTGATGACACGGTCATGGAACATTGTGATGACAGAAATTCTGGAGCATTGTGCTGAAAAGGGCCATGGAGCATTGTGATGACACTGTCATGGAACATTGTGATGAGAAGAATTCTGGAGCAATGTCATGACAAGGGCCATGGGGCATTGTGATGACACGGTCATGGAACATTGTGATGAGAAGATTTCTGGAGCAATGTCATGACAAGGGCCATGGAGCATTGTGATGACATGGTCATGGAACATTGTGATGACAAGAATTCTGGAGCATTGTACGGACAAGGGCCATGGAGCATTGTGATAACACGGTCATGGAACATATTGATGAGAAGAATTCTGGAGCATTGTGATGACAAGGGTCTTGGAGCATTGTGATGACACGGTCATGGAATATTGTGATGACAAGTATTCTGCAGCATTGTGATGACAAGGGCCATGGAGCATTGTGATGACACGGTCATGGAACATTGTGATGAGAAGAATTCTGGAACATTATGATGACAAGGGCCATGGATCATTGTGATGACAGGGCCATGGAACATTGTGATGACAAGAATTCGGGAGCATTGTGATGACAATGGCCATGGAGCATTGTGATGACACGGTCATGTAACATTTTGATGAGAAGAATTCTGGAGCATTGTGCTGACAAGGGCCATGGAGCATTGTGATGACACGGTCATGGAACATTGTGATGACAAGAATTCTGGAGCATTGTGCTGACAAGGGCCATGGAGCATTGTGATGACACGGTCATGGAACATTGTGATGACAAGAATTCTGGAGCATTGTGCTGACAAGGGCCATGGAGCATTGTGATGACACGGTCATGGAACATTGTGATGACAAGAATTCTGGAGCATTATGATGACAAGGGCCATGGAGCATTGTGATGACAGGGCCATGGAACATTGTGATGACAAGAATTCGGGAGCATTGTGATGACAATGGCCATGGAGCGTTGTGATGACATGGTCATGGAACATTGTGATGAGAAGAATTCTGGAGCATTGTCATGACAAGGGCCATGGAGCATTGTGATGACACGGTCATTGAACATTGTGATGACAAGAATTCTGGAGCATTGTGATGACAAGGGCCATGGAGCATTGTGATGACACGGCCATGGAATATTGTGATGACAAGAATTCTGGAGCATTGTGATGACAATGGCCATGGAGCATTGTGATGACACGGTCATGGAACATTGGGATGAGAAGAATTCTGGAGCAATGTCATGACAAGGGCCATGGGGCATTGTGATGACACGGTCATGGAACATTGTGATGAGAAGAATTCTGGAGTATTGTCATGACAAGGGCCATGGAGCATTGTGATGACATGGTCATGGAACATTGTGATGACAAGAATTCTGGAGCATTGTACGGACAAGGGCCATGGAGCATTGTGATAACACGGTCATGGAACATATTGATGAGAAGAATTCTGGAGCATTGTGATGACAAGGGTCTTGGAGCTTTGTGATGACACGGTCATGGAATATTGTGATGACAAGTATTCTGCAGCATTGTGATGACAAGGGCCATGGAGCATTGTGATGACACGGTCATGGAACTTTGTGATGAGAAGAATTCTGGAGCATTGTGCTGACAAGGGCCATGGAGCATTGTGATGACACGGTCATGGAACATTGTGATGACAAGAATTCTGGAGCATTGTGCTGACAAGGGCCATGGAGCATTGTGATGACACGGTCATGGAACATTGTGATGACAAGAATTCTGGAGCATTGTGATGACAAGGGCCATGGAGCATTGTGATGACACGGTCATGGAACATTGTGATGAGAAGAATTCTGGATCATTGTGATGACAAGTGTCATGGAGCATTGTGATGACATGGTCAAGGAACATTGCGATGACAAGATTTCTGGAGCATTGTGATGAAAGCGCATGGAGCATTGTGATTAAAGTTGACAAGGAACATTGTGATGATATGGGCAGAGAACTCTGGGATGACATTGGTCATGGAGTATTGTGACAAAAAGTGTCATGGAACATTGTGCTGACAAGGGCCATGGAGCATTGTGATGACACGGTCATGGAACATTGTGATGAGAAGAATTCTGGAGCATTGTGCTGACAAGGGCCATGGAGCATTGTGATTGTACGGTCATGGAACATTGTGATGACAAGAATTCTGGAGCATTATGATGACAAGGGCCATGGAGCATTGTGATGACAGGGCCATGGAACATTGTGATGACAAGAATTCGGGAGCATTGTGATGACAATGGCCATGGAGCATTGTGATGACATGGTCATGGAAGATTGTAATGAGAAGAATTCTGGAGCATTGTCATGACAAGGGCCATGGAGCATTGTGATGACACGGTCATGGAACATTGTGATGACAAGAATTCTGGAGCATTGTGATGACAAGTGCCATGGAGCATTGTGATGACACGGTCATGGATCATTGTGATGAGAAGAATTCTGGAGCATTGTGCTGACAAGGGCCATAGAGCATTGTGATGATACGGTCATGGAATATAGTAATGACAAGAATTCTGGAGCATTATGATGACAAGGGCCATGGAGCATTGTGATGACACGGCCATGGAACATTGTGATGACAAGAATTCTGTAGCATTGTGATGACAAGGGCCATGGAGCATTGTGATGGCACGGTCATGGAACATTTTGATGAGAAGAATTCTGGAGCATTGTGCTCACAAGGGCCATAGAGCATTGTCATGATACGGTCATGGAACATTGTGATGAGAAGAATTCTGGAGCATTGTGATGACAAGGGCCATAGAGCATTGTGATGATACGGTCATGGAACATTGTGATGAGAAGAATTCTGGAGCATTGTGATGACAAGGGCCATGGAGCATTGTGATGACACAGCCATGGAACATTGTGATGACAAGAATTCTGGAGCATTGTGATGACAATGGCCATGGAGCATTGTGATGACACGGTATGGAACATTGTGATGACAAGAATTCTTGAGCATTGTGATGACCAGGGCCACGGAGCATTGTGAGGACACGGTCATGGAACATTGTGATGACAGGAATTCTGGAGCATTGTGCTGAAAAGGGCCATGGAGCATTGTGATGACACGGTCATGGAACAATGTGATGAGAAGAATTCCGGAGCATTGTGATGATAAGGGCCATGGAGCATTGTGATGACACGGTCATGGAACATTGTGATGACAAGAATTCTGGAGCATTGTGCTGACAAGGGCCATGGAGCATTGTGATGACACGGTCATGGAACATTGTGATGACAAGAATTCTGGAGCATTATGATGACAAGGGCCATGGAGCATTGTGATGACAGGGCCATGGAACATTGTGATGACAAGAATTCGGGAGCATTGTGATGACAATGGCCATGGAGCATTGTGATGACATGGTCATGGAACACTGTGATGAGAAGAATTCTGGAGCATTGTCATGACAAGGGCCATGGAGCATTGTGATGACACGGTCATGGAACATTGTGATGACAAGAATTCTGGAGCATTGTGATGACAAGTGCCATGGAGCATTGTGATGACACGGTCATGGAACTTTGTGATGACAGGAATTCTGGAGCATTGTGCTGAAAAGGGCCATGGAGCATTGTGATGACACGGTCTTGGAACAATGTGATGAGAAGAATTCCGGAGCATTGTGATGACAAGGGCCATGGAGCATTGTGATGACACGGTCATGGAACATTGTGATGAGAAGAATTCTGGAGCATTGTCCTGACAAGGGCCATGGGGCATTGTGATGACACGGTCATGGAACATTGTGATGAGAAGAATTCTGGAGTATTGTCATGACAAGGGCCATGGAGCATTGTGATGACATGGTCATGGAACATTGTGATGACAAGAATTCTGGAGCATTGTACGGACAAGGGCCATGGAGCATTGTGATGACACGGTCATGGAACATATTGATGAGAAGAATTCTGGAGCATTGTGCTGAGAAGCGCCATGGAGCATTGTGATGATACGTTCATGGAACATTGTGATGACAAGAATTCTGGAGCATTGTGATGACAAGGGTCTTGGAGCATTGTGATGACACGGTCATGGAATATTGTGATGACAAGAATTCTGCAGCATTGTGATGACAAGGGCCATGGAGCATTGTGATGACACGGACATGGAACATTGTGATGAGAAGAATTCTGGAACATTATGATGACAAGGGCCATGGATCATTGTGATGACAGGGCCATGGAACATTGTGATGACAAGAATTCGGGAGCATTGTGATGACAATGGCCATGGAGCATTGTGATGACAGGGTCATGGAACATTTTGATGAGAAGAATTCTGGAGCATTGTCATGACAAGGGCCATGGAGCATTGTGATGACACGGTCATGGAACATTGTGATGAGAAGAATTCTGGATCATTGTGATGACAAGGGTCATGGAGCATTGTGATGACATGGTCAAGGAACATTGCGTTGACAAGATTTCTGGAGCATTGTG
Source organism: Balaenoptera acutorostrata (assembly GCF_949987535.1). Taxonomy (NCBI): domain Eukaryota; kingdom Metazoa; phylum Chordata; class Mammalia; order Artiodactyla; family Balaenopteridae; genus Balaenoptera; species Balaenoptera acutorostrata. The sequence goes on from NC_080067.1 coordinate 18,876,213, forward strand.
ATGAAATGGCATGGAGCATTGTGATTAAAGGTGACAAGGAACATTGTGATGATATGGGCAGAGAACTCTGTGATGACAGTGGTCATGGAGTATTGTGACAAAAAGTGTCATGGAACATTGTGCTGACAAGGGCCATGGAGCATTGTGATGACACGGTCATGGAACACTGTGATGAGAAGAATTCTGGAGCATTGTGCTGACAAGGGCCATGGAGCATTGTGATGACACGGTCATGGAACATTGTGATGACAGAAATTCTGGAGCATTGTGCTGAAAAGGGCCATGGAGCATTGTGATGACACTGTCATGGAACAATGTGATGAGAAGATTTCCGGAGCATTGTGATGATAAGGGCCATGGAGCATTGTGATGACACGATCATGGAACATTGTGATGAGAAGAATTCTGGAGCATTGTGCTGACAAGGGCCATGGAGCATTGTGATGACACGGTCATGGAACATTGTGATGACAAGAATTCTGGAGCATTGTGCTGACAAGGGCCATGGAGCATTGTGATGACACGGTCATGGAACATTGTGATGACAAGAATTCTGGAGCATTATTATGACAAGGGCCATGGAGCATTGTGATGACAGGGCCATGGAACATTGTGATGACAAGAATTCTGGAGCATTATGATGACAAGGGCCATGGAGCATTGTGATGACACGGTCATGGAACAATGTGATGAGAAGAATTCCGGAGCATTGTGATGATAAGGGCCATGGAGCATTGTGATGACACGGTCATGGAACATTGTGATGACAAGAATTCTGGAGCATTGTGCTGACAAGGGCCATGGAGCATTGTGATGACACGGTCATGGAACATTGTGATGACAAGAATTCTGGAGCATTATGATGACAAGGGCCATGGAGCATTGTGATGACAGGGCCATGGAACATTGTGATGACAAGAATTCGGGAGCATTGTGATGACAATGGCCATGGAGCATTGTGATGACATGGTCATGGAACACTGTGATGAGAAGAATTCTGGAGCATTGTCATGACAAGGGCCATGGAGCATTGTGATGACACGGTCATGGAACATTGTGATGACAAGAATTCTGGAGCATTGTGATGACAAGTGCCATGGAGCATTGTGATGACACGGTCATGGAACTTTGTGATGACAGGAATTCTGGAGCATTGTGCTGAAAAGGGCCATGGAGCATTGTGATGACACGGTCTTGGAACAATGTGATGAGAAGAATTCCGGAGCATTGTGATGACAAGGGCCATGGAGCATTGTGATGACACGGTCATGGAACATTGTGATGAGAAGAATTCTGGAGCATTGTCCTGACAAGGGCCATGGAGCATTGTGATGACACGGCCATGGAACATTGTGATGACAAGAATTCTGGAGCATTGGGATGACAATGGCCATGTAGCATTGTGATGACACGGCATGGAACATTGTGATGACAAGAATTCTGGAGCATTGTGATGAAAAGGGCCATGGAGCATTGTGATGACACGGTCATGGAACATTGTGATGAGAGGAATTCTGGAGCATTGTGCTGAAAAGGGCCATCGAGCATTGTGATGACACGGTCATGGAATATAGTAATGACAAGAATTCTGGAGCATTCTGATGACAAGCGCCACAGAGCATTGTGATGACACGTTCATGGAATATAGTAATGACAAGAATTCCGGAGCATTGTGATGCCATGGGCCATGGAGCATTGTGATGTCACAGCCATGGAACATTTTGATGTCAAGAATTCTGGAGCATTGTGATGACAATGGCCATGGAGCATTGTGATGACACGGTCATGGAACATTGTGATGAGAAGAATTCTGGAGCATTGTCATGACAAGGGCCATGGAGCATTGTGATGACACGGTCATTGAACATTGTGATGACAATAATTCTGGAGCATTGTGATGACAAGGGCCATGGAGCATTGTGATGACACGGCCATGGAATATTGTGATGACAAGAATTCTGGAGCATTGTGATGACAATGGCCATGGAGCATTGTGATGACACGGTCATGGAACATTGTGATGAGAAGAATTCTGGAGCAATGTCCTGACAAGGGCCATGGGGCATTGTGATGACACGGTCATGGAACATTGTGATGAGAAGAATTCTGGAGTATTGTCATGACAAGGGCCATGGAGCATTGTGATGACATGGTCATGGAACATTGTGATGACAAGAATTCTGGAGCATTGTACGGACAAGGGCCATGGAGCATTGTGATGACACGGTCATGGAACATATTGATGAGAAGAATTCTGGAGCATTGTGCTGAGAAGCGCCATGGAGCATTGTGATGATACGTTCATGGAACATTGTGATGACAAGAATTCTGGAGCATTGTGATGACAAGGGTCTTGGAGCATTGTGATGACACGGTCATGGAATATTGTGATGACAAGAATTCTGCAGCATTGTGATGACAAGGGCCATGGAGCATTGTGATGACACGGACATGGAACATTGTGATGAGAAGAATTCTGGAACATTATGATGACAAGGGCCATGGATCATTGTGATGACAGGGCCATGGAACATTGTGATGACAAGAATTCGGGAGCATTGTGATGACAATGGCCATGGAGCATTGTGATGACAGGGTCATGGAACATTTTGATGAGAAGAATTCTGGAGCATTGTCATGACAAGGGCCATGGAGCATTGTGATGACACGGTCATGGAACATTGTGATGAGAAGAATTCTGGATCATTGTGATGACAAGGGTCATGGAGCATTGTGATGACATGGTCAAGGAACATTGCGTTGACAAGATTTCTGGAGCATTGTGATGAAATGGCATGGAGCATTGTGATTAAAGGTGACAAGGAACATTGTGATGATATGGGCAGAGAACTCTGTGATGACAGTGGTCATGGAGTATTGTGACAAAAAGTGTCATGGAACATTGTGCTGACAAGGGCCATGGAGCATTGTGATGACACGGTCATGGAACACTGTGATGAGAAGAATTCTGGAGCATTGTGCTGACAAGGGCCATGGAGCATTGTGATGACACGGTCATGGAACATTGTGATGACAGAAATTCTGGAGCATTGTGCTGAAAAGGGCCATGGAGCATTGTGATGACACTGTCATGGAACAATGTGATGAGAAGATTTCCGGAGCATTGTGATGATAAGGGCCATGGAGCATTGTGATGACACGATCATGGAACATTGTGATGAGAAGAATTCTGGAGCATTGTGCTGACAAGGGCCATGGAGCATTGTGATGACACGGTCATGGAACATTGTGATGACAAGAATTCTGGAGCATTGTGCTGACAAGGGCCATGGAGCATTGTGATGACACGGTCATGGAACATTGTGATGACAAGAATTCTGGAGCATTATTATGACAAGGGCCATGGAGCATTGTGATGACAGGGCCATGGAACATTGTGATGACAAGAATTCGGGAGCATTGTGATGACAATGGCCATGGAGCGTTGTGATGACATGGTCATGGAACATTGTGATGAGAAGAATTCTGGAGCATTGTCATGACAAGGGCCATGGAGCATTGTGATGACACGGTCATGGAACATTGTGATGACAAGAATTCTGGAGCATTGTGATGACAAGGGCCATGGAGCATTGTGATGACACGGCCATGGAATATTGTGATGACAAGAATTCTGGAGCATTGTGATGACAATGGCCATGGAGCATTGTGATGACACGGTCATGGAACATTGTGATGAGAAGAATTCTGGAGCAATGTCATGAAAAGGGCCATGGGGCATTGTGATGACACGGTCATGGAACATTGTGATGAGAAGAATTCTGGAGTATTGTCATGACAAGGGCCATGGAGCATTGTGATGACATGGTCATGGAACATTGTGATGACAAGAATTCTGGAGCATTGTACGGACAAGGGCCATGGAGCATTGTGATAACACGGTCATGGAACATATTGATGAGAAGAATTCTGGAGCATTGTGATGACAAGGGTCTTGGAGCATTGTGATGACACGGTCATGGAATATTGTGATGACAAGTATTCTGCAGCATTGTGATGACAAGGCCCATGGAGCATTGTGATGACACGGTCATGGAACATTGTGATGAGAAGAATTCTGGAACATTATGATGACAAGGGCCATGGATCATTGTGATGACAGGGCCATGGAACATTGTGATGACAAGAATTCGGGAGCATTGAGATGACAATGGCCATGGAGCATTGTGATGACACGGTCATGTAACATTTTGATGAGAAGAATTCTGGAGCATTGTCATGACAAGGGCCATGGAGCATTGTGATGACACGGTCATGGAACATTGTGATGACAAGAATTCTGGAGCATTATGATGACAAGGGCCATGGAGCATTGTGATGACACGGTCATGGAACATTGTGATGACAGGAATTCTGGAGCATTGTGCTGAAAAGGGCCTTGGAGCATTGTGATGACACGGACATGGAACAATGTGATGAGAAGAATTCCGGAGCATTGTGATGACAAGGGCCATGGAGCATTGTGATGACATGGTCATGGAACTTTGTGATGAGAAGAATTCTGGAGCATTGTGCTGACAAGGGCCATGGAGCATTGTGATGACACGGTCATGGAACATTGTGATGACAAGAATTCTGGAGCATTGTGCTGACAAGGGCCATGGAGCATTGTGATGACACGGTCATGGAACATTGTGATGACAAGAATTCTGGAGCATTGTGATGACAAGGGCCATGGAGCATTGTGATGACACGGTCATGGAACATTGTGATGAGAAGAATTCTGGATCATTGTGATGACAAGGGTCATGGAGCATTGTGATGACATGGTCAAGGAACATTGCGATGACAAGATTTCTGGAGCATTGTGATGAAAGGGCATGGAGCATTGTGATTAAAGTTGACAAGGAACATTGTGATGATATGGGCAGAGAACTCTGGGATGACATTGGTCATGGAGTATTGTGACAAAAAGTGTCATGGAACATTGTGCTGACAAGGGCCATGGAGCATTGTGATGACACGGTCATGGAACATTGTGATGAGAAGAATTCTGGAGCATTGTGATGACAAGGGCCATGGAGCATTGTGATGACACGGCCATGGAATATTGTGATGACAAGAATTCTGGAGCATTGTGATGACAAGTGCCATGGAGCATTGTGATGACACGGTCATGGAACTTTGTGATGACAGGAATTCTGGAGCATTGTGCTGAAAAGGGCCATGGAGCATTGTGATGACACGGTCTTGGAACAATGTGATGAGAAGAATTCCGGAGCATTGTGATGACAAGGGCCATGGAGCATTGTGATGACACGGTCATGGAACATTGTGATGAGAAGAATTCTGGAGCATTGTCCTGACAAGGGCCATGGAGCATTGTGATGACACGGCCATGGAACATTGTGATGACAAGAATTCTGGAGCATTGGGATGACAATGGCCATGTAGCATTGTGATGACACGGCATGGAACATTGTGATGACAAGAATTCTGGAGCATTGTGATGAAAAGGGCCATGGAGCATTGTGATGACACGGTCATGGAACATTGTGATGAGAGGAATTCTGGAGCATTGTGCTGAAAAGGGCCATCGAGCATTGTGATGACACGGTCATGGAATATAGTAATGACAAGAATTCTGGAGCATTCTGATGACAAGCGCCACAGAGCATTGTGATGACACGTTCATGGAATATAGTAATGACAAGAATTCCGGAGCATTGTGATGCCATGGGCCATGGAGCATTGTGATGTCACAGCCATGGAACATTTTGATGTCAAGAATTCTGGAGCATTGTGATGACAATGGCCATGGAGCATTGTGATGACACGGTCATGGAACATTGTGATGAGAAGAATTCTGGAGCATTGTCATGACAAGGGCCATGGAGCATTGTGATGACACGGTCATTGAACATTGTGATGACAATAATTCTGGAGCATTGTGATGACAAGGGCCATGGAGCATTGTGATGACACGGCCATGGAATATTGTGATGACAAGAATTCTGGAGCATTGTGATGACAATGGCCATGGAGCATTGTGATGACACGGTCATGGAACATTGTGATGAGAAGAATTCTGGAGCAATGTCCTGACAAGGGCCATGGGGCATTGTGATGACACGGTCATGGAACATTGTGATGAGAAGAATTCTGGAGTATTGTCATGACAAGGGCCATGGAGCATTGTGATGACATGGTCATGGAACATTGTGATGACAAGAATTCTGGAGCATTGTACGGACAAGGGCCATGGAGCATTGTGATGACACGGTCATGGAACATATTGATGAGAAGAATTCTGGAGCATTGTGCTGAGAAGCGCCATGGAGCATTGTGATGATACGTTCATGGAACATTGTGATGACAAGAATTCTGGAGCATTGTGATGACAAGGGTCTTGGAGCATTGTGATGACACGGTCATGGAATATTGTGATGACAAGAATTCTGCAGCATTGTGATGACAAGGGCCATGGAGCATTGTGATGACACGGACATGGAACATTGTGATGAGAAGAATTCTGGAACATTATGATGACAAGGGCCATGGATCATTGTGATGACAGGGCCATGGAACATTGTGATGACAAGAATTCGGGAGCATTGTGATGACAATGGCCATGGAGCATTGTGATGACAGGGTCATGGAACATTTTGATGAGAAGAATTCTGGAGCATTGTCATGACAAGGGCCATGGAGCATTGTGATGACACGGTCATGGAACATTGTGATGAGAAGAATTCTGGATCATTGTGATGACAAGGGTCATGGAGCATTGTGATGACATGGTCAAGGAACATTGCGTTGACAAGATTTCTGGAGCATTGTGATGAAATGGCATGGAGCATTGTGATTAAAGGTGACAAGGAACATTGTGATGATATGGGCAGAGAACTCTGTGATGACAGTGGTCATGGAGTATTGTGACAAAAAGTGTCATGGAACATTGTGCTGACAAGGGCCATGGAGCATTGTGATGACACGGTCATGGAACACTGTGATGAGAAGAATTCTGGAGCATTGTGCTGACAAGGGCCATGGAGCATTGTGATGACACGGTCATGGAACATTGTGATGACAGAAATTCTGGAGCATTGTGCTGAAAAGGGCCATGGAGCATTGTGATGACACTGTCATGGAACAATGTGATGAGAAGATTTCCGGAGCATTGTGATGATAAGGGCCATGGAGCATTGTGATGACACGATCATGGAACATTGTGATGAGAAGAATTCTGGAGCATTGTGCTGACAAGGGCCATGGAGCATTGTGATGACACGGTCATGGAACATTGTGATGACAAGAATTCTGGAGCATTGTGCTGACAAGGGCCATGGAGCATTGTGATGACACGGTCATGGAACATTGTGATGACAAGAATTCTGGAGCATTATTATGACAAGGGCCATGGAGCATTGTGATGACAGGGCCATGGAACATTGTGATGACAAGAATTCGGGAGCATTGTGATGACAATGGCCATGGAGCGTTGTGATGACATGGTCATGGAACATTGTGATGAGAAGAATTCTGGAGCATTGTCATGACAAGGGCCATGGAGCATTGTGATGACACGGTCATGGAACATTGTGATGACAAGAATTCTGGAGCATTGTGATGACAAGGGCCATGGAGCATTGTGATGACACGGCCATGGAATATTGTGATGACAAGAATTCTGGAGCATTGTGATGACAATGGCCATGGAGCATTGTGATGACACGGTCATGGAACATTGTGATGAGAAGAATTCTGGAGCAATGTCATGAAAAGGGCCATGGGGCATTGTGATGACACGGTCATGGAACATTGTGATGAGAAGAATTCTGGAGTATTGTCATGACAAGGGCCATGGAGCATTGTGATGACATGGTCATGGAACATTGTGATGACAAGAATTCTGGAGCATTGTACGGACAAGGGCCATGGAGCATTGTGATAACACGGTCATGGAACATATTGATGAGAAGAATTCTGGAGCATTGTGATGACAAGGGTCTTGGAGCATTGTGATGACACGGTCATGGAATATTGTGATGACAAGTATTCTGCAGCATTGTGATGACAAGGCCCATGGAGCATTGTGATGACACGGTCATGGAACATTGTGATGAGAAGAATTCTGGAACATTATGATGACAAGGGCCATGGATCATTGTGATGACAGGGCCATGGAACATTGTGATGACAAGAATTCGGGAGCATTGAGATGACAATGGCCATGGAGCATTGTGATGACACGGTCATGTAACATTTTGATGAGAAGAATTCTGGAGCATTGTCATGACAAGGGCCATGGAGCATTGTGATGACACGGTCATGGAACATTGTGATGACAAGAATTCTGGAGCATTATGATGACAAGGGCCATGGAGCATTGTGATGACACGGTCATGGAACATTGTGATGACAGGAATTCTGGAGCATTGTGCTGAAAAGGGCCTTGGAGCATTGTGATGACACGGACATGGAACAATGTGATGAGAAGAATTCCGGAGCATTGTGATGACAAGGGCCATGGAGCATTGTGATGACATGGTCATGGAACTTTGTGATGAGAAGAATTCTGGAGCATTGTGCTGACAAGGGCCATGGAGCATTGTGATGACACGGTCATGGAACATTGTGATGACAAGAATTCTGGAGCATTGTGCTGACAAGGGCCATGGAGCATTGTGATGACACGGTCATGGAACATTGTGATGACAAGAATTCTGGAGCATTGTGATGACAAGGGCCATGGAGCATTGTGATGACACGGTCATGGAACATTGTGATGAGAAGAATTCTGGATCATTGTGATGACAAGGGTCATGGAGCATTGTGATGACATGGTCAAGGAACATTGCGATGACAAGATTTCTGGAGCATTGTGATGAAAGGGCATGGAGCATTGTGATTAAAGTTGACAAGGAACATTGTGATGATATGGGCAGAGAACTCTGGGATGACATTGGTCATGGAGTATTGTGACAAAAAGTGTCATGGAACATTGTGCTGACAAGGGCCATGGAGCATTGTGATGACACGGTCATGGAACATTGTGATGAGAAGAATTCTGGAGCATTGTGCTGACAAGGGCCATTGAGCATTGTGATTGTACGGTCATGGAACATTGTGATGACAAGAATTCTGGAGCATTATGATGACAAGGGCCATGGAGCATTGTGATGACAGGGCCATGGAACATTGTGATGACAAGAATTCGGGAGCATTGTGATGAAAATGGCCATGGAGCATTGTGATGACATGGTCATGGAAGATTGTAATGAGAAGAATTCTGGAGCATTGTCATGACAAGGGCCATGGAGCATTGTGATGACACGGTCATGGAACATTGTGATGACAAGAATTCTGGAGCATTGTGATGACAAGTGCCATGGAGCATTGTGATGACACGGTCATGGATCATTGTGATGAGAAGAATTCTGGAGCATTGTGCTGACAAGGGCCATAGAGCATTGTGATGATACGGTCATGGAATATAGTAATGACAAGAATTCTGGAGCATTATGATGACAAGGGCCATGGAGCATTGTGATGACACGGCCATGGAACATTGTGATGACAAGAATTCTGTAGCATTGTGATGACAAGGGCCATGGAGCATTGTGATGGCACGGTCATGGAACATTGTGATGAGAAGAATTCTGGAGCATTGTGCTGACAAGGGCCATAGAGCATTGTCATGATACGGTCATGGAACATTGTGATGAGAAGAATTCTGGAGCATTGTGATGACAAGGGCCATAGAGCATTGTGATGATACGGTCATGGAACATTGTGATGAGAAGAATTCTGGAGCATTGTGATGACAAGGGCCATGGAGCATTGTGATGACACAGCCATGGAACATTGTGATGACAAGAATTCTGGAGCATTGTGATGACAATGGCCATGGAGCATTGTGATGACACGGTATGGAACATTGTGATGACAAGAATTCTTGAGCATTGTGATGACCAGGGCCACGGAGCATTGTGATGAAACGGTCATGGAACATTGTGATGACAGGAATTCTGGAGCATTGTGCTGAAAAGGGCCATGGAGCATTGTGATGACACGGTCATGGAACAATGTGATGAGAAGAATTCCGGAGCATTGTGATGATAAAGGCCATGGAGCATTGTGATGACACGGTCATGGAACATTGTGATGACAAGAATTCTGGAGCATTGTGTTGACAAGGGCCATGGAGCATTGTGATGACACGGTCATGGAACATTGTGATGACAAGAATTCTGGAGCATTATGATGACAAGGGCCATGGAGCATTGTGATGACAGGGCCATGGAACATTGTGATGACAAGAATTCGGGAGCATTGTGATGACAATGGCCATGGAGCATTGTGATGACATGGTCATGGAACACTGTGATGAGAAGAATTCTGGAGCATTGTCATGACAAGGGCCATGGAGCATTTTGATGACACTGTCATGGAATATTGTGATGACAAGAATTCTGGAGCATTGTGATGACAAGTGCCATGGAGCATTGTGATGGCACGGTCATGGAACATTGTGATGAGAAGAATTCTGGAGCATTGTGCTGACAAGTGCCATGGAGCATTGTGCTGACACGGCCATGGAACATTGTGATGACAAGAATTCTGGAGCATTGTGATGACAATGGCCATGGAGCATTGTGATGACACGGTCATGGAACATTGTGATGAGAAGAATTCTGGAGCATTGTGATTAAAGGGCATGGAGCATTGTGATTAAAGGTGACAAGGAACATTGTGATGATATGTGCAGAGAATTCTGTGATGACTGTAGTCATGGAGTATTGTGACAAAAAGTGTCATGGAACATTGTGCTGACAAGGGCCATGGAGCATTGTGATGACATGGTCATGGAACATTGTGATGACAAGAATTCTGGAGCATTGTGATGACAAGGGCCATGGAGCATTGTGATGACACGGTCAAGGAACATTGTGATGACAAGAATTCTGGAGCATTGTGATGACAAGGGCCATGGAGCATTGTGATGACACGGTCAAGGAACATTGTGATGATAAGAATTCTGGAGCATTGTGATGACAATGGCCATGGAGCATTGTGATGACACGGTCATGGAACATTGTGATGACAAGAATTCTGGAGCATTGTGCTGACACGGGCCATGGAGCATTGTGATGACACGGTCATGGAACATTGTGATGAGAAGAATTCTGGAACATTATGATGACAAGGGCCATGGAGCACTGTGATGACAGGGCCATGGAACATTGCGATGAGAAGAATTCTGGAGCATTATGATTAAAGGGCATGGAGCATTGTGATTAAAGGTGACAAGGAACATTGTGATGATATGTGCAGAGAATTCTGTGATGACTGTGGTCATGGAGTATTGTGACAAAAAGTGTCATGGAACATTGTGCTGACAAGGGCCATGGAGCATTGTGAGGACACGGTCATGGAACATTGTGATGACAAGAATTCTGGAGCATTGTGATGACAATGGCCATGGAGCATTGTGATGACACGGTATGGAATATTGTGATGACAAGAATTCTGGAGCATTGTGATGACAAGCGCCATGGAGCATTGTGATGACACGGTCATGGAACATTGTGATGACAGGAATTCTGGAACATTGTGCTGAAAAGGGCGATGGAGCATTGTGATGACACGGTCATGGAACATTTTGATGAGAAGAATTCTGGAGCATTGTCATGACAAGGGCCATGGAGCATTGTGATGACACGGTCATTGAACATTGTGATGACAAGAATTCTGGAGCATTGTGATGACAAGGGCCATGGAGCATTGTGATGACAGGGCCATGGAACACTGTGATGACAAGAATTCGGGAGCATTGTGATGACAATGGCCATGGAGCATTGTCATGACACGGTAATGGAACATTGTGATGAGAAGAATTCTGGAGCATTGTCATGACAAGGGCCATGGAGCATGGTGATGACACGGTCATGGAACATTGTGATGACAAGAATTCTGGAGCATTGTGATGACAAGGGCCATGGAGCATTGAGATGACACGGTCATGGAAGATTGTGATGACAAGAATTCTGGAGCATTCTGATGACAAGCGCCATAGAGCATTGTGATGACACGTTCATGGAATATAGTAATGACAAGAATTCAGGAGCATTATGATGACAAGGGCCATGGAGCATTGTGATGACACGGCCATGGAACATTGTGATGACAAGAATTCTGGAGCATTGTGATGACAAGGGCCATGGAGCATTGTGATGGCACAGTCATGGAACATTGTGATGAGAGGAATTCTGGAGCATTGTAATGACAAGGGCAATGGAGCATTGTGATGACACGGTCATGGAACATTGTGATGAGTAAAATTCTGGAGCATTGTGCTGACAAGGTCCATGGAGCATTGTGATGACATGGTCATGGAACATTGTGATGAGAAGAATTCTGGAGCATTGTGCTGACACGGGCCATGGAGCATTGTGATGACACGGTCATGGAATATTGTGATGAGAAGAATTCTGGAGCATTGTGCTGACAAGGGCCATGGAGCATTGTGATGACACGGTTATGGAACATTGTGATGAGAAGAATTCTGGAACATTATGATGACAAGGGCCATGGAGCACTGTGATGACAGGGCCATGGAACATTGTGATGACAAGAATTCGGGAGAATTGTGATGACAATGGCCATGGAGCATTGTGATGACAAGGTCATGGAACATTGTGATGAGAAGAATTCTGGAGCATTGTCATGACAAGGGCCATGGAGCATTGTGATGACACCGTCATGGAACATTGTGATGAGAAGAATTCTGGAGCATTGTGCTGACAAGGGCCATGGAGCATTGTGATGACACGGTCATGGAACATTGTGATGACAAGAATTCTGGAGCATTATGATGACAAGGGCCATGGAGCATTGTGATGACAGGGCCATGGAACATTGTGATGACAAGAATTCGGGAGCATTGTGATGACAATGGCCATGGAGCATTGTGATGAAATGGTCATGGATCATTGTGATGAGAAGAATTCTGGAGCATTGTCATGACAAGTGCCATGGAGCATTATGATGACAAGGTCATGGAACATTGTGATGAGAGGAATTCTGGAGGATTGTGCTGAAAAGGGCCATCGAGCATTGTGATGACACGGTCATGGAAGAATGTGATGAGAAGAATTCCGGAGCATTGTGATGACAAGGGCCATGGAGCATTGTGATGACACAGCCATGGAACATTTTGATGACAAGAATTCTGGAGCATTGTGATGACAATGGCCATGGAGCATTGTGATGACACGGTCATGGAACATTTTGATGAGAAGAATTCTGGAGCATTGTCATGACAAGGGCCATGGAGCATTGTGATGACACGGTCATTGAACATTGTGATGACAAGAATTCTGGAGCATTGTGATGACAAGGGCCCTGGAGCATTGTGATGACAGGGCCATGGAACATTGTGATGACAACAATTCGGGAGCATTGTGATGACAATGGCCATGGAGCATTGTCATGACACGGTCATGGAACATTGTGATGAGAAGAATTCTGGAGCATTGTCATGACAAGGGCCATGGAGCATGGTGATGACACGGTCATGGAACATTGTGATGACAAGAATTCTGGAGCATTGTGATGACAAGGGCCATGGAGCATTGTGATGACACGGTCATGGAACATTGTGATGACAAGAATTCTGGAGCATTCTGATGACAAGGGCCATGGAGCATTGTGATGACACGGTCAAGGAACATTGTGATGACAAGAATTCTGGAGCATTGTGCTGACACGGGCCATGGAGCATTGTGATGACACGGTCATGGAACATTGTGATGAGAAGAATTCTGGAGCATTGTGCTGACAAGGGCCATGGAGTATTGTGATGACACGGTTATGGAACATTGTGATGAGAAGAATTCTGGAACATTATGATGACAAGGGCCATGGAGCACTGTGATGACAGGGCCATGGAACATTGTGATGACAGGAATTCGGGAGCATTGTGATGACAATGGCCATGGAACATTGTGATGACACGGTCATGGAACATTGTGATGAGAAGAATTCTGGAGCATTGTCATGACAAGTGCCATGGAGCATTGTGATGACACGGTCATGGAACATTGTGATGAGAGGAATTCTGGAGGATTGTGCTGAAAAGGGCCATCGAGCATTGTGATGACACGGTCATGGAAGTATGTGATGAGAAGAATTCCGGAGCATTGTGATGACAAGGGCCATGGAGCATTGTGATGACACAGCCATGGAACATTTTGATGACAAGAATTCTGGAGCATTGTGATGACAAGGGCCATGGAGCATTGTGATGACACGGTCATGGAACATTGTGATGAGAAGAATTCTGGAGCATTGTGCTGACAAGGGCCATGGAGCATTGTGATGACACGGTCATGGAACATTGTAATGACAAGAATTCTGGAGCATTGTGATGACAAGGGCAATGGAGCATTGTGATGACAGGGCCATGGAACATTGTGATGACAAGAATTCGGGAGCATTGTGATGACAATGGCCATGGAGCATTGTCATGACACGGTCATGGAACATTGTGATGAGAAGAATTCTGGAGCATTGTCATGACAAGGGCCATGGAGCATGGTGATGACACGGTCATGGAACATTGTGATGACAAGAATTCTGGAGCATTGTGATGACAAGGGCCATGGAGCATTGTGATGACACGGTCAAGGAACATTGTGATGATAAGAATTCTGGAGCATTGTGATGACAATGGCCATGGAGCATTGTGATGACACAGTCATGGAACATTGTGATGACAAGAATTCTGGAGCATTGTGCTGACACGGGCCATGGAGCATTGTGATGACACGGTCATGGAACATTGTGATGAGAAGAATTCTGGAACATTATGATGACAAGGGCCATGGAGCACTGTGATGACAGGGCCATGGAACATTGCGATGAGAAGAATTCTGGAGCATTATGATTAAAGGGCATGGAGCATTGTGATTAAAGGTGACAAGGAACATTGTGATGATATGTGCAGAGAATACTGTGATGACTGTGGTCATGGAGTATTGTGACAAAAAGTGTCATGGAACATTGTGCTGACAAGGGCCATGGAGAATTGTGATGACACGGTCATGGAACATTGTGATGACAATAATTCTGGAGCATTGTGCTGACAAGGGCCATGGAGCATTGTGATGACATGGTCATGGAACATTGTGATGAGAAGAATTCTGGAGCATTGTGATGACAAGGGTCATGGAGCATTGTGATGACAATGGCCATGGAGCATTGTGATGACACAGCCATGGAACATTTTGATGACAAGAATTCTGGAGCATTGTGATGACAATGGCCATGGAGCATTGTGATGACACGGTCATGGAACATTGTGATGAGAAGAATTCTGGAGCATTGTCATGACAAGGGCCATGGGGCATTGTGATGACACGGTCATTGAACATTGTGATGACAAGAATTCTGGAGCATTGTGATGACAATGGCCATGGAGCATTGTGATGACACGGTATGGAATATTGTGATGACAAGAATTCTGGAGCATTGTGATGACAAGCGCCATGGAGCATTATGATGACACGGTCATGGAACATTGTGATGACAGGAATTCTGGAACATTGTGCTGAAAAGGGCCATGGAGCATTGTGATGACACGGTCATGGAACATTTTGATGAGAAGAATTCTGGAGCATTGTCATGACAAAGGCCATGGAGCATTGTGATGACACGGTCATTGAACATTGTGATGACAAGAATTCTGGAGCATTGTGATGACAAGGGCCATGGAGCATTGTGATGACAGGGCCATGGAACACTGTGATGACAAGAATTCGGGAGCATTGTGATGACAATGGCCATGGAGCATTGTCATGACACAGTAATGGAACATTGTGATGAGAAGAATTCTGGAGCATTGTCATGACAAGGGCCATGGAGCATGGTGATGACACGGTCATGGAACATTGTGATGACAAGAATTCTGGAGCATTGTGATGACAAGGGCCATGGAGCATTGAGATGACACGGTCATGGAAGATTGTGATGACAAGAATTCTGGAGCATTCTGATGACAAGCGCCATAGAGCATTGTGATGACACGTTCATGGAATATAGTAATGACAAGAATTCAGGAGCATTATGATGACAAGGGCCATGGAGCATTGTGATGACACGGCCATGGAACATTGTGATGACAAGAATTCTGGAGCATTGTGATGACAAGGGCCATGGAGCATTGTGATGGCACAGTCATGGAACATTGTGATGAGAAGAATTCTGGAGCATTGTAATGACAAGGGCAATGGAGCATTGTGATGACACGGTCATGGAACATTGTGATGAGTAAAATTCTGGAGCATTGTGCTGACAAGGTCCATGGAGCATTGTGATGACACGGTCATGGAATATTGTGATGAGAAGAATTCTGGAGCATTGTGCTGACAAGGGCCATGGAGCATTGTGATGACACAGCCATGGAACATTTTGATGACAAGAATTCTGGAGCATTGTGATGACAATGGCCATGGAGCATTGTGATGACACGGTTATGGAACATTGTGATGAGAAGAATTCTTGAACATAATGATGACAAGGGCCATGGAGCACTGTGATGACAGGGCCATGGAACATTGTGATGACAGGAATTCGGGAGCATTGTGATGACAATGGCCATGGAACATTGTGATGACACGGTCATGGAACATTGTGATGAGAAGAATTCTGGAGCATTGTCATGACAAGGGCCATGGAGCATGGTGATGACACGGTCATGGAACATTGTGATGACAAGAATTCTGGAGCATTGTGCTGACAAGGGCCATGGAGCATTGTGATGACACGGTCATGGAACATTGTGATGACAAGAATTCTGGAGCATTATGATGACAAGGGCCATGGAGCATTGTGATGACAGGGCCATGGAACATTGTGATGACAAGAATTCGGGAGCATTGTGATGACAATTGCCATGGAGCATTGTGATGACATGGTCATGGAACATTGTGATGAGAAGAATTCTGGAGCATTGTGATGACAAGGGCCATGGAGCATTGTGATGACACGGTCATGGAACATTGTGATGAGAGGAATTCTGGAGCATTGTGCTGAAAAGGGCCATCGAGCATTGTGATGACACGGTCATGGAAGAATGTGATGAGAAGAATTCCGGAGCATTGTGATGACAAGGGCCATGGAGCATTGTGATGACACAGCCATGGAACATTTTGATGACAAGAATTCTGGAGCATTGTGATGACAATGGCCATGGAGCATTGTGATGACACGGTCATGGAACATTTTGATGAGAAGAATTCTGGAGCATTGTCATGACAAGGGCCATGGAGCATTGTGATGACACGGTCATTGAACATTGTGATGACAAGAATTCTGGAGCATTGTGATGACAAGGGCCCTGGAGCATTGTGATGACAGGGCCATGGAACATTGTGATGACAACAATTCGGGAGCATTGTGATGACAATTGCCATGGAGCATTGTCATGACACGGTCATGGAACATTGTGATGAGAAGAATTCTGGAGCATTGTCATGACAAGGGCCATGGAGCATGGTGATGACACGGTCATGGAACATTGTGATGACAAGAATTCTGGAGCATTGTGATGACAAGGGCCATGGAGCATTGTGATGACACGGTCATGGAACATTGTGATGACAAGAATTCTGGAGCATTCTGATGACAAGGGCCATGGAGCATTGTGATGACACGGTCAAGGAACATTGTGATGACAAGAATTCTGGAGCATTGTGCTGACACGGGCCATGGAGCATTGTGATGACACGGTCATGGAACATTGTGATGAGAAGAATTCTGGAGCATTGTGCTGACAAGGGCCATGGAGTATTGTGATGACACGGTTATGGAACATTGTGATGAGAAGAATTCTGGAACATTATGATGACAAGGGCCATGGAGCACTGTGATGACAGGGCCATGGAACATTGTGATGACAGGAATTCGGGAGCATTGTGATGACAATGGCCATGGAACATTGTGATGACACGGTCATGGAACATTGTGATGAGAAGAATTCTGGAGCATTGTCATGACAAGTGCCATGGAGCATTGTGATGACACGGTCATGGAACATTGTGATGAGAGGAATTCTGGAGGATTGTGCTGAAAAGGGCCATCGAGCATTGTGATGACACGGTCATGGAAGTATGTGATGAGAAGAATTCCGGAGCATTGTGATGACAAGGGCCATGGAGCATTGTGATGACACAGCCATGGAACATTTTGATGACAAGAATTCTGGAGCATTGTGATGACAAGGGCCATGGAGCATTGTGATGACACGGTCATGGAACATTGTGATGAGAAGAATTCTGGAGCATTGTGCTGACAAGGGCCATGGAGCATTGTGATGACACGGTCATGGAACATTGTAATGACAAGAATTCTGGAGCATTGTGATGACAAGGGCAATGGAGCATTGTGATGACAGGGCCATGGAACATTGTGATGACAAGAATTCGGGAGCATTGTGATGACAATGGCCATGGAGCATTGTCATGACACGGTCATGGAACATTGTGATGAGAAGAATTCTGGAGCATTGTCATGACAAGGGCCATGGAGCATGGTGATGACACGGTCATGGAACATTGTGATGACAAGAATTCTGGAGCATTGTGATGACAAGGGCCATGGAGCATTGTGATGACACGGTCAAGGAACATTGTGATGATAAGAATTCTGGAGCATTGTGATGACAATGGCCATGGAGCATTGTGATGACACAGTCATGGAACATTGTGATGACAAGAATTCTGGAGCATTGTGCTGACACGGGCCATGGAGCATTGTGATGACACGGTCATGGAACATTGTGATGAGAAGAATTCTGGAACATTATGATGACAAGGGCCATGGAGCACTGTGATGACAGGGCCATGGAACATTGCGATGAGAAGAATTCTGGAGCATTATGATTAAAGGGCATGGAGCATTGTGATTAAAGGTGACAAGGAACATTGTGATGATATGTGCAGAGAATACTGTGATGACTGTGGTCATGGAGTATTGTGACAAAAAGTGTCATGGAACATTGTGCTGACAAGGGCCATGGAGAATTGTGATGACACGGTCATGGAACATTGTGATGACAATAATTCTGGAGCATTGTGCTGACAAGGGCCATGGAGCATTGTGATGACATGGTCATGGAACATTGTGATGAGAAGAATTCTGGAGCATTGTGATGACAAGGGTCATGGAGCATTGTGATGACAATGGCCATGGAGCATTGTGATGACACAGCCATGGAACATTTTGATGACAAGAATTCTGGAGCATTGTGATGACAATGGCCATGGAGCATTGTGATGACACGGTCATGGAACATTGTGATGAGAAGAATTCTGGAGCATTGTCATGACAAGGGCCATGGGGCATTGTGATGACACGGTCATTGAACATTGTGATGACAAGAATTCTGGAGCATTGTGATGACAATGGCCATGGAGCATTGTGATGACACGGTATGGAATATTGTGATGACAAGAATTCTGGAGCATTGTGATGACAAGCGCCATGGAGCATTATGATGACACGGTCATGGAACATTGTGATGACAGGAATTCTGGAACATTGTGCTGAAAAGGGCCATGGAGCATTGTGATGACACGGTCATGGAACATTTTGATGAGAAGAATTCTGGAGCATTGTCATGACAAAGGCCATGGAGCATTGTGATGACACGGTCATTGAACATTGTGATGACAAGAATTCTGGAGCATTGTGATGACAAGGGCCATGGAGCATTGTGATGACAGGGCCATGGAACACTGTGATGACAAGAATTCGGGAGCATTGTGATGACAATGGCCATGGAGCATTGTCATGACACAGTAATGGAACATTGTGATGAGAAGAATTCTGGAGCATTGTCATGACAAGGGCCATGGAGCATGGTGATGACACGGTCATGGAACATTGTGATGACAAGAATTCTGGAGCATTGTGATGACAAGGGCCATGGAGCATTGAGATGACACGGTCATGGAAGATTGTGATGACAAGAATTCTGGAGCATTCTGATGACAAGCGCCATAGAGCATTGTGATGACACGTTCATGGAATATAGTAATGACAAGAATTCAGGAGCATTATGATGACAAGGGCCATGGAGCATTGTGATGACACGGCCATGGAACATTGTGATGACAAGAATTCTGGAGCATTGTGATGACAAGGGCCATGGAGCATTGTGATGGCACAGTCATGGAACATTGTGATGAGAAGAATTCTGGAGCATTGTAATGACAAGGGCAATGGAGCATTGTGATGACACGGTCATGGAACATTGTGATGAGTAAAATTCTGGAGCATTGTGCTGACAAGGTCCATGGAGCATTGTGATGACACGGTCATGGAATATTGTGATGAGAAGAATTCTGGAGCATTGTGCTGACAAGGGCCATGGAGCATTGTGATGACACAGCCATGGAACATTTTGATGACAAGAATTCTGGAGCATTGTGATGACAATGGCCATGGAGCATTGTGATGACACGGTTATGGAACATTGTGATGAGAAGAATTCTTGAACATAATGATGACAAGGGCCATGGAGCACTGTGATGACAGGGCCATGGAACATTGTGATGACAGGAATTCGGGAGCATTGTGATGACAATGGCCATGGAACATTGTGATGACACGGTCATGGAACATTGTGATGAGAAGAATTCTGGAGCATTGTCATGACAAGGGCCATGGAGCATGGTGATGACACGGTCATGGAACATTGTGATGACAAGAATTCTGGAGCATTGTGCTGACAAGGGCCATGGAGCATTGTGATGACACGGTCATGGAACATTGTGATGACAAGAATTCTGGAGCATTATGATGACAAGGGCCATGGAGCATTGTGATGACAGGGCCATGGAACATTGTGATGACAAGAATTCGGGAGCATTGTGATGACAATTGCCATGGAGCATTGTGATGACATGGTCATGGAACATTGTGATGAGAAAAATTCTGGAGCATTGTCATGACAAGTGCCATGGAGCATTGTGATGACACGGTCATGGAACATTGTGATGAGAGGAATTCTGGAGCATTGTGCTGAAAAGGGCCATCGAGCATTGTGATGACACGGTCATGGAAGAATGTGATGAGAAGAATTCCGGAGCATTGTGATGACAAGGGCCATGGAGCATTGTGATGACACAGCCATGGAACATTTTGATGACAAGAATTCTGGAGCATTGTGATGACAATGGCCATGGAGCATTGTGATGACAAGAATTCGGGAGCATTGTGATGACAATGGCCATGGAGCTTTGTCATGACACGGTCATGGAACATTGTGATGAGAAGAATTCTGGAGCATTGTCATGACAAGGGCCATGGAGCATGGTGATGACACGGTCATGGAACATTGTGATGACAAGAATTCTGGAGCATTGTGATGACAAGGGCCATGGAGCATTGTGATGACACGGTCATGGAACATTGTGATGACAAGAATTCTGGAGCATTGTGCTGACACGGGCCATGGAGCATTGTGATGACACGGTCATGGAACATTGTGATGATAAGAATTCTGGAGCATTGTGATGACAATGGCCATGGAGCATTGTGATGACACGGTCATGGAACATTGTGATGACAAGAATTCTGGAGCATTGTGCTGACACGGGCCATGGAGCATTGTGATGACACGGTCATGGAACATTGTGATGAGAAGAATTCTGGAGCATTGTGCTGACAAGGGCCATGGAGCATTGTGATGACACGGTTATGGAACATTGTGATGAGAAGAATTCTAGAACATTATGATGACAAGGGCCATGGAGCACTGTGATGACAGGGCCATGGAACATTGTGATGACAAGAATTCGGGAGCATTGTGATGACAATGGCCATGGAGCATTGTCATGACACGGTCATGGAACATTGTGATGAGAAGAATTCTGGAGCATTGTCATGACAAGGGCCATGGAGCATTGTGATGACACGGTCATGGAACATTGTGATGACAAGAATTCTGGAGCATTGTGATGACAAGGGCAATGGAGCATTGTGATTACAGGGCCATGGAACATTGTGATGACAAGAATTCGGGAGCATTGTGATGACAATGGCCATGGAGCATTGTCATGACACGGTCATGGAACATTGTGATGAGAAGAATTCTGGAGCATTGTCATGACAAGGGCCATGGAGCATTGTGATGACACGGTCATGGAACATTGTGATGACAAGAATTCTGGAGCATTGTGATGACAAGGGCAATGGAGCATTGTGATGACAGGGCCATGGAACATTGTGATAACAAGAATTCGGGAGCATTGTGATGACAATGGCCATGGAGCATTGTCATGACACGGTCATGGAACATTGTGATGAGAAGAATTCTGGAGCATTGTCATGACAAGGGCCATGGAGCATGGTGATGACACGGTCATGGAACATTGTGATGACAAGAATTCTGGAGCATTGTGATGACAAGGGCCATGGAGCATTGTGATGATACGGTCAAGGAACATTGTGATGAAAAGAATTCTGGAGCATTGTGATGACAATGGCCATGGAGCATTGTGATGACACGGTCATGGAACATTGTGATGACAAGAATTCTGGAGCATTGTGCTGACATGGGCCATGGAGCATTGTGATGACACGGTCATGGAACATTGTGATGAGAAGAATTCTGGAACATTATGATGACAAGGGCCATGGAGCACTGTGATGACAGGGCCATGGAACATTGTGATGAGAAGAATTCTGGAGCATTATGATTAAAGGGCATGGAGCATTGTGATTAAAGGTGACAAGGAACATTGTGATGATATGTGCAGAGAATTCTGTGATGACTGTGGTCATGGAGTATTGTGACAAAAAGTGTCATGGAACATTGTTCTGACAAGGGCCATGGAGCATTGTGATGACACGGTCATGGAACATTGTGATGACAATAATTCTGGAGCATTGTGCTGACAAGGGCCATGGAGCATTGTGATGACATGGTCATGGAACATTGTGATGAGAAGAATTCTGGAGCATTGTGATGACAAGGGTCATGGAGCATTGTGATGACAAGGGCCATGGAGCATTGTGATGACACAGCCATGGAACATTTTGATGACAAGAATTCTGGAGCATTGTGATGACAATGGCCATGGAGCATTGTGATGACACGGTCATGGAACATTGTGATGAGAAGAATTCTGTAGCATTGTCATGACAAGGGCCATGGGGCATTGTGATGACACGGTCATTGAACATTGTGATGACAAGAATTCTGGAGCATTGTGATGACAATGGCCATGGAGCATTGTGATGACACGGTATGGAATATTGTGATGACAAGAATTCTGGAGCATTGTGATGACAAGCGCCATGGAGCATTGTGATGACACGGTCATGGAACATTGTGATGACAGGAATTCTGGAACATTGTGCTGAAAAGGGCCATGGAGCATTGTGATGACACGGTCATGGAACATTTTGATGAGAAGAATTCTGGAGCATTGTCATGACAAGGGCCATGGAGCATTGTGATGACACGGTCATTGAACATTGTGATGACAAGAATTCTGGAGCATTGTGATGAAAAGGGCCATGGAGCATTGTGATGACAGGGCCATGGAACACTGTGATGACAAGAATGCGGGAGCATTGTGATGACAAAGGCCATGGAGCATTGTCATGACACGGTAATGGAACATTGTGATGAGAAGAATTCTGGAGCATTGTCATGACAAGGGCCATGGAGCATGGTGATGACACGGTCATGGAACATTGTGATGACAAGAATTCTGGAGCATTGTGATGAAAAGGGCCATGGAGCATTGAGATGACACGGTCATGGAAGATTGTGATGACAAGAATTCTGGAGCATTCTGATGACAAGCGCCATAGAGCATTGTGATGACACGTTCATGGAATATAGTAATGACAGGAATTCAGGAGCATTATGATGACAAGGGCCATGGAGCATTGTGATGACACGGCCATGGATCATTGTGATGACAAGAATTCTGGAGCATTGTGATGACAAGGGCCATGGAGCATTGTGATGGCACAGTCATGGAACATTGTGATGAGAAGAATTCTGGAGCATTGTAATGAGAAGGGCAATGGAGCATTGTGATGAAACGGTCATGGAACATTGTGATGAGAAAAATTCTGGGGCATTGTGCTGACAAGGTCCATGGAGCATTGTGATGACATGGTCATGGAACATTGTGATGAGAAGAATTCTGGAGCATTGTGCTGACACGGTCATGGAACATTGTGATGAGAAGAATTCTGGAGCATTGTGCTGACAAGGGCCATGGAGCATTGTGATGACACGGTTATGGAACATTGTGATGAGAAGAATTCTGGAACATTATGATGACAAGGGCCATGGAGCACTGTGATGACAGGGCCATGGAACATTGTGATGACAAGAATTCGGGAGAATTGTGATGACAATGGCCATGGAGCATTGTGATGACAAGGTCATGGAACATTGTGATGAGAAGAATTCTGGAGCATTGTCATGACAAGGGCCATGGAGCATTGTGATGACACCGTCATGGAACATTGTGATGACAAGAATTCTGGAGCATTGTGCTGACAAGGGCCATGGAGCATTGTGATGACACGGTCATGGAACATTGTGATGACAAGAATTCTGGAGCATTGTGCTGACAAGCACCATGGAAAATTGTGATGACACGGTCATGGAACATTGTGATGACAAGAATTCTGGAGCATTCTGATGACAAGCGCCATAGAGCATTGTGATGACACGTTCATGGCATATAGTAATGACAAGAATTCTGGAGCATTATGATGACAAGGGCCATGGAGCATTGTGATGACACGGTCATGGAACATTGTGATGACAAGAATTCTGGAGCATTGTGATGACAAGGGCCATGGAGCATTTTGATGGCACGGTCATGGAACATTGTGATGAGAAGAATTCTGGAGCATTGTGCTGACAAGGGCCATGGAGCATTGTGCTGACACGGCCATGGAACATTGTGATGACAAGAATTCTGGAGCATTGTGATGACAATGGCCATGGAGCATTGTGATGACACGGTCATGGAACATTGTGATGACAAGAATTCTGGAGCATTGTGATTAAAGTGTATGGAGCATTGTGATTAAAGGTGAAAAGGAACATTGTGATGATATGTGCAGAGAATTCTGTGATGACTGTGGTCATGGAGTATTGTGACAAAAAGTGTCATGGAACATTGTGCTGACAAGGGCCATGGAGCATTGTGATGACACGGTCATGGAACATTGTGATGACAAGAATTCTGGAGCATTGTAATGACAAGGGCAATGGAGCATTGTGATGACACGGTCAAGGAACATTGTGATGAGAAGAATTCTGGAGCATTATGATGACAAGGGCCATGGAGCATTGTGATGACACGGCCATGGAACATTGTGATGACATAATTCTGGAGCATTGTGCTGACAAGGGCCATGGAGCATTGTGATGACACGGTCATGGAACATTGTGATGACAAGAATTCTGGAGCATTGTAATGACAAGGGCAATGGAGCATTGTGATGACACAGTCATGGAACATTGTGATGAGAAGAATTCTGGAGCATTGTGTTGACAAGTGCCATGGAGCATTGTGATGACACGGTTATGGAACATTGTGATGAGAAGAATTCTGGAACATTATGATGACAAGGGCCATGGAGCACTGTGATGACAGGGCCATGGAACATTGTGATGACAAGAATTCGGGAGAATTGTGATGACAATGGCCATGGAGCATTGTGATGACAAGGTCATGGAACATTGTGATGAGAAGAATTCTGGAGCATTGTCATGACAAGGGCCATGGAGCATTGTGATGACACGGTCATGGAACATTGTGATGACAAGAATTCTGGAGCATTGTGCTGACAAGGGCCATGGAGCATTGTGATGACACGGTCATGGAACATTGTGATGACAAGAATTCTGGAGCATTATGATGACAAGGGCCATGGAGCATTGTGATGACAGGGCCATGGAACATTGTGATGACAAGAATTCGGGAGCATTGTGATGACAATGGCCATGGAGCATTGTGATGACATGGTCATGGAACATTGTGATGAGAAGAATTCTGGAGCATTGTCATGACAAGTGCCATGGAGCATTGTGATGACACGGTCATGGAACATTTTGATGACAAGAATTCTGGAGCACTGTGATGACAATGGCCATGGAGCATGGTGATGACACGGTCATGGAACATTTTGATGAGAAGAATTCT
The DNA here is from genome assembly GCF_949987535.1 of Balaenoptera acutorostrata. NCBI lineage: Eukaryota > Metazoa > Chordata > Mammalia > Artiodactyla > Balaenopteridae > Balaenoptera > Balaenoptera acutorostrata. The sequence continues at coordinate 18,902,426 of NC_080067.1, forward strand.
GGAGCATTGTCATGACAAGGGCCATGGAGCATTGTGATGACACGGTCATTGAACATTGTGATGACAAGAATTCTGGAGGATTGTGATGACAAGGGCCATGGAGCCTTGTGATGACAGGGCCATGGAACATTGTGATGACAAGAATTCGGGAGCATTGTGATGCCAAGGGACATGGAGCATTGTGATGACACGGTCATGGAACATTGTGATGACAAGAATTCTGGAGCATTGTGATGACACGGGCAATGGAGCATTGTGATGACTCGGTCATGGAACATTGTGATGAGAAGAATTCTGGAGCATTGTGTTGACAAGGGCCATGGAGCATTGTGATGACACGGTTATGGAACATTGTATTGAGAAGAATTCTGGAACATTATGATGACAAGGGCCATGGAGCACTGTGATGACAGGGCCATGGAACATTGTGATGACAAGAATTCGGGAGCATTGTGATGACAATGGCCATGGAGCATTGTGATGACACGGTCATGGAACATTGTGATGAGAAGAATTCTGGAGCATTGTCATGACAAGGGCCATGGAGCATTGTGATGACACGGTCATGGAACATTGTGATGACAAGAATTCTAGAGCATTGTGATGACAAGGGCCATGGAGCATTGGGATGACACGGTCATGGAACATTGTGAAGACAAGAATTCTGGAGCAATGTGCTGACAAGGGCCATGGAGCATTGTGATGACATGGTCATGGAACATTGTGATGAGAAGAATTCTGGAGCATTGTGCTGACACGGGCCATGGAGCATTGTGATGACACGGTCATGGAATATTGTGATGAGAAGAATTCTGGAGCATTGTGCTGACAAGGGCCATGGAGCATTGTGATGACACGGTTATGGAACATTGTGATGAGAAGAATTCTGGAACATTATGATGACAAGGGCCATGGAGCACTGTGATGACAGGGCCATGGAACATTGTGATGACAAGAATTCGGGAGAATTGTGATGACAATGGCCATGGAGCATTGTGATGACAAGGTTATGGAACATTGTGATGAGAAGAATTCTGGAGCATTGTCATGACAAGGGCCATGGAGCATTGTGATGACACCGTCATGGAACATTGTGATGAGAAGAATTCTGGAGCATTGTGCTGACAAGGGCCATGGAGCATTGTGATAACACGGTCATGGAACATTGTGATGAAAAGAATTCTGGAGCATTATGATGACAAGGGCCATGGAGCATTGTGATGACAGGGCCATGGAGCATTGTGATGACACAGCCATGGAACATTTTGATAACAAGAATTCTGGAGCATTGTGATGACAATGGCCATGGAGCATTGTGATGACACGGTTATGGAACATTGTGATGAGAAGAATTCTTGAACATAATGATGACAAGGGCCATGGAGCACTGTGATGACAGGGCCATGGAACATTGTGATGACAGGAATTCGGCAGCATTGTGATGACAATGGCCATGGAACATTGTGATGACACGGTCATGGAACATTGTGATGAGAAGAATTCTGGAGCATTGTCATGACAAGGGCCATGGAGCATGGTGATGACACGGTCATGGAACATTGTGATGACAAGAATTCTGGAGCATTGTGCTGACAAGGGCCATGGAGCATTGTGATGACACGGTCATGGAACATTGTGATGACAAGAATTCTGGAGCATTATGATGACAAGGGCCATGGAGCATTGTGATGACAGGGCCATGGAACATTGTGATGACAAGAATTCGGGAGCATTGTGATGACAATTGCCATGGAGCATTGTGATGACATGGTCATGGAACATTGTGATGAGAAGAATTCTGGAGCATTGTCATGACAAGTGCCATGGAGCATTGTGATGACACGGTCATGGAACATTGTGATGAGAGGAATTCTGGAGCATTGTGCTGAAAAGGGCCATCGAGCATTGTGATGACACGGTCATGGAAGAATGTGATGAGAAGAATTCCGGAGCATTGTGATGACAAGGGCCATGGAGCATTGTGATGACACAGCCATGGAACATTTTGATGACAAGAATTCTGGAGCATTGTGATGACAATGGCCATGAAGCATTGTGATGACAAGAATTCGGGAGCATTGTGATGACAATGGCCATGGAGCTTTGTCATGACACGGTCATGGAACATTGTGATGAGAAGAATTCTGGAGCATTGTCATGACAAGGGCCATGGAGCATGGTGATGACACGGTCATGGAACATTGTGATGACAAGAATTCTGGAGCATTGTGATGACAAGGGCCATGGAGCATTGTGATGACACGGTCATGGAACATTGTGATGACAAGAATTCTGGAGCATTGTGCTGACACGGGCCATGGAGCATTGTGATGACACGGTCATGGAACATTGTGATGATAAGAATTCTGGAGCATTGTGATGACAATGGCCATGGAGCATTGTGATGACACGGTCATGGAACATTGTGATGACAAGAATTCTGGAGCATTGTGCTGACACGGGCCATGGAGCATTGTGATGACACGGTCATGGAACATTGTGATGAGAAGAATTCTGGAGCATTGTGCTGACAATGGCCATGGAGCATTGTGATGACACGGTTATGGAACATTGTGATGAGAAGAATTCTAGAACATTATGATGACAAGGGCCATGGAGCACTGTGATGACAGGGCCATGGAACATTGTGATGACAAGAATTCGGGAGCATTGTGATGACAATGGCCATGGAGCATTGTCATGACACGGTCATGGAACATTGTGATGAGAAGAATTCTGGAGCATTGTCATGACAAGGGCCATGGAGCATTGTGATGACACGGTCATGGAACATTGTGATGACAAGAATTCTGGAGCATTGTGATGACAAGGGCAATGGAGCATTGTGATTACAGGGCCATGGAACATTGTGATGACAAGAATTCGGGAGCATTGTGATGACAATGGCCATGGAGCATTGTCATGACACGGTCATGGAACATTGTGATGAGAAGAATTCTGGAGCATTGTCATGACAAGGGCCATGGAGCATTGTGATGACACGGTCATGGAACATTGTGATGACAAGAATTCTGGAGCATTGTGATGACAAGGGCAATGGAGCATTGTGATGACAGGGCCATGGAACATTGTGATAACAAGAATTCGGGAGCATTGTGATGACAATGGCCATGGAGCATTGTCATGACACGGTCATGGAACATTGTGATGAGAAGAATTCTGGAGCATTGTCATGACAAGGGCCATGGAGCATGGTGATGACACGGTCATGGAACATTGTGATGACAAGAATTCTGGAGCATTGTGATGACAAGGGCCATGGAGCATTGTGATGATACGGTCAAGGAACATTGTGATGAAAAGAATTCTGGAGCATTGTGATGACAATGGCCATGGAGCATTGTGATGACACGGTCATGGAACATTGTGATGACAAGAATTCTGGAGCATTGTGCTGACACGGGCCATGGAGCATTGTGATGACACGGTCATGGAACATTGTGATGAGAAGAATTCTGGAACATTATGATGACAAGGGCCATGGAGCACTGTGATGACAGGGCCATGGAACATTGTGATGAGAAGAATTCTGGAGCATTATGATTAAAGGGCATGGAGCATTGTGATTAAAGGTGACAAGGAACATTGTGATGATATGTGCAGAGAATTCTGTGATGACTGTGGTCATGGAGTATTGTGACAAAAAGTGTCATGGAACATTGTTCTGACAAGGGCCATGGAGCATTGTGATGACACGGTCATGGAACATTGTGATGACAATAATTCTGGAGCATTGTGCTGACAAGGGCCATGGAGCATTGTGATGACATGGTCATGGAACATTGTGATGAGAAGAATTCTGGAGCATTGTGATGACAAGGGTCATGGAGCATTGTGATGACAAGGGCCATGGAGCATTGTGATGACACAGCCATGGAACATTTTGATGACAAGAATTCTGGAGCATTGTGATGACAATGGCCATGGAGCATTGTGATGACACGGTCATGGAACATTGTGATGAGAAGAATTCTGGAGCATTATGATGACAAGGGCCATGGAGCATTGTGATGACAGGGCCATGGAACATTGTGATGACAAGAATTCGGGAGCATTGTGATGACAATGGCCATGGAGCATTGTGATGACATGGTCATGGAACATTGTGATGAGAAGAATTCTGGAGCATTGTCATGACAAGTGCCATGGAGCATTGTGATGACACGGTCATGGAACATTTTGATGACAAGAATTCTGGAGCACTGTGATGACAATGGCCATGGAGCATGGTGATGACACGGTCATGGAACATTTTGATGAGAAGAATTCTGGAGCATTGTCATGACAAGGGCCATGGAGCATTGTGATGACACGGTCATTGAACATTGTGATGACAAGAATTCTGGAGGATTGTGATGACAAGGGCCATGGAGCCTTGTGATGACAGGGCCATGGAACATTGTGATGACAAGAATTCGGGAGCATTGTGATGCCAAGGGACATGGAGCATTGTGATGACACGGTCATGGAACATTGTGATGACAAGAATTCTGGAGCATTGTGATGACACGGGCCATGGAGCATTGTGATGACTCGGTCATGGAACATTGTGATGAGAAGAATTCTGGAGCATTGTGTTGACAAGGGCCATGGAGCATTGTGATGACACGGTTATGGAACATTGTGATGAGAAGAATTCTGGAACATTATGATGACAAGGGCCATGGAGCACTGTGATGACAGGGCCATGGAACATTGTGATGACAAGAATTCGGGAGCATTGTGATGACAATGGCCATGGAGCATTGTGATGACACGGTCATGGAACATTGTGATGAGAAGAATTCTGGAGCATTGTCATGACAAGTGCCATGGAGCATTGTGATGACACGGTCATGGAACATTGTGATGACAAGAATTCTAGAGCATTGTGATGACAAGGGCCATGGAGCATTGGGATGACACGGTCATGGAACATTGTGAAGACAAGAATTCTGGAGCAATGTGCTGACAAGGGCCATGGAGCATTTTGATGAAACGGCCAGGGAACATTGTGATGACAAGAATTCTGGAGCATTCTGATGACAAGCGCCATAGAGCATTGTGATGACACATTCATGGAATATAGTAATGTCAAGAATTCTGGAGCATTATGATGACAAGGGCCATGGAGCATTGTGATGACACGGTCATGGAACATTGTGATGACAAGAATTCTGGAGCATTGTGATGACAAGGGCCATGGAGCATTGTGATGGCACGGTCATGGAACATTGTGATGAGAAGAATTCTGGAGCATTGTGCTGACAATGGCCATGGAGCATTGTGCTGACACGGCCATGGAACATTGTGATGACAAGAATTCTGGAGCATTGTGATGACAATGGCCATGGAGCATTGTGATGACACGGTCATGGAACATTGTGATGAGAAGAATTCTGGAGCATTGTGATTAAAGGGCATGGAGCATTGTGATTAAAGGTGACAAGGAACATTGTGATGATATGTGCAGATAATTCTGTGATGACTGTGGTCATGGAGTATTGTGACAAAAAGTGTCATGGAACATTGTGCTGACAAGGGCCATGGAGCATTGTGATGACACGGTCATGGAACATTGTGATGACAAGAATTCTGGAGCATTGTGATGACAAGGGCCATGGAGCATTGTGATGACACAGCCATGGAACATTTTGATGACAAGAATTCTGGAGCATTGTGATGACAATGGCCATGGAGCATTGTGATGACACGGTCATGGAACATTTTGATGAGAAGAATTCTGGAGCATTGTCATGACAAGGGCCATGGAGCATTGTGATGACACGGTCATTGAACATTGTGATGACAAAAATTCTGGAGCATTGTGATGACAAGGGCCATGGAGCCTTGTGATGACAGGGCCATGGAACATTGTGATGACAAGAATTCGGGAGCATTGTGATGACAATGGCCATGGAGCATTGTCATGATACGGTCATGGAACATTGTGATGAGAAGAATTCTGGAGCATTGTCATGACAAGGGCCATGGAGCATGGTGATGACACGGTCATGGAACATTGTGATGACAAGAATTCTGGAGCATTGTGATGACAAGTGCCATGGAGCATTGTGATGACATGGTCATGGAACATTGTGATGACAAGAATTCTAGAGCATTGTGATGACAAGGGCCATGGAGCATTGTGATGACACGGTCAAGGAACATTGTGATGATAAGAATTCTGGAGCATTGTGATGACAATGGCCATGGAGCATTGTGATGACACGGTCATGGAACATTGTGATGACAAGAATTCTGGAGCATTGTGCTGACACGGGCCACGGAGCATTGTGATGACACGGTCATGGAACATTGTGATGAGAAGAATTCTGGAGCATTGTGCTGACAAGGGCCATGGAGCATTGTGATGACACGGTTATGGAACATTGTGATGAGAAGAATTCTGGAACATTATGATGACAAGGGCCATGGAGCACTGTGATGACAGGGCCATGGAACATTGTGATGACAAGAATTCGGGAGAATTGTGATGACAATGGCCATGGAGCATTGTGATGACAAGGTCATGGAACATTGTGATGAGAAGAATTCTGGAGCATTGTCATGACAAGGGCCATGGAGCATTGTGATGACACCGTCATGGAACATTGTGATGACAAGAATTCTGGAGCATTGTGCTGACAAGGGCCATGGAGCATTGTGATGACACGGTCATGGAACATTGTGATGACAAGAATTCTGGAGCATTGTGCTGACAAGCACCATGGAAAATTGTGATGACACGGTCATGGAACATTGTGATGACAAGAATTCTGGAGCATTCTGATGACAAGCGCCATAGAGCATTGTGATGACACGTTCATGGCATATAGTAATGACAAGAATTCTGGAGCATTATGATGACAAGGGCCATGGAGCATTGTGATGACACGGTCATGGAACATTGGGATGACAAGAATTCTGGAGCATTGTGATGACAAGGGCCATGGAGCATTTTGATGGCACGGTCATGGAACATTGTGATGAGAAGAATTCTGGAGCATTGTGCTGACAAGGGCCATGGAGCATTGTGCTGACACGGCCATGGAACATTGTGATGACAAGAATTCTGGAGCATTGTGATGACAATGTCCATGGAGCATTGTGATGACACGGTCATGGAACATTGTGATGACAAGAATTCTGGAGCATTGTGATTAAAGTGTATGGAGCATTGTGATTAAAGGTGAAAAGGAACATTGTGATGATATGTGCAGAGAATTCTGTGATGACTGTGGTCATGGAGTATTGTGACAAAAAGTGTCATGGAACATTGTGCTGACAAGGGCCATGGAGCATTGTGATGACACGGTCATGGAACATTGTGATGACAAGAATTCTGGAGCATTGTAATGACAAGGGCAATGGAGCATTGTGATGACACGGTCAAGGAACATTGTGATGAGAAAAATTCTGGAGCATTGTGCTGACAAGGGCCACGGAGCATTGTGATGACATGGTCATGGAACATTGTGATGAGAAGAATTCTGGAGCATTGTGCTGACACGGGCCATGGAGCATTGTGATGACACAGTCATGGAACATTGTGATGAGAAGAATTCTGGAGCATTGTGTTGACAAGTGCCATGGAGCATTGTGATGACACGGTTATGGAACATTGTGATGAGAAGAATTCTGGAACATTATGATGACAAGGGCCATGGAGCACTGTGATGACAGGGCCATGGAACATTGTGATGACAAGAATTCGGGAGAATTGTGATGACAATGGCCATGGAGCATTGTGATGACAAGGTCATGGAACATTGTGATGAGAAGAATTCTGGAGCATTGTCATGACAAGGGCCATGGAGCATTGTGATGACACGGTCATGGAACATTGTGATGACAAGAATTCTGGAGCATTGTGCTGACAAGGGCCATGGAGCATTGTGATGACACGGTCATGGAACATTGTGATGACAAGAATTCTGGAGCATTATGATGACAAGGGCCATGGAGCATTGTGATGACAGGGCCATGGAACATTATGATGACAAGAATTCGGGAGCATTGTGATGACAATGGCCATGGAGCATTGTGATGACATGGTCATGGAACATTGTGATGAGAAGAATTCTGGAGCATTGTCATGACAAGTGCCATGGAGCATTGTGATGACACGGTCATGGAACATTGTGATGACAAGAATTCTGGAGCATTGTGATGACAAGGGCCATGGAGCATTGTGATGACACAGCCATGGAACATTTTGATGACAAGAATTCTGGAGCACTGTGATGACAATGGCCATGGAGCATTGTGATGACACGGTCATGGAACATTTTGATGAGAAGAATTCTGGAGCATTGTCATGACAAGGGCCATGGAGCATTGTGATGACACGGTCATTGAACATTGTGATGACAAGAATTCTGGAGGATTGTGATGACAAGGGCCATGGAGCCTTGTGATGACAGGGCCATGGAACATTGTGATGACAAGAATTCGGGAGCATTGTGATGCCAAGGGACATGGAGCATTGTGATGACACGGTCATGGAACATTGTGATGACAAGAATTCTGGAGCATTGTGATGACACGGGCCATGGAGCATTGTGATGACTCGGTCATGGAACATTGTGATGAGAAGAATTCTGGAGCATTGTGTTGACAAGGGCCATGGAGCATTGTGATGACACGGTTATGTAACATTGTGATGAGAAGAATTCTGGAACATTATGATGACAAGGGCCATGGAGCACTGTGATGACAGGGCCATGGAACATTGTGATGACAAGAATTTGGGAGCATTGTGATGACAATGGCCATGGAGCATTGTGATGACACGGTCATGGAACATTGTGATGAGAAGAATTCTGGAGCATTGTCATGACAAGGGCCATGGAGCATTGTGATGACACGGTCATGGAACATTGTGATGACAAGAATTCTAGAGCATTGTGATGACAAGGGCCATGGAGCATTGGGATGACACGGTCATGGAACATTGTGAAGACAAGAATTCTGGATCAATGTGCTGACAAGGGCCATGGAGCATTTTGATGAAACGGCCAGGGAACATTGTGATGACAAGAATTCTGGAGCATTCTGATGACAAGCGCCATAGAGCATTGTGATGACACATTCATGGAATATAGTAATGTCAAGAATTCTGGAGCATTATGATGACAAGGGCCATGGAGCATTGTGATGACACGGTCATGGAACATTGTGATGACAAGAATTCTGGAGCATTGTGATGACAAGGGCCATGGAGCATTGTGATGGCACGGTCATGGAACATTGTGATGAGAAGAATTCTGGAGCATTGTGCTGACAATGGCCATGGAGCATTGTGCTGACATGGCCATGGAACATTGTGATGAAAAGAATTCTGGAGCATTGTGATGACAATGGCCATGGAGCATTGTGATGACACGGTCATGGAACATTGTGATGAGAAGAATTCTGGAGCATTGTGATTAAAGGGCATGGAGCATTGTGATTAAAGGTGACAAGGAACATTGTGATGATATGTGCAGAGAATTCTGTGATGACTGTGGTCATGGAGTATTGTGACAAAAAGTGTCATGGAACATTGTGCTGACAAGGGCCATGGAGCATTGTGATGACACGGTCATGGAACATTGTGATGACAAGAATTCTGGAGCATTGTGATGACAAGGGCCATGGAGCATTGTGATGACACAGCCATGGAACATTTTGATGACAAGAATTCTGGAGCATTGTGATGACAATGGCCATGGAGCATTGTGATGACACGGTCATGGAACATTTTGATGAGAAGAATTCTGGAGCATTGTCATTACAAGGGCCATGGAGCATTGTGATGACACGGTCATTGAACATTGTGATGACAAAAATTCTGGAGCATTGTGATGACAAGGGCCATGGAGCCTTGTGATGACAGGGCCATGGAACATTGTGATGACAAGAATTCGGGAGCATTGTGATGACAATGGCCATGGAGCATTGTTATGATACGGTCATGGAACATTGTGATGAGAAGAATTCTGGAGCATTGTCATGACAAGGGCCATGGAGCATGGTGATGACACGGTCATGGAACATTGTGATGACAAGAATTCTGGAGCATTGTGATGACAAGTGCCATGGAGCATTGTGATGACATGGTCATGGAACATTGTGATGACAAGAATTCTAGAGCATTGTGATGACAAGGGCCATGGAGCATTGTGATGACACGGTCAAGGAACATTGTGATGATAAGAATTCTGGAGCATTGTGATGACAATGGCCATGGAGCATTGTGATGACACGGTCATGGAACATTGTGATGACAAGAATTCTGGAGCATTGTGCTGACACGGGCCACGGAGCATTGTGATGACACGGTCATGGAACATTGTGATGAGAAGAATTCTGGAGCATTGTGCTGACAAGGGCCATGGAGCATTGTGATGACACGGTTATGGAACATTGTGATGAGAAGAATTCTGGAACATTATGATGACAAGGGCCATGGAGCACTGTGATGACAGGGCCATGGAACATTGTGATGAAAAGAATTCGGGAGAATTGTGATGACAATGGCCATGGAGCATTGTGATGACAAGGTCATGGAACATTGTGATGAGAAGAATTCTGGAGCATTGTCATGACAAGGGCCATGGAGCATTGTGATGACACCGTCATGGAACATTGTGATGACAAGAATTCTGGAGCATTGTGCTGACAAGGGCCATGGAGCATTGTGATGACACGGTCATGGAACATTGTGATGACAAGAATTCTGGAGCATTGTGCTGACAAGCACCATGGAAAATTGTGATGACACGGTCATGGAACATTGTGATGACAAGAATTCTGGAGCATTCTGATGACAAGCGCCATAGAGCATTGTGATGACACGTTCATGGCATATAGTAATGACAAGAATTCTGGAGCATTATGATGACAAGGGCCATGGAGCATTGTGATGACACGGTCATGGAACATTGTGATGACAAGAATTCTGGAGCATTGTGATGACAAGGGCCATGGAGCATTTTGATGGCACGGTCATGGAACATTGTGATGAGAAGAATTCTGGAGCATTGTGCTGACAAGGGCCATGGAGCATTGTGCTGACACGGCCATGGAACATTGTGATGACAAGAATTCTGGAGCATTGTGATGACAATGGCCATGGAGCATTGTGATGACACGGTCATGGAACATTGTGATGACAAGAATTCTGGAGCATTGTGATTAAAGTGTATGGAGCATTGTGATTAAAGTTGAAAAGGAACATTGTGATGATATGTGCAGAGAATTCTGTGATGACTGTGGTCATGGAGTATTGTGACAAAAAGTGTCATGGAACATTGTGCTGACAAGGGCCATGGAGCATTGTGATGACACGGTCATGGAACATTGTGATGACAAGAATTCTGGAACATTGTAATGACAAGGGCAATGGAGCATTGTGATGACACGGTCAAGGAACATTGTGATGAGAAAAATTCTGGAGCATTGTGCTGACAAGGGCCACGGAGCATTGTGATGACATGGTCATGGAACATTGTGATGAGAAGAATTCTGGAGCATTGTGCTGACACGGGCCATGGAGCATTGTGATGACACAGTCATGGAACATTGTGATGAGAAGAATTCTGGAGCATTGTGTTGACAAGTGCCATGGAGCATTGTGATGACACGGTTATGGAACATTGTGATGAGAAGAATTCTGGAACATTATGATGACAAGGGCCATGGAGCACTGTGATGACAGGGCCATGGAACATTGTGATGACAAGAATTCGGGAGAATTGTGATGACAATGGCCATGGAGCATTGTGATGACAAGGTCATGGAACATTGTGATGAGAAGAATTCTGGAGCATTGTCATGACAAGGGCCATGGAGCATTGTGATGACACGGTCATGGAACATTGTGATGACAAGAATTCTGGAGCATTGTGCTGACAAGAGCCATGGAGCATTGTGATGACACGGTCATGGAACATTGTGATGACAAGAATTCTGGAGCATTATGATGACAAGGGCCATGGAGCATTGTGATGACAGGGCCATGGAACATTGTGATGAGAAGAATTCGGGAGCATTGTGATGACAATGGCCATGGAGCATTGTGATGACATGGTCATGGAACATTGTGATGAGAAGAATTCTGGAGCATTGTCATGACAAGTGCCATGGAGCATTGTGATGACACGGTCATGGAACATTGTGATGACAAGAATTCTGGAGCATTGTGATGACAAGGGCCATGGAGCATTGTGATGACACAGCCATGGAACATTTTGATGACAAGAATTCTGGAGCACTGTGATGACAATGGCCATGGAGCATTGTGATGACACGGTCATGGAACATTTTGATGAGAAGAATTCTGGAGCATTGTCATGACAAGGGCCATGGAGCATTGTGATGACACGGTCATTGAACATTGTGATGACAAGAATTCTGGAGCATTGTGATGACAAGGGCCATGGAGCCTTGTGATGACAGGGCCATGGAACATTGTGATGACAAGAATTCGGGAGCATTGTGATGCCAAGGGACATGGAGCATTGTGATGACACGGTCATGGAACATTGTGATGACAAGAATTCTGGAGCATTGTGATGACAAGGGCCATGGAGCATTGTGATGACACGGTCAAGGAACATTGTGATGATAAGAATTCTGGAGCATTGTGATGACAATGGCCATGGAGCATTGTGATGACACGGTCATGGAACATTGTGATGACAATAATTCTGGAGCATTGTGCTGACACGGGCCATGGAGCATTGTGATGACTCGGTCATGGAACATTGTGATGAGAAGAATTCTGGAGCATTGTGTTGACAAGGGCCATGGAGCATTGTGATGACACGGTTATGGAACATTGTGATGAGAAGAATTCTGGAACATTATGATGACAAGGGCCATGGAGCACTGTGATGACAGGGCCATGGAACATTTTGATGACAAGAATTCGGGAGCATTGTGATGACAATGGCCATGGAGCATTGTGATGACACGGTCATGGAACATTGTGATGAGAAGAATTCTGGAGCATTGTCATGACAAGGGCCATGGAGCATTGTGATGACACGGTCATGGAACATTGTGATGACAAGAATTCTAGAGCATTGTGATGACAAGGGCCATGGAGCATTGGGATGACACGGTCATGGAACATTGTGAAGACAAGAATTCTGGAGCAATGTGCTGACAAGGGCCATGGAGCATTTTGATGAAACGGCCAGGGAACATTGTGATGACAAGAATTCTGGAGCATTCTGATGAAAAGCGCCATAGAGCATTGTGATGACACATTCATGGAATATAGTAATGTCAAGAATTCTGGAGCATTATGATGACAAGGGCCATGGAGCATTGTGATGACACGGTCATGGAACATTGTGATGACAAGAATTCTGGAGCATTGTGATGACAAGGGCCATGGAGCATTGTGATGGCACGGTCATGGAACATTGTGATGAGAAGAATTCTGGAGCATTGTGCTGACAATGGCCATGGAGCATTGTGCTGACACGGCCATGGAACATTGTGATGACAAGAATTCTGGAGCATTGTGATGACAATGGCCATGGAGCATTGTGATGACACGGTCATGGAACATTGTGATGAGAAGAATTCTGGAGCATTGTGATTAAAGGGCATGGAGCATTGTGATTAAAGGTGACAAGGAACATTGTGATGATATGTGCAGAGAATTCTGTGATGACTGTGGTCATGGAGTATTGTGACAAAAAGTGTCATGGAACATTGTGCTGACAAGGGCCATGGAGCATTGTGATGACACGGTCATGGAACATTGTGATGACAAGAATTCTGGAGCATTGTGATGACAAGGGCCATGGAGCATTGTGATGACACAGCCATGGAACATTTTGATGACAAGAATTCTGGAGCATTGTGATGACAATGGCCATGGAGCATTGTGATGACACGGTCATGGAACATTTTGATGAGAAGAATTCTGGAGCATTGTCATGACAAGGGCCATGGAGCATTGTGATGACACGGTCATGGAACATTGTGATGAGAAGAATTCTGGAACATTATGATGACAAGGGCCATGGAGCACTGTGATGACAGGGCCATGGAACATTGTGATGACAAGAATTCGGGAGCATTGTGATGACAATGGCCATGGAGCATTGTGATGACACGGTCATGGAACATTGTGATGAGAAGAATTCTGGAGAATTGTCATGACAAGGGCCATGGAGCATTGTGATGACACGGTCATGGAACATTGTGATGACAAGAATGCTGGAGCATTGTGATGAAAAGGGCCATGGAGCATTGTGATGACAGGGCCATGGAACATTGTGATGACAAGAATTCGGGAGCATTGTGATGACAATGGCCATGGAGCATTGTCATGACACGGTCATGGAACATTGTGATGAGAAGAATTCTGGAGCATTGTCATGACAAGGGCCATGGAGCATTGTGATGACACGGTCATGGAACATTGTGATGACAAGAATTCTAGAGCATTGTGATGACAAGGGCCATGGAGCATTGTGATGAAACGGCCAGGGAACATTGTGATGACAAGAATTCTGGAGCATTCTGATGACAAGCGCCATAGAGCATTGTGATGACACATTCATGGAATATAGTAATGTCAAGAATTCTGGAGCATTATGATGACAAGGGCCATGGAGCATTGTGATGACACGGTCATGGAACATTGTGATGACAAGAATTCTGGAGCATTGTGATGACAAGGGCCATGGAGCATTGTGCTGACACGGCCATGGAACATTGTGATGACAAGAATTCTGGAGCATTGTGATGACAATGGCCATGGAGCATTGTGATGACACGGTCATGGAACATTGTGATGAGAAGAATTCTGGAGCATTGTGATTAAAGGGCATGGAGCATTGTGATTAAAGGTGACAAGGAACATTGTGATGATATGTGCAGAGAATTCTGTGATGACTGTGGTCATGGAGTATTGTGACAAAAAGTGTCATGGAACATTGTGCTGACAAGGGCCATGGAGCATTGTGATGACACGGTCATGGAACATTGTGATGACAAGAATTCTGGAGCATTGTGATGACAAGGGCCATGGAGCATTGTGATGACACAGCCATGGAACATTTTGATGACAAGAATTCTGGAGCATTGTGATGACAATGGCCATGGAGCATTGTGATGACACGGTCATGGAACATTTTGATGAGAAGAATTCTGGAGCATTGTCATGACAAGGGCCATGGAGCATTGTGATGACACGGTCATTGAACATTGTGATGACAAGAATTCTGGAGCATTGTGATGACAAGGGACATGGAGCCTTGTGATGACAGGGCCATGGAACATTGTGATGACAAGAATTCGGGAGCATTTTGATGACAATGGCCATGGAGCATTGTCATGACACGGTCATGGAACATTGTGATGAGAAGAATTCTGGAGCATTGTCATGACAAGGGCCATGGAGCATTGTGATGACACGGTCATGGAACATTGTGATGACAAGAATTCTGGAGCATTCTGATGACAAGGGCCATGGAGCATTGTGATGACACGGTCAAGGAATATTGTGATGACAAGAATTCTGGAGCATTGTGCTGACACGGGCCATGGAGCATTGTGATGAGAAGAATTCTGGAGCATTGTGCTGACAAGGGCCATGGAGCATTGTGATGACACGGTTATGGAACATTGTGATGAGAAGAATTCTGGAACATTATGATGACAAGGGCCATGGAGCACTGTGATGACAGGGCCATGGAACATTGTGATGACAAGAATTCGGGAGCATTGTGATGACAATGGCCATGGAGCATTGTCATGACACGGTCATGGAACATTGTGTTGAGAAGAATTCTGGAGCATTGTCATGACAAGGGCCATGGAGCATGGTGATGACACGGTCATGGAACATTGTGATGACAAGAATTCTGGAGCATTGTGATGAGAAGGGCCATGGAGCATTGTGATGACATGGTCATGGAACATTGTGATGACAAGAATTCTGGAGCATTGTGATGACAAGGGCCATGGAGCATTGTGATGACACGGTCAAGGAACATTGTGATGATAAGAATTCTGGAGCATTGTGATGACAATGGCCATGGAGCATTGTGATGACACGGTCATGGAACATTTTGATGACAAGAATTCTGGAGCATTGTGCTGACACGGGCCATGGAGCATTGTGATGACACGGTCATGGAACATTGTGATGAGAAGAATTCTGGAGCATTGTGCTGACAAGGGCCATGGAGCATTGTGATGACACGGTTATGGAACATTGTGATGAGAAGAATTCTGGAACATTATGATGACAAGGGCCATGGAGCACTGTGATGACAGGGCCATGGAACATTGTGATGACAAGAATTCGGGAGCATTGTGATGACAATGGCCGTGGAGCATTGTGATGACACGGTCATGGAACATTGTGATGAGAAGAATTCTGGAGCATTGTCATGACAAGGGCCATGGAGCATTGTGATGACACGGTCATGGAACATTGTGATGACAAGAATTCTGGAGCATTGTGATGAAAAGGGCCATGGAGCATTGTGATGACAGGGCCATGGAACATTGTGATGACAAGAATTCGGGAGCATTGTGATGACAATGGCCATGGAGCATTGTCATGACACGGTCATGGAACATTGTGATGAGAAGAATTCTGGAGCATTGTCATGACAAGGTCCATGGAGCATGGTGATGACACGGTCATGGAACATTGTGATGACAAGAATTCGGGAGCATTGTGATGACAAGAATTCGGGAGCATTGTGATGACAAGGGCCATGGAGCATTGTGAAGACACGGTCAAGGAACATTGTGAGGATAAGAATTCTGGAGCATTGTGATGACAATGGCCATGGAGCATTGTGATGACACGGTCATGGAACATTGTGATGAGAAGAATTCTGGAGCATTATGATTAAAGGGCATGGAGCATTGTGATTAAAGGTGACAAGGAACATTGTGATGATATGTGCAGAGAATACTGTGATGACTGTGGTCATGGAGTATTGTGACAAAAAGTGTCATGGAACATTGTGCTGACAAGGGCCATGGAGCATTGTGATGACACGGTCAGGGAACCTTGTGATGACAAGAATTCTGGAGCATTGTGCTGACAAGGGCCATGGAGCATTGTGATGACATGGTCATGGAACATTGTGATGAGAAGAATTCTGGAGCATTGTGATGACAAGGGTCATGGAGTATTGTGATGACAAGGGCCATGGAGCATTGTGATGACACAGCCATGGAACATTTTGATGACAAGAATTCTGGAGCATTGTGATGACAATGGCCATGGAGCATTGTGATGACACGGTCATGGAACATTGTGATGAGAAGAATTCTGGAGCATTGTCATGACAAGGGCCATGGGGCATTGTGATGACATGGTCAAGGAACATTGTGATGACAAGAATTCTGGAGCATTGTGATGACAATGGCCATGGAGCATTGTGATGACACGGTCATGGAACATTGTGATGAGAAGAATTCTGGAGCATTGTGATTAAAGGGCATGGAACATTGTGATTAAAGGTGACAAGGAACATTGTGATGATATGTGCAGAGAACTCTGTGATGACTGTGGTCATGGAGTATTGTGACAAAAAGTGTCATGGAACATTGTGCTGACAAGGGCCAAGGAGCATTGTGATGACACGGTCATGGTACATTGTGATGACAAGAATTCTGGAGCATTGTAATGACAAGGGCCATGGAGCATTGTGATGACACGGTCAAGGAACATTGTGATGACAAGAATTCTGGAGCATTATGATGACAAGGGCCATGGAGCATTGTGATGACAGGGCCATGGAACATTGTGATGACAAGAATTCGGGAGCATTGTGATGACAATGGCCATGGAGCATTGTGATGACATGGTCATGGAACATTGTGATGAGAAGAATTCTGGAGCATTGTCATGACAAGTGCCATGGAGCATTGTGATGACACGGTCATGGAAGAATGTGATGAGAAGAATTCCGGAGCATTGTGATGACAAGGGCCATGGAGCATTGTGATGACACAGCCATGGAACATTTTGATGACAAGAATTCTGGAGCATTGTGATGACAATGGCCATGGAGCCTTGTGATGACAGGGCCATGGAACATTGTGATGACAAGAATTCTAGAGCATTGTGATGACAAGGGCCATGGAGCATTGGGATGACACGGTCATGGAACATTGTGAAGACAAGAATTCTGGAGCAATGTGCTGACAAGGGCCATGGAGCATTGTGATGAAACGGCCAGGGAACATTGTGATGAGAAGAATTCTGGAGCATTCTGATGACAAGCGCCATAGAGCATTGTGATGACACATTCATGGAATATAGTAATGTCAAGAATTCTGGAGCATTATGATGACAAGGGCCATGGAACATTGTGATGACACGGTCATGGAACATTGTGATGACAAGAATTCTGGAGCATTGTGATGACAAGGGCCATGGAGCATTGTGATGGCACGGTCATGGAACATTGTGATGAGAAGAATTCTGGAGCATTGTGCTGACAAGGGCCATGGAGCATTGTGCTGACACGGCCATGGAACATTGTGATGACAAGAATTCTGGAGCATTGTGATGACAATGGCCATGGAGCATTGTGATGATACGGTCATGGAACATTGTGATGAGAAGAATTCTGGAGCATTGTGATTAAAGGGCATGGAGCATTGTGACTAAAGGTGACAAGGAACATAGTGATGATATGTGCAGAGAATTCTGTGATGACTGTGGTCATGGAGTATTGTGAAAAAAGTGTCATGGAACATTGTGCTGACAAGGGCCATGGAGCATTGTGATGACACGGTCATGGAACATTGTGATGACAAGAATTCTGGAGCATTGTAATGACAAGGGCAATGGAGCATTGTGATGACACGGTCAAGGAACATTGTGATGAGAAAAATTCTGGAGCATTGTGCTGACAAGGGCCATGGAGCATTGTGATGACATGGTCATGGAACATTGTGATGAGAAGAATTCTGGAGCATTGTGCTGACACGGGCCATGGAGCATTGTGATGACACAGTCATGGAACATTGTGATGAGAAGAATTCTGGAGCATTGTGCTGACAAGGGCCATGGAGCATTGTGATGACACGGTCATGGAACATTGTGATGACAAGAATTCTGGAACATTATGATGACAAGGGCCATGGAGCATTGTGATGACAGGGCCATGGAACATTGTGATGACAAGAATTCGGGAGCATTGTGATGACAATGGCCATGGAGCATTGTGATGACATGGTCATGGAACATTGTGATGAGAAGAATTCTGGAGCATTGTCATGACAAGTGCCATGGAGCATTGTGATGACACGGTCATGGAACATTGTGATGAGAGGAATTCTGGAGGATTGTGCTGAAAAGGGCCATCGAGCATTGTGATGACACGGTCATGGAAGAATGTGATGAGAAGAATTCCGGAGCATTGTGATGACAAGGGCCATGGAGCATTGTGATGACACAGTCATGGAACATTGTGATGACAAGAATTCTGGAGCATTGTGATGACAATGGCCATGGAGCATTGTGATGACACGGTCATGGAACATTTTGATGAGAAGAATTCTGGAGCATTGTCATGACAAGGGCCATGGAGCATTGTGATGACCCGGTCATTGAACATTGTGATGACAAGAATTCTGGAGCATTGTGATGACAAGGGCCATGGAGCACTGTGATGACAGGGCCATGGAACATTGTGATGACAAGAATTCGGGAGCATTGTGATGACAATGGCCATGGAGCATTGTCATGACACGGTCATGGAACATTGTGATGAGAAGAATTCTGGAGCATTGTCATGACAAGGGCCATGGAGCATGGTGATGACACGGTCATGGAACATTGTGATGACAAGAATTCTGGAGCATTGTGATGACAAGGGCCATGGAGCATTGTGATGAAACGGTCATGGAACATTGTGATGACAAGAATTCTGGAGCATTCTGATGACAAGGGCCATGGAGCATTGTGATGACACGGTCAAGGAACATTGTGATGACAAGAATTCTGGAGCATTGTGCTGACACGTGCCATGGAGCATTGTGATGACACGGTCATGGAACATTGTGATGAGAAGAATTCTGGAGCATTGTGCTGACAAGGGCCATGGAGCATTGTGATGACACGGTTATGGAACATTGTGATGAGAAGAATTCTGGAACATTATGATGACAAGGGCCATGGAGCACTGTGATGACAGGGCCATGGAACATTGTGATGACAAGAATTCGGGAGCATTGTGATGACAAGGGCCATGGAGCATTGTGATGACACGGTCATGGAACATTGTGATGACAAGAATTCTGGAGCATTGTGATGACAAGGGCCATGGAGCATTGTGATGACACGGTCAAGGAACATTGTGATGATAAGAATTCTGGAGCATTGTGATGACAATGGCCATGGAGCATTGTGATGACACGGTCATGGAACATTGTGATGACAAGAATTCTGGAGCATTGTGCTGACACGGGCCATGGAGCATTGTGATGACACGGTCATGGAACATTGTGATGAGAAGAATTCTGGAGCATTGTGCTGACAAGGGCCATGGAGCATTGTGATGACACGGTTATGGAACATTGTGATGAGAAGAATTCTGGAACATTATGATGACAAGGGCCATGGAGCACTGTGATGACAGGGCCATGGAACATTGTGATGACAAGAATTGGGGAGCATTGTGATGACAATGGCCATGGAGCATTGTGATGACACGGTCATGGAACATTGTGATGAGAAGAATTCTGGAGCATTGTCATGACAAGGGCCATGGAGCATTGTGATGACACGGTCATGGAACATTGTGATGACAAGAATTCTGGAGCATTGTGATGAAAAGGGCCATGGAGCATTGTGATGACAGGGCCATGGAACATTGTAATGACAAGAATTCGGGAGCATTGTGATGACAATGGCCATGGAGCATTGTCATGACACGGTCATGGAACATTGTGATGAGAAGAATTCTGGAGCATTGTCATGACAAGGGCCATGGAGCATGGTGATGACACGGTCATGGAACATTGTGATGACAAGAATTCGGGAGCATTGTGATGACAAGAATTCGAGAGCATTGTGATGACAAGGGCCATGGAGCATTGTGATGACACAGCCATGGAACATTTTGATGACAAGTATTCTGGAGCATTGTGATGACAATGGCCATGGAGCCTTGTGATGACAGGGCCATGGAACATTGTGATGACAAGAATTCTAGAGCATTGTGATGACAAGGGCCATGGAGCATTGGGATGACACGGTCATGGAACATTGTGAAGTCAAGAATTCTGGAGCAATGTGCTGACAAGGGCCATGGAGCATTGTGATGAAACGGCCAGGGAACATTGTGATGACAAGAATTCTGGAGCATTCTGATGACAAGCGCCATAGAGCATTGTGATGACACATTCATGGAATATAGTAATGTCAAGAATTCTGGAGCATTATGATGACAAGGGCCATGGAGCATTGTGATGACACGGTCATGGAACATTGTGATGACAAGAATTCTGGAGCATTGTGATGACAAGGGCCATGGAGCATTCTGATGGCACGGTCATAGAACATTGTGATGAGAAGAATTCTGGAGCATTGTGATTAAAGGGCATGGAGCATTGTGACTAAAGGTGACAAGGAACATAGTTATGATATGTGCAGAGAATTCTGTGATGACTGTTGTCATGGAGTATTGTGACAAAAAGTGTCATGGAACATTGTGCTGACAAGGGCCATGGAGCATTGTGATGACACGGTCATGGAACATTGTGATGACAAGAATTCTGGAGCATTGTAATGACAAGGGCCATGGAGCATTGTGATGACACGGTCATGGAACATTGTGATGAGAAGAATTCTGGAGCATTGTGATTAAAGGGCATGGAGCATTGTGACTAAAGGTGACAAGGAACATAGTGATGATATGTGCAGAGAATTCTGTGATGACTGTGGTCATGGAGTATTGTGACAAAAAGTGTCATGGAACATTGTGCTGACAAGGGCCATGGAGCATTGTGATGACACGGTCATGGAACATTGTGATGACAAGAATTCTGGAGCATTGTGATGACAATGGCCATGGAGCATTGTGATGACACGGTCATGGAACATTGTGATGACAAGAATTCTGGAGCATTGTGCTGACAAGGGCCATGGAGCATTGTGATGACACGGTCATGGAACATTGTGATGACAAGAATTCTGGAGCATTATGATGACAAGGGCCATGGAGCATTGTGATGACAGGGCCATGGAACATTGTGATGACAAGAATTCGGGAGCATTGTGATGACAATGGCCATGGAGCATTGTGATGACATGGTCATGGAACATTGTGATGAGAAGAATTCTGGAGCATTGTCATGACAAGTGCCATGGAGCATTGTGATGACACGGTCATGGAACATTGTGATGAGAGGAATTCTGGAGGATTGTGCTGAAAAGGGCCATCGAGCATTGTGATGACACGGTCATGGAAGAATGTGATGAGAAGAATTCCGGAGCATTGTGATGACAAGGGCCATGGAGCATTGTGATGACACAGTCATGGAACATTGTGATGACAAGAATTCTGGAGCATTGTGATGACAATGGCCATGGAGCATTGTGATGACACGGTCATGGAACATTTTGATGAGAAGAATTCTGGAGCATTGTCATGACAAGGGCCATGGAGCATTGTGATGACCCGGTCATTGAACATTGTGATGACAAGAATTCTGGAGCATTGTGATGACAAGGGCCATGGAGCATTGTGATGACACGGTCAAGGAACATTGTGATGATAAGAATTCTGGAGCATTGTGATGACAATGGCCATGGAGCATTGTGATGACACGGTCATGGAACATTGTGATGACAAGAATTCTGGAGCATTATGATGACAAGGGCCATGGAGCATTGTGATGACAGGGCCATGGAACATTGTGATGACAAGAATTCGGGAGCATTGTGATGACAATGGCCATGGAGCATTGTGATGACATGGTCATGGAACATTGTGATGAGAAGAATTCTGGAGCATTGTCATGACAAGTGCCATGGAGCATTGTGATGACACGGTCATGGAACATTGTGATGAGAGGAATTCTGGAGGATTGTGCTGAAAAGGGCCATCGAGCATTGTGATGACACGGTCATGGAAGAATGTGATGAGAAGAATTCCGGAGCATTGTGATGACAAGGGCCATGGAGCATTGTGATGACACAGTCATGGAACATTGTGATGACAAGAATTCTGGAGCATTGTGATGACAATGGCCATGGAGCATTGTGATGACACGGTCATGGAACATTTTGATGAGAAGAATTCTGGAGCATTGTCATGACAAGGGCCATGGAGCATTGTGATGACCCGGTCATTGAACATTGTGATGACAAGAATTCTGGAGCATTGTGATGACAAGGGCCATGGAGCACTGTGATGACAGGGCCATGGAACATTGTGATGACAAGAATTCGGGAGCATTGTGATGACAATGGCCATGGAGCATTGTCATGACACGGTCATGGAACATTGTGATGAGAAGAATTCTGGAGCATTGTCATGACAAGGGCCATGGAGCATGGTGATGACACGGTCATGGAACATTGTGATGACAAGAATTCTGGAGCATTGTGATGACAAGGGCCATGGAGCATTGTGATGAAACGGTCATGGAACATTGTGATGACAAGAATTCTGGAGCATTCTGATGACAAGGGCCATGGAGCATTGTGATGACACGGTCAAGGAACATTGTGATGACAAGAATTCTGGAGCATTGTGATGACAATGGCCATGGAGCATTGTGATGACACGGTCATGGAACATTGTGATGACAAGAATTCTGGAGCATTGTGCTGACACGGGCCATGGAGCATTGTGATGACACGGTCATGGAACATTGTGATGAGAAGAATTCTGGAGCATTGTGCTGACAAGGGCCATGGAGCATTGTGATGACACGGTTATGGAACATTGTGATGAGAAGAATTCTGGAACATTATGATGACAAGGGCCATGGAGCACTGTGATGACAGGGCCATGGAACATTGTGATGACAAGAATTGGGGAGCATTGTGATGACAATGGCCATGGAGCATTGTGATGACACGGTCATGGAACATTGTGATGAGAAGAATTCTGGAGCATTGTCATGACAAGGGCCATGGAGCATTGTGATGACACGGTCATGGAACATTGTGATGACAAGAATTCTGGAGCATTGTGATGAAAAGGGCCATGGAGCATTGTGATGACAGGGCCATGGAACATTGTAATGACAAGAATTCGGGAGCATTGTGATGACAATGGCCATGGAGCATTGTCATGACACGGTCATGGAACATTGTGATGAGAAGAATTCTGGAGCATTGTCATGACAAGGGCCATGGAGCATGGTGATGACACGGTCATGGAACATTGTGATGACAAGAATTCGGGAGCATTGTGATGACAAGAATTCGAGAGCATTGTGATGACAAGGGCCATGGAGCATTGTGATGACACAGCCATGGAACATTTTGATGACAAGTATTCTGGAGCATTGTGATGACAATGGCCATGGAGCCTTGTGATGACAGGGCCATGGAACATTGTGATGACAAGAATTCTAGAGCATTGTGATGACAAGGGCCATGGAGCATTGGGATGACACGGTCATGGAACATTGTGAAGTCAAGAATTCTGGAGCAATGTGCTGACAAGGGCCATGGAGCATTGTGATGAAACGGCCAGGGAACATTGTGATGACAAGAATTCTGGAGCATTCTGATGACAAGCGCCATAGAGCATTGTGATGACACATTCATGGAATATAGTAATGTCAAGAATTCTGGAGCATTATGATGACAAGGGCCATGGAGCATTGTGATGACACGGTCATGGAACATTGTGATGACAAGAATTCTGGAGCATTGTGATGACAAGGGCCATGGAGCATTCTGATGGCACGGTCATAGAACATTGTGATGAGAAGAATTCTGGAGCATTGTGATTAAAGGGCATGGAGCATTGTGACTAAAGGTGACAAGGAACATAGTTATGATATGTGCAGAGAATTCTGTGATGACTGTTGTCATGGAGTATTGTGACAAAAAGTGTCATGGAACATTGTGCTGACAAGGGCCATGGAGCATTGTGATGACACGGTCATGGAACATTGTGATGACAAGAATTCTGGAGCATTGTAATGACAAGGGCCATGGAGCATTGTGATGACACGGTCATGGAACATTGTGATGAGAAGAATTCTGGAGCATTGTGATTAAAGGGCATGGAGCATTGTGACTAAAGGTGACAAGGAACATAGTGATGATATGTGCAGAGAATTCTGTGATGACTGTGGTCATGGAGTATTGTGACAAAAAGTGTCATGGAACATTGTGCTGACAAGGGCCATGGAGCATTGTGATGACACGGTCATGGAACATTGTGATGACAAGAATTCTGGAGCATTGTAATGACAAGGGCAATGGAGCATTGTGATGACACGGTCAAGGAACATTGTGATGAGAAAAATTCTGGAGCATTGTGCTGACAAGGGCCATGGAGCATTGTGATGACATGGTCATGGAACATTGTGATGAGAAGAATTCTGGAGCATTGTGCTGACACGGGCCATGGAGCATTGTGATGACACAGTCATGGAACATTGTGATGAGAAGAATTCTGGAGCATTGTGCTGACACGGGCCATGGAGCATTGTGATGACACAGTCATGGAACATTGTGATGAGAAGAATTCTGGAGCATTGTGCTGACAAGGGCCATGGAGCATTGTGATGACACGGTCATGGAACATTGTGATGACAAGAATTCTGGAGCATTATGATGACAAGGGCCATGGAGCATTGTGATGACAGGGCCATGGAACATTGTGATGACAAGAATTCGGGAGCATTGTGATGACAATGGCCATGGAGCATTGTGATGACATGGTCATGGAACATTGTGATGGGAAGAATTCTGGAGCATTGTCATGACAAGTACCATGGAGCATTGTGATGACAGGGTCACGGAACATTGTGATGAGAGGAATTCTGGAGGATTGTGCTGAAAAGGGCCATCGAGCATTGTGATGACACGGTCATGGAAGAATGTGATGAGAAGAATTCCGGAGCATTGTGATGACAAGGGCCATGGAGCATTGTGATGACACAGCCATGGAACATTTTGATGACAAGAATTCTGGAGCATTGTGATGACCATGGCCATGGAGCATTGTGATGACACGGTCATGGAACATTTTGATGAGAAGAATTTTGGAGCATTGTCATGACAAGGGCCATGGAGCATTGTGATGACAAGGTCATTGAACATTGTGATGATAAGAATTCTGGAGCATTGTGATGACAAGGGCCATGGAGCCTTGTGATGACAGGGCCATGGAACATTGTGATGACAAGAATTCGGGAGCAATGTGATGACAATGGCCATGGAGCATTGTCATGACACGGTCATGGAACATTGTGATGAGAAGAATTCTGGAGCATTGTCATGACAAGGGCCATGGAGCATGGTGATGACACGGTCAGGGAACATTGTGATGACAAGAATTCTGGAGCATTCTGATGACAAGGGCCATGGAGCATTGTGATGACACGGTCAAGGAACATTGTGATGACAAGAATTCTGGAGCATTGTGCTGACACGGGCCATGGAGCATTGTGATGACACGGTCATGGAACATTGTGATGAGAAGAATTCTGGAGCATTGTGCTGACAAGGGCCATGGAGCATTGTGATGACACGGTTATGGAACATTGTGATGAGAAGAATTCTGGAACATTATGATGACAAGGGCCATGGAGCACTGTGATGACAGGGCGATGGAACATTGTGATGACAAGAATTTGGGAGCATTGTGATGACAATGGCCATGGAGCATTGTGATGACACGGTCATGGAACATTGTGATGACAAGAATTCGGGAGCATTGTGATGACAAGGGCCATGGAGCATTGTGATGACACGGTCATGGAACATTGTGATTACAAGAATTCTGGAGCATTCTGATGACAAGGGCCATGGAGCATTGTGATGACACGGTCAAGGAACATTGTGATGACAAGAATTCTGGAGCATTGTGCTGACACGGGCCATGGAGCATTGTGATGACACGGTCATGGAACATTGTGATGAGAAGAATTCTGGAGCATTGTGCTGACAAGGGCCATGGAGCATTGTGATGACACGGTTATGGAACATTGTGATGAGAAGAATTCTGGAACATTATGATGACAAGGGCCATGGAGCACTGTGATGACAGGGCGATGGAACATTGTGATGACAAGAATTTGGGAGCATTGTGATGACAATGGCCATGGAGCATTGTGATGACACGGTCATGGAACATTGTGATGAGAAGAATTCTGGAGCATTGTCATGACAAGGGCCATGGAGCATTGTGATGACACGGTCATGGAACATTGTGATGACAAGAATTCTGGAGCATTGTGCTGACAAGGGCCATGGAGCATTGTGATGACACGGTCATGGAACATTGTGATGACAAGAATTCTGGAGCATTATGATGACAAGGGCCATGGAGCATTGTGATGACAGGGCCATGGAACATTGTGATGACAAGAATTCGGGAGCATTGTGATGACAATGGCCATGGAGCATTGTGATGACATGGTCATGGAACATTGTGATGAGAAGAATTCTGGAGCATTGTCATGACAAGTGCCATGGAGCATTGTGATGACACGGTCATGGAACATTGTGATGACAAGAATTCTGGAGCATTGTGATGACAAGGGCCATGGAGCATTGTGATGACACAGCCATGGAACATTTTGATGACAAGAATTCTGGAGCATTGTGATGACAATGGCCATGGAGCATTGTGATGACACGGTCATGGAACATTTTGATGAGAAGAATTCTGGAGCATTGTCATGACAAGGGCCATGGAGCATTGTGATGACACGGTCATTGAACATTGTGATGACAAGAATTCTGGAGCATTGTGATGACAAGGGCCATGGAGCACTGTGATGACAGGGCCATGGAACATTGTGATGACAAGAATTCGGGAGCATTGTGATGACAATGGCCATGGAGCATTGTCATGACACGGTCATGGAACATTGTGATGAGAAGAATTCTGGAGCATTGTCATGACAAGGGCCATGGAGCATGGTGATGACACGGTCATGGAACATTGTGATGACAAGAATTCTGGAGCATTATGATGACAAGGGCCATGGAGCATTGTGATGACAGGGCCATGGAACATTGTGATGACAAGAATTCGGGAGCATTGTGATGACAATGGCCATGGAGCATTGTCATGACACGGTCATGGAACATTGTGATGAGAAGAATTCTGGAGCATTGTCATGACAAGGGCCATGGAGCATTGTGATGACAGGGTCATGGAACATTGTGATGAGAGGAATTCTGGAGCATTGTCATGACAAGTGCCATGGAGCATTGTGATGACACGGTCATGGAACATTGTGATGACAAGTATTCTGGAGCATTGTAATGACAAGGGCCATGGAGAATTGTGATGACACGGTCAAGGAACATTGTGATGACAAGAATTCTGGAGCATTATGATGACAAGGGCCATGGAGCATTGTGATGACAGGGCCATTGAACATTGTGATGACAAGAATTCGGGAGCATTGTGATGACAATGGCCATGGAGCATTGTGATGACATGGTCATGGAACATTGTGATGAAAAGAATTCTGGAGCATTGTCATGACAAGTGCCATGGAGCATTGTGATGACACGGTCATGGAAGAATGTGATGAGAAGAATTCCGGAGCATTGTGATGACAAGGGCCATGGAGCATTGTGATGACACAGCCATGGAACATTTTGATGACAAGAATTCTGGAGCATTGTGATGACAATGGCCATGGAGCCTTGTGATGACAGGGCCATGGAACATTGTGATGACAAGAATTCTAGAGCATTGTGATGACAAGGGCCATGGAGCATTGGGATGACACGGTCATGGAACATTGTGAAGACAAGAATTCTGGAGCAATGTGCTGACAAGGGCCATGGAGCATTGTGATGGCACGGTCATGGAACATTGTGATGACAAGAATTCTGGAGCATTGTGATGACAAGGGCCATGGAGCATTGTGATGGCACGGTCATGGAACATTGTGATGAGAAGAATTCTGGAGCATTGTGCTGACAAGGGCCATGGAGCATTGTGCTGACACGGCCATGGAACATTGTGATGACAAGAATTCTGGAGCATTGTGATGACAATGGCCATGGAGCATTGTGATGATACGGTCATGGAACATTGTGATGAGAAGAATTCTGGAGCATTGTGATTAAAGGGCATGGAGCATTGTGACTAAAGGTGACAAGGAACATAGTGATGATATGTGCAGAGAATTCTGTGATGACTGTGGTCATGGAGTATTGTGAAAAAAGTGTCATGGAACATTGTGCTGACAAGGGCCATGGAGCATTGTGATGACACGGTCATGGAACATTGTGATGACAAGAATTCTGGAGCATTGTAATGACAAGGGCAATGGAGCATTGTGATGACACGGTCAAGGAACATTGTGATGAGAAAAATTCTGGAGCATTGTGCTGACAAGGGCCATGGAGCATTGTGATGACATGGTCATGGAACATTGTGATGAGAAGAATTCTGGAGCATTGTGCTGACACGGGCCATGGAGCATTGTGATGACACAGTCATGGAACATTGTGATGAGAAGAATTCTGGAGCATTGTGCTGACAAGGGCCATGGAGCATTGTGATGACACGGTCATGGAACATTGTGATGACAAGAATTCTGGAACATTATGATGACAAGGGCCATGGAGCATTGTGATGACAGGGCCATGGAACATTGTGATGACAAGAATTCGGGAGCATTGTGATGACAATGGCCATGGAGCATTGTGATGACATGGTCATGGAACATTGTGATGAGAAGAATTCTGGAGCATTGTCATGACAAGTGCCATGGAGCATTGTGATGACACGGTCATGGAACATTGTGATGAGAGGAATTCTGGAGGATTGTGCTGAAAAGGGCCATCGAGCATTGTGATGACACGGTCATGGAAGAATGTGATGAGAAGAATTCCGGAGCATTGTGATGACAAGGGCCATGGAGCATTGTGATGACACAGTCATGGAACATTGTGATGACAAGAATTCTGGAGCATTGTGATGACAATGGCCATGGAGCATTGTGATGACACGGTCATG
The DNA here is from genome assembly GCF_949987535.1 of Balaenoptera acutorostrata. Classification (NCBI taxonomy): domain Eukaryota; kingdom Metazoa; phylum Chordata; class Mammalia; order Artiodactyla; family Balaenopteridae; genus Balaenoptera; species Balaenoptera acutorostrata. The sequence continues at coordinate 18,932,599 of NC_080067.1, forward strand.
GAACATTTTGATGAGAAGAATTCTGGAGCATTGTCATGACAAGGGCCATGGAGCATTGTGATGACCCGGTCATTGAACATTGTGATGACAAGAATTCTGGAGCATTGTGATGACAAGGGCCATGGAGCACTGTGATGACAGGGCCATGGAACATTGTGATGACAAGAATTCGGGAGCATTGTGATGACAATGGCCATGGAGCATTGTCATGACACGGTCATGGAACATTGTGATGAGAAGAATTCTGGAGCATTGTCATGACAAGGGCCATGGAGCATGGTGATGACACGGTCATGGAACATTGTGATGACAAGAATTCTGGAGCATTGTGATGACAAGGGCCATGGAGCATTGTGATGAAACGGTCATGGAACATTGTGATGACAAGAATTCTGGAGCATTCTGATGACAAGGGCCATGGAGCATTGTGATGACACGGTCAAGGAACATTGTGATGACAAGAATTCTGGAGCATTGTGCTGACACGGGCCATGGAGCATTGTGATGACACGGTCATGGAACATTGTGATGAGAAGAATTCTGGAGCATTGTGCTGACAAGGGCCATGGAGCATTGTGATGACACGGTTATGGAACATTGTGATGAGAAGAATTCTGGAACATTATGATGACAAGGGCCATGGAGCACTGTGATGACAGGGCCATGGAACATTGTGATGACAAGAATTCGGGAGCATTGTGATGACAATGGCCATGGAGCATTGTCATGACACGGTCATGGAACATTGTGATGAGAAGAATTCTGGAGCATTGTCATGACAAGGGCCATGGAGCATTGTGATGACACGGTCATGGAACATTGTGATGACAAGAATTCTGGAGCATTGTGCTGACACGGGCCATGGAGCATTGTGATGACACGGTCATGGAACATTGTGATGAGAAGAATTCTAGAGCATTGTGATGACAAGGGCCATGGAGCATTGGGATGACACGGTCATGGAACATTGTGAAGTCAAGAATTCTGGAGCAATGTGCTGACAAGGGCCATGGAGCATTGTGATGAAACGGCCAGGGAACATTGTGATGACAAGAATTCTGGAGCATTCTGATGACAAGCGCCATAGAGCATTGTGATGACACATTCATGGAATATAGTAATGTCAAGAATTCTGGAGCATTATGATGACAAGGGCCATGGAGCATTGTGATGACACGGTCATGGAACATTGTGATGACAAGAATTCTGGAGCATTGTGATGACAAGGGCCATGGAGCATTCTGATGGCACGGTCATAGAACATTGTGATGAGAAGAATTCTGGAGCATTGTGATTAAAGGGCATGGAGCATTGTGACTAAAGGTGACAAGGAACATAGTTATGATATGTGCAGAGAATTCTGTGATGACTGTTGTCATGGAGTATTGTGACAAAAAGTGTCATGGAACATTGTGCTGACAAGGGCCATGGAGCATTGTGATGACACGGTCATGGAACATTGTGATGACAAGAATTCTGGAGCATTGTAATGACAAGGGCCATGGAGCATTGTGATGACACGGTCATGGAACATTGTGATGAGAAGAATTCTGGAGCATTGTGATTAAAGGGCATGGAGCATTGTGACTAAAGGTGACAAGGAACATAGTGATGATATGTGCAGAGAATTCTGTGATGACTGTGGTCATGGAGTATTGTGACAAAAAGTGTCATGGAACATTGTGCTGACAAGGGCCATGGAGCATTGTGATGACACGGTCATGGAACATTGTGATGACAAGAATTCTGGAGCATTGTGATGACAATGGCCATGGAGCATTGTGATGACACGGTCATGGAACATTGTGATGACAAGAATTCTGGAGCATTATGATGACAAGGGCCATGGAGCATTGTGATGACAGGGCCATGGAACATTGTGATGACAAGAATTCGGGAGCATTGTGATGACAATGGCCATGGAGCATTGTGATGACATGGTCATGGAACATTGTGATGAGAAGAATTCTGGAGCATTGTCATGACAAGTGCCATGGAGCATTGTGATGACACGGTCATGGAACATTGTGATGAGAGGAATTCTGGAGGATTGTGCTGAAAAGGGCCATCGAGCATTGTGATGACACGGTCATGGAAGAATGTGATGAGAAGAATTCCGGAGCATTGTGATGACAAGGGCCATGGAGCATTGTGATGACACAGTCATGGAACATTGTGATGACAAGAATTCTGGAGCATTGTGATGACAATGGCCATGGAGCATTGTGATGACACGGTCATGGAACATTTTGATGAGAAGAATTCTGGAGCATTGTCATGACAAGGGCCATGGAGCATTGTGATGACCCGGTCATTGAACATTGTGATGACAAGAATTCTGGAGCATTGTGATGACAAGGGCCATGGAGCACTGTGATGACAGGGCCATGGAACATTGTGATGACAAGAATTCGGGAGCATTGTGATGACAATGGCCATGGAGCATTGTCATGACACGGTCATGGAACATTGTGATGAGAAGAATTCTGGAGCATTGTCATGACAAGGGCCATGGAGCATGGTGATGACACGGTCATGGAACATTGTGATGACAAGAATTCTGGAGCATTGTGATGACAAGGGCCATGGAGCATTGTGATGAAACGGTCATGGAACATTGTGATGACAAGAATTCTGGAGCATTCTGATGACAAGGGCCATGGAGCATTGTGATGACACGGTCAAGGAACATTGTGATGACAAGAATTCTGGAGCATTGTGCTGACACGGGCCATGGAGCATTGTGATGACACGGTCATGGAACATTGTGATGAGAAGAATTCTGGAGCATTGTGCTGACAAGGGCCATGGAGCATTGTGATGACACGGTTATGGAACATTGTGATGAGAAGAATTCTGGAACATTATGATGACAAGGGCCATGGAGCACTGTGATGACAGGGCCATGGAACATTGTGATGACAAGAATTCGGGAGCATTGTGATGACAATGGCCATGGAGCATTGTCATGACACGGTCATGGAACATTGTGATGAGAAGAATTCTGGAGCATTGTCATGACAAGGGCCATGGAGCATGGTGATGACACGGTCATGGAACATTGTGATGACAAGAATTCTGGAGCATTGTGATGACAAGGGCCATGGAGCATTGTGATGACACGGTCATGGAACATTGTGATGACAAGAATTCTGGAGCATTGTGATGACAAGGGCCATGGAGCATTGTGATGACACGGTCAAGGAACATTGTGATGATAAGAATTCTGGAGCATTGTGATGACAATGGCCATGGAGCATTGTGATGACACGGTCATGGAACATTGTGATGACAAGAATTCTGGAGCATTGTGCTGACACGGGCCATGGAGCATTGTGATGACACGGTCATGGAACATTGTGATGAGAAGAATTCTGGAGCATTGTGCTGACAAGGGCCATGGAGCATTGTGATGACACGGTTATGGAACATTGTGATGAGAAGAATTCTGGAACATTATGATGACAAGGGCCATGGAGCACTGTGATGACAGGGCCATGGAACATTGTGATGACAAGAATTGGGGAGCATTGTGATGACAATGGCCATGGAGCATTGTGATGACACGGTCATGGAACATTGTGATGAGAAGAATTCTGGAGCATTGTCATGACAAGGGCCATGGAGCATTGTGATGACACGGTCATGGAACATTGTGATGACAAGAATTCTGGAGCATTGTGATGAAAAGGGCCATGGAGCATTGTGATGACAGGGCCATGGAACATTGTAATGACAAGAATTCGGGAGCATTGTGATGACAATGGCCATGGAGCATTGTCATGACACGGTCATGGAACATTGTGATGAGAAGAATTCTGGAGCATTGTCATGACAAGGGCCATGGAGCATGGTGATGACACGGTCATGGAACATTGTGATGACAAGAATTCGGGAGCATTGTGATGACAAGAATTCGAGAGCATTGTGATGACAAGGGCCATGGAGCATTGTGATGACACAGCCATGGAACATTTTGATGACAAGTATTCTGGAGCATTGTAATGACAATGGCCATGGAGCCTTGTGATGACAGGGCCATGGAACATTGTGATGACAAGAATTCTAGAGCATTGTGATGACAAGGGCCATGGAGCATTGGGATGACACGGTCATGGAACATTGTGAAGTCAAGAATTCTGGAGCAATGTGCTGACAAGGGCCATGGAGCATTGTGATGAAACGGCCAGGGAACATTGTGATGACAAGAATTCTGGAGCATTCTGATGACAAGCGCCATAGAGCATTGTGATGACACATTCATGGAATATAGTAATGTCAAGAATTCTGGAGCATTATGATGACAAGGGCCATGGAGCATTGTGATGACACGGTCATGGAACATTGTGATGACAAGAATTCTGGAGCATTGTGATGACAAGGGCCATGGAGCATTCTGATGGCACGGTCATAGAACATTGTGATGAGAAGAATTCTGGAGCATTGTGATTAAAGGGCATGGAGCATTGTGACTAAAGGTGACAAGGAACATAGTTATGATATGTGCAGAGAATTCTGTGATGACTGTTGTCATGGAGTATTGTGACAAAAAGTGTCATGGAACATTGTGCTGACAAGGGCCATGGAGCATTGTGATGACACGGTCATGGAACATTGTGATGACAAGAATTCTGGAGCATTGTAATGACAAGGGCCATGGAGCATTGTGATGACACGGTCATGGAACATTGTGATGAGAAGAATTCTGGAGCATTGTGATTAAAGGGCATGGAGCATTGTGACTAAAGGTGACAAGGAACATAGTGATGATATGTGCAGAGAATTCTGTGATGACTGTGGTCATGGAGTATTCTGACAAAAAGTGTCATGGAACATTGTGCTGACAAGGGCCATGGAGCATTGTGATGACACGGTCATGGAACATTGTGATGACAAGAATTCTGGAGCATTGTAATGACAAGGGCAATGGAGCATTGTGATGACACGGTCAAGGAACATTGTGATGAGAAAAATTCTGGAGCATTGTGCTGACAAGGGCCATGGAGCATTGTGATGACATGGTCATGGAACATTGTGATGAGAAGAATTCTGGAGCATTGTGCTGACACGGGCCATGGAGCATTGTGATGACACAGTCATGGAACATTGTGATGAGAAGAATTCTGGAGCATTGTGCTGACAAGGGCCATGGAGCATTGTGATGACACGGTCATGGAACATTGTGATGACAAGAATTCTGGAACATTATGATGACAAGGGCCATGGAGCACTGTGATGACAGGGACATGGAACATTGTGTTGACAAGAATTCGGGAGAATTGTGATGACAATGGCCATGGAGCATTGTGATGACAAGGTCATGGAACATTGTGATGAGAAGAATTCTGGAGCATTGTCATGACAAGGGCCATGGAGCATTGTGATGACACGGTCATGGAACATTGTGATGACAAGAATTCTGGAGCATTGTGCTGACAAGGGCCATGGAGCATTGTGATGACACGGTCATGGAACATTGTGATGACAAGAATTCTGGAGCATTATGATGACAAGGGCCATGGAGCATTGTGATGACAGGGCCATGGAACATTGTGATGACAAGAATTCGGGAGCATTGTGATGACAATGGCCATGGAGCATTGTGATGACATGGTCATGGAACATTGTGATGGGAAGAATTCTGGAGCATTGTCATGACAAGTACCATGGAGCATTGTGATGACAGGGTCACGGAACATTGTGATGAGAGGAATTCTGGAGGATTGTGCTGAAAAGGGCCATCGAGCATTGTGATGACACGGTCATGGAAGAATGTGATGAGAAGAATTCCGGAGCATTGTGATGACAAGGGCCATGGAGCATTGTGATGACACAGCCATGGAACATTTTGATGACAAGAATTCTGGAGCATTGTGATGACCATGGCCATGGAGCATTGTGATGACACGGTCATGGAACATTTTGATGAGAAGAATTTTGGAGCATTGTCATGACAAGGGCCATGGAGCATTGTGATGACAAGGTCATTGAACATTGTGATGATAAGAATTCTGGAGCATTGTGATGACAAGGGCCATGGAGCCTTGTGATGACAGGGCCATGGAACATTGTGATGACAAGAATTCGGGAGCAATGTGATGACAATGGCCATGGAGCATTGTCATGACACGGTCATGGAACATTGTGATGAGAAGAATTCTGGAGCATTGTCATGACAAGGGCCATGGAGCATGGTGATGACACGGTCAGGGAACATTGTGATGACAAGAATTCTGGAGCATTCTGATGACAAGGGCCATGGACATTGTGATGACACGGTCAAGGAACATTGTGATGACAAGAATTCTGGAGCATTGTGCTGACACGGGCCATGGAGCATTGTGATGACACGGTCATGGAACATTGTGATGAGAAGAATTCTGGAGCATTGTGCTGACAAGGGCCATGGAGCATTGTGATGACACGGTTATGGAACATTGTGATGAGAAGAATTCTGGAACATTATGATGACAAGGGCCATGGAGCACTGTGATGACAGGGCGATGGAACATTGTGATGACAAGAATTTGGGAGCATTGTGATGACAATGGCCATGGAGCATTGTGATGACACGGTCATGGAACATTGTGATGACAAGAATTCGGGAGCATTGTGATGACAAGGGCCATGGAGCATTGTGATGACACGGTCATGGAACATTGTGATTACAAGAATTCTGGAGCATTCTGATGACAAGGGCCATGGAGCATTGTGATGACACGGTCAAGGAACATTGTGATGACAAGAATTCTGGAGCATTGTGCTGACACGGGCCATGGAGCATTGTGATGACACGGTCATGGAACATTGTGATGAGAAGAATTCTGGAGCATTGTGCTGACAAGGGCCATGGAGCATTGTGATGACACGGTTATGGAACATTGTGATGAGAAGAATTCTGGAACATTATGATGACAAGGGCCATGGAGCACTGTGATGACAGGGCGATGGAACATTGTGATGACAAGAATTTGGGAGCATTGTGATGACAATGGCCATGGAGCATTGTGATGACACGGTCATGGAACATTGTGATGAGAAGAATTCTGGAGCATTGTCATGACAAGGGCCATGGAGCATTGTGATGACACGGTCATGGAACATTGTGATGACAAGAATTCTGGAGCATTGTGCTGACAAGGGCCATGGAGCATTGTGATGACACGGTCATGGAACATTGTGATGACAAGAATTCTGGAGCATTATGATGACAAGGGCCATGGAGCATTGTGATGACAGGGCCATGGAACATTGTGATGACAAGAATTCGGGAGCTTTGTGATGACAATGGCCATGGAGCATTGTGATGACATGGTCATGGAACATTGTGATGAGAAGAATTCTGGAGCATTGTCATGACAAGTGCCATGGAGCATTGTGATGACGCGGTCATGGAACATTGTGATGACAAGAATTCTGGAGCATTGTGATGACAAGGGCCATGGAGCATTGTGATGACACAGCCATGGAACATTTTGATGACAAGAATTCTGGAGCATTGTGATGACAATGGCCATGGAGCATTGTGATGACACGGTCATGGAACATTTTGATGAGAAGAATTCTGGAGCATTGTCATGACAAGGGCCATGGAGCATTGTGATGACACGGTCATTGAACATTGTGATGACAAGAATTCTGGAGCATTGTGATGACAAGGGCCATGGAGCACTGTGATGACAGGGCCATGGAACATTGTGATGACAAGAATTCGGGAGCATTGTGATGACAATGGCCATGGAGCATTGTCATGACACGGTCATGGAACATTGTGATGAGAAGAATTCTGGAGCATTGTCATGACAAGGGCCATGGAGCATGGTGATGACACGGTCATGGAACATTGTGATGACAAGAATTCTGGAGCATTATGATGACAAGGGCCATGGAGCATTGTGATGACAGGGCCATGGAACATTGTGATGACAAGAATTCGGGAGCATTGTGATGACAATGGCCATGGAGCATTGTCATGACACGGTCATGGAACATTGTGATGAGAAGAATTCTGGAGCATTGTCATGACAAGGGCCATGGAGCATTGTGATGACACGGTCATGGAACATTGTGATGACAAGAATTCTGGAGCATTATGATGACAAGGGCCATGGAGCATTGTGATGACAGGGCCATGGAACATTGTGATGACAAGAATTCGGGAGCATTGTGATGACAATGGCCATGGAGCATTGTGATGACATGGTCATGGAACATTGTGATGAGAAGAATTCTGGAGCATTGTCATGACAAGTGCCATGGAGCATTGTGATGACAGGGTCATGGAACATTGTGATGAGAGGAATTCTGGAGGATTGTGCTGAAAAGTGCCATCGAGCATTGTGATGACACGGTCATGGAAGAATGTGATGAGAAGAATTCCGGAGCATTGTGATGACAAGGGCCATGGAGCATTGTGATAACACAGCCATGGAACATTTTGATGACAAGAATTCTGGAGCATTGTGATGACCATGGCCATGGAGCATTGTGATGACACGGTCATGGAACATTTTGATGAGAAGAATTTTGGAGCATTGTCATGACAAGGGCCATGGAGCATTGTGATGACAAGGTCATTGAACATTGTGATGATAAGAATTCTGGAGCATTGTGATGACAAGGGCCATGGAGCCTTGTGATGACAGGGCCATGGAACATTGTGATGACAAGAATTCGGGAGCATTGTGATGACAATGGCCATGGAGCATTGTCATGACACGGTCATGGAACATTGTGATGAGAAGAATTCTGGAGCATTGTCATGACAAGGGCCATGGAGCATGGTGATGACACGGTCATGGAACATTGTGATGACAAGAATTCTGGAGCATTCTGATGACAAGGGCCATGGAGCATTGTGATGACATGGTCAAGGAACATTGTGATGACAAGAATTCTGGAGCATTGTGCTGACACGGGCCATGGAGCATTGTGATGACACGGTCATGGAACATTGTGATGAGAAGAATTCTGGAGCATTGTGCTGACAAGGGCCATGGAGCATTGTGATGACACGGTTATGGAACATTGTGATGAGAAGAATTCTGGAACATTATGATGACAAGGGCCATGGAGCACTGTGATGACAGGGCGATGGAACATTGTGATGACAAGAATTTGGGAGCATTGTGATGACAATGGCCATGGAGCATTGTGATGACACGGTCATGGAACATTGTGATGACAAGAATTCGGGAGCATTGTGATGACAAGGGCCATGGAGCATTGTGATGACACGGTCATGGAACATTGTGATGACAAGAATTCTGGAGCATTCTGATGACAAGGGCCATGGAGCATTGTGATGACACGGTCAAGGAACATTGTGATGACAAGAATTCTGGAGCATTGTGCTGACACGGGCCATGGAGCATTGTGATTAAAGGTGACAAGGAACATTGTGATGATATGTGCAGAGAACTCTGTGATGACTGTGGTCATGGAGTATTGTGACAAAAAGTGTCATGGAACATTGTGCTAACAAGGGCCAAGGAGCATTGTGATGACACGGTCATGGAACATTGTGATGACAAGAATTCTGGAGCATTGTAATGACAAGGGCCATGGAGCATTGTGATGACACGGTCAAGGAACATTGTGATGACAAGAATTCTGGAGCATTATGATGACAAGGGCCATGGAGCATTGTGATGACAGGGCCATTGAACATTGTGATGACAAGAATTCGGGAGCATTGTGATGACAATGGCCATGGAGCATTGTGATGACATGGTCATGGAACATTGTGATGAAAAGAATTCTGGAGCATTGTCATGACAAGTGCCATGGAGCATTGTGATGACACGGTCATGGAAGAATGTGATGAGAAGAATTCCGGAGCATTGTGATGACAAGGGCCATGGAGCATTGTGATGACACAGCCATGGAACATTTTGATGACAAGAATTCTGGAGCATTGTGATGACAATGGCCATGGAGCCTTGTGATGACAGGGCCATGGAACATTGTGATGACAAGAATTCTAGAGCATTGTGATGACAAGGGCCATGGAGCATTGGGATGACACGGTCATGGAACATTGTGAAGACAAGAATTCTGGAGCAATGTGCTGACAAGGGCCATGGAGCATTGTGATGAAACGGCCAGGGAACATTGTGATGACAAGAATTCTGGAGCATTCTGATGACAAGCGCCATAGAGCATTGTTATGACACATTCATGGAATATAGTAATGTCAAGAATTCTGGAGCATTATGATGACAAGGGCCATGGAGCATTGTGATGACACGGTCAAGGAACATTGTGATGATAAGAATTCTGGAGCATTGTGATGACAATGGCCATGGAGCATTGTGATGACACGGTCATGGAACATTGTGATGACAAGAATTCTGGAGCATTGTGCTGACACGGGCCATGGAGCATTGTGATGACACGGTCATGGAACATTGTGATGAGAAGAATTCTGGAGCATTGTGCTGACAAGGGCCATGGAGCATTGTGATGACACGGTTATGGAACATTGTGATGAGAAGAATTCTGGAACATTATGATGACAAGGGCCATGGAGCACTGTGATGACAGGGCCATGGAACATTGTGATGACAAGAATTCGGGAGCATTGTGATGACAATGGCCATGGAGCATTGTGATGACACGGTCATGGAACATTGTGATGAGAAGAATTCTGGAGCATTGTCATGACAAGGGCCATGGAGCACTGTGATGACAGGGCCATGGAACATTGTGATGAGAAGAATTCTGAAGCATTATGATTAAAGGGCATGGAGCATTGTGATTAAAGGTGACAAGGAACATTGTGATGATATGTGCAGAGATTTCTGTGATGACTGTGGTCATGGAGTATTGTGACAAAAAGTGTCATGGAACATTGTGCTGACAAGGGCCATGGAGCATTGTGATGACACGGTCATGGAACCTTGTGATGACAAGAATTCTGGAGCATTGTGCTGACAAGGGCCATGGAGCATTGTGATGACATGGTCATGGAACATTGTGATGAGAAGAATTCTGGAGCATTGTGATGACAAGGGTCATAGAACATTGTGATGACAAGGGCCATGGAGCATTGTGATGACACAGCCATGGAACATTTTGATGACAAGAATTCTGGAGCATTGTGATGACAATGGCCATGGAGCATTGTGATGACAGGGTCATGGAACATTGTGATGAGAAGAATTCTGGAGCATTGTCATGACAAGGGCCATGGGGCATTGTGATGACATGGTCAAGGAACATTGTGATGACAAGAATTCTGGAGCATTGTGATGACAATGGCCATGGAGCATTGTGATGACACGGTCATGGAACATTGTGATGAGAAGAATTCTGGAGCATTGTGATTAAAGGGCATGGAACATTGTGATTAAAGGTGACAAGGAACATTGTGATGATATGTGCAGAGAACTCTGTGATGACTGTGGTCATGGAGTATTGTGACAAAAAGTGGTCAAGGAACATTGTGATGACAAGAATTCTGGAGCATTGTGATGACAATGGCCATGGAGCATTGTGATGACACGGTCATGGAACATTGTGATGAGAAGAATTCTGGAGCATTGTGATTAAAGGGCATGGAACATTGTGATTAAAGGTGACAAGGAACATTGTGATGATATGTGCAGAGAACTCTGTGATGACTGTGGTCATGGAGTATTGTGACAAAAAGTGTCATGGAACATTGTGCTGAAAAGGGCCAAGGAGCATTGTGATGACACGGTCATGGAACATTGTGATGACAAGAATTCTGGAGCATTGTAATGACAAGGGTCATGGAGCATTGTGATGACAGGGCCATTGAACATTGTGATGACAAGAATTCGGGAGCATTGTGATGACAATGGCCATGGAGCATTGTGATGACATGGTCATGGAACATTGTGATGAGAAGAATTCTGGAGCATTGTCATGACAAGTGCCATGGAGCATTGTGATGACACGGTCATGGAACATTGTGATGACAAGAATTCTGGAGCATTGTGATGACAAGGGCCATGGAGCATTGTGATGACACAGCCATGGAACATTTTGATGACAAGAATTCTGGAGCATTGTGATGACAATGGCCATGGAGCATTGTGATGACACGGTCATGGAACATTTTGATGAGAAGAATTCTGGAGCATTGTCATGACAAGGGCCATGGAGCATTGTGATGACACGGTCATTGAACATTGTGATGACAAGAATTCTGGAGCATTGTGATGACAAGGGCCATGGAGCACTGTGATGACAGGGCCATGGAACATTGTGATGACAAGAATTCGGGAGCATTGTGATGACAATGGCCATGGAGCATTGTCATGACACGGTCATGGAACATTGTGATGAGAAGAATTCTGGAGCATTGTCATGACAAGGGCCATGGAGCATGGTGATGACACGGTCATGGAACATTGTGATGACAAGAATTCTGGAGCATTATGATGACAAGGGCCATGGAGCATTGTGATGACAGGGCCATGGAACATTGTGATGACAAGAATTCGGGAGCATTGTGATGACAATGGCCATGGAGCATTGTGATGACATGGTCATGGAACATTGTGATGAGAAGAATTCTGGAGCATTGTCATGACAAGTGCCATGGAGCATTGTGATGACAGGGTCATGGAACATTGTGATGAGAGGAATTCTGGAGGATTGTGCTGAAAAGGGCCATCGAGCATTGTGATGACACGGTCATGGAAGAATGTGATGAGAAGAATTCCGGAGCATTATGATGACAAGGGCCATGGAGCATTGTGATAACACAGCCATGGAACATTTTGATGACAAGAATTCTGGAGCATTGTGATGACCATGGCCATGGAGCATTGTGATGACACGGTCATGGAACATTTTGATGAGAAGAATTTTGGAGCATTGTCATGACAAGGGCCATGGAGCATTGTGATGACAAGGTCATTGAACATTGTGATGATAAGAATTCTGGAGCATTGTGATGACAAGGGCCATGGAGCCTTGTGATGACAGGGCCATGGAACATTGTGATGACAAGAATTCGGGAGCATTGTGATGACAATGGCCATGGAGCATTGTCATGACACGGTCATGGAACATTGTGATGAGAAGAATTCTGGAGCATTGTCATGACAAGGGCCATGGAGCATGGTGATGACACGGTCATGGAACATTGTGATGACAAGAATTCTGGAGCATTCTGATGACAAGGGCCATGGAGCATTGTGATGACACGGTCAAGGAACATTGTGATGACAAGAATTCTGGAGCATTGTGCTGACACGGGCCATGGAGCATTGTGATGACACGGTCATGGAACATTGTGATGAGAAGAATTCTGGAGCATTGTGCTGACAAGGGCCATGGAGCATTGTGATGACACGGTTATGGAACATTGTGATGAGAAGAATTCTGGAACATTATGATGACAAGGGCCATGGAGCACTGTGATGACAGGGCGATGGAACATTGTGATGACAAGAATTTGGGAGCATTGTGATGACAATGGCCATGGAGCATTGTGATGACACGGTCATGGAACATTGTGATGACAAGAATTCGGGAGCATTGTGATGACAAGGGCCATGGAGCATTGTGATGACACGGTCATGGAACATTGTGATGACAAGAATTCTGGAGCATTCTGATGACAAGGGCCATGGAGCATTGTGATGACACGGTCAAGGAACATTGTGATGACAAGAATTCTGGAGCATTGTGCTGACACGGGCCATGGAGCATTGTGATTAAAGGTGACAAGGAACATTGTGATGATATGTGCAGAGAACTCTGTGATGACTGTGGTCATGGAGTATTGTGACAAAAAGTGTCATGGAACATTGTGCTAACAAGGGCCAAGGAGCATTGTGATGACACGGTCATGGAACATTGTGATGACAAGAATTCTGGAGCATTGTAATGACAAGGGCCATGGAGCATTGTGATGACACGGTCAAGGAACATTGTGATGACAAGAATTCTGGAGCATTATGATGACAAGGGCCATGGAGCATTGTGATGACAGGGCCATTGAACATTGTGATGACAAGAATTCGGGAGCATTGTGATGACAATGGCCATGGAGCATTTTGATGACATGGTCATGGAACATTGTGATGAAAAGAATTCTGGAGCATTGTCATGACAAGTGCCATGGAGCATTGTGATGACACGGTCATGGAAGAATGTGATGAGAAGAATTCCGGAGCATTGTGATGACAAGGGCCATGGAGCATTGTGATGACACAGCCATGGAACATTTTGATGACAAGAATTCTGGAGCATTGTGATGACAATGGCCATGGAGCCTTGTGATGACAGGGCCATGGAACATTGTGATGACAAGAATTCTAGAGCATTGTGATGACAAGGGCCATGGAGCATTGGGATGACACGGTCATGGAACATTGTGAAGACAAGAATTCTGGAGCAATGTGCTGACAAGGGCCATGGAGCATTGTGATGAAACGGCCAGGGAACATTGTGATGACAAGAATTCTGGAGCATTCTGATGACAAGCGCCATAGAGCATTGTGATGACACATTCATGGAATATAGTAATGTCAAGAATTCTGGAGCATTATGATGACAAGGGCCATGGAGCATTGTGATGACACGGTCAAGGAACATTGTGATGATAAGAATTCTGGAGCATTGTGATGACAATGGCCATGGAGCATTGTGATGACACGGTCATGGAACATTGTGATGACAAGAATTCTGGAGCATTGTGCTGACACGGGCCATGGAGCATTGTGATGACACGGTCATGGAACATTGTGATGAGAAGAATTCTGGAGCATTGTGCTGACAAGGGCCATGGAGCATTGTGATGACACGGTTATGGAACATTGTGATGAGAAGAATTCTGGAACATTATGATGACAAGGGCCATGGAGCACTGTGATGACAGGGCCATGGAACATTGTGATGACAAGAATTCGGGAGCATTGTGATGACAATGGCCATGGAGCATTGTGATGACACGGTCATGGAACATTGTGATGAGAAGAATTCTGGAGCATTGTCATGACAAGGGCCATGGAGCACTGTGATGACAGGGCCATGGAACATTGTGATGAGAAGAATTCTGAAGCATTATGATTAAAGGGCATGGAGCATTGTGATTAAAGGTGACAAGGAACATTGTGATGATATGTGCAGAGATTTCTGTGATGACTGTGGTCATGGAGTATTGTGACAAAAAGTGTCATGGAACATTGTGCTGACAAGGGCCATGGAGCATTGTGATGACACGGTCATGGAACCTTGTGATGACAAGAATTCTGGAGCATTGTGCTGACAAGGGCCATGGAGCATTGTGATGACATGGTCATGGAACATTGTGATGAGAAGAATTCTGGAGCATTGTGATGACAAGGGTCATGGAACATTGTGATGACAAGGGCCATGGAGCATTGTGATGACACAGCCATGGAACATTTTGATGACAAGAATTCTGGAGCATTGTGATGACAATGGCCATGGAGCATTGTGATGACAGGGTCATGGAACATTGTGATGAGAAGAATTCTGGAGCATTGTCATGACAAGGGCCATGGGGCATTGTGATGACATGGTCAAGGAACATTGTGATGACAAGAATTCTGGAGCATTGTGATGACAATGGCCATGGAGCATTGTGATGACACGGTCATGGAACATTGTGATGAGAAGAATTCTGGAGCATTGTGATTAAAGGGCATGGAACATTGTGATTAAAGGTGACAAGGAACATTGTGATGATATGTGCAGAGAACTCTGTGATGACTGTGGTCATGGAGTATTGTGACAAAAAGTGTCATGGAACATTGTGCTGACAAGGGCCAAGGAGCATTGTGATGACACGGTCATGGAACATTGTGATGACAAGAATTCTGGAGCATTGTAATGACAAGGGTCATGGAGCATTGTGATGACAGGGCCATTGAACATTGTGATGACAAGAATTCGGGAGCATTGTGATGACAATGGCCATGGAGCATTGTGATGACATGGTCATGGAACATTGTGATGAGAAGAATTCTGGAGCATTGTCATGACAAGTGCCATGGAGCATTGTGATGACACGGTCATGGAAGAATGTGTTGAGAAGAATTCCGGAGCATTGTGATGACAAGGGCCATGGAGCATTGTGATGACACAGCCATGGAACATTTTGATGACAAGAATTCTGGAGCATTGTGATGACAATGGCCATGGAGCCTTGTGATGACAGGGCCATGGAACATTGTGATGACAAGAATTCTAGAGCATTGTGATGACAAGGGCCATGGAGCATTGGGATGACACGGTCATGGAACATTGTGAAGACAAGAATTCTGGAGCAATGTGCTGACAAGGGCCATGGAGCATTGTGATGAAACGGCCAGGGAACATTGTGATGACAAGAATTCTGGAGCATTCTGATGACAAGCGCCATAGAGCATTGTGATGACACATTCATGGAATATAGTAATGTCAAGAATTCTGGAGCATTATGATGACAAGGGCCATGGAGCATTGTGCTGACACGGCCATGGAACATTGTGATGACAAGAATTCTGGAGCATTGTGATGACAATGGCCATGGAGCATTGTGATGACACGGTCATGGAACATTGTGATGAGAAGAATTCTGGAGCATTGTGATTAAAGGGCATGGAGCATTGTGATTAAAGGTGACAAGGAACATTGTGATGATATGTGCAGAGAATTCTGTGATGACTGTGGTCATGGAGTATTGTGACAAAAAGTGTCATGGAACATTGTGCTGACAAGGGCCATGGAGCATTGTGATGACACGGTCATGGAACATTGTGATGACAAGAATTCTGGAGCATTGTAATGACAAGGGCAATGGAGCATTGTGATGACACGGTCAAGGAACATTGTGATGAGAAAAATTCTGGAGCATTGTGCTGACAAGGGCCATGGAGCATTGTGATGAAATGGTCATGGAACATTGTGATGAGAAGAATTCTGGAGCATTGTGCTGACACGGGCCATGGAGCATTGTGATGACACAGTCATGGAACATTGTGATGAGAAGAATTATGGAGCATTGTGCTGACAAGGGCCATGGAGCATTGTGATGACACGGTTATGGAACATTGTGATGAGAAGAATTCTGGAACATTTTGATGACAAGGGCCATGGAGCACTGTGATGACAGGGCCATGGAACATTGTGATGACAAGAATTCGGGAGAATTGTGATGACAATGGCCATGGAGCATTGTGATGACAAGGTCATGGAACATTGAGATGAGAAGAATTCTGGAGCATTGTCATGACAAGGGCCATGGAGCATTGTGATGACACGGTCATGGAACATTGTGATGACAAGAATTCTGGAGCATTGTGCTGACAAGGGCCATGGAGCATTGTGATGACACGGTCATGGAACATTGTGATGACAAGAATTCTGGAGCATTATGATGACAAGGGCCATGGAGCATTGTGATGACAGGGCCATGGAACATTGTGATGACAAGAATTCGGGAGCATTGTGATGACAATGGCCATGGAGCATTGTGATGACATGGTCATGGAACATTGTGATGAGAAGAATTCTGGAGCATTGTCATGAGAAGTGCCATGGAGCATTGTGATGACACGGTCATGGAACATTGTGATGAGAGGAATTCTGGAGGATTGTGCTGAAAAGGGCCATCGAGCATTGTGATGACACGGTCATGGAAGAATGTGATGAGAAGAATTCCGGAGCATTGTGATGACAAGGGCCATGGAGCATTGTGATGACACAGCCATGGAACATTTTGATGACAAGAATTCTGGAGCATTGTGATGACAATGGCCATGGAGCATTGTGATGACACGGTCATGGAACATTTTGATGAGAAGAATTCTGGAGCATTGTCATGACAAGGGCCATGGAACATTGTGATGACAAGAATTCGGGAGCATTGTGATGACAATGGCCATGGAGCATTGTCATGACACGGTCATGGAACATTGTGATGAGAAGAATTCTGGAGCATTGTCATGACAAGGGCCATGGAGCATGGTGATGACACGGTCATGGAACATTGTGATGACAAGAATTCTGGAGCATTGTGATGACAAGGGCCATGGAGCATTGTGATGACACGGTCAAGGAACATTGTGATGATAAGAATTCTGGAGCATTGTGATGACAATGGCCATGGAGCATTGTGATGACACGGTCATGGAACATTGTGATGACAAGAATTCTGGAGCATTGTGCTGACACGGGCCATGGAGCATTGTGATGACACAGTCATGGAACATTGTGATGAGAAGAATTCTGGAACATTATGATGACAAGGGCCATGGAGCACTGTGATGACAGGGCCATGGAACATTGTGATGAGAAGAATTCTGGAGCATTATGATTAAAGGGCATGGAGCATTGTGATTAAAGGTGACAAGGAACATTGTGATGATATGTGCAGAGAATTCTGTGATGACTGTGGTCATGGAGTATTGTGACAAAAAGTGTCATGGAACATTGTGCTGACAAGGGCCATGGAGCATTGTGATGACACGGTCATGGAACCTTGTGATGACAAGAATTCTGGAGCATTGTGCTGACAAGGGCCATGGAGCATTGTGATGACATGGTCATGGAACATTGTGATGAGAAGAATTCTGGAGCATTGTGATGACAAGGGTCATGGAGCATTGTGATGACAAGGGCCATGGAGCACTGTGATGACACAGCCATGGAACATTTTGATGACAAGAATTCTGGAGCATTGTGATGACAATGGCCATGGAGCATTGTGATGAAACGGTCATGGAACATTGTGATGAGAAGAATTCTGGAGCATTTTCATGACAAGGGCCATGGGGCATTGTGATGACATGGTCAAGGAACATTGTGATGACAAGAATTCTGGAGCATTGTGATGACAATGGCCATGGAGCATTGTGATGACACGGTCATGGAACATTGTGATGAGAAGAATTCTGGAGCATTGTGATTAAAGGGCATGGAACATTGTGAATAAAGGTGACAAGGAACATTGTGATGATATGTGCAGAGAACTCTGTGATGACTGTGGTCATGGAGTATTGTGACAAAAAGTGTCATGGAACATTGTGCTAACAAGGGCCAAGGAGCATTGTGATGACACGGTCATGGAACATTGTGATGACAAGAATTCTGGAGCATTGTAATGACAAGGGCCATGGAGCATTGTGATGACACGGTCAAGGAACATTGTGATGACAAGAATTCTGGAGCATTATGATGACAAGGGCCATGGAGCATTGTGATGACACGGTCATGGAACATTGTGATGACAATAATTCTGGAGCATTGTGCTGACACGGGCCATGGAGCATTGGAATGACACGGTCATGGAACATTGTGATGAGAAGAATTCTGGAGCATTGTGATGACAATGGCCATGGAGCATTGTGATGACACGGTCATGGAACATTGTGATGAGAAGAATTCTGGAGCATTGTGATTAAAGGGCATGGAACATTGTGATTAAAGGTGAGAAGGAACATTGTGATGATATGTGCAGAGAACTCTGTGATGACTGTGGTCATGGAGTATTGTGACAAAAAGTGTCATGGAACATTGTGTTAACAAGGGCCAAGGAGCATTGTGATGACACGGTCATGGAACATTGTGATGACAAGAATTCTGGAGCATTGTAATGACAAGGGCCATGGAGCATTGTGATGACACGGTCAAGGAACATTGTGATGACAAGAATTCTGGAGCATTATGATGACAAGGGCCATGGAGCATTGTGATGACAGGGCCATTGAACATTGTGATGACAAGAATTCGGGAGCATTGTGATGACAATGGCCATGGAGCATTGTGATGACATGGTCATGGAACATTGTGATGAAAAGAATTCTGGAGCATTGTCATGACAAGTGCCATGGAGCATTGTGATGACACGGTCATGGAAGAATGTGATGAGAAAAATTCCGGAGCATTGTGATGACAAGGGCCATGGAGCATTGTGATGACACAGCCATGGAACATTTTGATGACAAGAATTCTGGAGCATTGTGATGACAATGGCCATGGAGCCTTGTGATGACAGGGCCATGGAACATTGTGATGACAAGAATTCTAGAGCATTGTGATGACAAGGGCCATGGAGCATTGGGATGACACGGTCATGGAACATTGTGAAGACAAGAATTCTGGAGCAATGTGCTGACAAGGGCCATGGAGCATTGTGATGAAACGGCCAGGGAACATTGTGATGACAAGAATTCTGGAGCATTCTGATGACAAGCGCCATAGAGCATTGTGATGACACATTCTTGGAATATAGTAATGTCAAGAATTCTGGAGCATTATGATGACAAGGGCCATGGAGCATTGTGATGACACGGTCATGGAACATTGTGATGACAAGAATTCTGGAGCATTGTGATGACAAGGGCCATGGAGCATTGTGATGGCACGGTCATGGAACATTGTGATGAGAAGAATTCTGGAGCATTGTGCTGACAAGGGCCATGGAGCATTGTGCTGACACGGCCATGGAACATTGTGATGACAAGAATTCTGGAGCATTGTGATGACAATGGCCATGGAGCATTGTGATGACACGGTCATGGAACATTGTGATGAGAAGAATTCTGGAGCATTGTGATTAAAGGGCATGGAGCATTGTGATTAAAGGTGACAAGGAACATTGTGATGATATGTGCAGAGAATTCTGTGATGACTGTGGTCATGGAGTATTGTGACAAAAAGTGTCATGGAACATTGTGCTGACAAGGGCCATGGAGCATTGTGATGACACGGTCATGGAACATTGTGATGACAAGAATTCTGGAGCATTGTAATGACAAGGGCAATGGAGCATTGTGATGACACGGTCAAGGAACATTGTGATGAGAAAAATTCTGGAGCATTGTGCTGACAAGGGCCATGGAGCTTTGTGATGACATGGTCATGGAACATTGTGATGAGAAGAATTCTGGAGCATTGTGCTGACACGGGCCATGGAGCATTGTGATGACACAGTCATGGAACATTGTGATGAGAAGAATTCTGGAGCATTGTGCTGACAAGGGCCATGGAGCATTGTGATGACACGGTTATGGAACATTGTGATGAGAAGAATTCTGGAACATTATGATGACAAGGGCCATGGAGCACTGTGATGACAGGGCCATGGAACATTGTGATGACAAGAATTCGGGAGAATTGTGATGACAATGGCCATGGAGCATTATGATGACAAGGTCATGGAACATTGTGATGAGAAGAATTCTGGAGCATTGTCATGACAAGGGCCATGGAGCATTGTGATGACACGGTCATGGAACATTGTGATGACAAGAATTCTGTAGCATTGTGCTGACAAGGGCCATGGAGCATTGTGATGACACGGTCATGGAACATTGTGATGACAAGAATTCTGGAGCATTATGATGACAAGGGCCATGGAGCATTGTGATGACAGGGCCATGGAACATTGTGATGACAAGAATTCGGGAGCATTGTGATGACAATGGCCATGGAGCATTGTGATGACATGGTCATGGAACATTGTGATGAGAAGAATTCTGGAGCATTGTCATGACAAGTGCCATGGAGCATTGTGATGACACGGTCATGGAACATTGTGATGAGAGGAATTCTGGAGGATTGTGCTGAAAAGGGCCATCGAGCATTGTGATGACACGGTCATGGAAGAATGTGATGAGAAGAATTCCGGAGCATTGTGATGACAAGGGCCATGGAGCATTGTGATGACACAGCCATGGAACATTTTGATGACAAGAATTCTGGAGCATTGTGATGACAATGGCCATGGAGCATTGTGATGACATGGTCATGGAACATTTTGATGAGAAGAATTCTGGAGCATTGTCATGACAAGGGCCATGGAGCATTGTGATGACAAGGTCATTGAACATTGTGATGACAAGAATTCTGGAGCATTGTGATGACAAGGGCCATGGAGCCTTGTGATGACAGGGCCATGGAACATTGTGATGACAAGAATTCGGGAGCATTGTGATGACAATGACCATGGAGCATTGTCATGACACGGTCATGGAGCATTGTGATGAGAAGAATTCTGGAGCATTGTCATGACAAGGGCCATGGAGCATGGTGATGACACGGTCATGGAACATTGTGATGACAAGAATTCTGGAGCATTGTGATGACAAGAGCCATGGAGCATTGTGATGACACGGTCATGGAACATTGTGATGACAAGAATTCTGGAGCATTCTGATGACAAGGGCCATGGAGCATTGTGATGACACGGTCAAGGAACATTGTGATGACAAGAATTCTGGAGCATTGTGCTGACACGGGCCATGGAGCATTGTGATGACACGGTCATGGAACATTGTGATGAGAAGAATTCTGGAGCATTGTGCTGACAAGGGCCATGGAGCATTGTGATGACACGGTTATGGAACATTGTGATGAGAAGAATTCTGGAACATTATGATGACAAGGGCCATGGAGCACTGTGATGACAGGGCCATGGAACACTGTGATGACAAGAATTCGGGAGCATTGTGATGACAATGGCCATGGAGCATTGTGATGACACGGTCATGGAACATTGTGATGAGAAGAATTCTGGAGCATTGTCATGACAAGGGCCATGGAGCATTGTGATGACACGGTCATGGAACATTGTGATGACAAGAATTCTGGAGCATTGTGCTGACAAGGGCCATGGAGCATTGTGATGACACGGTCATGGAACATTGTGATGACAAGAATTCTGGAGCATTATGATGACAAGGGCCATGGAGCATTGTGATGACAGGGCCATGGAACATTGTGATGACAAGAATTCGGGAGCATTGTGATGACAATTACCATGGAGCATTGTGATGACATGGTCATGGAACATTGTGATGAGAAGAATTCTGGAGCATTGTCATGACAAGTGCCATGGAGCATTGTGATGACACGGTCATGGAACATTGTGATGAGAGGAATTCTGGAGCATTGTGCTGAAAAGGGCCATCGAGCATTGTGATGACACGGTCATGGAAGAATGTGATGAGAAAATTCCGGAGCATTGTGATGACAGGGCCATGGAACATTGTGATGACAAGAATTCGGGAGCATTGTGATGACAATGGCCATGGAGCATTGTGATGACACGGTCATGGAACATTGTGATGACAAGAATTCTGGAGCATTGTGATGACAAGGGCCATGGAGCATTGTGATGACAGGGCCATGGAACATTGTGATGACAAGAATTCGGGAGCATTGTGATGACAATGGCCATAGAGCATTGTGATGACACGGTCATGGAACATTGTGATGACAAGAATTCTGGAGCATTGTGCTGACACGGGCCATGGAGCATTGTGATGACACGGTCATGGAACATTGTGATGAGAAGAATTCTGGAGCATTGTGCTGACAAGGGCCATGGAGCATGGTGATGACACGGTCATGGAACATTGTGATGACAAGAATTCAGGAGCATTGTGATGACAAGGGCCATGGAGCATTGTGATGACACAGTCATGGAACATTGTGATGACAAGAATTCTGGAGCATTCTGATGACAAGGGCCATGGAGCATTGTGATGACACGGTCAAGGAACATTGTGATGACAAGAATTCTGGAGCATTGTGCTGACACGGGCCATGGAGCATTGTGATGACACGGTCATGGAACATTGTGATGAGAAGAATTCTGGAGCATTGTGCTGACAAGGGCCATGGAGCATTGTGATGACACGGTTATGGAACATTGTGATGAGAAGAATTCTGGAACATTATGATGACAAGGGCCATGGAGCACTGTGATGACAGGGCCATGGAACACTGTGATGAAAAGAATTCGGGAGCATTGTGATGACAATGGCCATGGAGCATTGTGATGACACGGTCATGGAACATTGTGATGAGAAGAATTCTGGAGCATTGTCATGACAAGGGCCATGGAGCATTGTGATGACACGGTCATGGAACATTGTGATGACAAGAATTCTGGAGCATTGTGCTGACAAGGGCCATGGAGCATTGTGATGACACGGTCATGGAACATTTTGATGACAAGAATTCTGGAGCATTATGATGACAAGGGCCATGGAGCATTGTGATGACAGGGCCATGGAACATTGTGATGAGAGGAATTCTGGAGCATTGTGCTGAAAAGGACCATCGAGCATTGTGATGACACGGTCATGGAAGAATGTGATGAGAAGAATTCCGGAGCATTGTGATGACAGGGCCATGGAACATTGTGATGACAAGAATTCGGGAGCATTGTGATGACAATGGCCATGGAGCATTGTGATGACACGGTCATGGAACATTGTGATGACAAGAATTCTGGAGCATTGTGATGACAAGGGCCATGGAGCATTGTGATGACAGGGCCATGGAACATTGTGATGACAATAATTCGGGAGCATTGTGATGACAATGGCCATAGAGCATTGTGATGACACGGTCATGGAACATTGTGATGACAAGAATTCTGGAGCATTGTGCTGACACGGGCCATGGAGCATTGTGATGACACGGTCATGGATCATTGTGATGAGAAGAATTCTGGAGCATTGTGCTGACAAGGGCCATGGAGCATGGTGATGACACGGTCATGGAACATTGTGATGACAAGAATTCTGGAGCATTGTGATGACAAGGGCCATGGAGCACTGTGATGACAGGGCCATGGAACATTGTGATGACAAGAATTCGGGAGCATTGTGATGACAATGGCCATGGAGCATTGTCATGACACGGTCATGGAACATTGTGATGAGAAGAATTCTGGAGCATTGTCATGACAAGGGCCATGGAGCATGGTGATGACACGGTCATGGAACATTGTGATGACAAGAATTCTGGAGCATTGTGATGACAAGGGCCATGGAGCATTGTGATGACACGGTCAAGGAACATTGTGATGATAAGAATTCTGGAGCATTGTGATGACAATGGCCATGGAGCATTGTGATGACACGGTCATGGAACATTGTGATGACAAGAATTCTGGAGCATTG
This sequence comes from Balaenoptera acutorostrata, assembly GCF_949987535.1. Lineage (NCBI taxonomy): Eukaryota > Metazoa > Chordata > Mammalia > Artiodactyla > Balaenopteridae > Balaenoptera > Balaenoptera acutorostrata. The sequence goes on from NC_080067.1 coordinate 18,957,504, forward strand.
TGCTGACACGGGCCATGGAGCATTGTGATGACACGGTCATGGAACATTGTGATGAGAAGAATTCTGGAACATTATGATGACAAGGGCCATGGAGCACTGTGATGACAGGGCCATGGAACATTGTGATGAGAAGAATTCTGGAGCATTATGATTAAAGGGCATGGAGCATTGTGATTAAAGGTGACAAGGAACATTGTGATGATATGTGCAGAGAATTCTGTGATGACTGTGGTCATGGAGTATTGTGACAAAAAGTGTCATGGATCATTGTGCTGACAAGGGCCATGGAGCATTGTGATGACACGGTCATGGAACCTTGTGATGACAAGAATTCTGGAGCATTGTGCTGACAAGGGCCATGGAGCATTGTGATGACATGGTCATGGAACATTGTGATGAGAAGAATTCTGGAGCATTGTGATGACAAGGGTCATGGAGCATTGTGATGACAAGGGCCATGGAGCATTGTGATGACACAGCCATGGAACATTTTGATGACAAGAATTCTGGAGCATTGTGATGACAATGGCCATGGAGCATTGTGATGACACGGTCATGGAACATTGTGATGAGAAGAATTCTGGAGCATTGTCATGACAAGGGCCATGGGGCATTGTGATGACATGGTCAAGGAACATTGTGATGACAAGAATTCTGGAGCATTGTGATGACAATGGCCATGGAGCATTGTGATGACACGGTCATGGAACATTGTGATGAGAAGAATTCTGGAGCATTGTGATTAAAGGGCATGGAACATTGTGATTAAAGGTGACAAGGAACATTGTGATGATATGTGCAGAGAACTCTGTGATGACTGTGGTCATGGAGTATTGTGACAAAAAGTGTCATGGAACATTGTGCTGACAAGGGCCAAGGAGCATTGTGATGACACGGTCATGGAACATTGTGATGACAAGAATTCTGGAGCATTGTAATGACAAGGGCCATGGAGCATTGTGATGACACGGTCAAGGAACATTGTGATGACAAGAATTCTGGAGCATTATGATGACAAGGGCCATGGAGCATTGTGATGACACGGTCATGGAACATTGTGATGAGAAGAATTCTGGAGCATTGTGCTGACAAGGGCCATGGAGCATTGTGATGACACGGTTATGGAACATTGTGATGAGAAGAATTCTGGAACATTATGATGACAAGGGCCATGGAGCACTGTGATGACAGGGCCATGGAACACTGTGATGACAAGAATTCGGGAGCATTGTGATGACAATGGCCATGGAGCATTGTGATGACACGGTCATGGAACATTGTGATGACAAGAATTCTGGAGCATTGTGATGACAAGGGCCATGGAGCATTGTGATGACAGGGCCATGGAACATTGTGATGACAAGAATTCGGGAGCATTGTGATGACAATGGCCATAGAGCATTGTGATGACACGGTCATGGAACATTGTGATGACAAGAATTCTGGAGCATTGTGCTGACACGGGCCATGGAGCATTGTGATGACACGGTCATGGAACATTGTGATGAGAAGACTTCTGGAGCATTGTGCTGACAAGGGCCATGGAGCATGGTGATGACACGGTCATGGAACTTTGTGATGACAAGAATTCTGGAGCATTGTGATGACAAGGGCCATGGAGCACTGTGATGACAGGGCCATGGAACATTGTGATGACAAGAATTCGGGAGCATTGTGATGACAATGGCCATGGAGCATTGTCATGACACGGTCATGGAACATTGTGATGAGAAGAATTCTGGAGCATTGTCATGACAAGGGCCATGGAGCATGGTGATGACACGGTCATGGAACATTGTGATGACAAGAATTCTGGAGCATTGTGATGACAAGGGCCATGGAGCATTGTGATGACACGGTCAAGGAACATTGTGATGATAAGAATTCTGGAGCATTGTGATGACAATGGCCATGGAGCATTGTGATGACACGGTCATGGAACATTGTGATGACAAGAATTCTGGAGCATTGTGCTGACACGGGCCATGGAGCATTGTGATGACACGGTCATGGAACATTGTGATGAGAAGAATTCTGGAACATTATGATGACAAGGGCCATGGAGCACTGTGATGACAGGGCCATGGAACATTGTGATGAGAAGAATTCTGGAGCATTATGATTAAAGGGCATGGAGCATTGTGATTAAAGGTGACAAGGAACATTGTGATGATATGTGCAGAGAATTCTGTGATGACTGTGGTCATGGAGTATTGTGACAAAAAGTGTCATGGATCATTGTGCTGACAAGGGCCATGGAGCATTGTGATGACACGGTCATGGAACCTTGTGATGACAAGAATTCTGGAGCATTGTGCTGACAAGGGCCATGGAGCATTGTGATGACATGGTCATGGAACATTGTGATGAGAAGAATTCTGGAGCATTGTGATGACAAGGGTCATGGAGCATTGTGATGACAAGGGCCATGGAGCATTGTGATGACACAGCCATGGAACATTTTGATGACAAGAATTCTGGAGCATTGTGATGACAATGGCCATGGAGCATTGTGATGACACGGTCATGGAACATTGTGATGAGAAGAATTCTGGAGCATTGTCATGACAAGGGCCATGGGGCATTGTGATGACATGGTCAAGGAACATTGTGATGACAAGAATTCTGGAGCATTGTGATGACAATGGCCATGGAGCATTGTGATGACACGGTCATGGAACATTGTGATGAGAAGAATTCTGGAGCATTGTGATTAAAGGGCATGGAACATTGTGATTAAAGGTGACAAGGAACATTGTGATGATATGTGCAGAGAACTCTGTGATGACTGTGGTCATGGAGTATTGTGACAAAAAGTGTCATGGAACATTGTGCTGACAAGGGCCAAGGAGCATTGTGATGACACGGTCATGGAACATTGTGATGACAAGAATTCTGGAGCATTGTAATGACAAGGGCCATGGAGCATTGTGATGACACGGTCAAGGAACATTGTGATGACAAGAATTCTGGAGCATTATGATGACAAGGGCCATGGAGCATTGTGATGACACGGTCATGGAACATTGTGATGAGAAGAATTCTGGAGCATTGTGCTGACAAGGGCCATGGAGCATTGTGATGACACGGTTATGGAACATTGTGATGAGAAGAATTCTGGAACATTATGATGACAAGGGCCATGGAGCACTGTGATGACAGGGCCATGGAACACTGTGATGACAAGAATTCGGGAGCATTGTGATGACAATGGCCATGGAGCATTGTGATGACACGGTCATGGAACATTGTGATGACAAGAATTCTGGAGCATTGTGATGACAAGGGCCATGGAGCATTGTGATGACAGGGCCATGGAACATTGTGATGACAAGAATTCGGGAGCATTGTGATGACAATGGCCATAGAGCATTGTGATGACACGGTCATGGAACATTGTGATGACAAGAATTCTGGAGCATTGTGCTGACACGGGCCATGGAGCATTGTGATGACACGGTCATGGAACATTGTGATGAGAAGACTTCTGGAGCATTGTGCTGACAAGGGCCATGGAGCATGGTGATGACACGGTCATGGAACTTTGTGATGACAAGAATTCTGGAGCATTGTGATGACAAGGGCCATGGAGCACTGTGATGACAGGGCCATGGAACATTGTGATGACAAGAATTCGGGAGCATTGTGATGACAATGGCCATGGAGCATTGTCATGACACGGTCATGGAACATTGTGATGAGAAGAATTCTGGAGCATTGTCATGACAAGGGCCATGGAGCATGGTGATGACACGGTCATGGAACATTGTGATGACAAGAATTCTGGAGCATTGTGATGACAAGGGCCATGGAGCATTGTGATGACACGGTCAAGGAACATTGTGATGATAAGAATTCTGGAGCATTGTGATGACAATGGCCATGGAGCATTGTGATGACACGGTCATGGAACATTGTGATGACAAGAATTCTGGAGCATTGTGCTGACACGGGCCATGGAGCATTGTGATGACACGGTCATGGAACATTGTGATGAGAAGAATTCTGGAACATTATGATGACAAGGGCCATGGAGCACTGTGATGACAGGGCCATGGAACATTGTGATGAGAAGAATTCTGGAGCATTATGATTAAAGGGCATGGAGCATTGTGATTAAAGGTGACAAGGAACATTGTGATGATATGTGCAGAGAATTCTGTGATGACTGTGGTCATGGAGTATTGTGACAAAAAGTGTCATGGATCATTGTGCTGACAAGGGCCATGGAGCATTGTGATGACACGGTCATGGAACCTTGTGATGACAAGAATTCTGGAGCATTGTGCTGACAAGGGCCATGGAGCATTGTGATGACATGGTCATGGAACATTGTGATGAGAAGAATTCTGGAGCATTGTGATGACAAGGGTCATGGAGCATTGTGATGACAAGGGCCATGGAGCATTGTGATGACACAGCCAAGGAACATTTTGATGACAAGAATTCTGGAGCATTGTGATGACAATGGCCATGGAGCATTGTGATGACACGGTCATGGAACATTGTGATGAGAAGAATTCTGGAGCATTGTCATGACAAGGGCCATGGGGCATTGTGATGACATGGTCAAGGAACATTGTGATGACAAGAATTCTGGAGCATTGTGATGACAATGGCCATGGAGCATTGTGATGACACGGTCATGGAACATTGTGATGAGAAGAATTCTGGAGCATTGTGATTAAAGGGCATGGAACATTGTGATTAAAGGTGACAAGGAACATTGTGATGATATGTGCAGAGAACTCTGTGATGACTGTGGTCATGGAGTATTGTGACAAAAAGTGTCATGGAACATTGTGCTGACAAGGGCCAAGGAGCATTGTGATGACACGGTCATGGAACATTGTGATGACAAGAATTCTGGAGCATTGTAATGACAAGGGCCATGGAGCATTGTGATGACACGGTCAAGGAACATTGTGATGACAAGAATTCTGGAGCATTATGATGACAAGGGCCATGGAGCATTGTGATGACAGGGCCATGGAACATTGTGATGACAAGAATTCGGGAGCATTGTGATGACAATGGCCATGGAGCATTGTGATGACATGGTCATGGAACATTGTGATGAGAAGAATTCTGGAGCATTGTCATGACAAGTGCCATGGAGCATTGTGATGACACGGTCATGGAACATTGTGATGAGAGGAATTCTGGAGGATTGTGCTGAAAAGGGCCATCGAGCATTGTGATGACACGGTCATGGAAGAATGTGTGAGAAGAATTCCGGAGCATTGTGATGACAAGGGCCATGGAGCTTTGTGATGACACAGCCATGGAACATTTTGATGACAAGAATTCTGGAGCATTGTGATGACAATGGCCATGGAGCATTGTGATGACACGGTCATGGAACATTTTGATGAGAAGAATTCCGGAGCATTGTCATGACAAGGGCCATGGAGCATTGTGATGACACGGTCATGGAACATTGTGATGACAAGAATTCTGGAGCATTGTGCTGACAAGGGCCATGGAGCATTGTGATGATACGGTCATGGAACATTTTGATGACAAGAATTCTGGAGCATTATGATGACAAGGGCCATGGAGCATTGTGATGACAGGGCCATGGAACATTGTGATGACAAGAATTCGGGAGCATTGTGATGACAATTACCATGGAGCATTGTGATGACATGGTCATGGAACATTGTGATGAGAAGAATTCTGGAGCATTGTCATGACAAGTGCCATGGAGCATTGTGATGACACGGTCATGGAACATTGTGATGAGAGGAATTCTGGAGCATTGTGCTGAAAAGGACCATCGAGCATTGTGATGACACGGTCATGGAAGAATGTGATGAGAAGAATTCCGGAGCATTGTGATGACAGGGCCATGGAACATTGTGATGACAAGAATTCGGGAGCATTGTGATGACAATGGCCATGGAGCATTGTGATGACACGGTCATGGAACATTGTGATGACAAGAATTCTGGAGCATTGTGATGACAAGGGCCATGGAGCATTGTGATGACAGGGCCATGGAACATTGTGATGACAAGAATTCGGGAGCATTGTGATGACAATGGCCATAGAGCATTGTGATGACACGGTCATGGAACATTGTGATGACAAGAATTCTGGAGCATTGTGCTGACACGGGCCATGGAGCATTGTGATGACACGGTCATGGAACATTGTGATGAGAAGAATTCTGGAGCATTGTGCTGACAAGGGCCATGGAGCATGGTGATGACACGGTCATGGAACATTGTGATGACAAGAATTCTGGAGCATTGTGATGACAAGGGCCATGGAGCACTGTGATGACAGGGCCATGGAACATTGTGATGACAAGAATTCGGGAGCATTGTGATGACAATGGCCATGGAGCATTGTCATGACACGGTCATGGAACATTGTGATGAGAAGAATTCTGGAGCATTGTCATGACAAGGGCCATGGAGCATGGTGATGACACGGTCATGGAACATTGTGATGACAAGAATTCTGGAGCATTGTGATGACAAGGGCCATGGAGCATTGTGATGACACGGTATGGAACATTGTGATGACAAGAATTCTTGAGCATTGTGATGACCAGGGCCACGGAGCATTGTGATGACACGGTCATGGAACATTGTGATGACAGGAATTCTGGAGCATTGTGCTGAAAAGGGCCATGGAGCATTGTGATGACACGGTCATGGAAAATTTGATGAAAAGAATTCTGGAGCATTGTGCTGACAAGTGCCATGGAGCATTGTGATGATACGGTCATGGAACATTGTGATGACAAGAATTCTGGAGCATTATGATGACAAGGGCCATGGAGCATTGTGATGACACAGCCATGGAATATAGTAATGTCAAGAATTCTGGAGCATTATGATGACAAGGGCCATGGAGCATTGTGATGACACGGTCATGGAACATTGTGATGACAAGAATTCTGGAGCATTGTGATGACAAGGGCCATGGAGCATTGTGATGGCACGGTCATGGAACATTGTGATGAGAAGAATTCTGGAGCATTGTGCTGACAAGGGCCATGGAGCATTGTGCTGACACGGCCATGGAACATTGTGATGACAAGAATTCTGGAGCATTGTGATGACAATGGCCATGGAGCATTGTGATGACACGGTCATGGAACATTGTGATGAGAAGAATTCTGGAGCATTGTGATTAAAGGGCATGGAGCATTGTGATTAAAGGTGACAAGGAACATTGTGATGATATGTGCAGAGAATTCTGTGATGACTGTGGTCATGGAGTATTGTGACAAAAAGTGTCATGGAACATTGTGCTGACAAGGGCCATGGAGCATTGTGATGACACGGTCATGGAACATTGTGATGACAAGAATTCTGGAGCATTGTAATGACAAGGGCAATGGAGCATTGTGATGACACGGTCAAGGAACATTGTGATGAGAAAAATTCTGGAGCATTGTGCTGACAAGGGCCATGGAGCTTTGTGATGACATGGTCATGGAACATTGTGATGAGAAGAATTCTGGAGCATTGTGCTGACACGGGCCATGGAGCATTGTGATGACACAGTCATGGAACATTGTGATGAGAAGAATTCTGGAGCATTGTGCTGACAAGGGCCATGGAGCATTGTGATGACACGGTTATGGAACATTGTGATGAGAAGAATTCTGGAACATTATGATGACAAGGGCCATGGAGCACTGTGATGACAGGGCCATGGAACATTGTGATGACAAGAATTCGGGAGAATTGTGATGACAATGGCCATGGAGCATTATGATGACAAGGTCATGGAACATTGTGATGAGAAGAATTCTGGAGCATTGTCATGACAAGGGCCATGGAGCATTGTGATGACACGGTCATGGAACATTGTGATGACAAGAATTCTGTAGCATTGTGCTGACAAGGGCCATGGAGCATTGTGATGACACGGTCATGGAACATTGTGATGACAAGAATTCTGGAGCATTATGATGACAAGGGCCATGGAGCATTGTGATGACAGGGCCATGGAACATTGTGATGACAAGAATTCGGGAGCATTGTGATGACAATGGCCATGGAGCATTGTGATGACATGGTCATGGAACATTGTGATGAGAAGAATTCTGGAGCATTGTCATGACAAGTGCCATGGAGCATTGTGATGACACGGTCATGGAACATTGTGATGAGAGGAATTCTGGAGGATTGTGCTGAAAAGGGCCATCGAGCATTGTGATGACACGGTCATGGAAGAATGTGATGAGAAGAATTCCGGAGCATTGTGATGACAAGGGCCATGGAGCATTGTGATGACACAGCCATGGAACATTTTGATGACAAGAATTCTGGAGCATTGTGATGACAATGGCCATGGAGCATTGTGATGACATGGTCATGGAACATTTTGATGAGAAGAATTCTGGAGCATTGTCAAGACAAGGGCCATGGAGCATTGTGATGACAAGGTCATTGAACATTGTGATGACAAGAATTCTGGAGCATTGTGATGACAAGGGCCATGGAGCCTTGTGATGACAGGGCCATGGAACATTGTGATGACAAGAATTCGGGAGCATTGTGATGACAATGGCCATGGAGCATTGTCATGACACGGTCATGGAGCATTGTGATGAGAAGAATTCTGGAGCATTGTCATGACAAGGGCCATGGAGCATGGTGATGACACGGTCATGGAACATTGTGATGACAAGAATTCTGGAGCATTGTGATGACAAGAGCCATGGAGCATTGTGATGACACGGTCATGGAACATTGTGATGACAAGAATTCTGGAGCATTCTGATGACAAGGGCCATGGAGCATTGTGATGACACGGTCAAGGAACATTGTGATGACAAGAATTCTGGAGCATTGTGCTGACACGGGCCATGGAGCATTGTGATGACACGGTCATGGAACATTTTGATGAGAAGAATTCTGGAGCATTGTGCTGACAAGGGCCATGGAGCATTGTGATGACACGGTTATGGAACATTGTGATGAGAAGAATTCTGGAACATTATGATGATAAGGGCCATGGAGCACTGTGATGACAGGGCCATGGAACACTGTGATGACAAGAATTCGGGAGCATTGTGATGACAATGGCCATGGAGCATTGTGATGACACGGTCATGGAACATTGTGATGAGAAGAATTCTGGAGCATTGTCATGACAAGGGCCATGGAGCATTGTGATGACACGGTCATGGAACATTGTGATGACAAGAATTCTGGAGCATTGTGCTGACAAGGGCCATGGAGCATTGTGATGACACGGTCATGGAACATTGTGATGACAAGAATTCTGGAGCATTATGATGACAAGGGCCATGGAGCATTGTGATGACAGGGCCATGGAACATTGTGATGACAAGAATTCGGGAGCATTGTGATGACAATTACCATGGAGCATTGTGATGACATGGTCATGGAACATTGTGATGAGAAGAATTCTGGAGCATTGTCATGACAAGTGCCATGGAGCATTGTGATGACACGGTCATGGAACATTGTGATGAGAGGAATTCTGGAGCATTGTGCTGAAAAGGGCCATCGAGCATTGTGATGACACGGTCATGGAAGAATGTGATGAGAAAATTCCGGAGCATTGTGATGACAGGGCCATGGAACATTGTGATGACAAGAATTCGGGAGCATTGTGATGACAATGGCCATGGAGCATTGTGATGACACGGTCATGGAACATTGTGATGACAAGAATTCTGGAGCATTGTGATGACAAGGGCCATGGAGCATTGTGATGACAGGGCCATGGAACATTGTGATGACAAGAATTCGAGAGCATTGTGATGACAATGGCCATAGAGCATTGTGATGACACGGTCATGGAACATTGTGATGACAAGAATTCTGGAGCATTGTGCTGACACGGGCCATGGAGCATTGTGATGACACGGTCATGGAACATTGTGATGAGAAGAATTCTGGAGCATTGTGCTGACAAGGGCCATGGAGCATGGTGATGACACGGTCATGGAACATTGTGATGACAAGAATTCTGGAGCATTGTGATGACAAGGGCCATGGAGCATTGTGATGACACAGTCATGGAACATTGTGATGACAAGAATTCTGGAGCATTCTGATGACAAGGGCCATGGAGCATTGTGATGACACGGTCAAGGAACATTGTGATGACAAGAATTCTGGAGCATTGTGCTGACACGGGCCATGGAGCATTGTGATGACACGGTCATGGAACATTGTGATGAGAAGAATTCTGGAGCATTGTGCTGACAAGGGCCATGGAGCATTGTGATGACACGGTTATGGAACATTGTGATGAGAAGAATTCTGGAACATTATGATGACAAGGGCCATGGAGCACTGTGATGACAGGGCCATGGAACACTGTGATGAAAAGAATTCGGGAGCATTGTGATGACAATGGCCATGGAGCATTGTGATGACACGGTCATGGAACATTGTGATGAGAAGAATTCTGGAGCATTGTCATGACAAGGGCCATGGAGCATTGTGATGACACGGTCATGGAACATTGTGATGACAAGAATTCTGGAGCATTGTGCTGACAAGGGCCATGGAGCATTGTGATGACACGGTCATGGAACATTTTGATGACAAGAATTCTGGAGCATTATGATGACAAGGGCCATGGAGCATTGTGATGACAGGGCCATGGAACATTGTGATGACAAGAATTCGGGAGCATTGTGATGACAATTACCATGGAGCATTGTGATGACATGGTCATGGAACATTGTGATGAGAAGAATTCTGGAGCATTGTCATGACAAGTGCCATGGAGCATTGTGATGACACGGTCATGGAACATTGTGATGAGAGGAATTCTGGAGCATTGTGCTGAAAAGGACCATCGAGCATTGTGATGACACTGTCATGGAAGAATGTGATGAGAAGAATTCCGGAGCATTGTGATGACAGGGCCATGGAACATTGTGATGACAAGAATTCGGGAGCATTGTGATGACAATGGCCATGGAGCATTGTGATGACACGGTCATGGAACATTGTGATGACAAGAATTCTGGAGCATTGTGATGACAAGGGCCATGGAGCATTGTGATGACAGGGCCATGGAACATTGTGATGACAAGAATTCGGGAGCATTGTGATGACAATGGCCATAGAGCATTGTGATGACACGGTCATGGAACATTGTGATGACAAGAATTCTGGAGCATTGTGCTGACACGGGCCATGGAGCATTGTGATGACACGGTCATGGAACATTGTGATGAGAAGAATTCTGGAGCATTGTGCTGACAAGGGCCATGGAGCATGGTGATGACACGGTAATGGAACATTGTGATGACAAGAATTCTGGAGCATTGTGATGACAAGGGCCATGGAGCACTGTGATGACAGGGCCATGGAACATTGTGATGACAAGAATTCGGGAGCATTGTGATGACAATGGCCATGGAGCATTGTCATGACACGGTCATGGAACATTGTGATGAGAAGAATTCTGGAGCATTGTCATGACAAGGGCCATGGAGCATGGTGATGACACGGTCATGGAACATTGTGATGACAAGAATTCTGGAGCATTGTGATGACAAGGGCCATGGAGCATTGTGATGACACGGTCAAGGAACATTGTGATGATAAGAATTCTGGAGCATTGTGATGACAATGGCCATGGAGCATTGTGATGACACGGTCATGGAACATTGTGATGACAAGAATTCTGGAGCATTGTGCTGACACGGGCCATGGAGCATTGTGATGACACGGTCATGGAACATTGTGATGAGAAGAATTCTGGAACATTATGATGACAAGGGCCATGGAGCACTGTGATGACAGGGCCATGGAACATTGTGATGAGAAGAATTCTGGAGCATTATGATTAAAGGGCATGGAGCATTGTGATTAAAGGTGACAAGGAACATTGTGATGATATGTGCAGAGAATTCTGTGATGACTGTGGTCATGGAGTATTGTGACAAAAAGTGTCAAGGATCATTGTGCTGACAAGGGCCATGGAGCATTGTGATGACATGGTCATGGAACATTGTGATGAGAAGAATTCTGGAGCATTGTGATGACAAGGGTCATGGAGCATTGTGATGACAAGGGGCATGGAGCATTGTGATGACACAGCCATGGAACATTTTGATGACAAGAATTCTGGAGCATTGTGATGACAATGGCCATGGAGCATTGTGATGACACGGTCATGGAACATTGTGATGAGAAGAATTCTGGAGCATTGTCATGACAAGGGCCATGGGGCATTGTGATGACATGGTCAAGGAACATTGTGATGACAAGAATTCTGGAGCATTGTGATGACAATGGCCATGGAGCATTGTGATGACACGGTCATGGAACATTGTGATGAGAAGAATTCTGGAGCATTGTGATTAAAGGGCATGGAACATTGTGATTAAAGGTGACAAGGAACATTGTGATGATATGTGCAGAGAACTCTGTGATGACTGTGGTCATGGAGTATTGTGACAAAAAGTGTCATGGAACATTGTGCTGACAAGGGCCAAGGAGCATTGTGATGACACGGTCATGGAACATTGTGATGACAAGAATTCTGGAGCATTGTAATGACAAGGGCCATGGAGCATTGTGATGACACGGTCAAGGAACATTGTGATGACAAGAATTCTGGAGCATTATGATGACAAGGGCCATGGAGCATTGTGATGACAGGGCCATGGAACATTGTGATGACAAGAATTCTGGAGCATTGTGCTGACACGGGCCATGGAGCATTGTGATGACACGGTCATGGAACATTGTGATGAGAAGAATTCTGGAGCATTGTGCTGACAAGGGCCATGGAGCATTGTGATGACACGGTTATGGAACATTGTGATGAGAAGAATTCTGGAACATTATGATGACAAGGGCCATGGAGCACTGTGATGACAGGGCCATGGAACATTGTGATGACAAGAATTCGGGAGCATTGTGATGACAATTACCATGGAGCATTGTGATGACATGGTCATGGAACATTGTGATGAGAAGAATTCTGGAGCATTGTCATGACAAGTGCCATGGAGCATTGTGATGACACGGTCATGGAACATTGTGATGAGAGGAATTCTGGAGCATTGTGCTGAAAAGGACCATCGAGCATTGTGATGACACGGTCATGGAAGAATGTGATGAGAAGAATTCCGGAGCATTGTGATGACAGGGCCATGGAACATTGTGATGACAAGAATTCGGGAGCATTGTGATGACAATGGCCATGGAGCATTGTGATGACACGGTCATGGAACATTGTGATGACAAGAATTCTGGAGCATTGTGATGACAAGGGCCATGGAGCATTGTGATGACAGGGCCATGGAACATTGTGATGACAAGAATTCGGGAGCATTGTGATGACAATGGCCATAGAGCATTGTGATGACACGGTCATGGAACATTGTGATGACAAGAATTCTGGAGCATTGTGCTGACACGGGCCATGGAGCATTGTGATGACACGGTCATGGAACATTGTGATGAGAAGACTTCTGGAGCATTGTGCTGACAAGGGCCATGGAGCATGGTGATGACACGGTCATGGAACATTGTGATGACAAGAATTCTGGAGCATTGTGATGACAAGGGCCATGGAGCACTGTGATGACAGGGCCATGGAACATTGTGATGACAAGAATTCGGGAGCATTGTGATGACAATGGCCATGGAGCATTGTCATGACACGGTCATGGAACATTGTGATGAGAAGAATTCTGGAGCATTGTCATGACAAGGGCCATGGAGCATGGTGATGACACGGTCATGGAACATTGTGATGACAAGAATTCTGGAGCATTGTGATGACAAGGGCCATGGAGCATTGTGATGACACGGTCAAGGAACATTGTGATGATAAGAATTCTGGAGCATTGTGATGACAATGGCCATGGAGCATTGTGATGACACGGTCATGGAACATTGTGATGACAAGAATTCTGGAGCATTGTGCTGACACGGGCCATGGAGCATTGTGATAACACGGTCATGGAACATTGTTTTGAGAAGAATTCTGGAACATTATGATGACAAGGGCCATGGAGCACTGTGATGACAGGGCCATGGAACATTGTGATGAGAAGAATTCTGGAGCATTATGATTAAAGGGCATGGAGCATTGTGATTAAAGGTGACAAGGAACATTGTGATGATATGTGCAGAGAATTCTGTGATGACTGTGGTCATGGAGTATTGTGACAAAAAGTGTCATGGATCATTGTGCTGACAAGGGCCATGGAGCATTGTGATGACACGGTCATGGAACCTTGTGATGACAAGAATTCTGGAGCATTGTGCTGACAAGGGCCATGGAGCATTGTGATGACATGGTCATGGAACATTGTGATGAGAAGAATTCTGGAGCATTGTGATGACAAGGGTCATGGAGCATTGTGATGACAAGGGCCATGGAGCATTGTGATGACACAGCCATGGAACATTTTGATGACAAGAATTCTGGAGCATTGTGATGACAATGGCCATGGAGCATTGTGATGACACGGTCATGGAACCTTGTGATGACAAGAATTCTGGAGCATTGTGCTGACAAGGGCCATGGAGCATTGTGATGACATGGTCATGGAACATTGTGATGAGAAGAATTCTGGAGCATTGTGATGACAAGGGTCATGGAGCATTGTGATGACAAGGGCCATGGAGCATTGTGATGACACAGCCATGGAACATTTTGATGACAAGAATTCTGGAGCATTGTGATGACAATGGCCATGGAGCATTGTGATGACACGGTCATGGAACATTGTGATGAGAAGAATTCTGGAGCATTGTCATGACAAGGGCCATGGGGCATTGTGATGACATGGTCAAGGAACATTGTGATGACAAGAATTCTGGAGCATTGTGATGACAATGGCCATGGAGCATTGTGATGACACGGTCATGGAACATTGTGATGAGAAGAATTCTGGAGCATTGTGATTAAAGGGCATGGAACATTGTGATTAAAGGTGACAAGGAACATTGTGATGATATGTGCAGAGAACTCTGTGATGACTGTGGTCATGGAGTATTGTGACAAAAAGTGTCATGGAACATTGTGCTGACAAGGGCCAAGGAGCATTGTGATGACACGGTCATGGAACATTGTGATGACAAGAATTCTGGAGCATTGTAATGACAAGGGCCATGGAGCATTGTGATGACACGGTCAAGGAACATTGTGATGACAAGAATTCTGGAGCATTATGATGACAAGGGCCATGGAGCATTGTGATGACAGGGCCATGGAACATTGTGATGACAAGAATTCTGGAGCATTGTGCTGACACGGGCCATGGAGCATTGTGATGACACGGTCATGGAACATTGTGATGAGAAGAATTCTGGAGCATTGTGCTGACAAGGGCCATGGAGCATTGTGATGACACGGTTATGGAACATTGTGATGAGAAGAATTCTGGAACATTATGATGACAAGGGCCATGGAGCACTGTGATGACAGGGCCATGGAACACTGTGATGACAAGAATTCGGGAGCATTGTGATGACAATGGCCATGGAGCATTGTGATGACACGGTCATGGAACATTGTGATGAGAAGAATTCTGGAGCATTGTCATGACAAGGGCCATGGAGCATTGTGATGACACGGTCATGGAACATTGTGATGACAAGAATTCTGGAGCATTGTGCTGACAAGGGCCATGGAGCATTGTGATGACACGGTCATGGAACATTTTGATGACAAGAATTCTGGAGCATTATGATGACAAGGGCCATGGAGCATTGTGATGACAGGGCCATGGAACATTGTGATGACAAGAATTCGGGAGCATTGTGATGACAATTACCATGGAGCATTGTGATGACATGGTCATGGAACATTGTGATGAGAAGAATTCTGGAGCATTGTCATGACAAGTGCCATGGAGCATTGTGATGACACGGTCATGGAACATTGTGATGAGAGGAATTCTGGAGCATTGTGCTGAAAAGGACCATCGAGCATTGTGATGACACGGTCATGGAAGAATGTGATGAGAAGAATTCCGGAGCATTGTGATGACAGGGCCATGGAACATTGTGATGACAAGAATTCGGGAGCATTGTGATGACAATGGCCATGGAGCATTGTGATGACACGGTCATGGAACATTGTGATGACAAGAATTCTGGAGCATTGTGATGACAAGGGCCATGGAGCATTGTGATGACAGGGCCATGGAACATTGTGATGACAAGAATTCGGGAGCATTGTGATGACAATGGCCATAGAGCATTGTGATGACACGGTCATGGAACATTGTGATGACAAGAATTCTGGAGCATTGTGCTGACACGGGCCATGGAGCATTGTGATGACACGGTCATGGAACATTGTGATGAGAAGACTTCTGGAGCATTGTGCTGACAAGGGCCATGGAGCATGGTGATGACACGGTCATGGAACATTGTGATGACAAGAATTCTGGAGCATTGTGATGACAAGGGCCATGGAGCACTGTGATGACAGGGCCATGGAACATTGTGATGACAAGAATTCGGGAGCATTGTGATGACAATGGCCATGGAGCATTGTCATGACACGGTCATGGAACATTGTGATGAGAAGAATTCTGTAGCATTGTCATGACAAGGGCCATGGAGCATGGTGATGACACGGTCATGGAACATTGTGATGACAAGAATTCTGGAGCATTGTGATGACAAGGGCCATGGAGCATTGTGATGACACGGTCAAGGAACATTGTGATGATAAGAATTCTGGAGCATTGTGATGACAATGGCCATGGAGCATTGTGATGACACGGTCATGGAACATTGTGATGACAAGAATTCTGGAGCATTGTGCTGACACGGGCCATGGAGCATTGTGATAACACGGTCATGGAACATTGTGATGAGAAGAATTCTGGAACATTATGATGACAAGGGCCATGGAGCACTGTGATGACAGGGCCATGGAACATTGTGATGAGAAGAATTCTGGAGCATTATGATTAAAGGGCATGGAGCATTGTGATTAAAGGTGACAAGGAACATTGTGATGATATGTGCAGAGAATTCTGTGATGACTGTGGTCATGGAGTATTGTGACAAAAAGTGTCATGGATCATTGTGCTGACAAGGGCCATGGAGCATTGTGATGACACGGTCATGGAACCTTGTGATGACAAGAATTCTGGAGCATTGTGCTGACAAGGGCCATGGAGCATTGTGATGACATGGTCA
The DNA here is from genome assembly GCF_949987535.1 of Balaenoptera acutorostrata. Lineage (NCBI taxonomy): Eukaryota > Metazoa > Chordata > Mammalia > Artiodactyla > Balaenopteridae > Balaenoptera > Balaenoptera acutorostrata. Next base: position 18,974,642 of record NC_080067.1, read on the forward strand.
TGGAACATTGTGATGAGAAGAATTCTGGAGCATTGTGATGACAAGGGTCATGGAGCATTGTGATGACAAGGGCCATGGAGCATTGTGATGACACAGCCATGGAACATTTTGATGACAAGAATTCTGGAGCATTGTGATGACAATGGCCATGGAGCATTGTGATGACACGGTCATGGAACATTGTGATGAGAAGAATTCTGGAGCATTGTCATGACAAGGGCCATGGGGCATTGTGATGACATGGTCAAGGAACATTGTGATGACAAGAATTCTGGAGCATTGTGATGACAATGGCCATGGAGCATTGTGATGACACGGTCATGGAACATTGTGATGAGAAGAATTCTGGAGCATTGTGATTAAAGGGCATGGAACATTGTGATTAAAGGTGACAAGGAACATTGTGATGATATGTGCAGAGAACTCTGTGATGACTGTGGTCATGGAGTATTGTGACAAAAAGTGTCATGGAACATTGTGCTGACAAGGGCCAAGGAGCATTGTGATGACACGGTCATGGAACATTGTGATGACAAGAATTCTGGAGCATTGTAATGACAAGGGCCATGGAGCATTGTGATGACACGGTCAAGGAACATTGTGATGACAAGAATTCTGGAGCATTATGATGACAAGGGCCATGGAGCATTGTGATGACAGGGCCATGGAACATTGTGATGACAAGAATTCGGGAGCATTGTGATGACAATGCCCATGGAGCATTGTGATGACATGGTCATGGAACATTGTGATGAGAAGAATTCTGGAGCATTGTCATGACAAGTGCCATGGAGCATTGTGATGACACGGTCATGGAACATTGTGATGAGAGGAATTCTGGAGGATTGTGCTGAAAAGGGCCATCGAGCATTGTGATGACACGGTCATGGAAGAATGTGATGAGAAGAATTCCGGAGCATTGTGATGACAAGGGCCATGGAGCATTGTGATGACACAGCCATGGAACATTTTGATGACAAGAATTCTGGAGCATTGTGATGACAATGGCCATGGAGCATTGTGATGACACGGTCATGGAACATTTTGATGAGAAGAATTCTGGAGCATTGTCATGACAAGGGCCATGGAGCATTGTGATGACACGGTCATGGAACATTGTGATGACAAGAATTCTGGAGCATTGTGCTGACAAGGGCCATGGAGCATTGTGATGACACGGTCATGGAACATTTTGATGACAAGAATTCTGGAGCATTATGATGACAAGGGCCATGGAGCATTGTGATGACAGGGCCATGGAACATTGTGATGACAAGAATTCGGGAGCATTGTGATGACAATTACCATGGAGCATTGTGATGACATGGTCATGGAACATTGTGATGAGAAGAATTCTGGAGCATTGTCATGACAAGTGCCATGGAGCATTGTGATGACACGTTCATGGAACATTGTGATGAGAGGAATTCTGGAGCATTGTGCTGAAAAGGACCATCGAGCATTGTGATGACACGGTCATGGAAGAATGTGATGAGAAGAATTCCGGAGCATTGTGATGACAGGGCCATGGAACATTGTGATGACAAGAATTCGGGAGCATTGTGATGACAATGGCCATGGAGCATTGTGATGACACGGTCATGGAACATTGTGATGACAAGAATTCTGGAGCATTGTGATGACAAGGGCCATGGAGCATTGTGATGACAGGGCCATGGAACATTGTGATGACAAGAATTCGGGAGCATTGTGATGACAATGGCCATAGAGCATTGTGATGACACGGTCATGGAACATTGTGATGACAAGAATTCTGGAGCATTGTGCTGACACGGGCCATGGAGCATTGTGATGACACGGTCATGGAACATTGTGATGAGAAGAATTCTGGAGCATTGTGCTGACAAGGGCCATGGAGCATGGTGATGACACGGTCATGGAACATTGTGATGACAAGAATTCTGGAGCATTGTGATGACAAGGGCCATGGAGCACTGTGATGACAGGGCCATGGAACATTGTGATGACAAGAATTCGGGAGCATTGTGATGACAATGGCCATGGAGCATTGTCATGACACGGTCATGGAACATTGTGATGAGAAGAATTCTGGAGCATTGTCATGACAAGGGCCATGGAGCATGGTGATGACACGGTCATGGAACATTGTGATGAGAAGAATTCTGGAGCACTGTCATGACAAGTGCCACGGAGCATTGTGATGACACGGTCATGGAAGATTGTGATGACAAGAATTCTGGAGCATTATGATGACAAGGGCCATGGAGCATTGTGATGACACGGTCATGGAACATTGTGATGACAAGAATTCTGGAGCATTGTGCTGACACGGGCCATGGAGCATTGTGATGACACGGTCATGGAACATTGTGATGAGAAGAATTCTGGAACATTATGATGACAAGGGCCATGGAGCACTGTGATGACAGGGCCATGGAACATTGTGATGAGAAGAATTCTGGAGCATTATGATTAAAGGGCATGGAGCATTGTGATTAAAGGTGACAAGGAACATTGTGATGATATGTGCAGAGAATTCTGTGATGACTGTGGTCATGGAGTATTGTGACAAAAAGTGTCATGGATCATTGTGCTGACAAGGGCCATGGAGCATTGTGATGACACGGTCATGGAACCTTGTGATGACAAGAATTCTGGAGCATTGTGCTGACAAGGGCCATGGAGCATTGTGATGACATGGTCATGGAACATTGTGATGAGAAGAATTCTGGAGCATTGTGATGACAAGGGTCATGGAGCATTGTGATGACAAGGGCCATGGAGCATTGTGATGACACAGCCATGGAACATTTTGATGACAAGAATTCTGGAGCATTGTGATGACAATGGCCATGGAGCATTGTGATGACACGGTCATGGAACATTGTGATGAGAAGAATTCTGGAGCATTGTCATGACAAGGGCCATGGGGCATTGTGATGACATGGTCAAGGAACATTGTGATGACAAGAATTCTGGAGCATTGTGATGACAATGGCCATGGAGCATTGTGATGACACGGTCATGGAACATTGTGATGAGAAGAATTCTGGAGCATTGTGATTAAAGGGCATGGAACATTGTGATTAAAGGTGACAAGGAACATTGTGATGATATGTGCAGAGAACTCTGTGATGACTGTGGTCATGGAGTATTGTGACCAAAAGTGTCATGGAACATTGTGCTGACAAGGGCCAAGGAGCATTGTGATGACACGGTCATGGAACATTGTGATGACAAGAATTCTGGAGCATTGTAATGACAAGGGCCATGGAGCATTGTGATGACACGGTCAAGGAACATTGTGATGACAAGAATTCTGGAGCATTATGATGACAAGGGCCATGGAGCATTGTGATGACAGGGCCATGGAACATTGTGATGACAAGAATTCTGGAGCATTGTGCTGACACGGGCCATGGAGCATTGTGATGACACGGTCATGGAACATTGTGATGAGAAGAATTCTGGAGCATTGTGCTGACAAGGGCCATGGAGCATTGTGATGACACGGTTATGGAACATTGTGATGAGAAGAATTCTGGAACATTATGATGACAAGGGCCATGGAGCACTGTGATGACAGGGCCATGGAACACTGTGATGACAAGAATTCGGGAGCATTGTGATGACAATGGCCATGGAGCATTGTGATGACACGGTCATGGAACATTGTGATGAGAAGAATTCTGGAGCATTGTCATGACAAGGGCCATGGAGCATTGTGATGACACGGTCATGGAATATTGTGATGACAAGAATTCTGGAGCATTGTGCTGACAAGGGCCATGTAGCATTGTGATGACACGGTCATGGAACATTTTGATGACAAGAATTCTGGAGCATTATGATGACAAGGGCCATGGAGCATTGTGATGACAGGGCCATGGAACATTGTGATGACAAGAATTCGGGAGCATTGTGATGACAATTACCATGGAGCATTGTGATGACATGGTCATGGAACATTGTGATGAGAAGAATTCTGGAGCATTGTCATGACAAGTGCCATGGAGCATTGTGATGACACGGTCATGGAACATTGTGATGAGAGGAATTCTGGAGCATTGTGCTGAAAAGGACCATCGAGCATTGTGATGACACGGTCATGGAAGAATGTGATGAGAAGAATTCCGGAGCATTGTGATGACAGGGCCATGGAACATTGTGATGACAAGAATTCGGGAGCATTGTGATGACAATGGCCATGGAGCATTGTGATGACACGGTCATGGAACATTGTGATGACAAGAATTCTGGAGCATTGTGATGACAAGGGCCATGGAGCATTGTGATGACAGGGCCATGGAACATTGTGATGACAAGAATTCGGGAGCATTGTGATGACAATGGCCATAGAGCATTGTGATGACACGGTCATGGAACATTGTGATGACAAGAATTCTGGAGCATTGTGCTGACACGGGCCATGGAGCATTGTGATGACACGGTCATGGAACATTGTGATGAGAAGACTTCTGGAGCATTGTGCTGACAAGGGCCATGGAGCATGGTGATGACACGGTCATGGAACATTGTGATGACAAGAATTCTGGAGCATTGTGATGACAAGGGCCATGGAGCACTGTGATGACAGGGCCATGGAACATTGTGATGACAAGAATTCGGGAGCATTGTGATGACAATGGCCATGGAGCATTGTCATGACACGGTCATGGAACATTGTGATGAGAAGAATTCTGGAGCATTGTCATGACAAGGGCCATGGAGCATGGTGATGACACGGTCATGGAACATTGTGATGACAAGAATTCTGGAGCATTGTGATGACAAGGGCCATGGAGCATTGTGATGACACGGTCAAGGAACATTGTGATGATAAGAATTCTGGAGCATTGTGATGACAATGGCCATGGAGCATTGTGATGACACGGTCATGGAACATTGTGATGACAAGAATTCTGGAGCATTGTGCTGACACGGGCCATGGAGCATTGTGATGACACGGTCATGGAACATTGTGATGAGAAGAATTCTGGAACATTATGAAGACAAGGGCCATGGAGCACTGTGATGACAGGGCCATGGAACATTGTGATGAGAAGAATTCTGGAGCATTATGATTAAAGGGCATGGAGCATTGTGATTAAAGGTGACAAGGAACATTGTGATGATATGTGCAGAGAATTCTGTGATGACTGTGGTCATGGAGTATTGTGACAAAAAGTGTCATGGATCATTGTGCTGACAAGGGCCATGGAGCATTGTGATGACACGGTCATGGAACCTTGTGATGACAAGAATTCTGGAGCATTGTGCTGACAAGGGCCATGGAGCATTGTGATGACATGGTCATGGAACATTGTGATGAGAAGAATTCTGGAGCATTGTGATGACAAGGGTCATGGAGCATTGTGATGACAAGGGCCATGGAGCATTGTGATGACACAGCCATGGAACATTTTGATGACAAGAATTCTGGAGCATTGTGATGACAATGGCCATGGAGCATTGTGATGACACGGTCATGGAACATTGTGATGAGAAGAATTCTGGAGCAATGTCATGACAAGGGCCATGGGGCATTGTGATGACATGGTCAAGGAACATTGTGATGACAAGAATTCTGGAGCATTGTGATGACAATGGCCATGGAGCATTGTGATGACACGGTCATGGAACATTGTGATGACAAGAATTCTGGAGCATTGTAATGACAAGGGCCATGGAGCATTGTGATGACACGGTCAAGGAACATTGTGATGACAAGAATTCTGGAGCATTATGATGACAAGGGCCATGGAGCATTGTGATGACAGGGCCATGGAACATTGTGATGACAAGAATTCGGGAGCATTGTGATGACAATGGCCATGGAGCATTGTGATGACATGGTCATGGAACATTGTGATGAGAAGAATTCTGGAGCATTGTCATGACAAGTGCCATGGAGCATTGTGATGACACGGTCATGGAACATTGTGATGAGAGGAATTCTGGAGGATTGTGCTGAAAAGGGCCATCGAGCATTGTGATGACACGGTCATGGAAGAATGTGATGAGAAGAATTCCGGAGCATTGTGATGACAAGGGCCATGGAGCATTGTGATGACACAGCCATGGAACATTTTGATGACAAGAATTCTGGAGCATTGTGATGACAATGGCCATGGAGCATTGTGATGACACGGTCATGGAACATTTTGATGAGAAGAATTCTGGAGCATTGTCATGACAAGGGCCATGGAGCATTGTGATGACACGGTCATTGAACATTGTTATGACAAGAATTCTGGAGCATTGTGATGACAAGGGCCATGGAGCATTGTGATGACAGGGCCATGGAACATTGTGATGACAAGAATTCGGGAGCATTGTGATGACAATGGCCATGGAGCATTGTCATGACACGGTCATGGAACACTGTGATGAGAAGAATTCTGGAGCATTGTCATGACAAGGGCCATGGAGCATGGTGATGACACGGTCATGGAACATTGTGATGACAAGAATTCTGGAGCATTGTGCTGACACGGGCCATGGAGCATTGTGATGACACGGTCATGGAACATTGTGATGAGAGGAATTCTGGAGGATTGTGCTGAAAAGGGCCATCGAGCATTTTGATGACTCGGTCATGGAAGAATGTGATGAGAAGAATTCCGGAGCATTGTGATGACAAGGGCCATGGAGCATTGTGATGACACAGCCATGGAACATTTTGATGACAAGAATTCTGGAGCATTGTGATGACAATGGCCATGGAGCATTGTGATGACACGGTCATGGAACATTTTGATGAGAAGAATTCTGGAGCATTCTGATGACAAGGGCCATGGAGCATGGTGATGACACGGTCATGGAACATTGTGATGACAAGAATTCTGGAGCATTGTGATGACAAGGGCCATGGAGCATTGTGATGACACGGTCATGGAACATTGTGATGACAAGAATTCTGGAGCATTCTGATGACAAGGGCCATGGAGCATTGTGATGACACGGTCAAGGAACATTGTGATGACAAGAATTCTGGAGCATTGTGCTGACACGGGCCATGGAGCATTGTGATGACACGGTCATGGAACATTGTGATGACAAGAATTCTGGAGCATTATGATGACAAGGGCCATGGAGCATTGTGATGACAGGGCCATGGAACATTGTGATGACAAGAATTCGGGAGCATTGTGATGACAATTGCCATGGAGCATTGTGATGACATGGTCATGGAACATTGTGATGAGAAGAATTCTGGAGCATTGTCATGACAAGTGCCATGGAGCATTGTGATGACACGGTCATGGAACATTGTGATGAGAGGAATTCTGGAGCATTGTGCTGAAAAGGGCCATTGAGCATTGTGATGACACGGTCATGGAAGAATGTGATGAGAAGAATTCCGGAGCATTGTTATGACAAGGGCCATGGAGCATTGTGATGACACAGCCATGGAACATTTTGATGACAAGAATTCTGGAGCATTGTGATGACAATGGCCATGGAGCATTGTGATGACACGGTCATGGAACATTGTGATGACAAGAATTCTGGAGCATTGTGATGACAAGGGCCATGGAGCATTGTGATGACAGGGCCATGGAACATTGTGATGACAAGAATTCGGGAGCATTGTGATGACAATGGCCATGGAGCATTGTGATGACACGGTCATGGAACATTGTGATGAGAAGAATTCTGGAGCATTGTCATGACAAGGGCCATGGAGCATGGTGGTGACAAGGTCATGGAACATTGTGATGACAAGAATTCTGGAGCATTGTGATGACAAGGGCCATGGAGCATTGTGATGACACGGTCATGGAACATTGTGATGACAAGAATTCTGGAGCATTGTGATGACAAGGGCCATGGAGCATTGTGATGACACGGTCAAGGAACATTGTGATGATAAGAATTCTGGAGCATTGTGATGACAATGGCCATGGAGCATTGTGATGACACGGTCATGGAACATTTTGATGAGAAGAATTCTGGAGCATTGTCATGACAAGTGCCATGGAGCATTGTGATGACACGGTCATGGAACATTGTGATGAGAGGAATTCTGGAGGATTGTGCTGAAAAGGGCCATCGAGCATTGTGATGACACGGTCATGGAAGAATGTGATGAGAAGAATTCCGGAGCATTGTGATGACAGGGCCATGGAACATTGTGATGACAAGAATTCGGGAGCATTGTGATGACAATGGCCATGGAGCATTGTGATGACACGGTCATGGAACATTGTGATGACAAGAATTCTGGAGCATTGTGATGACAAGGGCCATGGAGCATTGTGATGACAGGGCCATGGAACATTGTGATGACAAGAATTCGGGAGCATTGTGATGACAATGGCCATAGAGCATTGTGATGACACGGTCATGGAACATTGTGATGACAAGAATTCTGGAGCATTGTGCTGACACGGGCCATGGAGCATTGTGATGACACGGTCATGGAACATTGTGATGAGAAGAATTCTGGAGCATTGTGCTGACAAGGGCCATGGAGCATGGTGATGACACGGTCATGGAACATTGTGATGACAAGAATTCTGGAGCATTGTGATGACAAGGGCCATGGAGCACTGTGATGACAGGGCCATGGAACATTGTGATGACAAGAATTCGGGAGCATTGTGATGACAATGGCCATGGAGCATTGTCATGACACGGTCATGGAACATTGTGATGAGAAGAATTCTGGAGCATTGTGATGACAAGGGCCATGGAGCATTGTGATGACACGGTCAAGGAACATTGTGATGATAAGAATTCTGGAGCATTGTGATGACAATGGCCATGGAGCATTGTGATGACACGGTCATGGAACATTGTGATGACAAGAATTCTGGAGCATTGTGCTGACACGGGCCATGGAGCATTGTGATGACACGGTCATGGAACATTGTGATGAGAAGAATTCTGGAACATTATGATGACAAGGGCCATGGAGCACTGTGATGACAGGGCCATGGAACATTGTGATGAGAAGAATTCTGGAGCATTATGATTAAAGGGCATGGAGCATTGTGATTAAAGGTGACAAGGAACATTGTGATGATATGTGCAGAGAATTCTGTGATGACTGTGGTCATGGAGTATTGTGACAAAAAGTGTCATGGATCATTGTGCTGACAAGGGCCATGGAGCATTGTGATGACACGGTCATGGAACCTTGTGATGACAAGAATTCTGGAGCATTGTGCTGACAAGGGCCATGGAGCATTGTGATGACATGGTCATGGAACATTGTGATGAGAAGAATTCTGGAGCATTGTGATGACAAGGGTCATGGAGCATTGTGATGACAAGGGCCATGGAGCATTGTGATGACACAGCCATGGAACATTTTGATGACAAGAATTCTGGAGCATTGTGATGACAATGGCCATGGAGCATTGTGATGACACGGTCATGGAACATTGTGATGAGAAGAATTCTGGAGCATTGTCATGACAAGGGCCATGGGGCATTGTGATGACATGGTCAAGGAACATTGTGATGACAAGAATTCTGGAGCATTGTGATGACAATGGCCATGGAGCATTGTGATGACACGGTCATGGAACATTGTGATGAGAAGAATTCTGGAGCATTGTGATTAAAGGGCATGGAACATTGTGATTAAAGGTGACAAGGAACATTGTGATGATATGTGCAGAGAACTCTGTGATGACTGTGGTCATGGAGTATTGTGACAAAAAGTGTCATGGAACATTGTGCTGACAAGGGCCAAGGAGCATTGTGATGACACGGTTATGGAACATTGTGATGAGAAGAATTCTGGAACATTATGATGACAAGGGCCATGGAGCACTGTGATGACAGGGCCATGGAACACTGTGATGACAAGAATTCGGGAGCATTGTGATGACAATGGCCATGGAGCATTGTGATGACACGGTCATGGAACATTGTGATGAGAAGAATTCTGGAGCATTGTCATGACAAGGGCCATGGAGCATTGTGATGACACGGTCATGGAACATTGTGATGACAAGAATTCTGGAGCATTGTGCTGACAAGGGCCATGGAGCATTGTGATGACACGGTCATGGAACATTTTGATGACAAGAATTCTGGAGCATTATGATGACAAGGGCCATGGAGCATTGTGATGACAGGGCCATGGAACATTGTGATGACAAGAATTCGGGAGCATTGTGATGACAATTACCATGGAGCATTGTGATGACATGGTCATGGAACATTGTGATGAGAAGAATTCTGGAGCATTGTCATGACAAGTGCCATGGAGCATTGTGATGACACGGTCATGGAACATTGTGATGAGAGGAATTCTGGAGCATTGTGCTGAAAAGGACCATCGAGCATTGTGATGACACGGTCATGGAAGAATGTGATGAGAAGAATTCCGGAGCATTGTGATGACAGGGCCATGGAACATTGTGATGACAAGAATTCGGGAGCATTGTGATGACAATGGCCATGGAGCATTGTGATGACACGGTCATGGAACATTGTGATGACAAGAATTCTGGAGCATTGTGATGACAAGGGCCATGGAGCATTGTGATGACAGGGCCATGGAACATTGTGATGACAAGAATTCGGGAGCATTGTGATGACAATGGCCATAGAGCATTGTGATGACACGGTCATGGAACATTGTGATGACAAGAATTCTGGAGCATTGTGCTGACACGGGCCATGGAGCATTGTGATGACACGGTCATGGAACATTGTGATGAGAAGACTTCTGGAGCATTGTGCTGACAAGGGCCATGGAGCATGGTGATGACACGGTCATGGAACATTGTGATGACAAGAATTCTGGAGCATTGTGATGACAAGGGCCATGGAGCACTGTGATGACAGGGCCATGGAACATTGTGATGACAAGAATTCGGGAGCATTGTGATGACAATGGCCATGGAGCATTGTCATGACACGGTCATGGAACATTGTGATGAGAAGAATTCTGGAGCATTGTCATGACAAGGGCCATGGAGCATGGTGATGACACGGTCATGGAACATTGTGATGACAAGAATTCTGGAGCATTGTGATGACAAGGGCCATGGAGCATTGTGATGACACGGTCAAGGAACATTGTGATGATAAGAATTCTGGAGCATTGTGATGACAATGGCCATGGAGCATTGTGATGACACGGTCATGGAACATTGTGATGAGAAGAATTCTGGAACATTATGAAGACAAGGGCCATGGAGCACTGTGATGACAGGGCCATGGAACATTGTGATGAGAAGAATTCTGGAGCATTATGATTAAAGGGCATGGAGCATTGTGATTAAAGGTGACAAGGAACATTGTGATGATATGTGCAGAGAATTCTGTGATGACTGTGGTCATGGAGTATTGTGACAAAAAGTGTCATGGATCATTGTGCTGACAAGGGCCATGGAGCATTGTGATGACACGGTCATGGAACCTTGTGATGACAAGAATTCTGGAGCATTGTGCTGACAAGGGCCATGGAGCATTGTGATGACATGGTCATGGAACATTGTGATGAGAAGAATTCTGGAGCATTGTGATGACAAGGGTCATGGAGCATTGTGATGACAAGGGCCATGGAGCATTGTGATGACACAGCCATGGAACATTTTGATGACAAGAATTCTGGAGCATTGTGATGACAATGGCCATGGAGCATTGTGATGACACGGTCATGGAACATTGTGATGAGAAGAATTCTGGAGCATTGTCATGACAAGGGCCATGGGGCATTGTGATGACATGGTCAAGGAACATTGTGATGACAAGAATTCTGGAGCATTGTGATGACAATGGCCATGGAGCATTGTGATGACACGGTCATGGAACATTGTGATGAGAAGAATTCTGGAGCATTGTAATGACAAGGGCCATGGAGCATTGTGATGACACGGTCAAGGAACATTGTGATGACAAGAATTCTGGAGCATTATGATGACAAGGGCCATGGAGCATTGTGATGACAGGGCCATGGAACATTGTGATGACAAGAATTCGGGAGCATTGTGATGACAATGGCCATGGAGCATTGTGATGACATGGTCATGGAACATTGTGATGAGAAGAATTCTGGAGCATTGTCATGACAAGTGCCATGGAGCATTGTGATGACACGGTCATGGAACATTGTGATGAGAGGAATTCTGGAGGATTGTGCTGAAAAGGGCCATCGAGCATTGTGATGACACGGTCATGGAAGAATGTGATGAGAAGAATTCCGGAGCATTGTGATGACAAGGGCCATGGAGCATTGTGATGACACAGCCATGGAACATTTTGATGACAAGAATTCTGGAGCATTGTGATGACAATGGCCATGGAGCATTGTGATGACACGGTCATGGAACATTTTGATGAGAAGAATTCTGGAGCATTGTCATGACAAGGGCCATGGAGCATTGTGATGACACGGTCATTGAACATTGTTATGACAAGAATTCTGGAGCATTGTGATGACAAGGGCCATGGAGCATTGTGATGACAGGGCCATGGAACATTGTGATGACAAGAATTCGGGAGCATTGTGATGACAATGGCCATGGAGCATTGTCATGACACGGTCATGGAACACTGTGATGAGAAGAATTCTGGAGCATTGTCATGACAAGGGCCATGGAGCATGGTGATGACACGGTCATGGAACATTGTGATGACAAGAATTCTGGAGCATTGTGCTGACACGGGCCATGGAGCATTGTGATGACACGGTCATGGAACATTGTGATGAGAGGAATTCTGGAGGATTGTGCTGAAAAGGGCCATCGAGCATTTTGATGACTCGGTCATGGAAGAATGTGATGAGAAGAATTCCGGAGCATTGTGATGACAAGGGCCATGGAGCATTGTGATGACACAGCCATGGAACATTTTGATGACAAGAATTCTGGAGCATTGTGATGACAATGGCCATGGAGCATTGTGATGACACGGTCATGGAACATTTTGATGAGAAGAATTCTGGAGCATTCTGATGACAAGGGCCATGGAGCATGGTGATGACACGGTCATGGAACATTGTGATGACAAGAATTCTGGAGCATTGTGATGACAAGGGCCATGGAGCATTGTGATGACACGGTCATGGAACATTGTGATGACAAGAATTCTGGAGCATTCTGATGACAAGGGCCATGGAGCATTGTGATGACACGGTCAAGGAACATTGTGATGACAAGAATTCTGGAGCATTGTGCTGACACGGGCCATGGAGCATTGTGATGACACGGTCATGGAACATTGTGATGACAAGAATTCTGGAGCATTATGATGACAAGGGCCATGGAGCATTGTGATGACAGGGCCATGGAACATTGTGATGACAAGAATTCGGGAGCATTGTGATGACAATTGCCATGGAGCATTGTGATGACATGGTCATGGAACATTGTGATGAGAAGAATTCTGGAGCATTGTCATGACAAGTGCCATGGAGCATTGTGATGACACGGTCATGGAACATTGTGATGAGAGGAATTCTGGAGCATTGTGCTGAAAAGGGCCATTGAGCATTGTGATGACACGGTCATGGAAGAATGTGATGAGAAGAATTCCGGAGCATTGTTATGACAAGGGCCATGGAGCATTGTGATGACACAGCCATGGAACATTTTGATGACAAGAATTCTGGAGCATTGTGATGACAATGGCCATGGAGCATTGTGATGACACGGTCATGGAACATTGTGATGACAAGAATTCTGGAGCATTGTGCTGACAAGGGCCATGGAGCATTGTGATGACACGGTCATGGAACATTTTGATGACAAGAATTCTGGAGCATTATGATGACAAGGGCCATGGAGCATTGTGATGACAGGGCCATGGAACATTGTGATGACAAGAATTCGGGAGCATTGTGATGACAATTACCATGGAGCATTGTGATGACATGGTCATGGAACATTGTGATGAGAAGAATTCTGGAGCATTGTCATGACAAGTGCCATGGAGCATTGTGATGACACGGTCATGGAACATTGTGATGAGAGGAATTCTGGAGCATTGTGCTGAAAAGGACCATCGAGCATTGTGATGACACGGTCATGGAAGAATGTGATGAGAAGAATTCCGGAGCATTGTGATGACAGGGCCATGGAACATTGTGATGACAAGAATTCGGGAGCATTGTGATGACAATGGCCATGGAGCATTGTGATGACACGGTCATGGAACATTGTGATGACAAGAATTCTGGAGCATTGTGATGACAAGGGCCATGGAGCATTGTGATGACAGGGCCATGGAACATTGTGATGACAAGAATTCGGGAGCATTGTGATGACAATGGCCATAGAGCATTGTGATGACACGGTCATGGAACATTGTGATGACAAGAATTCTGGAGCATTGTGCTGACACGGGCCATGGAGCATTGTGATGACACGGTCATGGAACATTGTGATGAGAAGACTTCTGGAGCATTGTGCTGACAAGGGCCATGGAGCATGGTGATGACACGGTCATGGAACATTGTGATGACAAGAATTCTGGAGCATTGTGATGACAAGGGCCATGGAGCACTGTGATGACAGGGCCATGGAACATTGTGATGACAAGAATTCGGGAGCATTGTGATGACAATGGCCATGGAGCATTGTCATGACACGGTCATGGAACATTGTGATGAGAAGAATTCTGGAGCATTGTCATGACAAGGGCCATGGAGCATGGTGATGACACGGTCATGGAACATTGTGATGACAAGAATTCTGGAGCATTGTGATGACAATGGCCATGGAGCATTGTGATGACACGGTCATGGAACATTGTGATGAGAAGAATTCTGGAACATTATGAAGACAAGGGCCATGGAGCACTGTGATGACAGGGCCATGGAACATTGTGATGAGAAGAATTCTGGAGCATTATGATTAAAGGGCATGGAGCATTGTGATTAAAGGTGACAAGGAACATTGTGATGATATGTGCAGAGAATTCTGTGATGACTGTGGTCATGGAGTATTGTGACAAAAAGTGTCATGGATCATTGTGCTGACAAGGGCCATGGAGCATTGTGATGACACGGTCATGGAACCTTGTGATGACAAGAATTCTGGAGCATTGTGCTGACAAGGGCCATGGAGCATTGTGATGACATGGTCATGGAACATTGTGATGAGAAGAATTCTGGAGCATTGTGATGACAAGGGTCATGGAGCATTGTGATGACAAGGGCCATGGAGCATTGTGATGACACAGCCATGGAACATTTTGATGACAAGAATTCTGGAGCATTGTGATGACAATGGCCATGGAGCATTGTGATGACACGGTCATGGAACATTGTGATGAGAAGAATTCTGGAGCATTGTCATGACAAGGGCCATGGGGCATTGTGATGACATGGTCAAGGAACATTGTGATGACAAGAATTCTGGAGCATTGTGATGACAATGGCCATGGAGCATTGTGATGACACGGTCATGGAACATTGTGATGACAAGAATTCTGGAGCATTGTAATGACAAGGGCCATGGAGCATTGTGATGACACGGTCAAGGAACATTGTGATGACAAGAATTCTGGAGCATTATGATGACAAGGGCCATGGAGCATTGTGATGACAGGGCCATGGAACATTGTGATGACAAGAATTCGGGAGCATTGTGATGACAATGGCCATGGAGCATTGTGATGACATGGTCATGGAACATTGTGATGAGAAGAATTCTGGAGCATTGTCATGACAAGTGCCATGGAGCATTGTGATGACACGGTCATGGAACATTGTGATGAGAGGAATTCTGGAGGATTGTGCTGAAAAGGGCCATCGAGCATTGTGATGACACGGTCATGGAAGAATGTGATGAGAAGAATTCCGGAGCATTGTGATGACAAGGGCCATGGAGCATTGTGATGACACAGCCATGGAACATTTTGATGACAAGAATTCTGGAGCATTGTGATGACAATGGCCATGGAGCATTGTGATGACACGGTCATGGAACATTTTGATGAGAAGAATTCTGGAGCATTGTCATGACAAGGGCCATGGAGCATTGTGATGACACGGTCATTGAACATTGTTATGACAAGAATTCTGGAGCATTGTGATGACAAGGGCCATGGAGCATTGTGATGACAGGGCCATGGAACATTGTGATGACAAGAATTCGGGAGCATTGTGATGACAATGGCCATGGAGCATTGTCATGACACGGTCATGGAACACTGTGATGAGAAGAATTCTGGAGCATTGTCATGACAAGGGCCATGGAGCATGGTGATGACACGGTCATGGAACATTGTGATGACAAGAATTCTGGAGCATTGTGCTGACACGGGCCATGGAGCATTGTGATGACACGGTCATGGAACATTGTGATGAGAGGAATTCTGGAGGATTGTGCTGAAAAGGGCCATCGAGCATTTTGATGACTCGGTCATGGAAGAATGTGATGAGAAGAATTCCGGAGCATTGTGATGACAAGGGCCATGGAGCATTGTGATGACACAGCCATGGAACATTTTGATGACAAGAATTCTGGAGCATTGTGATGACAATGGCCATGGAGCATTGTGATGACACGGTCATGGAACATTTTGATGAGAAGAATTCTGGAGCATTCTGATGACAAGGGCCATGGAGCATGGTGATGACACGGTCATGGAACATTGTGATGACAAGAATTCTGGAGCATTGTGATGACAAGGGCCATGGAGCATTGTGATGACACGGTCATGGAACATTGTGATGACAAGAATTCTGGAGCATTCTGATGACAAGGGCCATGGAGCATTGTGATGACACGGTCAAGGAACATTGTGATGACAAGAATTCTGGAGCATTGTGCTGACACGGGCCATGGAGCATTGTGATGACACGGTCATGGAACATTGTGATGACAAGAATTCTGGAGCATTATGATGACAAGGGCCATGGAGCATTGTGATGACAGGGCCATGGAACATTGTGATGACAAGAATTCGGGAGCATTGTGATGACAATTGCCATGGAGCATTGTGATGACATGGTCATGGAACATTGTGATGAGAAGAATTCTGGAGCATTGTCATGACAAGTGCCATGGAGCATTGTGATGACACGGTCATGGAACATTGTGATGAGAGGAATTCTGGAGCATTGTGCTGAAAAGGGCCATTGAGCATTGTGATGACACGGTCATGGAAGAATGTGATGAGAAGAATTCCGGAGCATTGTTATGACAAGGGCCATGGAGCATTGTGATGACACAGCCATGGAACATTTTGATGACAAGAATTCTGGAGCATTGTGATGACAATGGCCATGGAGCATTGTGATGACACGGTCATGGAACATTGTGATGACAAGAATTCTGGAGCATTGTGATGACAAGGGCCATGGAGCATTGTGATGACAATGGCCATGGAGCATTGTGATGACACGGTCATGGAACATTGTGATGAGAAGAATTCTGGAGCATTGTCATGACAAGGGCCATGGAGCATGGTGATGACAAGGTCATGGAACATTGTGATGACAAGAATTCTGGAGCATTGTGATGACAAGGGCCATGGAGCATTGTGATGACACGGTCATGGAACATTGTGATGACAAGAATTCTGGAGCATTGTGATGACAAGGGCCATGGAGCATTGTGATGACACGGTCAAGGAACATTGTGATGATAAGAATTCTGGAGCATTGTGATGACAATGGCCATGGAGCATTGTGATGACACGGTCATGGAACATTGTGATGACAAGAATTCTGGAGCATTGTGCTGACAAGGGCCATGGAGCATTGTGATGACACGGTTATGGAACATTGTGATGAGAAGAATTCTGGAACATTATGATGACAAGGGCCATGGAGCACTGTGATGACAGGGCCATGGAACATTGTGATGACAAGAATTCGGGAGCATTGTGATGACAATGGCCATGGAGCATTGTGATGACACGGTCATGGAACTTTGTGATGAGAAGAATTCTGGAGCATTGTCATGACAAGGGCCATGGAGCATTGTGTTGACACGGTCATGGAACATTGTGATGACAAGAATTCTGGAGCATTGTGATGAAAAGGGCCATGGAGCATTGTGATGACAGGGCCATGGAACATTGTGATGACAAGAATTCGGGAGCATTGTGATGACAATGGCCATGGAGCATTGTCATGACACGGTCATGGAACATTGTGATGAGAAGAATTCTGGAGCATTGTCATGACAAGGGCCATGGAGCATGGTGATGACACGGTCATGGAACATTGTGATGACAAGAATTCTGGGGCATTGTGATGACAAGTGCCATGGAGCATTGTGATGACATGGTCAAGGAACATTGTGATGATAAGAATTCTGGAGCATTGTGATGACAATGGCCATCGAGCATTGTGATGACACGGTCATGGAACATTGTGATGACAAGAATTCTGGAGCATTGTGCTGACACGGGCCATGGAGCATTGTGATGACACGGTCATGGAACATTGTGATGTGAAGAATTCTGGAACATTATGATGACAAGGGCCATGGAGCACTGTGATGACAGGGCCATGGAACATTGTGATGAGAAGAATTCTGGATCATTATGATTAAAGGGCATGGAGCATTGTGATTAAAGGTGACAAGGAACATTGTGATGATATGTGCAGAGAATTCTGTGATGACTGTGGTCATGGAGTATTGTGACAAAAAGTGTCATGGAACATTGTGCTGACAAGGGCCATGGAGCATTGTGATAACACGGTCATGGAACATTGTGATGACAAGAATTCTGGAGCATTGTGCTGACAAGGGCCATGGAGCATTGTGATGACATGGTCATGGAACATTGTGATGAGAAGAATTCTGGAGCATTGTGATGACAAGGGTCATGGAGCATTGTGATGACAAGGGCCATGGAGCATTGTGATGACACAGCCATGGAACATTTTGATGACAAGAATTCTGGAGCATTGTGATGACAATGGCCATGGAGCATTGTGATGACACGGTCATGGAACATTGTGATGAGAAGAATTCTGGAGCATTGTCATGAAAAGGGCCATGGGGCATTGTGATGACACGGTCATTGAACATTGTGATGACAAGAATTCTGGAGCATTGTGATGACAATGGCCATGGAGCATTGTGATGACACGGTATGGAATATTGTGATGACAAGAATTCTGGAGCATTGTGATGACAAGCGCCATGGAGCATTGTGATGACACGGTCATGGAACATTGTGATGACAGGAATTCTGGAACATTGTGCTGAAAAGGGCCATGGAGCATTGTGATGACACGGTCATGGAACATTTTGATGAGAAGAATTCTGGAGCATTGTCATGACAAGGGCCATGGAGCATTGTGATGACACGGTCATTGAATATTGTGATGACAAGAATTCTGGAGCATTGTGATGACAAGGGCCATGGAGCATTGTGATGACAGGGCCATGGAACATTGTGATGACAAGAATTCGGGAGCATTGTGATGACAATGGCCATGGAGCATTGTCATGACACGGTCATGGAACATTGTGATGAGAAGAATTCTGGAGCATTGTCATGACAAGGGCCATGGAGCATGGTGATGACACGGTCATGGAACATTGTGATGACAAGAATTCTGGAGCATTGTGATGACAAGGGCCATGGAGCATTGAGATGAAACGGTCATGGAAGATTGTGATGACAAGAATTCTGGAGCATTCTGATGAAAAGCGCCACAGAGCATTGTGATGACACGTTCATGGAATATAGTAATGACAAGAATTCTGGAGCATTATGATGACAAGGGCCATGGAGCATTGTGATGACACGGCCATGGAACATTGTGATGACAAGAATTCTGGAGCATTGTGATGACAAGGGCCATGGAGCATTGTGATGGCACGGTCATGGAACATTGTGATGAGAAGAATTCTGGAGCATTGTGCTGACAAGGGCCATGGAGCATTGTGATGATACGGTCATGGAACATTGTGATGAGAAGAATTCTGGAGCATTGTGATGACAAGGGCCATGGAGCATTGTGATGACACAGCCATGGAACATTGTGATGACAAGAATTCTGGAGCATTGTGATGACAATGGCCATGGAGCATTGTGATGACACGGTATGGAACATTGTGATGAGAAGAATTCTTGAGCATTGTGATGACAAGGGCCACGGAGCATTGTGATGACACGATCATGGAACATTGTGATGACAGGAATTCTGGAGCATTGTGATGACAAGGGCCATGGAGCATAGTGATGACACGGTCAAGGAACATTGTGATGATAAGAATTCTGGAGCATTGTGATGACAATGGCCATGGAGCATTGTGATGACACGGTCATGGAATATTGTGATGACAAGAATTCTGGAGCATTGTGCTGACACGGGCCATGGAGCATTGTGATGACACGGTCATGGAACATTGTGATGACAAGAATTCTGGAGCATTGTGATGACAAGGGCCATGGAGCATTGTGATGACACGGTCATGGAACATTGTGATGAGAAGAATTCTGGAGCATTGTGATTAAAGGGCATGGAACATTGTGATTAAAGGTGACAAGGAACATTGTGATGATATGTGCAGAGAACTCTGTGATGACTGTGGTCATGGAGTATTGTGACAAAAAGTGTCATGGAACATTGTGCTGACAAGGGCCAAGGAGCATTGTGATGACACGGTCATGGAACATTGTGATGACAAGAATTCTGGAGCATTGTAATGACAAGGGCCATGGAGCATTGTGATGACACGGTCAAGGAACATTGTGATGACAAGAATTCTGGAGCATTATGATGACAAGGGCCATGGAGCATTGTGATGACAGGGCCATGGAACATTGTGATGACAAGAATTCGGGAGCATTGTGATGACAATGACCATGGAGCATTGTGATGACATGGTCATGGAACATTGTGATGAGAAGAATTCTGGAGCATTGTCATGACAAGAGCCATGGAGCATTGTGATGACACGGTCATGGAACATTGTGATGAGAGGAATTCTGGAGGATTGTGCTGAAAAGGGCCATCGAGCATTTTGATGACTCGGTCATGGAAGAATGTGATGAGAAGAATTCCGGAGCATTGTGATGACAAGGGCCATGGAGCATTGTGATGACACAGCCATGGAACATTTTGATGACAAGAATTCTGGAGCATTGTGATGACAATGGCCATGGAGCATTGTGATGACACGGTCATGGAACATTTTGATGAGAAGAATTCTGGAGCATTCTGATGACAAGGGCCATGGAGCATGGTGATGACACGGTCATGGAACATTGTGATGACAAGAATTCTGGAGCATTGTGATGACAAGGGCCATGGAGCATTGTGATGACACGGTCATGGAACATTGTGATGATAAGAATTCTGGAGCATTCTGATGACAAGGGCCATGGAGAATTGTGATGACACGGTCAAGGAACATTGTGATGACAAGAATTCTGGAGCATTGTGCTGACACGGGCCATGGAGCATTGTGATGACACGGTCATGGAACATTGTGATGAGAAGAATTCTGGAGCATTGTGCTGACAAGGGCCATGGAGCATTGTGATGACACGGTTATGGAACATTGTGATGAGAAGAATTCTGGAACATTATGATGACAAGGGCCATGGAGCACTGTGATGACAGGGCCATGGAACATTGTGATGACAAGAATTCGGGAGCATTGTGATGACAATGGCCATGGAGCATTGTGATGACACGGTCATGGAACATTGTGATGAGAAGAATTCTGGAGCATTGTCATGACAAGGGCCATGGAGCATTGTGATGACACGGTCATGGAACATTGTGATGAGAGGAATTCTGGAGCATTGTGCTGAAAAGGGCCATGGAGCATTGTGATGACACGGTCATGGAAGAATGTGATGAGAAGAATTCCGGAGCATTGTTATGACAAGGGCCATGGAGCATTGTGATGACACAGCCATGGAACATTTTGATGACAGGAATTCTGGAGCATTGTGATGACAATGGCCATGGAGCATTGTGATGACACGGTCATGGAACATTGTGATGACAAGAATTCTGGAGCATTGTGATGACAAGGGCCATGGAGCATTGTGATGACAGGGCCATGGAACATTGTGATGACAAGAATTCGGGAGCATTGTGATGACAATGGCCATGGAGCATTGTGATGACACGGTCATGGAACATTGTGATGAGAAGAATTCTGGAGCATTGTCATGACAAGGGCCATGGAGCATGGTGATGACAAGGTCATGGAACATTGTGATGACAAGAATTCTGGAGCATTGTGATGACAAGTGCCATGGAGCATTGTGATGACACGGTCATGGAACATTGTGATGACAAGAATTCTGGAGCATTGTGATGACAAGGGCCATGGAGCATTGTGATGACACGGTCAAGGAACATTGTGATGATAAGAATTCTGGAGCATTGTGATGACAATGGCCATGGAGCATTGTGATGACACGGTCATGGAACATTGTGATGACAAGAATTCTGGAGCATTGTGCTGACAAGGGCCATGGAGCATTGTGATGACACGGTTATGGAACATTGTGATGAGAAGAATTCTGGAACATTATGATGACAAGGGCCATGGAGCACTGTGATGACAGGGCCATGGAACATTGTGATGACAAGAATTCGGGAGCATTGTGATGACAATGGCCATGGAGCATTGTGATGACACGGTCATGGAACTTTGTGATGAGAAGAATTCTGGAGCATTGTCATGACAAGGGCCATGGAGCATTGTGTTGACACGGTCATGGAACATTGTGATGACAAGAATTCTGGAGCATTGTGATGAAAAGGGCCATGGAGCATTGTGATGACAGGGCCATGGAACATTGTGATGACAAGAATTCGGGAGCATTGTGATGACAATGGCCATGGAGCATTGTCATGACACGGTCATGGAACATTGTGATGAGAAGAATTCTGGAGCATTGTCATGACAAGGGCCATGGAGCATGGTGATGACACGGTCATGGAACATTGTGATGACAAGAATTCTGGGGCATTGTGATGACAAGTGCCATGGAGCATTGTGATGACACGGTCAAGGAACATTGTGATGATAAGAATTCTGGAGCATTGTGATGACAATGGCCATGGAGCATTGTGATGACACGGTCATGGAACATTGTGATGACAAGAATTCTGGAGCATTGTGCTGACACGGGCCATGGAGCATTGTGATGACACGGTCATGGAACATTGTGATGTGAAGAATTCTGGAACATTATGATGACAAGGGCCATGGAGCACTGTGATGACAGGGCCATGGAACATTGTGATGAGAAGAATTCTGGATCATTATGATTAAAGGGCATGGAGCATTGTGATTAAAGGTGACAAGGAACATTGTGATGATATGTGCAGAGAATTCTGTGATGACTGTGGTCATGGAGTATTGTGACAAAAAGTGTCATGGAACATTGTGCTGACAAGGGCCATGGAGCATTGTGATAACACGGTCATGGAACATTGTGATGACAAGAATTCTGGAGCATTGTGCTGACAAGGGCCGTGGAGCATTGTGATGACATGGTCATGGAACATTGTGATGAGAAGAATTCTGGAGCATTGTGATGACAAGGGTCATGGAGCATTGTGATGACAAGGGCCATGGAGCATTGTGATGACACAGCCATGGAACATTTTGATGACAAGAATTCTGGAGCATTGTGATGACAATGGCCATGGAGCATTGTGATGACACGGTCATGGAACATTGTGATGAGAAGAATTCTGGAGCATTGTCATGAAAAGGGCCATGGGGCATTGTGATGACACGGTCATTGAACATTGTGATGACAAGAATTCTGGAGCATTGTGATGACAATGGCCATGGAGCATTGTGATGACACGGTATGGAATATTGTGATGACAAGAATTCTGGAGCATTGTGATGACAAGCGCCATGGAGCATTGTGATGACACGGTCATGGAACATTGTGATGACAGGAATTCTGGAACATTGTGCTGAAAAGGGCCATGGAGCATTGTGATGACACGGTCATGGAACATTTTGATGAGAAGAATTCTGGAGCATTGTCATGACAAGGGCCATGGAGCATTGTGATGACACGGTCATTGAATATTGTGATGACAAGAATTCTGGAGCATTGTGATGACAAGGGCCATGGAGCATTGTGATGACAGGGCCATGGAACATTGTGATGACAAGAATTCGGGAGCATTGTGATGACAATGGCCATGGAGCATTGTCATGACACGGTCATGGAACATTGTGATGAGAAGAATTCTGGAGCATTGTCATGACAAGGGCCATGGAGCATGGTGATGACACGGTCATGGAACATTGTGATGACAAGAATTCTGGTGCATTGTGATGACAAGGGCCATGGAGCATTGAGATGAAACGGTCATGGAAGATTGTGATGACAAGAATTCTGGAGCATTCTGATGACAAGCGCCACAGAGCATTGTGATGACACGTTCATGGAATATAGTAATGACAAGAATTCTGGAGCATTATGATGACAAGGGCCATGGAGCATTGTGATGACACGGCCATGGAACATTGTGATGACAAGAATTCTGGAGCATTGTGATGACAAGGGCCATGGAGCATTGTGATGGCACGGTCATGGAACATTGTGATGAGAAGAATTCTGGAGCATTGTGCTGACAAGGGCCATGGAGCATTGTGATGATACGGTCATGGAACATTGTGATGAGAAGAATTCTGGAGCATTGTGATGACAAGGGCCACGGAGCATTGTGATGACACGATCATGGAACATTGTGATGACAGGAATTCTGGAGCATTGTGATGACAAGGGCCATGGAGCATTGTGATGACACGGTCAAGGAACATTGTGATGATAAGAATTCTGGAGCATTGTGATGACAATGGCCATGGAGCATTGTGATGACACGGTCATGGAACATTGTGATGACAAGAATTCTGGAGCATTGTGCTGACACGGGCCATGGAGCATTGTGATGACTCGGTCATGGAACATTGTGATGACAAGAATTCTGGAGCATTGTGATGACAAGGGCCATGGAGCATTGTGATGACACGGTCAAGGAACATTGTGATGATAAGAATTCTGGAGCATTGTGATGACAATGGCCATGGAGCATTGTGATGACACGGTCATGGAACATTGTGATGAGAAGAATTCTGGAGCATTGTGATTAAAGGGCATGGAACATTGTGATTAAAGGTGACAAGGAACATTGTGATGATATGTGCAGAGAACTCTGTGATGACTGTGGTCATGGAGTATTGTGACAAAAAGTGTCATGGAACATTGTGCTGACAAGGGCCAAGGAGCATTGTGATGACACGGTCATGGAACATTGTGATGACAAGAATTCTGGAGCATTGTAATGACAAGGGCCATGGAGCATTGTGATGACACGGTCAAGGAACATTGTGATGACAAGAATTCTGGAGCATTATGATGACAAGGGCCATGGAGCATTGTGATGACAGGGCCATGGAACATTGTGATGACAAGAATTCGGGAGCATTGTGATGACAATGACCATGGAGCATTGTGATGACATGGTCATGGAACATTGTGATGAGAAGAATTCTGGAGCATTGTCATGACAAGAGCCATGGAGTATTGTGATGACACGGTCATGGAACATTGTGATGAGAGGAATTCTGGAGGATTGTGCTGAAAAGGGCCATCGAGCATTTTGATGACTCGGTCATGGAAGAATGTGATGAGAAGAATTCCGGAGCATTGTGATGACAAGGGCCATGGAGCATTGTGATGACACAGCCATGGAACATTTTGATGACAAGAATTCTGGAGCATTGTGATGACAATGGCCATGGAGCATTGTGATGACACGGTCATGGAACATTTTGATGAGAAGAATTCTGGAGCATTCTGATGACAAGGGCCATGGAGCATTGTGATGACACGGTCAAGGAACATTGTGCTGACAAGAATTCTGGAGCATTGTGCTGACACGGGCCATGGAGCATTGTGATGACACGGTCATGGAACATTGTGATGAGAAGAATTCTGGAGCATTGTGCTGACAAGGGCCGTGGAGCATTGTGATGACACGGTTATGGAACATTGTGATGAGAAGAATTCTGGAACATTATGATGACAAGGGCCATGGAGCACTGTGATGACAGGGCCATGGAACATTGTGATGACAAGAATTCGGGAGCATTGTGATGACAATGGCCATGGAGCATTGTGATGACACGGTCATGGAACATTGTGATGAGAAGAATTCTGGAGCATTGTCATGACAAGGGCCATGGAGCATTGTGATGACACGGTCATGGAACATTGTGATGAGAGGAATTCTGGAGCATTGTGCTGAAAAGGGCCATGGAGCATTGTGATGACACGGTCATGGAAGAATGTGATGAGAAGAATTCCGGAGCATTGTTATGACAAGGGCCATGGAGCATTGTGATGACACAGCCATGGAACATTTGATGACAGGAATTCTGGAGCATTGTGATGACAATGGCCATGGAGCATTGTGATGACACGGTCATGGAACATTGTGATGACAAGAATTCTGGAGCATTGTGATGACAAGGGCCATGGAGCATTGTGATGACAGGGCCATGGAACATTGTGATGACAAGAATTCGGGAGCATTGTGATGACAATGGCCATGGAGCATTGTGATGACACGGTCATGGAACATTGTGATGAGAAGAATTCTGGAGCATTGTCATGACAAGGGCCATGGAGCATGGTGATGACAAGGTCATGGAACATTGTGATGACAAGAATTCTGGAGCATTGTGATGACAAGTGCCATGGAGCATTGTGATGACACGGTCATGGAACATTGTGATGACAAGAATTCTGGAGCATTGTGATGACAAGGGCCATGGAGCATTGTGATGACACGGTCAAGGAACATTGTGATGATAAGAATTCTGGAGCATTGTGATGACAATGGCCATGGAGCATTGTGATGACACGGTCATGGAACATTGTGATGACAAGAATTCTGGAGCATTGTGCTGACAAGGGCCATGGAGCATTGTGATGACACGGTTATGGAACATTGTGATGAGAAGAATTCTGGAACATTATGATGACAAGGGCCATGGAGCACTGTGATGACAGGGCCATGGAACATTGTGATGACAAGAATTCGGGAGCATTGTGATGACAATGGCCATGGAGCATTGTGATGACACGGTCATGGAACTTTGTGATGAGAAGAATTCTGGAGCATTGTCATGACAAGGGCCATGGAGCATTGTGTTGACACGGTCATGGAACATTGTGATGACAAGAATTCTGGAGCATTGTGATGAAAAGGGCCATGGAGCATTGTGATGACAGGGCCATGGAACATTGTGATGACAAGAATTCGGGAGCATTGTGATGACAATGGCCATGGAGCATTGTCATGACACGGTCATGGAACATTGTGATGAGAAGAAATCTGGAGCATTGTCATGACAAGGGCCATGGAGCATGGTGATGACACGGTCATGGAACATTGTGATGACAAGAATTCTGGGGCATTGTGATGACAAGTGCCATGGAGCATTGTGATGACACGGTCAAGGAACATTGTGATGATAAGAATTCTGGAGCATTGTGATGACAATGGCCATCGAGCATTGTGATGACACGGTCATGGAACATTGTGATGACAAGAATTCTGGAGCATTGTGCTGACACGGGCCATGGAGCATTGTGATGACACGGTCATGGAACATTGTGATGTGAAGAATTCTGGAACATTATGATGACAAGGGCCATGGAGCACTGTGATGACAGGGCCATGGAACATTGTGATGAGAAGAATTCTGGAGCATTATGATTAAAGGGCATGGAGCATTGTGATTAAAGGTGACAAGGAACATTGTGATGATATGTGCAGAGAATTCTGTGATGACTGTGGTCATGGAGTATTGTGACAAAAAGTGTCATGGAACATTGTGCTGACAAGGGCCATGGAGCATTGTGATAACACGGTCATGGAACATTGTGATGACAAGAATTCTGGAGCATTGTGCTGACAAGGGCCATGGAGCATTGTGATGACATGGTCATGGAACATTGTGATGAGAAGAATTCTGGAGCATTGTGATGACAAGGGTCATGGAGCATTGTGATGACAAGGGCCATGGAGCATTGTGATGACACAGCCATGGAACATTTTGATGACAAGAATTCTGGAGCATTGTGATGACAATGGCCATGGAGCATTGTGATGACACGGTCATGGAACATTGTGATGAGAAGAATTCTGGAGCATTGTCATGACAAGGGCCATGGGGCATTGTGATGACACGGTCATTGAACATTGTGATGACAAGAATTCTGGAGCATTGTGATGACAATGGCCATGGAGCATTGTGATGACACGGTATGGAATATTGTGATGACAAGAATTCTGGAGCATTGTGATGACAAGCGCCATGGAGCATTGTGATGACACGGTCATGGAACATTGTGATGACAGGAATTCTGGAACATTGTGCTGAAAAGGGCCATGGAGCATTGTGATGACACGGTCATGGAACATTTTGATGAGAAGAATTCTGGAGCATTGTCATGACAAGGGCCATGGAGCATTGTGATGACACGGTCATTGAATATTGTGATGACAAGAATTCTGGAGCATTGTGATGACAAGGGCCATGGAGCATTGTGATGACAGGGCCATGGAACATTGTGATGACAAGAATTCGGGAGCATTGTGATGACAATGGCCATGGAGCATTGTCATGACACGGTCATGGAACATTGTGATGAGAAGAATTCTGGAGCATTGTCATGACAAGGGCCATGGAGCATGGTGATGACACGGTCATGGAACATTGTGATGACAAGAATTCTGGAGCATTGTGATGACAAGGGCCATGGAGCATTGAGATGAAACGGTCATGGAAGATTGTGATGACAAGAATTCTGGAGCATTCTGATGACAAGCGCCACAGAGCATTGTGATGACACGTTCATGGAATATAGTAATGACAAGAATTCTGGAGCATTATGATGACAAGGGCCATGGAGCATTGTGATGACACGGCCATGGAACATTGTGAGGACAAGAATTCTGGAGCATTGTGATGACAAGGGCCATGGAGCATTGTGATGGCACGGTCATGGAACATTGTGATGAGAAGAATTCTGGAGCATTGTGCTGACAAGGGCCATGGAGCATTGTGATGATACGGTCATGGAACATTGTGATGAGAAGAATTCTGGAGCATTGTGATGACAAGGGCCATGGAGCATTGTGATGACACAGCCATGGAACATTGTGATGACAAGAATTCTGGAGCATTGTGATGACAATGGCCATGGAGCATTGTGATGACACGGTATGGAACATTGTGATGAGAAGAATTCTTGAGCATTGTGATGACAAGGGCCACGGAGCATTGTGATGACACGATCATGGAACATTGTGATGACAGGAATTCTGGAGCATTGTGATGACAAGGGCCATGGAGCATTGTGATGACACGGTCAAGGAACATTGTGATGATAAGAATTCTGGAGCATTGTGATGACAATGGCCATGGAGCATTGTGATGACACGGTCATGGAACATTGTGACGAGAAGAATTCTGGAGCATTGTGCTGACAAGGGCCATGGAGCATTGTGATGACACGGTTATGGAACATTGTGATGAGAAGAATTCTGGAACATTATGATGACAAGGGCCATGGAGCACTGTGATGACAGGGCCATGGAACATTGTGATGACAAGAATTCGGGAGCATTGTGATGACAATGGCCATGGAGCATTGTGATGACACGGTCATGGAACTTTGTGATGAGAAGAATTCTGGAGCATTTTCATGACAAGGGCCATGGAGCATTGTGTTGACACGGTCATGGAACATTGTGATGACAAGAATTCTGGAGCATTGTGATGAAAAGGGCCATGGAGCATTGTGATGACAGGGCCATGGAACATTGTGATGACAAGAATTCGGGAGCATTGTGATGACAATGGCCATGGAGCATTGTCATGACACGGTCATGGAACATTGTGATGAGAAGAATTCTGGAGCATTGTCATGACAAGGGCCATGGAGCATGGTGATGACACGGTCATGGAACATTGTGATGACAAGAATTCTGGGGCATTGTGATGACAAGTGCCATGGAGCATTGTGATGACACGGTCAAGGAACATTGTGATGATAAGAATTCTGGAGCATTGTGATGACAATGGCCATCGAGCATTGTGATGACACGGTCATGGAACATTGTGATGACAAGAATTCTGGAGCATTGTGCTGACACGGGCCATGGAGCATTGTGATGACACGGTCATGGAACATTGTGATGTGAAGAATTCTGGAACATTATGATGACAAGGGCCATGGAGCACTGTGATGACAGGGCCATGGAACATTGTGATGAGAAGAATTCTGGAGCATTATGATTAAAGGGCATGGAGCATTGTGATTAAAGGTGACAAGGAACATTGTGATGATATGTGCAGAGAATTCTGTGATGACTGTGGTCATGGAGTATTGTGACAAAAAGTGTCATGGAACATTGTGCTGACAAGGGCCATGGAGCATTGTGATAACACGGTCATGGAACATTGTGATGAAAAGAATTCTGGAGCATTGTGCTGACAAGGGCCATGGAGCATTGTGATGACATGGTCATGGAACATTGTGATGAGAAGAATTCTGGAGCATTGTGATGACAAGGGTCATGGAGCATTGTGATGACATGGTCATGGAACATTGTGATGACAAGAATTCTGGAGCATTATGATGACAAGGGCCATGGAGCATTGTGATGACAGGGCCATGGAACATTGTGATGACAAGAATTCGGGAGCATTGTGATGACAATGACCATGGAGCATTGTGATGACATGGTCATGGAACATTGTGATGAGAGGAATTCTGGAGCATTGTCATGACAAGAGCCATGGAGCATTGTGATGACACGGTCATGGAACATTGTGATGAGAGGAATTCTGGAGGATTGTGCTGAAAAGGGCCATCGAGCATTTTGATGACTCGGTCATGGAAGAATGTGATGAGAAGAATTCCGGAGCATTGTGATGACAAGGGCCATGGAGCATTGTGATGACACAGCCATGGAACATTTTGATGACAAGAATTCTGGAGCATTGTGATGACAATGGCCATGGAGCATTGTGATGACACGGTCATGGAACATTTTGATGAGAAGAATTCTGGAGCATTCTGATGACAAGGGCCATGGAGCATTGTGATGACACGATCAAGGAACATTGTGATGACAAGAATTCTGGAGCATTGTGCTGACACGGGCCATGGAGCATTGTGATGACACGGTCATGGAACATTGTGATGAGAAGAATTCTGGAGCATTGTGCTGACAAGGGCCATGGAGCATTGTGATGACACGGTTATGGAACATTGTGATGAGAAGAATTCTGGAACATTATGATGACAAGGGCCATGGAGCACTGTGATGACAGGGCCATGGAACATTGTGATGACAAGAATTCGGGAGCATTGTGATGACAATGGCCATGGAGCATTGTGATGACACGGTCATGGAACATTGTGATGAGAAGAATTCTGGAGCATTGTCATGACAAGGGCCATGGAGCATTGTGATGACACGGTCATGGAACATTGTGATGAGAGGAATTCTGGAGCACTGTGCTGAAAAGGGCCATGGAGCATTGTGATGACACGGTCATGGAAGAATGTGATGAGAAGAATTCCGGAGCATTGTTATGACAAGGGCCATGGAGCATTGTGATGACACAGCCATGGAACATTTTGATGACAGGAATTCTGGAGCATTGTGATGACAATGGCCATGGAGCATTGTGATGACACGGTCATGGAACATTGTGATGACAAGAATTCTGGAGCATTGTGATGACAAGGGCCATGGAGCATTGTGTTGACACGGTCATGGAACATTGTGATGACAAGAATTCTGGAGCATTGTGATGAAAAGGGCCATGGAGCATTGTGATGACAGGGCCATGGAACATTGTGATGACAAGAATTCGGGAGCATTGTGATGACAATGGCCATGGAGCATTGTCATGACACGGTCATGGAACATTGTGATGAGAAGAATTCTGGAGCATTGTCATGACAAGGGCCATGGAGCATGGTGATGACACGGTTATGGAACATTGTGATGACAAGAATTCTGGGGCATTGTGATGGCAAGTGCCATGGAGCATTGTGATGACACGGTCAAGGAACATTGTGATGATAAGAATTCTGGAGCATTGTGATGACAATGGCCATCGAGCATTGTGATGACACGGTCATGGAACATTGTGATGACAAGAATTCTGGAGCATTGTGCTGACACGGGCCATGGAGCATTGTGATGACACGGTCATGGAACATTGTGATGTGAAGAATTCTGGAACATTATGATGACAAGGGCCATGGAGCACTGTGATGACAGGGCCATGGAACATTGTGATGAGAAGAATTCTGGAGCATTATGATTAAAGGGCATGGAGCATTGTGATTAAAGGTGACAAGGAACATTGTGATGATATGTGCAGAGAATTCTGTGATGACTGTGGTCATGGAGTATTGTGACAAAAAGTGTCATGGAACATTGTGCTGACAAGGGCCATGGAGCATTGTGATAACATGGTCATGGAACATTGTGATGACAAGAATTCTGGAGCATTGTGCTGACAAGGGCCATGGAGCATTGTGATGACATGGTCATGGAACATTGTGATGAGAAGAATTCTGGAGCATTGTGATGACAAGGGTCATGGAGCATTGTGATGACAAGGGCCATGGAGCATTGTGATGACACAGCCATGGAACATTTTGATGACAAGAATTCTGGAGCATTGTGATGACAATGGCCATGGAGCATTGTGATGACACGGTCATGGAACATTGTGATGAGAAGAATTCTGGAGCATTGTCATGACAAGGGCCATGGGGCATTGTGATGACACGGTCATTGAACATTGTGATGACAAGAATTCTGGAGCATTGTGATGACAATGGCCATGGAGCATTGTGATGACACGGTATGGAATATTGTGATGACAAGAATTCTGGAGCATTGTGATGACAAGCGCCATGGAGCATTGTGATGACACGGTCATGGAACATTGTGATGACAGGAATTCTGGAACATTGTGCTGAAAAGGGCCATGGAGCATTGTGATGACACGGTCATGGAACATTTTGATGAGAAGAATTCTGGAGCATTGTCATGACAAGGGCCATGGAGCATTGTGATGACACGGTCATTGAATATTGTGATGACAAGAATTCTGGAGCATTGTGATGACAAGGGCCATGGAGCATTGTGATGACAGGGCCATGGAACATTGTGATGACAAGAATTCGGGAGCATTGTGATGACAATGGCCATGGAGCATTGTCATGACACGGTCATGGAACATTGTGATGAGAAGAATTCTGGAGCATTGTCATGACAAGGGCCATGGAGCATGGTGATGACACGGTCATGGAACATTGTGATGACAAGAATTCTGGAGCATTGTGATGACAAGGGCCATGGAGCATTGAGATGAAACGGTCATGGAAGATTGTGATGACAAGAATTCTGGAGCATTCTGATGACAAGCGCCACAGAGCATTGTGATGACACGTTCATGGAATATAGTAATGACAAGAATTCTGGAGCATTATGATGACAAG
The DNA here is from genome assembly GCF_949987535.1 of Balaenoptera acutorostrata. Lineage (NCBI taxonomy): Eukaryota > Metazoa > Chordata > Mammalia > Artiodactyla > Balaenopteridae > Balaenoptera > Balaenoptera acutorostrata. The sequence goes on from NC_080067.1 coordinate 19,008,110, forward strand.
GGCCATGGAGCATTGTGATGACACGGCCATGGAACATTGTGAGGACAAGAATTCTGGAGCATTGTGATGACAAGGGCCATGGAGCATTGTGATGGCACGGTCATGGAACATTGTGATGAGAAGAATTCTGGAGCATTGTGCTGACAAGGGCCATGGAGCATTGTGATGATACGGTCATGGAACATTGTGATGAGAAGAATTCTGGAGCATTGTGATGACAAGGGCCATGGAGCATTGTGATGACACAGCCATGGAACATTGTGATGACAAGAATTCTGGAGCATTGTGATGACAATGGCCATGGAGCATTGTGATGACACGGTATGGAACATTGTGATGAGAAGAATTCTTGAGCATTGTGATGACAAGGGCCACGGAGCATTGTGATGACACGATCATGGAACATTGTGATGACAGGAATTCTGGAGCATTGTGATGACAAGGGCCATGGAGCATTGTGATGACACGGTCAAGGAACATTGTGATGATAAGAATTCTGGAGCATTGTGATGACAATGGCCATGGAGCATTGTGATGACACGGTCATGGAACATTGTGACGAGAAGAATTCTGGAGCATTGTGCTGACAAGGGCCATGGAGCATTGTGATGACACGGTTATGGAACATTGTGATGAGAAGAATTCTGGAACATTATGATGACAAGGGCCATGGAGCACTGTGATGACAGGGCCATGGAACATTGTGATGACAAGAATTCGGGAGCATTGTGATGACAATGGCCATGGAGCATTGTGATGACACGGTCATGGAACTTTGTGATGAGAAGAATTCTGGAGCATTTTCATGACAAGGGCCATGGAGCATTGTGTTGACACGGTCATGGAACATTGTGATGACAAGAATTCTGGAGCATTGTGATGAAAAGGGCCATGGAGCATTGTGATGACAGGGCCATGGAACATTGTGATGACAAGAATTCGGGAGCATTGTGATGACAATGGCCATGGAGCATTGTCATGACACGGTCATGGAACATTGTGATGAGAAGAATTCTGGAGCATTGTCATGACAAGGGCCATGGAGCATGGTGATGACACGGTCATGGAACATTGTGATGACAAGAATTCTGGGGCATTGTGATGACAAGTGCCATGGAGCATTGTGATGACACGGTCAAGGAACATTGTGATGATAAGAATTCTGGAGCATTGTGATGACAATGGCCATCGAGCATTGTGATGACACGGTCATGGAACATTGTGATGACAAGAATTCTGGAGCATTGTGCTGACACGGGCCATGGAGCATTGTGATGACACGGTCATGGAACATTGTGATGTGAAGAATTCTGGAACATTATGATGACAAGGGCCATGGAGCACTGTGATGACAGGGCCATGGAACATTGTGATGAGAAGAATTCTGGAGCATTATGATTAAAGGGCATGGAGCATTGTGATTAAAGGTGACAAGGAACATTGTGATGATATGTGCAGAGAATTCTGTGATGACTGTGGTCATGGAGTATTGTGACAAAAAGTGTCATGGAACATTGTGCTGACAAGGGCCATGGAGCATTGTGATAACACGGTCATGGAACATTGTGATGACAAGAATTCTGGAGCATTCTGCAGACAAGGGCCATGGAGCATTGTGATGACATGGTCATGGAACATTGTGATGAGAAGAATTCTGGAGCATTGTGATGACAAGGGTCATGGAGCATTGTGATGACAAGGGCCATGGAGCATTGTGATGACACAGCCATGGATCATTTTGATGACAAGAATTCTGGAGCATTGTGATGACAATGGCCATGGAGCATTGTGATGACACGGTCATGGAACATTGTGATGAGAAGAATTCTGGAGCATTGTCATGACAAGGGCCATGGGGCATTGTGATGACACGGTCATTGAACATTGTGATGACAAGAATTCTGGAGCATTGTGATGACAATGGCCATGGAGCATTGTGATGACACGGTATGGAATATTGTGATGACAAGAATTCTGGAGCATTGTGATGACAAGCGCCATGGAGCATTTTGATGACACGGTCATGGAACATTGTGATGACAGGAATTCTGGAACATTGTGCTGAAAAGGGCCATGGAGCATTGTGATGACACGGTCATGGAACATTTTGATGAGAAGAATTCTGGAGCATTGTCATGACAAGGGCCATGGAGCATTGTGATGACACGGTCATTGAATATTGTGATGACAAGAATTCTGGAGCATTGTGATGACAAGGGCCATGGAGCATTGTGATGACAGGGCCATGGAACATTGTGATGACAAGAATTCGGGAGCATTGTGATGACAATGGCCATGGAGCATTGTCATGACACGGTCATGGAACATTGTGATGAGAAGAATTCTGGAGCATTGTCATGACAAGGGCCATGGAGCATGGTGATGACACGGTCATGGAACATTGTGATGACAAGAATTCTGGAGCATTGTGATGACAAGGGCCATGGAGCATTGAGATGAAACGGTCATGGAAGATTGTGATGACAAGAATTCTGGAGCATTCTGATGACAAGCGCCACAGAGCATTGTGATGACACGTTCATGGAATATAGTAATGACAAGAATTCTGGAGCATTATGATGACAAGGGCCATGGAGCATTGTGATGACACGGCCATGGAACATTGTGATGACAAGAATTCTGGAGCATTGTGATGACAAGGGCCATGGAGCATTGTGATGGCACGGTCATGGAACATTGTGATGAGAAGAATTCTGGAGCATTGTGCTGACAAGGGCCATGGAGCATTGTGATGATACGGTCATGGAACATTGTGATGAGAAGAATTCTGGAGCATTGTGATGACAAGGGCCATGGAGCATTGTGATGACACAGCCATGGAACATTGTGATGACAAGAATTCTGGAGCATTGTGATGACATTGGCCATGGAGCATTGTGATGACACGGTATGGAACATTGTGATGAGAAGAATTCTTGAGCATTGTGATGACAAGGGCCACGGAGCATTGTGATGACACGATCATGGAACATTGTGATGACAGGAATTCTGGAGCATTGTGATGACAAGGGCCATGGAACATTGTGATGACACGGTCAAGGAACATTGTGATGATAAGAATTCTGGAGCATTGTGATGACAATGGCCATGGAGCATTGTGATGACACGGTCATGGAACATTGTGATGACAAGAATTCTGGAGCATTGTGCTGACACGGGCCATGGAGCATTGTGATGACACGGTCATGGAACATTGTGATGACAAGAATTCTGGAGCATTGTGATGACAAGGGCCATAGAGCATTGTGATGACACGGTCAAGGAACATTGTGATGATAAGAATTCTGGAGCATTGTGATGACAATGGCCATGGAGCATTGTGATGACACGGTCATGGAACATTGTGATGACAAGAATTCTGGAGCATTGTGCTGACACGGGCCATGGAGCATTGTGATGACACGGTCATGGAACATTGTGATGAGAAGAATTCTGGAACATTATGATGACAAGGGCCATGGAGCACTGTGATGACAGGGCCATGGAACATTGTGATGAGAAGAATTCTGGAGCATTATGATTAAAGGGCATGGAGCATTGTGATTAAAGGTGACAAGGAACATTGTGATGATATGTGCAGAGAATTCTGTGATGACTGTGGTCATGGAGTATTGTGACAAAAAGTGTCATGGAACATTGTGCTGACAAGGGCCATGGAGCATTGTGATGACACGGTCATGGAAACTTGTGATGACAAGAATTCTGGAGCATTGTGCTGACAAGGGCCATGGAGCATTGTGATGACATGGTCATGGAACATTGTGATGAGAAGAATTCTGGAGCATTGTGATGACAAGGGTCATGGAGCATTGTGATGACAAGGGCCATGGAGCATTGTGATGACACAGCCATGGAACATTTTGATGACAAGAATTCTGGAGCATTGTGATGACAAAGGCCATGGAGCATTGTGATGACACGGTCATGGAACATTGTGATGAGAAGAATTCTGGAGCATTGTCATGACAAGGGCCATGGGGCATTGTGATGACATGGTCAAGGAACATTGTGATGACAAAATTCTGGAGCATTGTGATGACAATGGCCATGGAGCATTGTGATGACACGGTCATGGAACATTGTGATGAGAAGAATTCTGGAGCATTGTGATTAAAGAGCATGGAACATTGTGATTAAAGTTGACAAGGAACATTGTGATGATATGTGCAGAGAACTCTGTGATGACTGTGGTCATGGAGTATTGTGACAAAAAGTGTCATGGAACATTGTGCTGACAAGGGCCAAGGAGCATTGTGATGACACGGTCATGGAACATTGTGATGACAAGAATTCTGGAGCATTGTAATGACAAGGGCCATGGAGCATTGTGATGACACGGTCAAGGAACATTGTGATGACAAGAATTCTGGAGCATTATGATGACAAGGGCCATGGAGCATTGTGATGACAGGGCCATGGAACATTGTGATGACAAGAATTCGGGAGCATTGTGATGACAATGGCCATGGAGCATTGTGATGACATGGTCATGGAACATTGTGATGAGAAGAATTCTGGAGCATTGTCATGACAAGTGCCATGGAGCATTGTGATGACACGGTCATGGAACATTGTGATGAGAGGAATTCTGGAGGATTGTGCTGAAAAGGGCCATCGAGCATTGTGATGACACGGTCATGGAAGAATGTGATGAGAAGAATTCCGGAGCATTGTGATGACAAGGGCCATGGAGCATTGTGATGACACAGCCATGGAACATTTTGAAGACAAGAATTCTGGAGCATTGTGATGACAATGGCCATGGAGCATTGTGATGACACGGTCATGGAACATTTTGATGAGAAGAATTCCTGAGCATTGTCATGACAAGGGCCATGGAGCATTGTGATGACACGGTCATTGAACATTGTTATGACAAGAATTCTGGAGCATTGTGATGACAATGGCCATGGAGCATTGTGATGACACGGTCATGGAACATTGTGATGAGAAGAATTCTGGAGCATTGTCATGACAAGGGCCATGGAGCATGGTGATGACAAGGTCATGGAACATTGTGATGACAAGAATTCTGGAGCATTGTGATGACAAGGGCCATGGAGCATTGTGATGACACGGTCATGGAACATTGTGATGACAAGAATTCTGGAGCATTGTGATGACAAGGGCCATGGAGCATTGTGATGACACGGTCAAGGAACATTGTGATGATAAGAATTCTGGAGCATTGTGATGACAATGGCCATGGAGCATTGTGATGACACGGTCATGGAACATTGTGATGACAAGAATTCTGGAGCATTGTGCTGACAAGGGCCATGGAGCATTGTGATGACACGGTTATGGAACATTGTGATGAGAAGAATTCTGGAACATTATGATGACAAGGGCCATGGAGCACTGTGATGACAGGGCCATGGAACATTGTGATGACAAGAATTCGGGAGCATTGTGATGACAATGGCCATGGAGCATTGTGATGACACGGTCATGGAACTTTGTGATGAGAAGAATTCTGGAGCATTGTCATGACAAGGGCCATGGAGCATTGTGTTGACACGGTCATGGAACATTGTGATGACAAGAATTCTGGAGCATTGTGATGAAAAGGGCCATGGAGCATTGTGATGACAGGGCCATGGAACATTGTGATGACAAGAATTCGGGAGCATTGTGATGACAATGGCCATGGAGCATTGTCATGACACGGTCATGGAACATTGTGATGAGAAGAATTCTGGAGCATTGTCATGACAAGGGCCATGGAGCATGGTGATGACACGGTCATGGAACATTGTGATGACAAGAATTCTGGGGCATTGTGATGACAAGTGCCATGGAGCATTGTGATGACACGGTCAAGGAACATTGTGATGATAAGAATTCTGGAGCATTGTGATGACAATGGCCATCGAGCATTGTGATGACACGGTCATGGAACATTGTGATGACAAGAATTCTGGAGCATTGTGCTGACACGGGCCATGGAGCATTGTGATGACACGGTCATGGAACATTGTGATGTGAAGAATTCTGGAACATTATGATGACAAGGGCCATGGAGCACTGTGATGACAGGGCCATGGAACATTGTGATGAGAAGAATTCTGGATCATTATGATTAAAGGGCATGGAGCATTGTGATTAAAGGTGACAAGGAACATTGTGATGATATGTGCAGAGAATTCTGTGATGACTGTGGTCATGGAGTATTGTGACAAAAAGTGTCATGGAACATTGTGCTGACAAGGGCCATGGAGCATTGTGATAACACGGTCATGGAACATTGTGATGACAAGAATTCTGGAGCATTGTGCTGACAAGGGCCATGGAGCATTGTGATGACATGGTCATGGAACATTGTGATGAGAAGAATTCTGGAGCATTGTGATGACAAGGGTCATGGAGCATTGTGATGACAAGGGCCATGGAGCATTGTGATGACACAGCCATGGAACATTTTGATGACAAGAATTCTGGAGCATTGTGATGACAATGGCCATGGAGCATTGTGATGACACGGTCATGGAACATTGTGATGAGAAGAATTCTGGAGCATTGTCATGAAAAGGGCCATGGGGCATTGTGATGACACGGTCATTGAACATTGTGATGACAAGAATTCTGGAGCATTGTGATGACAATGGCCATGGAGCATTGTGATGACACGGTATGGAATATTGTGATGACAAGAATTCTGGAGCATTGTGATGACAAGCGCCATGGAGCATTGTGATGACACGGTCATGGAACATTGTGATGACAGGAATTCTGGAACATTGTGCTGAAAAGGGCCATGGAGCATTGTGATGACACGGTCATGGAACATTTTGATGAGAAGAATTCTGGAGCATTGTCATGACAAGGGCCATGGAGCATTGTGATGACACGGTCATTGAATATTGTGATGACAAGAATTCTGGAGCATTGTGATGACAAGGGCCATGGAGCATTGTGATGACAGGGCCATGGAACATTGTGATGACAAGAATTCGGGAGCATTGTGATGACAATGGCCATGGAGCATTGTCATGACACGGTCATGGAACATTGTGATGAGAAGAATTCTGGAGCATTGTCATGACAAGGGCCATGGAGCATGGTGATGACACGGTCATGGAACATTGTGATGACAAGAATTCTGGAGCATTGTGATGACAAGGGCCATGGAGCATTGAGATGAAACGGTCATGGAAGATTGTGATGACAAGAATTCTGGAGCATTCTGATGAAAAGCGCCACAGAGCATTGTGATGACACGTTCATGGAATATAGTAATGACAAGAATTCTGGAGCATTATGATGACAAGGGCCATGGAGCATTGTGATGACACGGCCATGGAACATTGTGATGACAAGAATTCTGGAGCATTGTGATGACAAGGGCCATGGAGCATTGTGATGGCACGGTCATGGAACATTGTGATGAGAAGAATTCTGGAGCATTGTGCTGACAAGGGCCATGGAGCATTGTGATGATACGGTCATGGAACATTGTGATGAGAAGAATTCTGGAGCATTGTGATGACAAGGGCCATGGAGCATTGTGATGACACAGCCATGGAACATTGTGATGACAAGAATTCTGGAGCATTGTGATGACAATGGCCATGGAGCATTGTGATGACACGGTATGGAACATTGTGATGAGAAGAATTCTTGAGCATTGTGATGACAAGGGCCACGGAGCATTGTGATGACACGATCATGGAACATTGTGATGACAGGAATTCTGGAGCATTGTGATGACAAGGGCCATGGAGCATAGTGATGACACGGTCAAGGAACATTGTGATGATAAGAATTCTGGAGCATTGTGATGACAATGGCCATGGAGCATTGTGATGACACGGTCATGGAACATTGTGATGACAAGACTTCTGGAGCATTGTGCTGACACGGGCCATGGAGCATTGTGATGACACGGTCATGGAACATTGTGATGACAAGAATTCTGGAGCATTGTGATGACAAGGGCCATGGAGCATTGTGATGACACGGTCATGGAACATTGTGATGAGAAGAATTCTGGAGCATTGTGATGAAAAGGGTCATGGAGCATTGTGATGACATGGTCATGGAACATTGTGATGACAAGAATTCTGGAGCATTATGATGACAAGGGCCATGGAGCATTGTGATGACAGGGCCATGGAACATTGTGATGACAAGAATTCGGGAGCATTGTGATGACAATGACCATGGAGCATTGTGATGACATGGTCATGGAACATTGTGATGAGAAGAATTCTGGAGCATTGTCATGACAAGAGCCATGGAGCATTGTGATGACACGGTCATGGAACATTGTGATGAGAGGAATTCTGGAGGATTGTGCTGAAAAGGGCCATCGAGCATTTTGATGACTCGGTCATGGAAGAATGTGATGAGAAGAATTCCGGAGCATTGTTATGACAAGGGCCATGGAGCATTGTGATGACACGATCAAGGAACATTGTGATGACAAGAATTCTGGAGCATTGTGCTGACACGGGCCATGGAGCATTGTGATGACACGGTCATGGAACATTGTGATGAGAAGAATTCTGGAGCATTGTGCTGACAAGGGCCATGGAGCATTGTGATGACACGGTTATGGAACATTGTGATGAGAAGAATTCTGGAACATTATGATGACAAGGGCCATGGAGCACTGTGATGACAGGGCCATGGAACATTGTGATGACAAGAATTCGGGAGCATTGTGATGACAATGGCCATGGAGCATTGTGATGACACGGTCATGGAACATTGTGATGAGAAGAATTCTGGAGCATTGTCATGACAAGGGCCATGGAGCATTGTGATGACACGGTCATGGAACATTGTGATGAGAGGAATTCTGGAGCATTGTGCTGAAAAGGGCCATGGAGCATTGTGATGACACGGTCATGGAAGAATGTGATGAGAAGAATTCCGGAGCATTGTTATGACAAGGGCCATGGAGCATTGTGATGACACAGCCATGGAACATTTTGATGACAGGAATTCTGGAGCATTGTGATGACAATGGCCATGGAGCATTGTGATGACACGGTCATGGAACATTGTGATGACAAGAATTCTGGAGCATTGTGATGACAAGGGCCATGGAGCATTGTGATGACAGGGCCATGGAACATTGTGATGACAAGAATTCGGGAGCATTGTGATGACAATGGCCATGGAGCATTGTGATGACACGGTCATGGAACATTGTGATGAGAAGAATTCTGGAGCATTGTCATGACAAGGGCCATGGAGCATGGTGATGACAAGGTCATGGAACATTGTGATGACAAGAATTCTGGAGCATTGTGATGACAAGTGCCATGGAGCATTGTGATGACACGGTCATGGAACATTGTGATGACAAGAATTCTGGAGCATTGTGATGACAAGGGCCATGGAGCATTGTGATGACACGGTCAAGGAACATTGTGATGATAAGAATTCTGGAGCATTGTGATGACAATGGCCATGGAGCATTGTGATGACACGGTCATGGAACATTGTGATGACAAGAATTCTGGAGCATTGTGCTGACAAGGGCCATGGAGCATTGTGATGACACGGTTATGGAACATTGTGATGAGAAGAATTCTGGAACATTATGATGACAAGGGCCATGGAACATTGTGATGACAAGAATTCGGGAGCATTGTGATGACAATGGCCATGGAGCATTGTGATGACACGGTCATGGAACTTTGTGATGAGAAGAATTCTGGAGCATTGTCATGACAAGGGCCATGGAGCATTGTGTTGACACGGTCATGGAACATTGTGATGACAAGAATTCTGGAGCATTGTGATGAAAAGGGCCATGGAGCATTGTGATGACAGGGCCATGGAACATTGTGATGACAAGAATTCGGGAGCATTGTGATGACAATGGCCATGGAGCATTGTCATGACACGGTCATGGAACATTGTGATGAGAAGAATTCTGGAGCATTGTCATGACAAGGGCCATGGAGCATGGTGATGACACGGTTATGGAACATTGTGATGACAAGAATTCTGGGGCATTGTGATGACAAGTGCCATGGAGCATTGTGATGACACGGTCAAGGAACATTGTGATGATAAGAATTCTGGAGCATTGTGATGACAATGGCCATCGAGCATTGTGATGACACGGTCATGGAACATTGTGATGACAAGAATTCTGGAGCATTGTGCTGACACGGGCCATGGAGCATTGTGATGACACGGTCATGGAACATTGTGATGTGAAGAATTCTGGAACATTATGATGACAAGGGCCATGGAGCACTGTGATGACAGGGCCATGGAACATTGTGATGAGAAGAATTCTGGAGCATTATGATTAAAGGGCATGGAGCATTGTGATTAAAGGTGACAAGGAACATTGTGATGATATGTGCAGAGAATTCTGTGATGACTGTGGTCATGGAGTATTGTGACAAAAAGTGTCATGGAACATTGTGCTGACAAGGGCCATGGAGCATTGTGATAACACGGTCATGGAACATTGTGATGACAAGAATTCTGGAGCATTGTGCTGACAAGGGCCATGGAGCATTGTGATGACATGGTCATGGAACATTGTGATGAGAAGAATTCTGGAGCATTGTGATGACAAGGGTCATGGAGCATTGTGATGACAAGGGCCATGGAGCATTGTGATGACACAGCCATGGAACATTTTGATGACAAGAATTCTGGAGCATTGTGATGACAATGGCCATGGAGCATTGTGATGACACGGTCATGGAACATTGTGATGAGAAGAATTCTGGAGCATTGTCATGACAAGGGCCATGGGGCATTGTGATGACACGGTCATTGAACATTGTGATGACACGAATTCTGGAGCATTGTGATGACAATGGCCATGGAGCATTGTGATGACACGGTATGGAATATTGTGATGACAAGAATTCTGGAGCATTGTGATGACAAGCGCCATGGAGCATTGTGATGACACGGTCATGGAACATTGTGATGACAGGAATTCTGGAACATTGTGCTGAAAAGGGCCATGGAGCATTGTGATGACACGGTCATGGAACATTTTGATGAGAAGAATTCTGGAGCATTGTCATGACAAGGGCCATGGAGCATTGTGATGACACGGTCATTGAATATTGTGATGACAAGAATTCTGGAGCATTGTGATGACAAGGGCCATGGAGCATTGTGATGACAGGGCCATGGAACATTGTGATGACAAGAATTCGGGAGCATTGTGATGACAATGGCCATGGAGCATTGTCATGACACGGTCATGGAACATTGTGATGAGAAGAATTCTGGAGCATTGTCATGACAAGGGCCATGGAGCATGGTGATGACACGGTCATGGAACATTGTGATGACAAGAATTCTGGAGCATTGTGATGACAAGGGCCATGGAGCATTGAGATGAAACGGTCATGGAAGATTGTGATGACAAGAATTCTGGAGCATTCTGATGACAAGCGCCACAGAGCATTGTGATGACACGTTCATGGAATATAGTAATGACAAGAATTCTGGAGCATTATGATGACAAGGGCCATGGAGCATTGTGATGACACGGCCATGGAACATTGTGAGGACAAGAATTCTGGAGCATTGTGATGACAAGGGCCATGGAGCATTGTGATGGCACGGTCATGGAACATTGTGATGAGAAGAATTCTGGAGCATTGTGCTGACAAGGGCCATGGAGCATTGTGATGATACGGTCATGGAACATTGTGATGAGAAGAATTCTGGAGCATTGTGATGACAAGGGCCATGGAGCATTGTGATGACACAGCCATGGAACATTGTGATGACAAGAATTCTGGAGCATTGTGATGACAATGGCCATGGAGCATTGTGATGACACGGTATGGAACATTGTGATGAGAAGAATTCTTGAGCATTGTGATGACAAGGGCCACGGAGCATTGTGATGACACGATCATGGAACATTGTGATGACAGGAATTCTGGAGCATTGTGATGACAAGGGCCATGGAGCATTGTGATGACACGGTCAAGGAACATTGTGATGATAAGAATTCTGGAGCATTGTGATGACAATGGCCATGGAGCATTGTGATGACACGGTCATGGAACATTGTGACGAGAAGAATTCTGGAGCATTGTGCTGACAAGGGCCATGGAGCATTGTGATGACACGGTTATGGAACATTGTGATGAGAAGAATTCTGGAACATTATGATGACAAGGGCCATGGAGCACTGTGATGACAGGGCCATGGAACATTGTGATGACAAGAATTCGGGAGCATTGTGATGACAATGGCCATGGAGCATTGTGATGACACGGTCATGGAACTTTGTGATGAGAAGAATTCTGGAGCATTTTCATTACAAGGGCCATGGAGCATTGTGTTGACACGGTCATGGAACATTGTGATGACAAGAATTCTGGAGCATTGTGATGAAAAGGGCCATGGAGCATTGTGATGACAGGGCCATGGAACATTGTGATGACAAGAATTCGGGAGCATTGTGATGACAATGGCCATGGAGCATTGTCATGACACGGTCATGGAACATTGTGATGAGAAGAATTCTGGAGCATTGTCATGACAAGGGCCATGGAGCATGGTGATGACACGGTCATGGAACATTGTGATGACAAGAATTCTGGGGCATTGTGATGACAAGTGCCATGGAGCATTGTGATGACACGGTCAAGGAACATTGTGATGATAAGAATTCTGGAGCATTGTGATGACAATGGCCATCGAGCATTGTGATGACACGGTCATGGAACATTGTGATGACAAGAATTCTGGAGCATTGTGCTGACACGGGCCATGGAGCATTGTGATGACACGGTCATGGAACATTGTGATGTGAAGAATTCTGGAACATTATGATGACAAGGGCCATGGAGCACTGTGATGACAGGGCCATGGAACATTGTGATGAGAAGAATTCTGGAGCATTATGATTAAAGGGCATGGAGCATTGTGATTAAAGGTGACAAGGAACATTGTGATGATATGTGCAGAGAATTCTGTGATGACTGTGGTCATGGAGTATTGTGACAAAAAGTGTCATGGAACATTGTGCTGACAAGGGCCATGGAGCATTGTGATAACACGGTCATGGAACATTGTGATGACAAGAATTCTGGAGCATTGTGCTGACAAGGGCCATGGAGCATTGTGATGACATGGTCATGGAACATTGTGATGAGAAGAATTCTGGAGCATTGTGATGACAAGGGTCATGGAGCATTGTGATGACAAGGGCCATGGAGCATTGTGATGACACAGCCATGGATCATTTTGATGACAAGAATTCTGGAGCATTGTGATGACAATGGCCATGGAGCATTGTGATGACACGGTCATGGAACATTGTGATGAGAAGAATTCTGGAGCATTGTCATGACAAGGGCCATGGGGCATTGTGATGACACGGTCATTGAACATTGTGATGACAAGAATTCTGGAGCATTGTGATGACAATGGCCATGGAGCATTGTGATGACACGGTATGGAATATTGTGATGACAAGAATTCTGGAGCATTGTGATGACAAGCGCCATGGAGCATTGTGATGACACGGTCATGGAACATTGTGATGACAGGAATTCTGGAACATTGTGCTGAAAAGGGCCATGGAGCATTGTGATGACACGGTCATGGAACATTTTGATGAGAAGAATTCTGGAGCATTGTCATGACAAGGGCCATGGAGCATTGTGATGACACGGTCATTGAATATTGTGATGACAAGAATTCTGGAGCATTGTGATGACAAGGGCCATGGAGCATTGTGATGACAGGGCCATGGAACATTGTGATGACAAGAATTCGGGAGCATTGTGATGACAATGGCCATGGAGCATTGTCATGACACGGTCATGGAACATTGTGATGAGAAGAATTCTGGAGCATTGTCATGACAAGGGCCATGGAGCATGGTGATGACACGGTCATGGAACATTGTGATGACAAGAATTCTGGAGCATTGTGATGACAAGGGCCATGGAGCATTGAGATGAAACGGTCATGGAAGATTGTGATGACAAGAATTCTGGAGCATTCTGATGACAAGCGCCACAGAGCATTGTGATGACACGTTCATGGAATATAGTAATGACAAGAATTCTGGAGCATTATGATGACAAGGGCCATGGAGCATTGTGATGACACGGCCATGGAACATTGTGATGACAAGAATTCTGGAGCATTGTGATGACAAGGGCCATGGAGCATTGTGATGGCACGGTCATGGAACATTGTGATGAGAAGAATTCTGGAGCATTGTGCTGACAAGGGCCATGGAGCATTGTGATGATACGGTCATGGAACATTGTGATGAGAAGAATTCTGGAGCATTGTGATGACAAGGGCCATGGAGCATTGTGATGACACAGCCATGGAACATTGTGATGACAAGAATTCTGGAGCATTGTGATGACATTGGCCATGGAGCATTGTGATGACACGGTATGGAACATTGTGATGAGAAGAATTCTTGAGCATTGTGATGACAAGGGCCACGGAGCATTGTGATGACACGATCATGGAACATTGTGATGACAGGAATTCTGGAGCATTGTGATGACAAGGGCCATGGAACATTGTGATGACACGGTCAAGGAACATTGTGATGATAAGAATTCTGGAGCATTGTGATGACAATGGCCATGGAGCATTGTGATGACACGGTCATGGAACATTGTGATGACAAGAATTCTGGAGCATTGTGCTGACACGGGCCATGGAGCATTGTGATGACACGGTCATGGAACATTGTGATGACAAGAATTCTGGAGCATTGTGATGACAAGGGCCATAGAGCATTGTGATGACACGGTCAAGGAACATTGTGATGATAAGAATTCTGGAGCATTGTGATGACAATGGCCATGGAGCATTGTGATGACACGGTCATGGAACATTGTGATGACAAGAATTCTGGAGCATTGTGCTGACACGGGCCATGGAGCATTGTGATGACACGGTCATGGAACATTGTGATGAGAAGAATTCTGGAACATTATGATGACAAGGGCCATGGAGCACTGTGATGACAGGGCCATGGAACATTGTGATGAGAAGAATTCTGGAGCATTATGATTAAAGGGCATGGAGCATTGTGATTAAAGGTGACAAGGAACATTGTGATGATATGTGCAGAGAATTCTGTGATGACTGTGGTCATGGAGTATTGTGACAAAAAGTGTCATGGAACATTGTGCTGACAAGGGCCATGGAGCATTGTGATGACACGGTCATGGAAACTTGTGATGACAAGAATTCTGGAGCATTGTGCTGACAAGGGCCATGGAGCATTGTGATGACATGGTCATGGAACATTGTGATGAGAAGAATTCTGGAGCATTGTGATGACAAGGGTCATGGAGCATTGTGATGACAAGGGCCATGGAGCATTGTGATGACACAGCCATGGAACATTTTGATGACAAGAATTCTGGAGCATTGTGATGACAAAGGCCATGGAGCATTGTGATGACACGGTCATGGAACATTGTGATGAGAAGAATTCTGGAGCATTGTCATGACAAGGGCCATGGGGCATTGTGATGACATGGTCAAGGAACATTGTGATGACAAAATTCTGGAGCATTGTGATGACAATGGCCATGGAGCATTGTGATGACACGGTCATGGAACATTGTGATGAGAAGAATTCTGGAGCATTGTGATTAAAGAGCATGGAACATTGTGATTAAAGTTGACAAGGAACATTGTGATGATATGTGCAGAGAACTCTGTGATGACTGTGGTCATGGAGTATTGTGACAAAAAGTGTCATGGAACATTGTGCTGACAAGGGCCAAGGAGCATTGTGATGACACGGTCATGGAACATTGTGATGACAAGAATTCTGGAGCATTGTAATGACAAGGGCCATGGAGCATTGTGATGACACGGTCAAGGAACATTGTGATGACAAGAATTCTGGAGCATTATGATGACAAGGGCCATGGAGCATTGTGATGACAGGGCCATGGAACATTGTGATGACAAGAATTCGGGAGCATTGTGATGACAATGGCCATGGAGCATTGTGATGACATGGTCATGGAACATTGTGATGAGAAGAATTCTGGAGCATTGTCATGACAAGTGCCATGGAGCATTGTGATGACACGGTCATGGAACATTGTGATGAGAGGAATTCTGGAGGATTGTGCTGAAAAGGGCCATCGAGCATTGTGATGACACGGTCATGGAAGAATGTGATGAGAAGAATTCCGGAGCATTGTGATGACAAGGGCCATGGAGCATTGTGATGACACAGCCATGGAACATTTTGAAGACAAGAATTCTGGAGCATTGTGATGACAATGGCCATGGAGCATTGTGATGACACGGTCATGGAACATTTTGATGAGAAGAATTCCTGAGCATTGTCATGACAAGGGCCATGGAGCATTGTGATGACACGGTCATTGAACATTGTTATGACAAGAATTCTGGAGCATTGTGATGACAATGGCCATGGAGCATTGTGATGACACGGTCATGGAACATTGTGATGAGAAGAATTCTGGAGCATTGTCATGACAAGGGCCATGGAGCATGGTGATGACAAGGTCATGGAACATTGTGATGACAAGAATTCTGGAGCATTGTGATGACAAGGGCCATGGAGCATTGTGATGACACGGTCATGGAACATTGTGATGACAAGAATTCTGGAGCATTGTGATGACAAGGGCCATGGAGCATTGTGATGACACGGTCAAGGAACATTGTGATGATAAGAATTCTGGAGCATTGTGATGACAATGGCCATGGAGCATTGTGATGACACGGTCATGGAACATTGTGATGACAAGAATTCTGGAGCATTGTGCTGACAAGGGCCATGGAGCATTGTGATGACACGGTTATGGAACATTGTGATGAGAAGAATTCTGGAACATTATGATGACAAGGGCCATGGAGCACTGTGATGACAGGGCCATGGAACATTGTGATGACAAGAATTCGGGAGCATTGTGATGACAATGGCCATGGAGCATTGTGATGACACGGTCATGGAACTTTGTGATGAGAAGAATTCTGGAGCATTGTCATGACAAGGGCCATGGAGCATTGTGTTGACACGGTCATGGAACATTGTGATGACAAGAATTCTGGAGCATTGTGATGAAAAGGGCCATGGAGCATTGTGATGACAGGGCCATGGAACATTGTGATGACAAGAATTCGGGAGCATTGTGATGACAATGGCCATGGAGCATTGTCATGACACGGTCATGGAACATTGTGATGAGAAGAATTCTGGAGCATTGTCATGACAAGGGCCATGGAGCATGGTGATGACACGGTCATGGAACATTGTGATGACAAGAATTCTGGGGCATTGTGATGACAAGTGCCATGGAGCATTGTGATGACACGGTCAAGGAACATTGTGATGATAAGAATTCTGGAGCATTGTGATGACAATGGCCATCGAGCATTGTGATGACACGGTCATGGAACATTGTGATGACAAGAATTCTGGAGCATTGTGCTGACACGGGCCATGGAGCATTGTGATGACACGGTCATGGAACATTGTGATGTGAAGAATTCTGGAACATTATGATGACAAGGGCCATGGAGCACTGTGATGACAGGGCCATGGAACATTGTGATGAGAAGAATTCTGGATCATTATGATTAAAGGGCATGGAGCATTGTGATTAAAGGTGACAAGGAACATTGTGATGATATGTGCAGAGAATTCTGTGATGACTGTGGTCATGGAGTATTGTGACAAAAAGTGTCATGGAACATTGTGCTGACAAGGGCCATGGAGCATTGTGATAACACGGTCATGGAACATTGTGATGACAAGAATTCTGGAGCATTGTGCTGACAAGGGCCATGGAGCATTGTGATGACATGGTCATGGAACATTGTGATGAGAAGAATTCTGGAGCATTGTGATGACAAGGGTCATGGAGCATTGTGATGACAAGGGCCATGGAGCATTGTGATGACACAGCCATGGAACATTTTGATGACAAGAATTCTGGAGCATTGTGATGACAATGGCCATGGAGCATTGTGATGACACGGTCATGGAACATTGTGATGAGAAGAATTCTGGAGCATTGTCATGAAAAGGGCCATGGGGCATTGTGATGACACGGTCATTGAACATTGTGATGACAAGAATTCTGGAGCATTGTGATGACAATGGCCATGGAGCATTGTGATGACACGGTATGGAATATTGTGATGACAAGAATTCTGGAGCATTGTGATGACAAGCGCCATGGAGCATTGTGATGACACGGTCATGGAACATTGTGATGACAGGAATTCTGGAACATTGTGCTGAAAAGGGCCATGGAGCATTGTGATGACACGGTCATGGAACATTTTGATGAGAAGAATTCTGGAGCATTGTCATGACAAGGGCCATGGAGCATTGTGATGACACGGTCATTGAATATTGTGATGACAAGAATTCTGGAGCATTGTGATGACAAGGGCCATGGAGCATTGTGATGACAGGGCCATGGAACATTGTGATGACAAGAATTCGGGAGCATTGTGATGACAATGGCCATGGAGCATTGTCATGACACGGTCATGGAACATTGTGATGAGAAGAATTCTGGAGCATTGTCATGACAAGGGCCATGGAGCATGGTGATGACACGGTCATGGAACATTGTGATGACAAGAATTCTGGAGCATTGTGATGACAAGGGCCATGGAGCATTGAGATGAAACGGTCATGGAAGATTGTGATGACAAGAATTCTGGAGCATTCTGATGAAAAGCGCCACAGAGCATTGTGATGACACGTTCATGGAATATAGTAATGACAAGAATTCTGGAGCATTATGATGACAAGGGCCATGGAGCATTGTGATGACACGGCCATGGAACATTGTGATGACAAGAATTCTGGAGCATTGTGATGACAAGGGCCATGGAGCATTGTGATGGCACGGTCATGGAACATTGTGATGAGAAGAATTCTGGAGCATTGTGCTGACAAGGGCCATGGAGCATTGTGATGATACGGTCATGGAACATTGTGATGAGAAGAATTCTGGAGCATTGTGATGACAAGGGCCATGGAGCATTGTGATGACACAGCCATGGAACATTGTGATGACAAGAATTCTGGAGCATTGTGATGACAATGGCCATGGAGCATTGTGATGACACGGTATGGAACATTGTGATGAGAAGAATTCTTGAGCATTGTGATGACAAGGGCCACGGAGCATTGTGATGACACGATCATGGAACATTGTGATGACAGGAATTCTGGAGCATTGTGATGACAAGGGCCATGGAGCATAGTGATGACACGGTCAAGGAACATTGTGATGATAAGAATTCTGGAGCATTGTGATGACAATGGCCATGGAGCATTGTGATGACACGGTCATGGAACATTGTGATGACAAGACTTCTGGAGCATTGTGCTGACACGGGCCATGGAGCATTGTGATGACACGGTCATGGAACATTGTGATGACAAGAATTCTGGAGCATTGTGATGACAAGGGCCATGGAGCATTGTGATGACACGGTCATGGAACATTGTGATGAGAAGAATTCTGGAGCATTGTGATTAAAGGGCATGGAACATTGTGATTAAAGGTGACAAGGAACATTGTGATGATATGTGCAGAGAACTCTGTGATGACTGTGGTCATGGAGTATTGTGACAAAAAGTGTCATGGAACATTGTGCTGACAAGGGCCAAGGAGCATTGTGATGACACGGTCATGGAACATTGTGATGACAAGAATTCTGGAGCATTGTAATGACAAGGGCCATGGAGCATTGTGATGACACGGTCAAGGAACATTGTGATGACAAGAATTCTGGAGCATTATGATGACAAGGGCCATGGAGCATTGTGATGACAGGGCCATGGAACATTGTGATGACAAGAATTCGGGAGCATTGTGATGACAATGACCATGGAGCATTGTGATGACATGGTCATGGAACATTGTGATGAGAAGAATTCTGGAGCATTGTCATGACAAGAGCCATGGAGCATTGTGATGACACGGTCATGGAACATTGTGATGAGAGGAATTCTGGAGGATTGTGCTGAAAAGGGCCATCGAGCATTTTGATGACTCGGTCATGGAAGAATGTGATGAGAAGAATTCCGGAGCATTGTGATGACAAGGGCCATGGAGCATTGTGATGACACAGCCATGGAACATTTTGATGACAAGAATTCTGGAGCATTGTGATGACAATGGCCATGGAGCATTGTGATGACACGGTCATGGAACATTTTGATGAGAAGAATTCTGGAGCATTCTGATGACAAGGGCCATGGAGCATGGTGATGACACGGTCATGGAACATTGTGATGACAAGAATTCTGGAGCATTGTGATGACAAGGGCCATGGAGCATTGTGATGACACGGTCATGGAACATTGTGATGATAAGAATTCTGGAGCATTCTGATGACAAGGGCCATGGAGAATTGTGATGACACGGTCAAGGAACATTGTGATGACAAGAATTCTGGAGCATTGTGCTGACACGGGCCATGGAGCATTGTGATGACACGGTCATGGAACATTGTGATGAGAAGAATTCTGGAGCATTGTGCTGACAAGGGCCATGGAGCATTGTGATGACACGGTTATGGAACATTGTGATGAGAAGAATTCTGGAACATTATGATGACAAGGGCCATGGAGCACTGTGATGACAGGGCCATGGAACATTGTGATGACAAGAATTCGGGAGCATTGTGATGACAATGGCCATGGAGCATTGTGATGACACGGTCATGGAACATTGTGATGAGAAGAATTCTGGAGCATTGTCATGACAAGGGCCATGGAGCATTGTGATGACACGGTCATGGAACATTGTGATGAGAGGAATTCTGGAGCATTGTGCTGAAAAGGGCCATGGAGCATTGTGATGACACGGTCATGGAAGAATGTGATGAGAAGAATTCCGGAGCATTGTTATGACAAGGGCCATGGAGCATTGTGATGACACAGCCATGGAACATTTTGATGACAGGAATTCTGGAGCATTGTGATGACAATGGCCATGGAGCATTGTGATGACACGGTCATGGAACATTGTGATGACAAGAATTCTGGAGCATTGTGATGACAAGGGCCATGGAGCATTGTGATGACAGGGCCATGGAACATTGTGATGACAAGAATTCGGGAGCATTGTGATGACAATGGCCATGGAGCATTGTGATGACACGGTCATGGAACATTGTGATGAGAAGAATTCTGGAGCATTGTCATGACAAGGGCCATGGAGCATGGTGATGACAAGGTCATGGAACATTGTGATGACAAGAATTCTGGAGCATTGTGATGACAAGTGCCATGGAGCATTGTGATGACACGGTCATGGAACATTGTGATGACAAGAATTCTGGAGCATTGTGATGACAAGGGCCATGGAGCATTGTGATGACACGGTCAAGGAACATTGTGATGATAAGAATTCTGGAGCATTGTGATGACAATGGCCATGGAGCATTGTGATGACACGGTCATGGAACATTGTGATGACAAGAATTCTGGAGCATTGTGCTGACAAGGGCCATGGAGCATTGTGATGACACGGTTATGGAACATTGTGATGAGAAGAATTCTGGAACATTATGATGACAAGGGCCATGGAGCACTGTGATGACAGGGCCATGGAACATTGTGATGACAAGAATTCGGGAGCATTGTGATGACAATGGCCATGGAGCATTGTGATGACACGGTCATGGAACTTTGTGATGAGAAGAATTCTGGAGCATTGTCATGACAAGGGCCATGGAGCATTGTGTTGACACGGTCATGGAACATTGTGATGACAAGAATTCTGGAGCATTGTGATGAAAAGGGCCATGGAGCATTGTGATGACAGGGCCATGGAACATTGTGATGACAAGAATTCGGGAGCATTGTGATGACAATGGCCATGGAGCATTGTCATGACACGGTCATGGAACATTGTGATGAGAAGAATTCTGGAGCATTGTCATGACAAGGGCCATGGAGCATGGTGATGACACGGTCATGGAACATTGTGATGACAAGAATTCTGGGGCATTGTGATGACAAGTGCCATGGAGCATTGTGATGACACGGTCAAGGAACATTGTGATGATAAGAATTCTGGAGCATTGTGATGACAATGGCCATCGAGCATTGTGATGACACGGTCATGGAACATTGTGATGACAAGAATTCTGGAGCATTGTGCTGACACGGGCCATGGAGCATTGTGATGACACGGTCATGGAACATTGTGATGTGAAGAATTCTGGAACATTATGATGACAAGGGCCATGGAGCACTGTGATGACAGGGCCATGGAACATTGTGATGAGAAGAATTCTGGATCATTATGATTAAAGGGCATGGAGCATTGTGATTAAAGGTGACAAGGAACATTGTGATGATATGTGCAGAGAATTCTGTGATGACTGTGGTCATGGAGTATTGTGACAAAAAGTGTCATGGAACATTGTGCTGACAAGGGCCATGGAGCATTGTGATAACACGGTCATGGAACATTGTGATGACAAGAATTCTGGAGCATTGTGCTGACAAGGGCCGTGGAGCATTGTGATGACATGGTCATGGAACATTGTGATGAGAAGAATTCTGGAGCATTGTGATGACAAGGGTCATGGAGCATTGTGATGACAAGGGCCATGGAGCATTGTGATGACACAGCCATGGAACATTTTGATGACAAGAATTCTGGAGCATTGTGATGACAATGGCCATGGAGCATTGTGATGACACGGTCATGGAACATTGTGATGAGAAGAATTCTGGAGCATTGTCATGAAAAGGGCCATGGGGCATTGTGATGACACGGTCATTGAACATTGTGATGACAAGAATTCTGGAGCATTGTGATGACAATGGCCATGGAGCATTGTGATGACACGGTATGGAATATTGTGATGACAAGAATTCTGGAGCATTGTGATGACAAGCGCCATGGAGCATTGTGATGACACGGTCATGGAACATTGTGATGACAGGAATTCTGGAACATTGTGCTGAAAAGGGCCATGGAGCATTGTGATGACACGGTCATGGAACATTTTGATGAGAAGAATTCTGGAGCATTGTCATGACAAGGGCCATGGAGCATTGTGATGACACGGTCATTGAATATTGTGATGACAAGAATTCTGGAGCATTGTGATGACAAGGGCCATGGAGCATTGTGATGACAGGGCCATGGAACATTGTGATGACAAGAATTCGGGAGCATTGTGATGACAATGGCCATGGAGCATTGTCATGACACGGTCATGGAACATTGTGATGAGAAGAATTCTGGAGCATTGTCATGACAAGGGCCATGGAGCATGGTGATGACACGGTCATGGAACATTGTGATGACAAGAATTCTGGAGCATTGTGATGACAAGGGCCATGGAGCATTGAGATGAAACGGTCATGGAAGATTGTGATGACAAGAATTCTGGAGCATTCTGATGACAAGCGCCACAGAGCATTGTGATGACACGTTCATGGAATATAGTAATGACAAGAATTCTGGAGCATTATGATGACAAGGGCCATGGAGCATTGTGATGACACGGCCATGGAACATTGTGATGACAAGAATTCTGGAGCATTGTGATGACAAGGGCCATGGAGCATTGTGATGGCACGGTCATGGAACATTGTGATGAGAAGAATTCTGGAGCATTGTGCTGACAAGGGCCATGGAGCATTGTGATGATACGGTCATGGAACATTGTGATGAGAAGAATTCTGGAGCATTGTGATGACAAGGGCCACGGAGCATTGTGATGACACGATCATGGAACATTGTGATGACAGGAATTCTGGAGCATTGTGATGACAAGGGCCATGGAGCATTGTGATGACACGGTCAAGGAACATTGTGATGATAATAATTCTGGAGCATTGTGATGACAATGGCCATGGAGCATTGTGATGACACGGTCATGGAACATTGTGATGACAAGAATTCTGGAGCATTGTGCTGACACGGGCCATGGAGCATTGTGATGACACGGTCATGGAACATTTTGATGACAAGAATTCTGGAGCATTGTGATGACAAGGGCCATGGAGCATTGTGATGACACGGTCAAGGAACATTGTGATGATAAGAATTCTGGAGCATTGTGATGACAATGGCCATGGAGCATTGTGATGACACGGTCATGGAACATTGTGATGAGAAGAATTCTGGAGCATTGTGATTAAAGGGCATGGAACATTGTGATTAAAGGTGACAAGGAACATTGTGATGATATGTGCAGAGAACTCTGTGATGACTGTGGTCATGGAGTATTGTGACAAAAAGTGTCATGGAACATTGTGCTGACAAGGGCCAAGGAGCATTGTGATGACACGGTCATGGAACATTGTGATGACAAGAATTCTGGAGCATTGTAATGACAAGGGCCATGGAGCATTGTGATGACACGGTCAAGGAACATTGTGATGACAAGAATTCTGGAGCATTATGATGACAAGGGCCATGGAGCATTGTGATGACAGGGCCATGGAACATTGTGATGACAAGAATTCGGGAGCATTGTGATGACAATGACCATGGAGCATTGTGATGACATGGTCATGGAACATTGTGATGAGAAGAATTCTGGAGCATTGTCATGACAAGAGCCATGGAGCATTGTGATGACACGGTCATGGAACATTGTGATGAGAGGAATTCTGGAGGATTGTGCTGAAAAGGGCCATCGAGCATTTTGATGACTCGGTCATGGAAGAATGTGATGAGAAGAATTCCGGAGCATTGTGATGACAAGGGCCATGGAGCATTGTGATGACACAGCCATGGAACATTTTGATGACAAGAATTCTGGAGCATTGTGATGACAATGGCCATGGAGCATTGTGATGACACGGTCATGGAACATTTTGATGAGAAGAATTCTGGAGCATTCTGATGACAAGGGCCATGGAGCATTGTGATGACACGGTCAAGGAACATTGTGATGACAAGAATTCTGGAGCATTGTGCTGACACGGGCCATGGAGCATTGTGATGACACGGTCATGGAACATTGTGATGAGAAGAATTCTGGAGCATTGTGCTGACAAGGGCCGTGGAGCATTGTGATGACACGGTTATGGAACATTGTGATGAGAAGAATTCTGGAACATTATGATGACAAGGGCCATGGAGCACTGTGATGACAGGGCCATGGAACATTGTGATGACAAGAATTCGGGAGCATTGTGATGACAATGGCCATGGAGCATTGTGATGACACGGTCATGGAACATTGTGATGAGAAGAATTCTGGAGCATTGTCATGACAAGGGCCATGGAGCATTGTGATGACACGGTCATGGAACATTGTGATGAGAGGAATTCTGCAGCATTGTGCTGAAAAGGGCCATGGAGCATTGTGATGACACGGTCATGGAAGAATGTGATGAGAAGAATTCCGGAGCATTGTTATGACAAGGGCCATGGAGCATTGTGATGACACAGCCATGGAACATTTTGATGACAGGAATTCTGGAGCATTGTGATGACAATGGCCATGGAGCATTGTGATGACACGGTCATGGAACATTGTGATGACAAGAATTCTGGAGCATTGTGATGACAAGGGCCATGGAGCATTGTGATGACAGGGCCATGGAACATTGTGATGACAAGAATTCGGGAGCATTGTGATGACAATGGCCATGGAGCATTGTGATGACACGGTCATGGAACATTGTGATGAGAAGAATTCTGGAGCATTGTCATGACAAGGGCCATGGAGCATGGTGATGACAAGGTCATGGAACATTGTGATGACAAGAATTCTGTAGC
This sequence comes from Balaenoptera acutorostrata, assembly GCF_949987535.1. Taxonomy (NCBI): domain Eukaryota; kingdom Metazoa; phylum Chordata; class Mammalia; order Artiodactyla; family Balaenopteridae; genus Balaenoptera; species Balaenoptera acutorostrata. The sequence goes on from NC_080067.1 coordinate 19,033,846, forward strand.
ATTGTGATGACAAGTGCCATGGAGCATTGTGATGACACGGTCATGGAACATTGTGATGACAAGAATTCTGGAGCATTGTGATGACAAGGGCCATGGAGCATTGTGATGACACGGTCAAGGAACATTGTGATGATAAGAATTCTGGAGCATTGTGATGACAATGGCCATGGAGCATTGTGATGACACGGTCATGGAACATTGTGATGACAAGAATTCTGGAGCATTGTGCTGACAAGGGCCATGGAGCATTGTGATGACACGGTTATGGAACATTGTGATGAGAAGAATTCTGGAACATTATGATGACAAGGGCCATGGAGCACTGTGATGACAGGGCCATGGAACATTGTGATGACAAGAATTCGGGAGCATTGTGATGACAATGGCCATGGAGCATTGTGATGACACGGTCATGGAACTTTGTGATGAGAAGAATTCTGGAGCATTGTCATGACAAGGGCCATGGAGCATTGTGTTGACACGGTCATGGAACATTGTGATGACAAGAATTCTGGAGCATTGTGATGAAAAGGGCCATGGAGCATTGTGATGACAGGGCCATGGAACATTGTGATGACAAGAATTCGGGAGCATTGTGATGACAATGGCCATGGAGCATTGTCATGACACGGTCATGGAACATTGTGATGAGAAGAATTCTGGAGCATTGTCATGACAAGGGCCATGGAGCATGGTGATGACACGGTCATGGAACATTGTGATGACAAGAATTCTGGGGCATTGTGATGACAAGTGCCATGGAGCATTGTGATGACACGGTCAAGGAACATTGTGATGATAAGAATTCTGGAGCATTGTGATGACAATGGCCATCGAGCATTGTGATGACACGGTCATGGAACATTGTGATGACAAGAATTCTGGAGCATTGTGCTGACACGGGCCATGGAGCATTGTGATGACACGGTCATGGAACATTGTGATGTGAAGAATTCTGGAACATTATGATGACAAGGGCCATGGAGCACTGTGATGACAGGGCCATGGAACATTGTGATGAGAAGAATTCTGGAGCATTATGATTAAAGGGCATGGAGCATTGTGATTAAAGGTGACAAGGAACATTGTGATGATATGTGCAGAGAATTCTGTGATGACTGTGGTCATGGAGTATTGTGACAAAAAGTGTCATGGAACATTGTGCTGACAAGGGCCATGGAGCATTGTGATAACACGGTCATGGAACATTGTGATGACAAGAATTCTGGAGCATTGTGCTGACAAGGGCCATGGAGCATTGTGATGACATGGTCATGGAACATTGTGATGAGAAGAATTCTGGAGCATTGTGATGACAAGGGTCATGGAGCATTGTGATGACAAGGGCCATGGAGCATTGTGATGACACAGCCATGGAACATTTTGATGACAAGAATTCTGGAGCATTGTGATGACAATGGCCATGGAGCATTGTGATGACACGGTCATGGAACATTGTGATGAGAAGAATTCTGGAGCATTGTCATGAAAAGGGCCATGGGGCATTGTGATGACACGGTCATTGAACATTGTGATGACAAGAATTCTGGAGCATTGTGATGACAATGGCCATGGAGCATTGTGATGACACGGTATGGAATATTGTGATGACAAGAATTCTGGAGCATTGTGATGACAAGCGCCATGGAGCATTGTGATGACACGGTCATGGAACATTGTGATGACAGGAATTCTGGAACATTGTGCTGAAAAGGGCCATGGAGCATTGTGATGACACGGTCATGGAACATTTTGATGAGAAGAATTCTGGAGCATTGTCATGACAAGGGCCATGGAGCATTGTGATGACACGGTCATTGAATATTGTGATGACAAGAATTCTGGAGCATTGTGATGACAAGGGCCATGGAGCATTGTGATGACAGGGCCATGGAACATTGTGATGACAAGAATTCGGGAGCATTGTGATGACAATGGCCATGGAGCATTGTCATGACACGGTCATGGAACATTGTGATGAGAAGAATTCTGGAGCATTGTCATGACAAGGGCCATGGAGCATGGTGATGACACGGTCATGGAACATTGTGATGACAAGAATTCTGGAGCATTGTGATGACAAGGGCCATGGAGCATTGAGATGAAACGGTCATGGAAGATTGTGATGACAAGAATTCTGGAGCATTCTGATGACAAGCGCCACAGAGCATTGTGATGACACGTTCATGGAATATAGTAATGACAAGAATTCTGGAGCATTATGATGACAAGGGCCATGGAGCATTGTGATGACACGGCCATGGAACATTGTGATGACAAGAATTCTGGAGCATTGTGATGACAAGGGCCATGGAGCATTGTGATGGCACGGTCATGGAACATTGTGATGAGAAGAATTCTGGAGCATTGTGCTGACAAGGGCCATGGAGCATTGTGATGATACGGTCATGGAACATTGTGATGAGAAGAATTCTGGAGCATTGTGATGACAAGGGCCACGGAGCATTGTGATGACACGATCATGGAACATTGTGATGACAGGAATTCTGGAGCATTGTGATGACAAGGGCCATGGAGCATTGTGATGACACGGTCAAGGAACATTGTGATGATAAGAATTCTGGAGCATTGTGATGACAATGGCCATGGAGCATTGTGATGACACGGTCATGGAACATTGTGATGACAAGAATTCTGGAGCATTGTGCTGACACGGGCCATGGAGCATTGTGATGACACGGTCATGGAACATTTTGATGACAAGAATTCTGGAGCATTGTGATGACAAGGGCCATGGAGCATTGTGATGACACGGTCAAGGAACATTGTGATGATAAGAATTCTGGAGCATTGTGATGACAATGGCCATGGAGCATTGTGATGACACGGTCATGGAACATTGTGATGAGAAGAATTCTGGAGCATTGTGATTAAAGGGCATGGAACATTGTGATTAAAGGTGACAAGGAACATTGTGATGATATGTGCAGAGAACTCTGTGATGACTGTGGTCATGGAGTATTGTGACAAAAAGTGTCATGGAACATTGTGCTGACAAGGGCCAAGGAGCATTGTGATGACACGGTCATGGAACATTGTGATGACAAGAATTCTGGAGCATTGTAATGACAAGGGCCATGGAGCATTGTGATGACACGGTCAAGGAACATTGTGATGACAAGAATTCTGGAGCATTATGATGACAAGGGCCATGGAGCATTGTGATGACAGGGCCATGGAACATTGTGATGACAAGAATTCGGGAGCATTGTGATGACAATGACCATGGAGCATTGTGATGACATGGTCATGGAACATTGTGATGAGAAGAATTCTGGAGCATTGTCATGACAAGAGCCATGGAGCATTGTGATGACACGGTCATGGAACATTGTGATGAGAGGAATTCTGGAGGATTGTGCTGAAAAGGGCCATCGAGCATTTTGATGACTCGGTCATGGAAGAATGTGATGAGAAGAATTCCGGAGCATTGTGATGACAAGGGCCATGGAGCATTGTGATGACACAGCCATGGAACATTTTGATGACAAGAATTCTGGAGCATTGTGATGACAATGGCCATGGAGCATTGTGATGACACGGTCATGGAACATTTTGATGAGAAGAATTCTGGAGCATTCTGATGACAAGGGCCATGGAGCATTGTGATGACACGGTCAAGGAACATTGTGATGACAAGAATTCTGGAGCATTGTGCTGACACGGGCCATGGAGCATTGTGATGACACGGTCATGGAACATTGTGATGAGAAGAATTCTGGAGCATTGTGCTGACAAGGGCCGTGGAGCATTGTGATGACACGGTTATGGAACATTGTGATGAGAAGAATTCTGGAACATTATGATGACAAGGGCCATGGAGCACTGTGATGACAGGGCCATGGAACATTGTGATGACAAGAATTCGGGAGCATTGTGATGACAATGGCCATGGAGCATTGTGATGACACGGTCATGGAACATTGTGATGAGAAGAATTCTGGAGCATTGTCATGACAAGGGCCATGGAGCATTGTGATGACACGGTCATGGAACATTGTGATGAGAGGAATTCTGCAGCATTGTGCTGAAAAGGGCCATGGAGCATTGTGATGACACGGTCATGGAAGAATGTGATGAGAAGAATTCCGGAGCATTGTTATGACAAGGGCCATGGAGCATTGTGATGACACAGCCATGGAACATTTTGATGACAGGAATTCTGGAGCATTGTGATGACAATGGCCATGGAGCATTGTGATGACACGGTCATGGAACATTGTGATGACAAGAATTCTGGAGCATTGTGATGACAAGGGCCATGGAGCATTGTGATGACAGGGCCATGGAACATTGTGATGACAAGAATTCGGGAGCATTGTGATGACAATGGCCATGGAGCATTGTGATGACACGGTCATGGAACATTGTGATGAGAAGAATTCTGGAGCATTGTCATGACAAGGGCCATGGAGCATGGTGATGACAAGGTCATGGAACATTGTGATGACAAGAATTCTGGAGCATTGTGATGACAAGTGCCATGGAGCATTGTGATGACACGGTCATGGAACATTGTGATGACAAGAATTCTGGAGCATTGTGATGACAAGGGCCATGGAGCATTGTGATGACACGGTCAAGGAACATTGTGATGATAAGAATTCTGGAGCATTGTGATGACAATGGCCATGGAGCATTGTGATGACACGGTCATGGAACATTGTGATGACAAGAATTCTGGAGCATTGTGCTGACAAGGGCCATGGAGCATTGTGATGACACGGTTATGGAACATTGTGATGAGAAGAATTCTGGAACATTATGATGACAAGGGCCATGGAGCACTGTGATGACAGGGCCATGGAACATTGTGATGACAAGAATTCGGGAGCATTGTGATGACAATGGCCATGGAGCATTGTGATGACACGGTCATGGAACTTTGTGATGAGAAGAATTCTGGAGCATTGTCATGACAAGGGCCATGGAGCATTGTGTTGACACGGTCATGGAACATTGTGATGACAAGAATTCTGGAGCATTGTGATGAAAAGGGCCATGGAGCATTGTGATGACAGGGCCATGGAACATTGTGATGACAAGAATTCGGGAGCATTGTGATGACAATGGCCATGGAGCATTGTCATGACACGGTCATGGAACATTGTGATGAGAAGAATTCTGGAGCATTGTCATGACAAGGGCCATGGAGCATGGTGATGACACGGTCATGGAACATTGTGATGACAAGAATTCTGGGGCATTGTGATGACAAGTGCCATGGAGCATTGTGATGACACGGTCAAGGAACATTGTGATGATAAGAATTCTGGAGCATTGTGATGACAATGGCCATCGAGCATTGTGATGACACGGTCATGGAACATTGTGATGACAAGAATTCTGGAGCATTGTGCTGACACGGGCCATGGAGCATTGTGATGACACGGTCATGGAACATTGTGATGTGAAGAATTCTGGAACATTATGATGACAAGGGCCATGGAGCACTGTGATGACAGGGCCATGGAACATTGTGATGAGAAGAATTCTGGAGCATTATGATTAAAGGGCATGGAGCATTGTGATTAAAGGTGACAAGGAACATTGTGATGATATGTGCAGAGAATTCTGTGATGACTGTGGTCATGGAGTATTGTGACAAAAAGTGTCATGGAACATTGTGCTGACAAGGGCCATGGAGCATTGTGATAACACGGTCATGGAACATTGTGATGACAAGAATTCTGGAGCATTGTGCTGACAAGGGCCATGGAGCATTGTGATGACATGGTCATGGAACATTGTGATGAGAAGAATTCTGGAGCATTGTGATGACAAGGGTCATGGAGCATTGTGATGACAAGGGCCATGGAGCATTGTGATGACACAGCCATGGAACATTTTGATGACAAGAATTCTGGAGCATTGTCATGACAAGGGCCATGGGGCATTGTGATGACACGGTCATTGAACATTGTGATGACAAGAATTCTGGAGCATTGTGATGACAATGGCCATGGAGCATTGTGATGACACGGTATGGAATATTGTGATGACAAGAATTCTGGAGCATTGTGATGACAAGCGCCATGGAGCATTGTGATGACACGGTCATGGAACATTGTGATGACACGAATTCTGGAACATTGTGCTGAAAAGGGCCATGGAGCATTGTGATGACACGGTCATGGAACATTTTGATGAGAAGAATTCTGGAGCATTGTCATGACAAGGGCCATGGAGCATTGTGATGACACGGTCATTGAATATTGTGATGACAAGAATTCTGGAGCATTGTGATGACAAGGGCCATGGAGCATTGTGATGACAGGGCCATGGAACATTGTGATGACAAGAATTCGGGAGCATTGTGATGACAATGGCCATGGAGCATTGTCATGACACGGTCATGGAACATTGTGATGAGAAGAATTCTGGAGCATTGTCATGACAAGGGCCATGGAGCATGGTGATGACACGGTCATGGAACATTGTGATGACAAGAATTCTGGAGCATTGTGATGACAAGGGCCATGGAGCATTGAGATGAAACGGTCATGGAAGATTGTGATGACAAGAATTCTGGAGCATTCTGATGACAAGCGCCACAGAGCATTGTGATGACACGTTCATGGAATATAGTAATGACAAGAATTCTGGAGCATTATGATGACAAGGGCCATGGAGCATTGTGATGACACGGCCATGGAACATTGTGAGGACAAGAATTCTGGAGCATTGTGATGACAAGGGCCATGGAGCATTGTGATGGCACGGTCATGGAACATTGTGATGAGAAGAATTCTGGAGCATTGTGCTGACAAGGGCCATGGAGCATTGTGATGATACGGTCATGGAACATTGTGATGAGAAGAATTCTGGAGCATTGTGATGACAAGGGCCATGGAGCATTGTGATGACACAGCCATGGAACATTGTGATGACAAGAATTCTGGAGCATTGTGATGACAATGGCCATGGAGCATTGTGATGACACGGTATGGAACATTGTGATGAGAAGAATTCTTGAGCATTGTGATGACAAGGGCCACGGAGCATTGTGATGACACGATCATGGAACATTGTGATGACAGGAATTCTGGAGCATTGTGATGACAAGGGCCATGGAGCATTGTGATGACACGGTCAAGGAACATTGTGATGATAAGAATTCTGGAGCATTGTGATGACAATGGCCATGGAGCATTGTGATGACACGGTCATGGAACATTGTGACGAGAAGAATTCTGGAGCATTGTGCTGACAAGGGCCATGGAGCATTGTGATGACACGGTTATGGAACATTGTGATGAGAAGAATTCTGGAACATTATGATGACAAGGGCCATGGAGCACTGTGATGACAGGGCCATGGAACATTGTGATGACAAGAATTCGGGAGCATTGTGATGACAATGGCCATGGAGCATTGTGATGACACGGTCATGGAACTTTGTGATGAGAAGAATTCTGGAGCATTTTCATGACAAGGGCCATGGAGCATTGTGTTGACACGGTCATGGAACATTGTGATGACAAGAATTCTGGAGCATTGTGATGAAAAGGGCCATGGAGCATTGTGATGACAGGGCCATGGAACATTGTGATGACAAGAATTCGGGAGCATTGTGATGACAATGGCCATGGAGCATTGTCATGACACGGTCATGGAACATTGTGATGAGAAGAATTCTGGAGCATTGTCATGACAAGGGCCATGGAGCATGGTGATGACACGGTCATGGAACATTGTGATGACAAGAATTCTGGGGCATTGTGATGACAAGTGCCATGGAGCATTGTGATGACACGGTCAAGGAACATTGTGATGATAAGAATTCTGGAGCATTGTGATGACAATGGCCATCGAGCATTGTGATGACACGGTCATGGAACATTGTGATGACAAGAATTCTGGAGCATTGTGCTGACACGGGCCATGGAGCATTGTGATGACACGGTCATGGAACATTGTGATGTGAAGAATTCTGGAACATTATGATGACAAGGGCCATGGAGCACTGTGATGACAGGGCCATGGAACATTGTGATGAGAAGAATTCTGGAGCATTATGATTAAAGGGCATGGAGCATTGTGATTAAAGGTGACAAGGAACATTGTGATGATATGTGCAGAGAATTCTGTGATGACTGTGGTCATGGAGTATTGTGACAAAAAGTGTCATGGAACATTGTGCTGACAAGGGCCATGGAGCATTGTGATAACACGGTCATGGAACATTGTGATGACAAGAATTCTGGAGCATTGTGCTGACAAGGGCCATGGAGCATTGTGATGACATGGTCATGGAACATTGTGATGAGAAGAATTCTGGAGCATTGTGATGACAAGGGTCATGGAGCATTGTGATGACATGGTCATGGAACATTGTGATGACAAGAATTCTGGAGCATTATGATGACAAGGGCCATGGAGCATTGTGATGACAGGGCCATGGAACATTGTGATGACAAGAATTCGGGAGCATTGTGATGACAATGACCATGGAGCATTGTGATGACATGGTCATGGAACATTGTGATGAGAAGAATTCTGGAGCATTGTCATGACAAGAGCCATGGAGCATTGTGATGACACGGTCATGGAACATTGTGATGAGAGGAATTCTGGAGGATTGTGCTGAAAAGGGTCATCGAGCATTTTGATGACTCGGTCATGGAAGAATGTGATGAGAAGAATTCCGGAGCATTGTGATGACAAGGGCCATGGAGCATTGTGATGACACAGCCATGGAACATTTTGATGACAAGAATTCTGGAGCATTGTGATGACAATGGCCATGGAGCATTGTGATGACACGGTCATGGAACATTTTGATGAGAAGAATTCTGGAGCATTCTGATGACAAGGGCCATGGAGCATTGTGATGACACGATCAAGGAACATTGTGATGACAAGAATTCTGGAGCATTGTGCTGACACGGGCCATGGAGCATTGTGATGACACGGTCATGGAACATTGTGATGAGAAGAATTCTGGAGCATTGTGCTGACAAGGGCCATGGAGCATTGTGATGACACGGTTATGGAACATTGTGATGAGAAGAATTCTGGAACATTATGATGACAAGGGCCATGGAGCACTGTGATGACAGGGCCATGGAACATTGTGATGACAAGAATTCGGGAGCATTGTGATGACAATGGCCATGGAGCATTGTGATGACACGGTCATGGAACATTGTGATGAGAAGAATTCTGGAGCATTGTCATGACAAGGGCCATGGAGCATTGTGATGACACGGTCATGGAACATTGTGATGAGAGGAATTCTGGAGCATTGTGCTGAAAAGGGCCATGGAGCATTGTGATGACACGGTCATGGAAGAATGTGATGAGAAGAATTCCGGAGCATTGTTATGACAAGGGCCATGGAGCATTGTGATGACACAGCCATGGAACATTTTGATGACAGGAATTCTGGAGCATTGTGATGACAATGGCCATGGAGCATTGTGATGACACGGTCATGGAACATTGTGATGACAAGAATTCTGGAGCATTGTGATGACAAGGGCCATGGAGCATTGTGATGACAGGGCCATGGAACATTGTGATGACAAGAATTCGGGAGCATTGTGATGACAATGGCCATGGAGCATTGTGATGACACGGTCATGGAACATTGTGATGAGAAGAATTCTGGAGCATTGTCATGACAAGGGCCATGGAGCATGGTGATGACAAGGTCATGGAACATTGTGATGACAAGAATTCTGGAGCATTGTGATGACAAGTGCCATGGAGCATTGTGATGACACGGTCATGGAACATTGTGATGACAAGAATTCTGGAGCATTGTGATGACAAGGGCCATGGAGCATTGTGATGACACGGTCAAGGAACATTGTGATGATAAGAATTCTGGAGCATTGTGATGACAATGGCCATGGAGCATTGTGATGACACGGTCATGGAACATTGTGATGACAAGAATTCTGGAGCATTGTGCTGACAAGGGCCATGGAGCATTGTGATGACACGGTTATGGAACATTGTGATGAGAAGAATTCTGGAACATTATGATGACAAGGGCCATGGAGCACTGTGATGACAGGGCCATGGAACATTGTGATGACAAGAATTCGGGAGCATTGTGATGACAATGGCCATGGAGCATTGTGATGACACGGTCATGGAAATTTGTGATGAGAAGAATTCTGGAGCATTGTCATGACAAGGGCCATGGAGCATTGTGTTGACACGGTCATGGAACATTGTGATGACAAGAATTCTGGAGCATTGTGATGAAAAGGGCCATGGAGCATTGTGATGACAGGGCCATGGAACATTGTGATGACAAGAATTCGGGAGCATTGTGATGACAATGGCCATGGAGCATTGTCATGACACGGTCATGGAACATTGTGATGAGAAGAATTCTGGAGCATTGTCATGACAAGGGCCATGGAGCATGGTGATGACACGGTCATGGAACATTGTGATGACAAGAATTCTGGGGCATTGTGATGACAAGTGCCATGGAGCATTGTGATGACACGGTCAAGGAACATTGTGATGATAAGAATTCTGGAGCATTGTGATGACAATGGCCATCGAGCATTGTGATGACACGGTCATGGAACATTGTGATGACAAGAATTCTGGAGCATTGTGCTGACACGGGCCATGGAGCATTGTGATGACACGGTCATGGAACATTGTGATGTGAAGAATTCTGGAACATTATGATGACAAGGGCCATGGAGCACTGTGATGACAGGGCCATGGAACATTGTGATGAGAAGAATTCTGGAGCATTATGATTAAAGGGCATGGAGCATTGTGATTAAAGGTGACAAGGAACATTGTGATGATATGTGCAGAGAATTCTGTGATGACTGTGGTCATGGAGTATTGTGACAAAAAGTGTCATGGAACATTGTGCTGACAAGGGCCATGGAGCATTGTGATAACACGGTCATGGAACATTGTGATGACAAGAATTCTGGAGCATTGTGCTGACAAGGGCCATGGAGCATTGTGATGACATGGTCATGGAACATTGTGATGAGAAGAATTCTGGAGCATTGTGATGACAAGGGTCATGGAGCATTGTGATGACAAGGGCCATGGAGCATTGTGATAACACAGCCATGGATCATTTTGATGACAAGAATTCTGGAGCATTGTGATGACAATGGCCATGGAGCATTGTGATGACACGGTCATGGAACATTGTGATGAGAAGAATTCTGGAGCATTGTCATGACAAGGGCCATGGGGCATTGTGATGACACGGTCATTGAACATTGTGATGACAAGAATTCTGGAGCATTGTGATGACAATGGCCATGGAGCATTGTGATGACACGGTATGGAATATTGTGATGACAAGAATTCTGGAGCATTGTGATGACAAGCGCCATGGAGCATTGTGATGACACGGTCATGGAACATTGTGATGACAGGAATTCTGGAACATTGTGCTGAAAAGGGCCATGGAGCATTGTGATGACACGGTCATGGAACATTTTGATGAGAAGAATTCTGGAGCATTGTCATGACAAGGGCCATGGAGCATTGTGATGACACGGTCATTGAATATTGTGATGACAAGAATTCTGGAGCATTGTGATGACAAGGGCCATGGAGCATTGTGATGACAGGGCCATGGAACATTGTGATGACAAGAATTCGGGAGCATTGTGATGACAATGGCCATGGAGCATTGTCATGACACGGTCATGGAACATTGTGATGAGAAGAATTCTGGAGCATTGTCATGACAAGGGCCATGGAGCATGGTGATGACACGGTCATGGAACATTGTGATGACAAGAATTCTGGAGCATTGTGATGACAAGGGCCATGGAGCATTGAGATGAAACGGTCATGGAAGATTGTGATGACAAGAATTCTGGAGCATTCTGATGACAAGCGCCACAGAGCATTGTGATGACACGTTCATGGAATATAGTAATGACAAGAATTCTGGAGCATTATGATGACAAGGGCCATGGAGCATTGTGATGACACGGCCATGGAACATTGTGATGACAAGAATTCTGGAGCATTGTGATGACAAGGGCCATGGAGCATTGTGATGGCACGGTCATGGAACATTGTGATGAGAAGAATTCTGGAGCATTGTGCTGACAAGGGCCATGGAGCATTGTGATGATACGGTCATGGAACATTGTGATGAGAAGAATTCTGGAGCATTGTGATGACAAGGGCCATGGAGCATTGTGATGACACAGCCATGGAACATTGTGATGACAAGAATTCTGGAGCATTGTGATGACATTGGCCATGGAGCATTGTGATGACACGGTATGGAACATTGTGATGAGAAGAATTCTTGAGCATTGTGATGACAAGGGCCACGGAGCATTGTGATGACACGATCATGGAACATTGTGATGACAGGAATTCTGGAGCATTGTGATGACAAGGGCCATGGAGCATTGTGATGACACGGTCAAGGAACATTGTGATGATAAGAATTCTGGAGCATTGTGATGACAATGGCCATGGAGCATTGTGATGACACGGTCATGGAACATTGTGATGACAAGAATTCTGGAGCATTGTGCTGACACGGGCCATGGAGCATTGTGATGACACGGTCATGGAACATTGTGATGACAAGAATTCTGGAGCATTGTGATGACAAGGGCCATAGAGCATTGTGATGACACGGTCAAGGAACATTGTGATGATAAGAATTCTGGAGCATTGTGATTAAAGGGCATGGAGCATTGTGATTAAAGGTGACAAGGAACATTGTGATGATATGTGCAGAGAATTCTGTGATGACTGTGGTCATGGAGTATTGTGACAAAAAGTGTCATGGAACATTGTGCTGACAAGGGCCATGGAGCATTGTGATGACACGGTCATGGAAACTTGTGATGACAAGAATTCTGGAGCATTGTGCTGACAAGGGCCATGGAGCATTGTGATGACATGGTCATGGAACATTGTGATGAGAAGAATTCTGGAGCATTGTGATGACAAGGGTCATGGAGCATTGTGATGACAAGGGCCATGGAGCATTGTGATGACACAGCCATGGAACATTTTGATGACAAGAATTCTGGAGCATTGTGATGACAAGGGCCATGGAGCATTGTGATGATACGGTCATGGAACATTGTGATGACAAGAGTTCTGGAGCATTGTGATGACAATGGCCATGGAGCATTGTCATGACACGGTCAAGGAACATTGTGATGATAAGAATTCTGGAGCATTGTCATGACAAGGGCCATGGAGCATTGTGATGACACGGTCATTGAATATTGTGATGACAAGAATTCTGGAGCATTGTGATGACAAGGGCCATGGAGCATTGTGATGACAGGGCCATGGAACATTGTGATGACAAGAATTCGGGAGCATTGTGATGACACGGTCATGGAACATTGTGATGACAAGAATTCTGGAGCATTGTGATGACAAGGGCCATGGAGCATTGAGATGAAACGGTCATGGAAGATTGTGATGACAAGAATTCTGGAGCATTGTGATGACAAGGGCCATAGAGCATTGTGATGACACGGTCAAGGAACATTGTGATGATAAGAATTTTGGAGCATTGTGATGACAATGGCCATGGAGCATTGTGATGACACGGTCATGGAACATTGTGATGACAAGAATTCTGGAGCATTGTGCTGACACGGGCCATGGAGCATTGTGATGACACGGTCATGGAACATTGTGATGAGAAGAATTCTGGAACATTATGATGACAAGGGCCATGGAGCACTGTGATGACAGGGCCATGGAACATTGTGATGAGAAGAATTCTGGAGCATTATGATTAAAGGGCATGGAGCATTGTGATTAAAGGTGACAAGGAACATTGTGATGATATGTGCAGAGAATTCTGTGATGACTGTGGTCATGGAGTATTGTGACAAAAAGTGTCATGGAACATTGTGCTGACAAGGGCCATGGAGCATTGTGATGACACGGTCATGGAAACTTGTGATGACAAGAATTCTGTAGCATTGTGCTGACAAGGGCCATGGAGCATTGTGATGACATGGTCATGGAACATTGTGATGAGAAGAATTCTGGAGCATTGTGATGACAAGGGTCATGGAGCATTGTGATGACAAGGGCCATGGAGCATTGTGATGACACAGCCATGGAACATTTTGATGACAAGAATTCTGGAGCATTGTGATGACAAAGGCCATGGAGCATTGTGATGACACGGTCATGGAACATTGTGATGAAAAGAATTCTGGAGCATTGTCATGACAAGGGCCATGGGGCATTGTGATGACATGGTCAAGGAACATTGTGATGACAAAATTCTGGAGCATTGTGATGACAATGGCCATGGAGCATTGTGATGACACGGTCATGGAACATTGTGATGAGAAGAATTCTGGAGCATTGTGATTAAAGGGCATGGAACATTGTGATTAAAGTTGACAAGGAACATTGTGATGATATGTGCAGAGAACTCTTTGATGACTGTGGTCATGGATTATTGTGACAAGAAGTGTCATGGAACATTGTGCTGACAAGGGCCAAGGAGCATTGTGATGACACGGTCATGGAACATTGTGATGACAAGAATTCTGGAGCATTGTAATGACAAGGGCCATGGAGCATTGTGATGACACGGTCAAGGAACATTGTGATGACAAGAATTCTGGAGCATTATGATGACAAGGGCCATGGAGCATTGTGATGACAGGGCCATGGAACATTGTGATGACAAGAATTCGGGAGCATTGTGATGACAATGGCCATGGAGCATTGTGATGACATGGTCATGGAACATTGTGATGAGAAGAATTCTGGAGCATTGTCATGACAAGTGCCATGGAGCATTGTGATGACACGGTCATGGAACATTGTGATGAGAGGAATTCTGGAGGATTGTGCTGAAAAGGGCCATCGAGCATTGTGATGACACGGTCATGGAAGAATGTGATGAGAAGAATTCCGGAGCATTGTGATGACAAGGGCCATGGAGCATTGTGATGACACAGCCATGGAACATTTTGATGACAAGAATTCTGGAGCATTGTGATGACAATGGCCATGGAGCATTGTGATGACACGGTCATGGAACATTTTGATGAGAAGAATTCCTGAGCATTGTCATGACAAGGGCCATGGAGCATTGTGATGACACGGTCATTGAACATTGTTATGACAAGAATTCTGGAGCATTGTGATGACAAGGGCCATGGAGCATTGTGATGACAGGGCCATGGAACATTGTGATGACAAGAATTCGGGAGCATTGTGATGACAATGGCCATGGAGCATTGTCATGACACGGTCATGGAAAACTGTGATGAGAAGAATTCTGGAGCATTGTCATGACAAGGGCCATGGAGCATGGTGATGACACGGTCATGGAACATTGTGATGACAAGAATTCTGGAGCATTGTGATGACAAGGGCCATGGAGCATTGTGATGACACGGTCATGGAACATTGTGATGACAAGAATTCTGGAGCATTGTGATGACAAGGGCCATGGAGCATTGTGATGACACGGTTAAGGAACATTGTGATGACAAGAATTCTGGAGCATTGTGCTGACAATGGCCATGGAGCATTGTGATGACACGGTCATGGAACATTGTGACGAGAAGAATTCTGGAGCATTGTGCTGACGAGGGCCATGGAGCATTGTGATGACACGGTTATGGAACATTGTGATGAGAAGAATTCTGGAACATTATGATGACAAGGGCCATGGAGCACTGTGATGACAGGGCCATGGAACATTGTGATGACAAGAATTCGGGAGCATTGTGATGACAATGGCCATGGAGCATTGTGATGACACGGTCATGGAACTTTGTGATGAGAAGAATTCTGGAGCATTTTCATGACAAGGGCCATGGAGCATTGTGTTGACACGGTCATGGAACATTGTGATGACAAGAATTCTGGAGCATTGTGATGAAAAGGGCCATGGAGCATTGTGATGACAGGGCCATGGAACATTGTGATGACAAGAATTCGGGAGCATTGTGATGACAATGGCCATGGAGCATTGTCATGACACGGTCATGGAACATTGTGATGAGAAGAATTCTGGAGCATTGTCATGACAAGGGCCATGGAGCATGGTGATGACACGGTCATGGAACATTGTGATGACAAGAATTCTGGGGCATTGTGATGACAAGTGCCATGGAGCATTGTGATGACACGGTCAAGGAACATTGTGATGATAAGAATTCTGGAGCATTGTGATGACAATGGCCATCGAGCATTGTGATGACACGGTCATGGAACATTGTGATGACAAGAATTCTGGAGCATTGTGCTGACACGGGCCATGGAGCATTGTGATGACACGGTCATGGAACATTGTGATGTGAAGAATTCTGGAACATTATGATGACAAGGGCCATGGAGCACTGTGATGACAGGGCCATGGAACATTGTGATGAGAAGAATTCTGGAGCATTATGATTAAAGGGCATGGAGCATTGTGATTAAAGGTGACAAGGAACATTGTGATGATATGTGCAGAGAATTCTGTGATGACTGTGGTCATGGAGTATTGTGACAAAAAGTGTCATGGAACATTGTGCTGACAAGGGCCATGGAGCATTGTGATAACACGGTCATGGAACATTGTGATGACAAGAATTCTGGAGCATTGTGCTGACAAGGGCCATGGAGCATTGTGATGACATGGTCATGGAACATTGTGATGAGAAGAATTCTGGAGCATTGTGATGACAAGGGTCATGGAGCATTGTGATGACAAGGGCCATGGAGCATTGTGATGACACAGCCATGGATCATTTTGATGACAAGAATTCTGGAGCATTGTGATGACAATGGCCATGGAGCATTGTGATGACACGGTCATGGAACATTGTGATGAGAAGAATTCTGGAGCATTGTCATGACAAGGGCCATGGGGCATTGTGATGACACGGTCATTGAACATTGTGATGACAAGAATTCTGGAGCATTGTGATGACAATGGCCATGGAGCATTGTGATGACACGGTATGGAATATTGTGATGACAAGAATTCTGGAGCATTGTGATGACAAGCGCCATGGAGCATTGTGATGACACGGTCATGGAACATTGTGATGACAGGAATTCTGGAACATTGTGCTGAAAAGGGCCATGGAGCATTGTGATGACACGGTCATGGAACATTTTGATGAGAAGAATTCTGGAGCATTGTCATGACAAGGGCCATGGAGCATTGTGATGACACGGTCATTGAATATTGTGATGACAAGAATTCTGGAGCATTGTGATGACAAGGGCCATGGAGCATTGTGATGACAGGGCCATGGAACATTGTGATGACAAGAATTCGGGAGCATTGTGATGACAATGGCCATGGAGCATTGTCATGACACGGTCATGGAACATTGTGATGAGAAGAATTCTGGAGCATTGTCATGACAAGGGCCATGGAGCATGGTGATGACACGGTCATGGAACATTGTGATGACAAGAATTCTGGAGCATTGTGATGACAAGGGCCATGGAGCATTGAGATGAAACGGTCATGGAAGATTGTGAAGACAAGAATTCTGGAGCATTCTGATGACAAGCGCCACAGAGCATTGTGATGACACGTTCATGGAATATAGTAATGACAAGAATTCTGGAGCATTATGATGACAAGGGCCATGGAGCATTGTGATGACACGGCCATGGAACATTGTGATGACAAGAATTCTGGAGCATTGTGATGACAAGGGCCATGGAGCATTGAGATGGCACGGTCATGGAACATTGTGATGAGAAGAATTCTGGAGCATTGTGCTGACAAGGGCCATGGAGCATTGTGATGATACGGTCATGGAACATTGTGATGAGAAGAATTCTGGAGCATTGTGATGACAAGGGCCATGGAGCATTGTGATGACACAGCCATGGAACATTGTGATGACAAGAATTCTGGAGCATTGTGATGACATTGGCCATGGAGCATTGTGATGACACGGTATGGAACATTGTGATGAGAAGAATTCTTGAGCATTGTGATGACAAGGGCCACGGAGCATTGTGATGACACGATCATGGAACATTGTGATGACAGGAATTCTGGAGCATTGTGATGACAAGGGCCATGGAGCATTGTGATGACACGGTCAAGGAACATTGTGATGATAAGAATTCTGGAGCATTGTGATGACAATGGCCATGGAGCATTGTGATGACACGGTCATGGAACATTGTGATGACAAGAATTCTGGAGCATTGTGCTGACACGGGCCATGGAGCATTGTGATGACACGGTCATGGAACATTGTGATGACAAGAATTCTGGAGCATTGTGATGACAAGGGCCATAGAGCATTGTGATGACACGGTCAAGGAACATTGTGATGATAAGAATTCTGGAGCATTGTGATGACAATGGCCATGGAGCATTGTGATGACACGGTCATGGAACATTGTGATGACAAGAATTCTGGAGCATTGTGCTGACACGGGCCATGGAGCATTGTGATGACACGGTCATGGAACATTGTGATGAGAAGAATTCTGGAACATTATGATGACAAGGGCCATGGAGCACTGTGATGACAGGGCCATGGAACATTGTGATGAGAAGAATTCTGGAGCATTATGATTAAAGGGCATGGAGCATTGTGATTAAAGGTGACAAGGAACATTGTGATGATATGTGCAGAGAATTCTGTGATGACTGTGGTCATGGAGTATTGTGACAAAAAGTGTCATGGAACATTGTGCTGACAAGGGCCATGGAGCATTGTGATGACACGGTCATGGAAACTTGTGATGACAAGAATTCTGGAGCATTGTGCTGACAAGGGCCATGGAGCATTGTGATGACATGGTCATGGAACATTGTGATGAGAAGAATTCTGGAGCATTGTGATGACAAGGGTCATGGAGCATTGTGATGACAAGGGCCATGGAGCATTGTGATGACACAGCCATGGAACATTTTGATGACAAGAATTCTGGAGCATTGTGATGACAAAGGCCATGGAGCATTGTGATGACACGGTCATGGAACATTGTGATGAGAAGAATTCTGGAGCATTGTCATGACAAGGGCCATGGGGCATTGTGATGACATGGTCAAGGAACATTGTGATGACAAAATTCTGGAGCATTGTGATGACAATGGCCATGGAGCATTGTGATGACACGGTCATGGAACATTGTGATGAGAAGAATTCTGGAGCATTGTGATTAAAGAGCATGGAACATTGTGATTAAAGTTGACAAGGAACATTGTGATGATATGTGCAGAGAACTCTGTGATGACTGTGGTCATGGAGTATTGTGACAAAAAGTGTCATGGAACATTGTGCTGACAAGGGCCAAGGAGCATTGTGATGACACGGTCATGGAACATTGTGATGACAAGAATTCTGGAGCATTGTAATGACAAGGGCCATGGAGCATTGTGATGACACGGTCAAGGAACATTGTGATGACAAGAATTCTGGAGCATTATGATGACAAGGGCCATGGAGCATTGTGATGACAGGGCCATGGAACATTGTGATGACAAGAATTCGGGAGCATTGTGATGACAATGGCCATGGAGCATTGTGATGACATGGTCATGGAACATTGTGATGAGAAGAATTCTGGAGCATTGTCATGACAAGTGCCATGGAGCATTGTGATGACACGGTCATGGAACATTGTGATGAGAGGAATTCTGGAGAATTGTGCTGAAAAGGGCCATCGAGCATTGTGATGACACGGTCATGGAAGAATGTGATGAGAAGAATTCCGGAGCATTGTGATGACAAGGGCCATGGAGCATTGTGATGACACAGCCATGGAACATTTTGATGACAAGAATTCTGGAGCATTGTGATGACAATGGCCATGGAGCATTGTGATGACACGGTCATGGAACATTTTGATGAGAAGAATTCCTGAGCATTGTCATGACAAGGGCCATGGAGCATTGTGATGACACGGTCATTGAACATTGTTATGACAAGAATTCTGGAGCATTGTGATGACAAGGGCCATGGAGCATTGTGATGACAGGGCCATGGAACATTGTGATGACAAGAATTCGGGAGCATTGTGACGACAATGGCCATGGAGCATTGTCATGACACGGTCATGGAAAACTGTGATGAGAAGAATTCTGGAGCATTGTCATGACAAGGGCCATGGAGCATGGTGATGACACGGTCATGGAACATTGTGATGACAAGAATTCTGGAGCATTGTGATGACAAGGGCCATGGAGCATTGTGATGACACGGTCATGGAACATTGTGATGACAAGAATTCTGGAGCATTCTGATGACAAGGGCCATGGAGCATTGTGATGACACGGTCAAGGAACATTGTGATGACAAGAATTCTGGAGCATTGTGCTGACACGGGCCATGGAGCATTGTGATGACACGGTCATGGAACATTGTGATGAGAAGAATTCTGGAGCATTGTGCTGACAAGGGCCATGGAGCATTGTGATGACACGGTTATGGAACATTGTGATGAGAAGAATTCTGGAACATTATGATGACAAGGGCCATGGAGCACTGTGATGACAGGGCCATGGAACATTGTGATGACAAGAATTCGGGAGCATTGTGATGACAATGGCCATGGAGCATTGTGATGACACGGTCATGGAACTTTGTGATGAGAAGAATTCTGGAGCATTGTCATGAGAAGGGCCATGGAGCATTGTGTTGACACGGTCATGGAACATTGTGATGACAAGAATTCTGGAGCATTGTGATGACAAGTGCCATGGAGCATTGTGATGACACGGTCAAGGAACATTGTGATGATAAGAATTCTGGAGCATTGTGATGACAATGGCCATGGAGCATTGTGATGACACGGTCATGGAACATTGTGATGACAAGAATTCTGGAGCATTGTGCTGACACGGGCCATGGAGCATTGTGATGACACGGTCATGGAACATTGTGATGTGAAGAATTCTGGAACATTATGATGACAAGGGCCATGGAGCACTGTGATGACAGGGCCATGGAACATTGTGATGAGAAGAATTCTGGAGCATTATGATTAAAGGGCATGGAGCATTGTGATTAAAGGTGACAAGGAACATTGTGATGATATGTGCAGAGAATTCTGTGATGACTGTGGTCATGGAGTATTGTGACAAAAAGTGTCATGGAACATTGTGCTGACAAGGGCCATGGAGCATTGTGATGACACGGTCATGGAAACTTGTGATGACAAGAATTCTGGAGCATTGTGCTGACAAGGGCCATGGAGCATTGTGATGACATGGTCATGGAACATTGTGATGAGAAGAATTCTGGAGCATTGTGATGACAAGGGTCATGGAGCATTGTGATGACAAGGGCCATGGAGCATTGTGATGACACAGCCATGGAACATTTTGATGACAAGAATTCTGGAGCATTGTGATGACAAAGGCCATGGAGCATTGTGATGACACGGTCATGGAACATTGTGATGAGAAGAATTCTGGAGCATTGTCATGACAAGGGCCATGGGGCATTGTGATGACATGGTCAAGGAACATTGTGATGACAAAATTCTGGAGCATTGTGATGACAATGGCCATGGAGCATTGTGATGACACGGTCATGGAACATTGTGATGAGAAGAATTCTGGAGCATTGTGATTAAAGAGCATGGAACATTGTGATTAAAGTTGACAAGGAACATTGTGATGATATGTGCAGAGAACTCTGTGATGACTGTGGTCATGGAGTATTGTGACAAAAAGTGTCATGGAACATTGTGCTGACAAGGGCCAAGGAGCATTGTGATGACACGGTCATGGAACATTGTGATGACAAGAATTCTGGAGCATTGTAATGACAAGGGCCATGGAGCATTGTGATGACACGGTCAAGGAACATTGTGATGACAAGAATTCTGGAGCATTATGATGACAAGGGCCATGGAGCATTGTGATGACAGGGCCATGGAACATTGTGATGACAAGAATTCGGGAGCATTGTGATGACAATGGCCATGGAGCATTGTGATGACATGGTCATGGAACATTGTGATGAGAAGAATTCTGGAGCATTGTCATGACAAGTGCCATGGAGCATTGTGATGACACGGTCATGGAACATTGTGATGAGAGGAATTCTGGAGAATTGTGCTGAAAAGGGCCATCGAGCATTGTGATGACACGGTCATGGAAGAATGTGATGAGAAGAATTCCGGAGCATTGTGATGACAAGGGCCATGGAGCATTGTGATGACACAGCCATGGAACATTTTGATGACAAGAATTCTGGAGCATTGTGATGACAATGGCCATGGAGCATTGTGATGACACGGTCATGGAACATTTTGATGAGAAGAATTCCTGAGCATTGTCATGACAAGGGCCATGGAGCATTGTGATGACACGGTCATTGAACATTGTTATGACAAGAATTCTGGAGCATTGTGATGACAAGGGCCATGGAGCATTGTGATGACAGGGCCATGGAACATTGTGATGACAAGAATTCGGGAGCATTGTGATGACAATGGCCATGGAGCATTGTCATGACACGGTCATGGAAAACTGTGATGAGAAGAATTCTGGAGCATTGTCATGACAAGGGCCATGGAGCATGGTGATGACACGGTCATGGAACATTGTGATGACAAGAATTCTGGAGCATTGTGATGACAAGGGCCATGGAGCATTGTGATGACACGGTCATGGAACATTGTGATGACAAGAATTCTGGAGCATTCTGATGACAAGGGCCATGGAGCATTGTGATGACACGGTCAAGGAACATTGTGATGACAAGAATTCTGGAGCATTGTGCTGACACGGGCCATGGAGCATTGTGATGACACGGTCATGGAACATTGTGATGAGAAGAATTCTGGAGCATTGTGCTGACAAGGGCCATGGAGCATTGTGATGACACGGTTATGGAACATTGTGATGAGAAGAATTCTGGAACATTATGATGACAAGGGCCATGGAGCACTGTGATGACAGGGCCATGGAACATTGTGATGACAAGAATTCGGGAGCATTGTGATGACAATGGCCATGGAGCATTGTGATGACACGGTCATGGAACTTTGTGATGAGAAGAATTCTGGAGCATTGTCATGACAAGGGCCATGGAGCATTGTGTTGACACGGTCATGGAACATTGTGATGACAAGAATTCTGGAGCATTGTGATGACAAGTGCCATGGAGCATTGTGATGACACGGTCAAGGAACATTGTGATGATAAGAATTCTGGAGCATTGTGATGACAATGGCCATGGAGCATTGTGATGACACGGTCATGGAACATTGTGATGACAAGAATTCTGGAGCATTGTGCTGACACGGGCCATGGAGCATTGTGATGACACGGTCATGGAACATTGTGATGTGAAGAATTCTGGAACATTATGATGACAAGGGCCATGGAGCACTGTGATGACAGGGCCATGGAACATTGTGATGAGAAGAATTCTGGAGCATTATGATTAAAGGGCATGGAGCATTGTGATTAAAGGTGACAAGGAACATTGTGATGATATGTGCAGAGAATTCTGTGATGACTGTGGTCATGGAGTATTGTGACAAAAAGTGTCATGGAACATTGTGCTGACAAGGGCCATGGAGCATTGTGATGACACGGTCATGGAACATTGTGATGAGAAGAATTCTGGAGCATTGTGATGACAAGGGTCATGGAGCATTGTGATGACAAGGGCCATGGAGCATTGTGATGACACAGCCATGGAACATTTTGATGACAAGAATTCTGGAGCATTGTGATGACAATGGCCATGGAGCATTGTGATGACACGGTCATGGAACATTTTGATGAGAAGAATTCCTGAGCATTGTCATGACAAGGGCCATGGAGCATTGTGATGACACGGTCATTGAACATTGTTATGACAAGAATTCTGGAGCATTGTGATGACAAGGGCCATGGAGCATTGTGATGACAGGGCCATGGAACATTGTGATGACAAGAATTCGGGAGCATTGTGATGACAATGGCCATGGAGCATTGTCATGACACGGTCATGGAAAACTGTGATGAGAAGAATTCTGGAGCATTGTCATGACAAGGGCCATGGAGCATGGTGATGACACGGTCATGGAACATTGTGATGACAAGAATTCTGGAGCATTGTGATGACAAGGGCCATGGAGCATTGTGATGACACGGTCATGGAACATTGTGATGACAAGAATTCTGGAGCATTCTGATGACAAGGGCCATGGAGCATTGTGATGACACGGTCAAGGAACATTGTGATGACAAGAATTCTGGAGCATTGTGCTGACACGGGCCATGGAGCATTGTGATGACACGGTCATGGAACATTGTGATGAGAAGAATTCTGGAGCATTGTGCTGACAAGGGCCATGGAGCATTGTGATGACACGGTTATGGAACATTGTGATGAGAAGAATTCTGGAACATTATGATGACAAGGGCCATGGAGCACTGTGATGACAGGGCCATGGAACATTGTGATGACAAGAATTCGGGAGCATTGTGATGACAATGGCCATGGAGCATTGTGATGACACGGTCATGGAACTTTGTGATGAGAAGAATTCTGGAGCATTGTCATGACAAGGGCCATGGAGCATTGTGTTGACACGGTCATGGAACATTGTGATGACAAGAATTCTGGAGCATTGTGATGAAAAGGGCCATGGAGCATTGTGATGACAGGGCCATGGAACATTGTGATGACAAGAATTCGGGAGCATTGTGATGACAATGGCCATGGAGCATTGTCATGACACGGTCATGGAACATTGTGATGAGAAGAATTCTGGAGCATTGTCATGACAAGGGCCATGGAGCATGGTGATGACACGGTCATGGAACATTGTGATGACAAGAATTCTGGAGCATTGTGATGACAAGTGCCATGGAGCATTGTGATGACACGGTCAAGGAACATTGTGATGATAAGAATTCTGGAGCATTGTGATGACAATGGCCATGGAGCATTGTGATGACACGGTCATGGAACATTGTGATGACAAGAATTCTGGAGCATTGTGCTGACACGGGCCATGGAGCATTGTGATGACACGGTCATGGAACATTTTGATGAGAAGAATTCTGGAGCATTGTCATGACAAGGGCCATGGAGCATTGTGATGACACGGTCATTGAATATTGTGATGACAAGAATTCTGGAGCATTGTGATGACAAGGGCCATGGAGCATTGTGATGACAGGGCCATGGAACATTGTGATGACAAGAATTCGGGAGCATTGTGATGACAATGGCCATGGAGCATTGTGATGACACGGTCATGGAACATTGTGATGAGAAGAATTCTGGAGCATTGTCATGACAAGGGCCATGGAGCATGGTGATGACACGGTCATGGAACATTGTGATGACAAGAATTCTGGAGCATTGTGATGACAAGGGCCATGGAGCATTGAGATGAAACGGTCATGGAAGATTGTGATGACAAGAATTCTGGAGCATTGTGATGACAAGGGCCATAGAGCATTGTGATGACACGGTCAAGGAACATTGTGATGATAAGAATTCTGGAGCATTGTGATGACAATGGCCATGGAGCATTGTGATGACACGGTCATGGAACATTGTGATGACAAGAATTCTGGAGCATTGTGCTGACACGGGCCATGGAGCATTGTGATGACACGGTCATGGAACATTGTGATGAGAAGAATTCTGGAACATTATGATGACAAGGGCCATGGAGCACTGTGATGACAGGGCCATGGAACATTGTGATGAGAAGAATTCTGGAGCATTATGATTAAAGGGCATGGAGCATTGTGATTAAAGGTGACAAGGAACATTGTGATGATATGTGCAGAGAATTCTGTGATGACTGTGGTCATGGAGTATTGTGACAAAAAGTGTCATGGAACATTGTGCTGACAAGGGCCATGGAGCATTGTGATGACACGGTCATGGAAACTTGTGATGACAAGAATTCTGGAGCATTGTGCCGACAAGGGCCATGGAGCATTGTGATGACATGGTCATGGAACATTGTGATGAGAAGAATTCTGGAGCATTGTGATGACAAGGGTCATGGAGCATTGTGATGACAAGGGCCATGGAGCATTGTGATGACACAGCCATGGAACATTTTGATGACAAGAATTCTGGAGCATTGTGATGACAAAGGCCATGGAGCATTGTGATGACACGGTCATGGAACATTGTGATGAAAAGAATTCTGGAGCATTGTCATGACAAGGGCCATGGGGCATTGTGATGACATGGTCAAGGAACATTGTGATGACAAAATTCTGGAGCATTGTGATGACAATGGCCATGGAGCATTGTGATGACACGGTCATGGAACATTGTGATGAGAAGAATTCTGGAGCATTGTGATTAAATGGCATGGAACATTGTGATTAAAGTTGACAAGGAACATTGTGATGATATGTGCAGAGAACTCTGTGATGACTGTGGTCATGGAGTATTGTGACAAAAAGTGTCATGGAACATTGTGCTGACAAGGGCCAAGGAGCATTGTGATGACACGGTCATGGAACATTGTGATGACAAGAATTCTGGAGCATTGTAATGACAAGGGCCATGGAGCATTGTGATGACACGGTCAAGGAACATTGTGATGACAAGAATTCTGGAGCATTATGATGACAAGGGCCATGGAGCATTGTGATGACAGGGCCATGGAACATTGTGATGACAAGAATTCGGGAGCATTGTGATGACAATGGCCATGGAGCATTGTGATGACATGGTCATGGAACATTGTGATGAGAAGAATTCTGGAGCATTGTCATGACAAGTGCCATGGAGCATTGTGATGACACGGTCATGGAACATTGTGATGAGAGGAATTCTGGAGGATTGTGCTGAAAAGGGCCATCGAGCATTGTGATGACACGGTCATGGAAGAATGTGATGAGAAGAATTCCGGAGCATTGTGATGACAAGGGCCATGGAGCATTGTGATGACACAGCCATGGAACATTTTGATGACAAGAATTCTGGAGCATTGTGATGACAATGGCCATGGAGCATTGTGATGACACGGTCATGGAACATTTTGATGAGAAGAATTCCTGAGCATTGTCATGACAAGGGCCATGGAGCATTGTGATGACACGGTCATTGAACATTGTTATGACAAGAATTCTGGAGCATTGTGATGACAAGGGCCATGGAGCATTGTGATGACAGGGCCATGGAACATTGTGATGACAAGAATTCGGGAGCATTGTGATGACAATGGCCATGGAGCATTGTCATGACACGGTCATGGAAAACTGTGATGAGAAGAATTCTGGAGCATTGTCATGACAAGGGCCATGGAGCATGGTGATGACACGGTCATGGAACATTGTGATGACAAGAATTCTGGAGCATTGTGATGACAAGGGCCATGGAGCATTGTGATGACACGGTCATGGAACATTGTGATGACAAGAATTCTGGAGCATTCTGATGACAAGGGCCATGGAGCATTGTGATGACACGGTTAAGGAACATTGTGATGACAAGAATTCTGGAGCATTGTGCTGACACGGGCCATGGAGCATTGTGATGACACGGTCATGGAACATTGTGATGAGAAGAATTCTGGAGCATTGTGCTGACGAGGGCCATGGAGCATTGTGATGACACGGTTATGGAACATTGTGATGAGAAGAATTCTGGAACATTATGATGACAAGGGCCATGGAGCACTGTGATGACAGGGCCATGGAACATTGTGATGACAAGAATTCGGGAGCATTGTGATGACAATGGCCATGGAGCATTGTGATGACACGGTCATGGAACTTTGTGATGAGAAGAATTCTGGAGCATTGTCATGACAAGGGCCATGGAGCATTGTGTTGACACGGTCATGGAACATTGTGATGACAAGAATTCTGGAGCATTGTGATGACAAGTGCCATGGAGCATTGTGATGACACGGTCAAGGAACATTGTGATGATAAGAATTCTGGAGCATTGTGATGACAATGGCCATGGAGCATTGTGATGACACGGTCATGGAACATTGTGATGACAAGAATTCTGGAGCATTGTGCTGACACGGGCCATGGAGCATTGTGATGACACGGTCATGGAACATTGTGATGTGAAGAATTCTGGAACATTATGATGACAAGGGCCATGGAGCACTGTGATGACAGGGCCATGGAACATTGTGATGAGAAGAATTCTGGAGCATTATGATTAAAGGGCATGGAGCATTGTGATTAAAGGTGACAAGGAACATTGTGATGATATGTGCAGAGAATTCTGTGATGACTGTGGTCATGGAGTATTGTGACAAAAAGTGTCATTGAACATTGTGCTGACAAGGGCCATGGAGCATTGTGATGACACGGTCATGGAACATTGTGATGACAAGAATTCTGGAGCATTGTGCTGACAAGGGCCATGGAGCATTGTGATGACATGGTCATGGAACATTGTGATGAGAAGAATTCTGGAGCATTGTGATGACAAGGGTCATGGAGCATTGTGATGACAAGGGCCATGGAGCATTGTGATGACACAGCCATGGAACATTTTGATGACAAGAATTCTGGAGCATTGTGATGACAATGGCCATGGAGCATTGTGATGACACGGTCATGGAACATTTTGATGAGAAGAATTCCTGAGCATTGTCATGACAAGGGCCATGGAGCATTGTGATGACACGGTCATTGAACATTGTTATGACAAGAATTCTGGAG
The DNA here is from genome assembly GCF_949987535.1 of Balaenoptera acutorostrata. Lineage (NCBI taxonomy): Eukaryota > Metazoa > Chordata > Mammalia > Artiodactyla > Balaenopteridae > Balaenoptera > Balaenoptera acutorostrata. The sequence goes on from NC_080067.1 coordinate 19,062,428, forward strand.
CATTGTGATGACAAGGGCCATGGAGCATTGTGATGACAGGGCCATGGAACATTGTGATGACAAGAATTCGGGAGCATTGTGATGACAATGGCCATGGAGCATTGTCATGACACGGTCATGGAAAACTGTGATGAGAAGAATTCTGGAGCATTGTCATGACAAGGGCCATGGAGCATGGTGATGACACGGTCATGGAACATTGTGATGACAAGAATTCTGGAGCATTGTGATGACAAGGGCCATGGAGCTTTGTGATGACACGGTCATGGAACATTTTGATGACAAGAATTCTGGAGCATTCTGATGACAAGGGCCATGGAGCATTGTGATGACACGGTCAAGGAACATTGTGATGACAAGAATTCTGGAGCATTGTGCTGACACGGGCCATGGAGCATTGTGATGACACGGTCATGGAACATTGTGATGAGAAGAATTCTGGAGCATTGTGCTGACAAGGGCCATGGAGCATTGTGATGACACGGTTATGGAACATTGTGATGAGAAGAATTCTGGAACATTATGATGACAAGGGCCATGGAGCACTGTGATGACAGGGCCATGGAACATTGTGATGACAAGAATTCGGGAGCATTGTGATGACAATGGCCATGGAGCATTGTGATGACACGGTCATGGAACTTTGTGATGAGAAGAATTCTGGAGCATTGTCATGACAAGGGCCATGGAGCATTGTGTTGACACGGTCATGGAACATTGTGATGACAAGAATTCTGGAGCATTGTGATGACAAGTGCCATGGAGCATTGTGATGACACGGTCAAGGAACATTGTGATGATAAGAATTCTGGAGCATTGTGATGACAATGGCCATGGAGCATTGTGATGACACGGTCATGGAACATTGTGATGACAAGAATTCTGGAGCATTGTGCTGACACGGGCCATGGAGCATTGTGATGACACGGTCATGGAACATTGTGATGTGAAGAATTCTGGAACATTATGATGACAAGGGCCATGGAGCACTGTGATGACAGGGCCATGGAACATTGTGATGAGAAGAATTCTGGAGCATTATGATTAAAGGGCATGGAGCATTGTGATTAAAGGTGACAAGGAACATTGTGATGATATGTGCAGAGAATTCTGTGATGACTGTGGTCATGGAGTATTGTGACAAAAAGTGTCATGGAACATTGTGCTGACAAGGGCCATGGAGCATTGTGATGACACGGTCATGGAACATTGTGATGACAAGAATTCTGGAGCATTGTGCTGACAAGGGCCATGGAGCATTGTGATGACATGGTCATGGAACATTGTGATGAGAAGAATTCTGGAGCATTGTGATGACAAGGGTCATGGAGCATTGTGATGACAAGGGCCATGGAGCATTGTGATGACACAGCCATGGAACATTTTGATGACAAGAATTCTGGAGCATTGTGATGACAATGGCCATGGAGCATTGTGATGACACGGTCATGGAACATTTTGATGAGAAGAATTCCTGAGCATTGTCATGACAAGGGCCATGGAGCATTGTGATGACACGGTCATTGAACATTGTTATGACAAGAATTCTGGAGCATTGTGATGACAAGGGCCATGGAGCATTGTGATGACAGGGCCATGGAACATTGTGATGACAAGAATTCGGGAGCATTGTGATGACAATGGCCATGGAGCATTGTCATGACACGGTCATGGAAAACTGTGATGAGAAGAATTCTGGAGCATTGTCATGACAAGGGCCATGGAGCATGGTGATGACACGGTCATGGAACATTGTGATGACAAGAATTCTGGAGCATTGTGATGACAAGGGCCATGGAGCTTTGTGATGACACGGTCATGGAACATTTTGATGACAAGAATTCTGGAGCATTCTGATGACAAGGGCCATGGAGCATTGTGATGACACGGTCAAGGAACATTGTGATGACAAGAATTCTGGAGCATTGTGCTGACACGGGCCATGGAGCATTGTGATGACACGGTCATGGAACATTGTGATGAGAAGAATTCTGGAGCATTGTGCTGACAAGGGCCATGGAGCATTGTGATGACACGGTTATGGAACATTGTGATGAGAAGAATTCTGGAACATTATGATGACAAGGGCCATGGAGCACTGTGATGACAGGGCCATGGAACATTGTGATGACAAGAATTCGGGAGCATTGTGATGACAATGGCCATGGAGCATTGTGATGACACGGTCATGGAACTTTGTGATGAGAAGAATTCTGGAGCATTGTCATGACAAGGGCCATGGAGCATTGTGTTGACACGGTCATGGAACATTGTGATGACAAGAATTCTGGAGCATTGTGATGAAAAGGGCCATGGAGCACTGTGATGACAGGGCCATGGAACATTGTGATGACAAGAATTCGGGAGCATTGTGATGACAATGGCCATGGAGCATTGTCATGACACGGTCATGGAACATTGTGATGCGAAGAATTCTGGAGCATTGTCATGACAACGGCCATGGAGCATAGTGATGACACAGTCATGGAACATTGTGATGACAAGAATTCTGGAGCATTGTGATGACAAGTGCCATGGAGCATTGTGATGACACGGTCAAGGAACATTGTGATGATAAGAATTCTGGAGCATTGTGATGACAATGGCCATGGAGCATTGTGATGACACGGTCATGGAACATTGTGATGACAAGAATTCTGGAGCATTGTGCTGACACGGGCCATGGAGCATTGTGATGACACGGTCATGGAACATTTTGATGTGAAGAATTCTGGAACATTATGATGACAAGGGCCATGGAGCACTGTGATGACAGGGCCATGGAACATTGTGATGAGAAGAATTCTGGAGCATTATGATTAAAGGGCATGGAGCATTGTGATTAAAGTTGACAAGGAACATTGTGATGATATGTGCAGAGAATTCTGTGATGACTGTGGTCATGGAGTATTGTGACAAAAAGTGTCATGGAACATTGTGCTGACAAGGGCCATGGAGCATTGTGATGACACGGTCATGGAACATTGTGATGACAAGAATTCTGGAGCATTGTGCTGACAAGGGCCATGGAGCATTGTGATGACATGGTCATGGAACATTGTGATGAGAAGAATTCTGGAGCATTGTGATGACAAGGGTCATGGAGCATTGTGATGACAAGGGCCATGGAGCATTGTGATGACACAGCCATGGAACATTTTGATGACAAGAATTCTGGAGCATTGTGATGACAATGGCCATGGAGCATTGTGATGACACGGTCATGGAACATTGTGATGATAAGAATTCTGGAGCATTGTCATGAAAAGGGCCATGGGGCATTGTGATGACACGGTCATTGAACATTGTGATGACAAGAATTCTGGAGCATTGTGATGACAATGGCCATGGAGCATTGTGATGACACGGTATGGAATATTGTGATGACAAGAATTCTGGAGCATTGTGATGAAAAGCGCCATGGAGCATTGTGATGACACGGTCATAGAACATTGTGATGACAGGAATTCTGGAACATTGTGCTGAAAAGGGCCATGGAGCATTGTGATGACACGGTCATGGAACATTTTGATGAGAAGAATTCTGGAGCATTGTCATGACAAGGGCCATGGAGCATTGTGATGACACGGTCATTGAACTTTGTGATGACAAGAATTCTGGAGCATTGTGATGACAAGGGCCATGGAGCATTGTGATGACAGGGCCATGGAACATTGTGATGACAAGAATTCGGGAGCATTGTGATGACAATGGCCATGGAGCATTGTCATGACACGGTCATGGAACATTGTGATGAGAAGAATTCTGGAGCATTGTCATGACACGGGCCATGGAGCATGGTGATGACACGGTCATGGAACATTGTGAAGACAAGAATTCTGGAGCATTGTGATGACAAGGGCCATGGAGCATTGAGATGACACGGTCATGGAAGATTGTGATGACAAGAATTCTGGAGCATTCTGATGACAAGCGCCACAGAGCATTGTGATGACACGTTCATGGAATATAGTAATGACAAGAATTCTGGAGCATTATGATGACAAGGGCCATGGAGCATTGTGATGACACGGCCATGGAACATTGTGATGACAAGAATTCTGGAGCATTGTGATGACAAGGGCCATGGAGCATTGTGATGGCACGGTCATGGAACATTGTGATGAGAAGAATTCTGGAGCATTGTGCTGACAAGGGCCATGGAGCATTGTGATGATACGGTCATGGAACATTGTGATGAGAAGAATTCTGGAACATTATGATGACAAGGGCCATGGAGCACTGTGATGACAGGGCCATGGAACATTGTGATGAGAAGACTTCTGGAGCATTATGATTAAAAGGCATGGAGCATTGTGATTAAAGGTGACAAGGAACATTGTGATGATATGTGCAGAGAATTCTGTGATGACTGTGGTCATGGAGTATTGTGACAAAAAGTGTCATGGAACATTGTGCTGACAAGGGCCATGGAGCATTGTGATGACACGGTCATGGAAACTTGTGATGACAAGAATTCTGGAGCATTGTGCTGACAAGGGTCATGGAGCATTGTGATGACAAGGGCCATGGAGCATTGTGATGACACAGCCATGGAACATTTTGATGACAAGAATTCTGGAGCATTGTGATGACAATGGCCATGGAGCATTGTGATGACACGGTCATGGAACATTGTGATGAGAAGAATTCTGGAGCATTGTCATGACAAGTGCCATGGGGCATTGTGATGACATGGTCAAGGAACATTGTGATGACAAAATTCTGGAGCATTGTGATGACAATGGCCATGGAGCATTGTGATGACACGGTCATGGAACATTGTGATGAGAAGAATTCTGGAGCATTGTGATTAAAGGGCATGGAAAATTGTGATTAAAGGTGACAAGGAACATTGTGATGATATGTGCAGAGAACTCTGTGATGACTGTGGTCATGGAGTATTGTGACAAAAAGTGTCATGGAACATTGTGCTGACAAGGGCCAAGGAGCATTGTGATGACACGGTCATGGAACATTGTGATGACAAGAATTCTGGAGCATTGTAATGACAAGGGCCATGGAGCATTGTGATGACACGGTCAAGGAACATTGTGATGACAAGAATTCTGGAGCATTATGATGACAAGGGCCATGGAGCATTGTGATGACAGGGCCATGGAACATTGTGATGACAAGAATTCGGGAGCATTGTGATGACAATGGCCATGGAGCATTGTGATGACATGATCATGGAACATTGTGATGAGAAGAATTCTGGAGCATTGTGCTGACAAGTGCCATGGAGCATTGTGATGACACGGTCATGGAACATTGTGATGAGAGGAATTCTGGAGGATTGTGCTGAAAAGGGCCATCGAGCATTGTGATGACACGGTCATGGAAGAATGTGATGAGAAGAATTCCGGAGCATTGTGATGACAAGGGCCATGGAGCATTGTGATGACACAGCCAGGGAACATTTTGATGACAAGAATTCGGGAGCATTGTGATGACAATGGCCATGGAGCATTGTCATGACACGGTCATGGAACACTGTGGTGAGAAGAATTCTGGAGCATTGTCATGACAAGGGCCATGGAGCATGGTGATGACACGGTCATGGAACATTGTGATGACAAGAATTCTGGAGCATTGTGATGACAAGGGCCATGGAGCATTGTGATGACACGGTCAAGGAACATTGTGATGACAAGAATTCTGGAGCATTTTGATGACAAGGGCCATGGAGCATTGTGATGACACGGTCAAGGAACATTGTGATGACAAGAATTCTGGAGCATTGTGCTGACACGGGCCATGGAGCATTGTGATGACACGGTCATGGAACATTGTGATGAGAAGAATTCTGGAGCATTGTGCTGACAAGGGCCATGGAGCATTGTGATGACACGGTCATGGAACATTGTGATGACAAGAATTCTGGAGCATTGTGCTGACAAGGGCCATGGAGCATTGTGATGACACGGTCATGGAACATTGTGATGACAAGAATTCTGGAGCATTATGATGACAAGGGCCATGGAGCATTGTGATGACAGGGCCTTGGAACATTGTGATAACAAGAATTCGGGAGCATTGTGATGACAATTGCCATGGAGCATTGTGATGACATGGTCATGGAACATTGTGATGAGAAGAATTCTGGAGCATTGTCATGACAAGTGCCATGGAGCATTGTGATGACACGGTCATGGAATATTGTGATGAGAGGAATTCTGGAGCATTGTGCTGAAAAGGGCCATTGAGCATTGTGATGACACGGTCATGGAAGAATGTGATGAGAAGAATTCCGGAGCATTGTGATGACAAGGGCCATGGAGCATTGTGATGACACAGCCATGGAACATTTTGATGACAAGAATTCTGGAGCATTGTGATGACAATGGCCATGGAGCATTGTGATGACACGTTCATGGAACATTGTGAAGACAAGAATTCTGGAGCATTGTGATGACAAGGGCCATGGAGCATTGTGATGACAGGGCCATGGAACATTGTGATGACAAGAATTCGGGAGCATTGTGATGACAATGGCCATGGAGCATTGTCATGACACGGTCATGGAACATTGTGATGAGAAGAATTCTGGAGCATTGTGATGACAAGGGCCATGGAGCATGGTGATGACACGGTCATGGAACATTGTGATGACAAGAATTCTGGAGCATTGTGATGACAAGGGCCATGGAGCATTGTGATGACACGGTCATGGAACATTGTGATGACAAGAATTCTGGAGCATTGTGATGACAAGGGCCATGGAGCATTGTGATGACACGGTCAAGGAACATTGTGATGATAAGAATTCTGGAGCATTGTGATGACAATGGCCATGGAGCATTGTGATGACACGGTCATGGAACATTGTGATGACAAGAATTCTGGAGCATTGTGCTGACAAGGGCCATGGAGCATTGTGATGACACGGTTATGGAACATTGTGATGAGAAGAATTCTGGAACATTATGATGACAAGGGCCATGGAGCACTGTGATGACAGGGCCATGGAACATTGTGATGACAAGAATTCGGGAGCATTGTGATGACAATGGCCATGGAGCATTGTGATGACACGGTCATGGAACTTTGTTATGAGAAGAATTCTGGAGCATTGTCATGACAAGGGCCATGGAGCATTGTGTTGACACGGTCATGGAACATTGTGATGACAAGAATTCTGGAGCATTGTGATGAAAAGGGCCATGGAGCATTGTGATGACAGGGCCATGGAACATTGTGATGACAAGAATTCGGGAGCATTGTGATGACAATGGCCATGGAGCATTGTCATGACACGGTCATGGAAAATTGTGATGAGAAGAATTCTGGAGCATTGTCATGACAAGGGCCATGGAGCATGGTGATGACACGGTCATGGAACATTGTGATGACAAGAATTCTGGAGCATTGTGATGACAAGTGCCATGGAGCATTGTGATGACACGGTCAAGGAACATTGTGATGATAAGAATTCTGGAGCATTGTGATGACAATGGCCATGGGGCATTGTGATGACACGGTCATGGAACATTGTGATGACAAGAATTCTGGAGCATTGTGCTGACCCGGGCCATGGAGCATTGTGATGACACGGTCATGGAACATTGTGATGTGAAGAATTCTGGAACATTATGATGACAAGGGCCATGGAGCACTGTGATGACAGGGCCATGGAACATTGTGATGAGAAGAATTCTGGAGCATTATGATTAAAGGGCATGGAGCATTGTGATTAAAGGTGACAAGGAACATTGTGATGATATGTGCAGAGAATTCTGTGATGACTGTGGTCATGGAGTATTGTGACAAAAAGTGTCATGGAACATTGTGCTGACAAGGGCCATGGAGCATTGTGATGACACGGTCATGGAACATTGTGATGACAAGAATTCTGGAGCATTGTGCTGACAAGGGCCATGGAGCATTGTGATGACATGGTCATGGAACATTGTGATGAGAAGAATTCTGGAGCATTGTGATGACAAGTGTCATGGAGCATTGTGATGACAAGGGCCATGGAGCATTGTGATGACACAGCCATGGAACATTTTGATGACAAGAATTCTGGAGCATTGTGATGACAATGGCCATGGAGCATTGTGATGACACGGTCATGGAACATTGTGATGAGAAGAATTCTGGAGCATTGTCATGACAAGGGCCATGGGGCATTGTGATGACACGGTCATTGAACATTGTGATGACAAGAATTCTGGAGCATTGTGATGACAATGGCCATGGAGCATTGTGATGACACGGTATGGAATATTGTGATGACAAGAATTCTGGAGCATTGTGATGACAAGCGCCATGGAGCATTGTGATGACACGGTCATGGAACATTGTGATGACAGGAATTCTGGAACATTGTGCTGAAAAGGGCCATGGAGCATTGTGATGACACGGTCATGGAACATTTTGATGAGAAGAATTCTGGAGCATTGTCATGACAAGGGCCATGGAGCATTGTGATGACACGGTCATTGAACTTTGTGATGACAAGAATTCTGGAGCATTGTGATGACAAGGGCCATGGAGCATTGTGATGACAGGGCCATGGAACATTGTGATGACAAGAATTCGGGAGCATTGTGATGACAATGGCCATGGAGCATTGTCATGACACGGTCATGGAACATTGTGATGAGAAGAATTCGGGAGCATTGTCATGACAAGGGCCATGGAGCATGGTGATGACACGGTCATGGAACATTGTGATGACAAGAATTCTGGAGCATTGTGATGACAAGGGCCATGGAGCATTGAGATGACACGGTCATGGAAGATTGTGATGACAAGAATTCTGGAGCATTCTGATGACAAGCGCCACAGAGCATTGTGATGACACGTTCATGGAATATAGTAATGACAAGAATTCTGGAGCATTATGATGACAAGGGCCATGGAGCATTGTGATGACACGGCCATGGAACATTGTGATGAGAAGAATTCTGGAGCATTGTGATGACAAGGGCCATGGAGCATTGTGATGGCACGGTCATGGAACATTGTGATGAGAAGAATTCTGGAGCATTGTGCTGACAAGGGCCATGGAGCATTGTGATGATACGGTCATGGAACATTGTGATGAGAAGAATTCTGGAGCATTGTGATGACAAGGGCCATGGAGCACTGTGATGACAGGGCCATGGAACATTGTGATGACAAGAATTCGGGAGCATTGTAATGAAAATGGCCATGGAGCATTGTGATGACACGGTCAAGGAACATTGTGATGAGAAGAATTCTGGAGCATTGTCATGATAAGGGCCATGGAGCATTGTGATGACACGGTCATGGAACATTGTGATGAGAAGAATTCTGGAGCATTGTCATGACAAGTGCCATGGAGCATTGTGATGACACGGTCATGGAACATTGTGATGACAAGAATTCTGGAGCATTGTGCTGACAAGGGCCATGGAGCATTGTGATGACACGGTCATGGAACATTGTGATGACAAGAATTCTGGAGCATTATGATGACAAGGGCCATGGAGCATTGTGATGACAGGGCCTTGGAACATTGTGATAACAAGAATTCGGGAGCATTGTGATGACAATTGCCATGGAGCATTGTGATGACATGGTCATGGAACATTGTGATGAGAAGAATTCTGGAGCATTGTCATGACAAGTGCCATGGAGCATTGTGATGACACGGTCATGGAATATTGTGATGAGAGGAATTCTGGAGCATTGTGCTGAAAAGGCCCATTGAGCATTGTGATGACACGGTCATGGAAGAATGTGATGAGAAGAATTCCGGAGCATTGTGATGACAAGGGCCATGGAGCATTGTGATGACACAGCCATGGAACATTTTGATGACAAGAATTCTGGAGCATTGTGATGACAATGGCCATGGAGCATTGTGATGACACGGTCATGGAACATTGTGAAGACAAGAATTCTGGAGCATTGTGATGACAAGGGCCATGGAGCATTGTGATGACAGGGCCATGGAACATTGTGATGACAAGAATTCGGGAGCATTGTGATGACAATGGCCATGGAGCATTGTCATGACACGGTCATGGAACATTGTGATGAGAAGAATTCTGGAGCATTGTGATGACAAGGGCCATGGAGCATGGTGATGACACGGTCATGGAACATTGTGATGACAAGAATTCTGGAGCATTGTGATGACAAGGGCCATGGAGCATTGTGATGACACGGTCATGGAACATTGTGATGACAAGAATTCTGGAGCATTGTGATGACAAGGGCCATGGAGCATTGTGATGACACGGTCAAGGAACATTGTGATGATAAGAATTCTGGAGCATTGTGATGACAATGGCCATGGAGCATTGTGATGACACGGTCATGGAACATTGTGATGACAAGAATTCTGGAGCATTGTGCTGACAAGGGCCATGGAGCATTGTGATGACACGGTTATGGAACATTGTGATGAGAAGAATTCTGGAACATTATGATGACAAGGGCCATGGAGCACTGTGATGACAGGGCCATGGAACATTGTGATGACAAGAATTCGGGAGCATTGTGATGACAATGGCCATGGAGCATTGTGATGACACGGTCATGGAACTTTGTTATGAGAAGAATTCTGGAGCATTGTCATGACAAGGGCCATGGAGCATTGTGTTGACACGGTCATGGAACATTGTGATGACAAGAATTCTGGAGCATTGTGATGAAAAGGGCCATGGAGCATTGTGATAACAGGGCCATGGAACATTGTGATGACAAGAATTCGGGAGCATTGTGATGACAATGGCCATGGAGCATTGTCATGACACGGTCATGGAAAATTGTGATGAGAAGAATTCTGGAGCATTGTCATGACAAGGGCCATGGAGCATGGTGATGACACGGTCATGGAACATTGTGATGACAAGAATTCTGGAGCATTGTGATGACAAGGGCCATGGAGCATTGTGATGACACGGTCAAGGAACATTGTGATGATAAGAATTCTGGAGCATTGTGATGACAATGGCCATGGAGCATTGTGATGACACGGTCATGGAACATTGTGATGACAAGAATTCTGGAGCATTGTGCTGACACGGGCCATGGAGCATTGTGATGACACGGTCATGGAACATTGTGATGAGAAGAATTCTGGAGCATTGTGCTGACAAGGGCCATGGAGCATTGTGATGACACGGTTATGGAACATTGTGATGAGAAGAATTCTGGAACATTATGATGACAAGGGCCATGGAGCACTGTGATGACAGGGCCATGGAACATTGTGATGAGAAGAATTCTGGAGCATTATGATTAAAGGGCATGGAGCATTGTGATTAAAGGTGACAAGGAACATTGTGATGATATGTGCAGAGAATTCTGTGATGACTGTGGTCATGGAGGATTGTGACAAAAAGTGTCATGGAACATTGTGCTGACAAGGGCCATGGAGCATTGTGATGACACGGTCATGGAACCTTGTGATGACAAGAATTCTGGAGCATTGTGCTGACAAGGGCCATGGAGCATTGTGATGACATGGTCATGGTACATTGTGATGAGAAGAATTCTGGAGCATTGTGATGACAAGGGTCATGGAGCATTGTGATGACACGGTCATGGAACATTGTGATGACAAGAATTCTGGAGCATTGTGATGACAAGGGCCATGGAGCACTGTGATGACACGGTCATGGAACATTGTGATGACAAGAATTCTGGAGCATTCTGATGACAAGGGCCATGGAGCATTGTGATGACACGGTCAAGGAACATTGTGATGACAAGAATTCTGGAGCATTGTGCTGACACGGGCCATGGAGCATTGTGATGACACGGTCATGGAACATTGTGATGAGAAGAATTCTGGAGCATTGTGCTGACAAGGGCCATGGAGCATTGTGATGACACGGTTATGGAACATTGTGATGAGAAGAATTCTGGAACATTATGATGACAAGGGCCATGGAGCACTGTGATGACAGGGCCATGGAACATTGTGATGACAAGAATTCGGGAGCATTGTGATGACAATGGCCATGGAGCATTGTGATGAAACGGTCATGGAACATTGTGATGAGAAGAATTCTGGAGCATTGTCATGACAAGGGCCATGGAGCATTGTGATGACACGGTCATGGAACATTGTGATGAGAAGAATTCTGGAGCATTGTCATGACAAGTGCCATGGAGCATTGTGATGACACGGTCATGGAACATTGTGATGACAAGAATTCTGGAGCATTGTGCTGACAAGGGCCATGGAGCATTGTGATGACACGGTAATGGACCATTGTGATGACAAGAATTCTGGAGCATTATGATGACAAGGGCCATGGAGCATTGTGATGACAGGGCCATGGAACATTGTGATGACAAGAATTCGGGAGCATTGTGATGACAATTGCCATGGAGCATTGTGATGACATGGTCATGGAACATTGTGATGAGAAGAATTCTGGAGCATTGTCATGACAAGTGCCATGGAGCATTGTGATGACACGGTCATGGAACATTGTGATGAGAGGAATTCTGGAACATTGTGCTGAAAAGGGCCATCGAGCATTGTGATGACACGGTCATGGAAGAATGTGATGAGAAGAATTCCGGAGCATTGTGATGACAAGGGCCATGGAGCATTGTGATGACACAGCCATGGAACATTTTGATGACAAGAATTCTGGAGCATTGTGATGACAATGGCCATGGAGCATTGTGATGACACGGTCATGGAACATTGTGATGACAAGAATTCTGGAGCATTGTGATGACAAGGGCCATGGAGCATTGTGATGACAGGGCCATGGAACATTGTGATGACAAGAATTCGGGAGCATTGTGATGACAATGGCCATGGAGCATTGTCATGACACGGTCATGGAACATTGTGATGAGAAGAATTCTGGAGCATTGTCATGACAAGGGCCATGGAGCATGGTGATGACACGGTCATGGAACATTGTGATGACAAGAATTCTGGAGCATTGTGATGAGAAGGGCCATGGAGCATTGTGATGACACGGTCATGGAACATTGTGATGACAAGAATTCTGGAGCATTGTGATGACAAGGGCCATGGAGCATTGTGATGACACGGTCAAGGAACATTGTGATGATAAGAATTCTGTAGCATTGTGATGACAATGGCCATGGAGCATTGTGATGACACGGTCATGGAACATTGTGATGACAAGAATTCTGGAGCATTGTGCTGACACGGGCCATGGAGCATTGTGATGACACGGTCATGGAACATTGTGATGAGAAGAATTCTGGAGCATTGTGCTGACAAGGGCCATGGAGCATTGTGATGACATGGTTATGGAACATTGTGATGAGAAGAATTCTGGAACATTATGATGACAAGGGCCATGGAGCACTGTGATGACAGGGCCATGGAACATTGTTATGACAAGAATTCGGGAGCATTGTGATGACAATGGCCATGGAGCATTGTGATGACACGGTCATGGAACATTGTGATGACAAGAATTCTGGAGCATTGTCATGACAAGGGCCATGGAGCATTGTGATGACACGGTCATGGAACATTTTGATGACAAGAATTCTGGAGCATTGTGATGAAAAGGGCCATGGAGCATTGTGATGACAGGGCCATGGAACGTGATGACAAGAATTCGGGAGCATTGTGATGACAATGGCCATGGAGCATTGTCATGACACGGTCATGGAATATTGTGATGAGAAGAATTCTGGAGCATTGTCATGACAAGGGCCATGGAGCATGGTGATGACACGGTCATGGAACATTGTGATGACAAGAATTCTGGAGCATTGTGATGACAAGGGCCATGGAGCATTGTGATGACACGGTCAAGGAACATTGTGATGATAAGAATTCTGGAGCATTGTGATGACAATGGCCATGGAGCATTGTGATGACACGGTCATGGAACATTGTGATGACAAGAATTCTGGAGCATTGTGCTGACACGGGCCATGGAGCATTGTGATGACACGGTCATGGAACATTGTGATGAGAAGAATTCTGGAACATTATGATGACAAGGGCCATGGAGCACTGTGATGACAGGGCCATGGAACATTGTGATGAGAAGAATTCTGGAGCATTATGATTAAAGGGCATGGAGCATTGTGATTAAAGGTGACAAGGAACATTGTGATGATATGTGCAGAGAATTCTGTGATGACTGTGGTCATGGAGTATTGTGACAAAAAGTGTCATGGAACATTGTGCTGACAAGGGCCATGGAGCATTGTGATGACACGGTCATGGAAACTTGTGATGACAAGAATTCTGGAGCATTGTGCTGACAAGGGCCATGGAGCATTGTGATGACATGGTCATGGAACATTGTGATGAGAAGAATTCTGGAGCATTGTGATGACAAGGGTCATGGAGCATTGTGATGACAAGGGCCATGGAGCATTGTGATGACACAGCCATGGAACATTTTGATGACAAGAATTCTGGAGCATTGTGATGACAATGGCCATGGAGCATTGTGATGACACGGTCATGGAACATTGTGATGAGAAGAATTCTGGAGCATTGTCATGACAAGGGCCATGGGGCATTGTGATGACATGGTCAAGGAACATTGTGATGACAAGAATTCTGGAGCATTGTGATGACAATGGCCATGGAGCATTGTGATGACACGGTCATGGAACATTGTGATGAGAAGAATTCTGGAGCATTGTGATTAAAGGGCATGGAACATTGTGATTAAAGGTGACAAGGAACATTGTGATGATATGTGCAGAGAACTCGGTGATGACTGTGGTCATGGAGTATTGTGACAAAAAGTGTCATGGAACATTGTGCTGACAAGGGCCATGGAGCATTGTGATGACACGGTCATGGAACATTGTGATGAGAAGAATTCTGGAGCATTGTGCTGACAAGGGCCATGGAGCATTGTGATGACAGGGCCATGGAACATTGTGATGACAAGAATTCGGGAGCATTGTGATGACAATTGCCATGGAGCATTGTGATGACATGGTCATGGAACATTGTGATGAGAAGAATTCTGGAGCATTGTCATGACAAGTGCCATGGAGCATTGTGATGACACGGTCATGGAACATTGTGATGAGAGGAATTCTGGAGCATTGTGCTGAAAAGGGCCATCGAGCATTGTGATGACACGGTCATGGAAGAATGTGATGAGAAGAATTCCGGAGCATTGTGATGACAAGGGCCATGGAGCATTGTGATGACACAGCCATGGAACATTTTGATGACAAGAATTCTGGAGCATTGTGCTGACATGGGCCATGGAGCATTGTGATGACACGGTCATGGAACATTGTGATGACAAGAATTCTGGAGCATTGTGATGACAAGGGCCATGGAGCATTGTGATGACAGGGCCATGGAACATTGTGATGACAAGAATTCGGGAGCATTGTGATGACAATGGCCATGGAGCATTGTCATGACACGGTCATGGAACATTGTGATGAGAAGAATTCTGGAGCATTGTCATGACAAGGGCCATGGAGCATGGTGATGACACGGTCATGGAACATTGTGATGACAAGAATTCTGGAGCATTGTGATGAGAAGGGCCATGGAGCATTGTGATGACACGGTCATGGAACATTGTGATGACAAGAATTCTGGAGCATTGTGATGACAAGGGCCATGGAGCATTGTGATGACACGGTCAAGGAACATTGTGATGATAAGAATTCTGGAGCATTGTGATGACAATGGCCATGGAGCATTGTGATGACACGGTCATGGAACATTGTGATGACAAGAATTCTGGAGCATTGTGCTGACACGGGCCATGGAGCATTGTGATGACACGGTCATGGAACATTGTGATGAGAAGAATTCTGGAGCATTGTGCTGACAAGGGCCATGGAGCATTGTGATGACACGGTTATGGAACATTGTGATGAGAAGAATTCTGGAACATTATGATGACAAGGGCCATGGAGCACTGTGATGACAGGGCCATGGAACATTGTTATGACAAGAATTCGGGAGCATTGTGATGACAATGGCCATGGAGCATTGTGATGACCCGGTCATGGAACATTGTGATGACAAGAATTCTGGAGCATTGTCATGACAAGGGCCATGGAGCATTGTGATGACACGGTCATGGAACATTTTGATGACAAGAATTCTGGAGCATTGTGATGAAAAGGGCCATGGAGCATTGTGATGACAGGGCCATGGAACATTGTGATGACAAGAATTCGGGAGCATTGTGATGACAATGGCCATGGAGCATTGTCATGACACGGTCATGGAATATTGTGATGAGAAGAATTCTGGAGCATTGTCATGACAAGGGCCATGGAGCATGGTGATGACACGGTCATGGAACATTGTGATGACAAGAATTCTGGAGCATTGTGATGACAAGGGCCATGGAGCATTGTGATGACACGGTCAAGGAACATTGTGATGATAAGAATTCTGGAGCATTGTGATGACAATGGCCATGGAGCATTGTGATGACACGGTCATGGAACATTGTGATGACAAGAATTCTGGAGCATTGTGCTGACACGGGCCATGGAGCATTGTGATGACACGGTCATGGAACATTGTGATGAGAAGAATTCTGGAACATTATGATGACAAGGGCCATGGAGCACTGTGATGACAGGGCCATGGAACATTGTGATGAGAAGAATTCTGGAGCATTATGATTAAAGGGCATGGAGCATTGTGATTAAAGGTGACAAGGAACATTGTGATGATATGTGCAGAGAATTCTGTGATGACTGTGGTCATGGAGTATTGTGACAAAAAGTGTCATGGAACATTGTGCTGACAAGGGCCATGGAGCATTGTGATGACACGGTCATGGAAACTTGTGATGACAAGAATTCTGGAGCTTTGTGCTGACAAGGGCCATGGAGCATTGTGATGACATGGTCATGGAACAGTGTGATGAGAAGAATTCTGGAGCATTGTGATGACAAGGGTCATGGAGCATTGTGATGACAAGGGCCATGGAGCATTGTGATGACACAGCCATGGAACATTTTGATGACAAGAATTCTGGAGCATTGTGCTGAAAAGGGCCATGGAGCATTGTGATGACACGGTCATGGAACATAGTGATGAGAAGAATTCTGGAGCAATGTGCTGACAAGCGCCATGGAGCATTGTGATGATACCTTCGTGGAATATTGTGATGACAAGAATTCTGGAGCATTGTGATGACAAGGGTCTTGGAGCATTGTGATGACACGGTCATGGAACATTGTGATGACAAGAATTCTGCAGCATTGTTATGACAAGGGCCATGGAGCATTGTGATGACACGGTCATGGAACATTTTGATGACAAGAATTCTGGAGCATTGTGATGACAATGGCCATGGAGCATTTTGATGACACGGTCATGGAACATTGTGATGAGAAGAATTCTGGAGCACTGTCATGACAAGGGCCATGGAGCATTGTGATGACACGGTCATGGAACATTGTGATGACAAGAATTCTGGAGCATTGTGATGACAAGGGCCATGGAGCATTGTGATGACACGGCCATGGAACATTGTGATGACAAGAATTCTGGAGCATTGTAATGACAATGGCCATGGAGCATTGTGATGACACGGTCATGGAACATTGTGATGAGAAGAATTCTGGAGCATTGTCATGACAAGGGCCATGGGGCATTGTGATGATATGGTCAAGGACCATTGCGATGACAATATTTCTGGAGCATTGTGATGAAAGGGCATTTAGCATTGTGATTAAAGGTGACAAGGAACATTGTGATGATATGGGCCGAGAACTCTGTGATGACAGTGGTCATGGAGTATTGGGACAAAAAGTGTCATGGAACATTGTGCTGACAAGGGCCATGGAGCATTGTGATGACACGGTCATGGAACATTGTGATGACAAGAATTCTGGAGCATTGTGCTGACACGGGCCATGGAGCATTGTGATGACACGGTCATGGAACATTGTGATGAGAAGAATTCTGGAGCATTGTGCTGACAAGGGCCATGGAGCATTGTGATGACACGGTATGGAACATTGTGATGACAAGAATTCTGGAGCATTGTGATGACAAGGGCCATGGAGCACTGTGAAGACACGGTAATGGAACATTGTGATGACAGGAATTCTGGAGCATTGTGCTGAAAAGGGCCATGGAGCATTGTGATGACATGGTCATGGAACAATGTGATGAGAAGAATTCCGGAGCATTGTGATGACAAGGGCCATGGAGCATTGTGATGACACGGTCATGGAACATTGTGTTGACAAGAATTCTGGAGCATTGTGCTGACACGGGTCATGGAGCATTGTGATGACAAGAATTCTGGAGCATTGTCATGACAAGGGCCATGGAGCATTGTGATGACACGGTCATTGAACATTGTGATGACAAGAATTCTGGAGCATTGTGATGAAAGGGCATGGAGCATTGTGATTAAAGGTGACAAGGAACATTGTGATGATATGGGCAGAGAACTCTGTGATGACAGTGGTCATGGCGTATTGTGACAAAAAGTGTCATGGAACATTGTGCTGTCAAGGGCCATGGAGCATTGTGATGACACGGCCATGGAACATTGTGATGACAAGAATTCTGGAGCATTGTCATGACAAGGGCCATGGAGCATTGTGATGACACGGTCATTGAACATTGTGATGACAAGAATTCTGGAGCATTGTGATGACAAGTGCCATGGAGCATTGTGATGACACGGCCATGGAACATTGTGATGACAAGAATTCTGGAGCATTGTGATGACAATGGCCATGGAGCATTGTGATGACACGGTCATGGAACATTGTGATGAGAAGAATTCTGGAGCATTGTCATGACAAGGGCCATGGGGCATTGTGATGACACTGTCATAGAACATTGTGATGAGAATAATTCTGGAGTATTGTCATGACAAGGGCCATGGAGCATTGTGATGACAGGGTCATGGAACATTGTGATGACAAGAATTCTGGAGCATTGTGCGGACA
Source organism: Balaenoptera acutorostrata (assembly GCF_949987535.1). Taxonomy (NCBI): domain Eukaryota; kingdom Metazoa; phylum Chordata; class Mammalia; order Artiodactyla; family Balaenopteridae; genus Balaenoptera; species Balaenoptera acutorostrata. The sequence continues at coordinate 19,081,292 of NC_080067.1, forward strand.
AGGGCCATGGAGCATTGTGATGACACGGTCATGGAACATAGTGATGAGAAGAATTCTGGAGCATTGTGCGGACAAGGGCCATGGAGCATTGTGATGACACGGTCATGGAACATAGTGATGAGAAGAATTCTGGAGCATTGTGCTGACAAGCGCCATGGAGCATTGTGATGATACCTTCATGGAATATTGTGATGACAAGAATTCTGGAGCATTGTGATGACAAGGGTCTTGGAGCATTGTGATGACACGGTCATGGAACATTGTGATGACAAGAATTCTGCAGCATTGTGATGACAAGGGCCATGGAGCATTGTGATGACACGGTCATGGAACATTGTGATGAGAAGAATTCTGGAACATTATGATGACAAGGGCCATGGAGCATTGTGATGACAGGGCTATGGAACATTGTGATGACAAGAATTCGGGAGCATTGTGATGACAATGGCCATGGAGCATTGTGATGACACGGTCATGGAACATTGTGATGAGAAGAATTCTGGAGCATTGTCATGACAAGGGCCATGGAGCATTGTGATGACACGGTCATGGAACATTGTGATGACAAGAATTCTGGAGCATTCTGATGACAAAGGCGATGGAGCTTTGTGATGACACGGTCATGGAACATTGTGATGACAAGAATTCTGGAGCATTCTGATGACAAGCGCCATAGAGCATTGTGATGACACGTTCATGGAATATAGTAATGACAAGAATTCTGGAGCATTATGATGACAAGGTCCATGGAGCATTGTGATGGCACGGTCATGGAACATTGTGATGAGAAGAATTCTGGAGCATTGTGCTGACAAGGGCCATGGAGCATTGTGATGATACGGTCATGGAACATTGTGATGACAAGAATTCTGGAGCATTATGATGACAAGGGCCATGGAGCATTGTGATGACACAGCCATGGAACATTGTGATGACAAGAATTCTGGAGGATTGTGATGACAATGGCCATGGAGCATTGTGATGACACGGTCATGGAACATTGTGATGACAAGAATTCTGGAGCATTGTGCTGACACGGGCCATGGAGCATTGTGATGACACGGTCATGGAACATTGTGATGAGAAGAATTCTGGAACATTATGATGACAAGGGCCATGGAGCACTGTGATGACAGGGCCATGGAACATTGTGATGAGAAGAATTCTGGAGCATTATGATTAAAGGGCATGGAGCATTGTGATTAAAGGTGACAAGGAACATTGTGATGATATGTGCAGAGAATTCTGTGATGACTGTGGTCATGGAGTATTGTGACAAAAAGTGTCATGGAACATTGTGCTGACAAGGGCCATGGAGCATTGTGATGACACGGTCATGGAAACTTGTGATGACAAGAATTCTGGAGCATTGTGCTGACAAGGGCCATGGAGCATTGTGATGACATGGTCATGGAACATTGTGATGAGAAGAATTCTGGAGCATTGTGATGACAAGGGTCATGGAGCATTGTGATGACAAGGGCCATGGAGCATTGTGATGACACAGCCATGGAACATTTTGATGACAAGAATTCTGGAGCATTGTGATGACAATGGCCATGGAGCATTGTGATGACACGGTCATGGAACATTGTGATGAGAAGAATTCTGGAGCATTGTCATGACAAGGGCCATGGGGCATTGTGATGACATGGTCAAGGAACATTGTGATGACAAGAATTCTGGAGCATTGTGATGACAATGGCCATGGAGCATTGTGATGACACGGTCATGGAACATTGTGATGAGAAGAATTCTGGAGCATTGTGATTAAAGGGCATGGAACATTGTGATTAAAGGTGACAAGGAACATTGTGATGATATGTGCAGAGAACTCGGTGATGACTGTGGTCATGGAGTATTGTGACAAAAAGTGTCATGGAACATTGTGCTGACAAGGGCCATGGAGCATTGTGATGACACGGTCATGGAACATTGTGATGAGAAGAATTCTGGAGCATTGTGCTGACAAGGGCCATGGAGCATTGTGATGACAGGGCCATGGAACATTGTGATGACAAGAATTCGGGAGCATTGTGATGACAATTGCCATGGAGCATTGTGATGACATGGTCATGGAACATTGTGATGAGAAGAATTCTGGAGCATTGTCATGACAAGTGCCATGGAGCATTGTGATGACACGGTCATGGAACATTGTGATGAGAGGAATTCTGGAGCATTGTGCTGAAAAGGGCCATCGAGCATTGTGATGACACGGTCATGGAAGAATGTGATGAGAAGAATTCCGGAGCATTGTGATGACAAGGGCCATGGAGCATTGTGATGACACAGCCATGGAACATTTTGATGACAAGAATTCTGGAGCATTGTGCTGACATGGGCCATGGAGCATTGTGATGACACGGTCATGGAACATTGTGATGACAAGAATTCTGGAGCATTGTGATGACAAGGGCCATGGAGCATTGTGATGACAGGGCCATGGAACATTGTGATGACAAGAATTCGGGAGCATTGTGATGACAATGGCCATGGAGCATTGTCATGACACGGTCATGGAACATTGTGATGAGAAGAATTCTGGAGCATTGTCATGACAAGGGCCATGGAGCATGGTGATGACACGGTCATGGAACATTGTGATGACAAGAATTCTGGAGCATTGTGATGAGAAGGGCCATGGAGCATTGTGATGACACGGTCATGGAACATTGTGATGACAAGAATTCTGGAGCATTGTGATGACAAGGGCCATGGAGCATTGTGATGACACGGTCAAGGAACATTGTGATGATAAGAATTCTGGAGCATTGTGATGACAATGGCCATGGAGCATTGTGATGACACGGTCATGGAACATTGTGATGACAAGAATTCTGGAGCATTGTGCTGACACGGGCCATGGAGCATTGTGATGACACGGTCATGGAACATTGTGATGAGAAGAATTCTGGAGCATTGTGCTGACAAGGGCCATGGAGCATTGTGATGACACGGTTATGGAACATTGTGATGAGAAGAATTCTGGAACATTATGATGACAAGGGCCATGGAGCACTGTGATGACAGGGCCATGGAACATTGTTATGACAAGAATTCGGGAGCATTGTGATGACAATGGCCATGGAGCATTGTGATGACCCGGTCATGGAACATTGTGATGACAAGAATTCTGGAGCATTGTCATGACAAGGGCCATGGAGCATTGTGATGACACGGTCATGGAACATTTTGATGACAAGAATTCTGGAGCATTGTGATGAAAAGGGCCATGGAGCATTGTGATGACAGGGCCATGGAACATTGTGATGACAAGAATTCGGGAGCATTGTGATGACAATGGCCATGGAGCATTGTCATGACACGGTCATGGAATATTGTGATGAGAAGAATTCTGGAGCATTGTCATGACAAGGGCCATGGAGCATGGTGATGACACGGTCATGGAACATTGTGATGACAAGAATTCTGGAGCATTGTGATGACAAGGGCCATGGAGCATTGTGATGACACGGTCAAGGAACATTGTGATGATAAGAATTCTGGAGCATTGTGATGACAATGGCCATGGAGCATTGTGATGACACGGTCATGGAACATTGTGATGACAAGAATTCTGGAGCATTGTGCTGACACGGGCCATGGAGCATTGTGATGACACGGTCATGGAACATTGTGATGAGAAGAATTCTGGAACATTATGATGACAAGGGCCATGGAGCACTGTGATGACAGGGCCATGGAACATTGTGATGAGAAGAATTCTGGAGCATTATGATTAAAGGGCATGGAGCATTGTGATTAAAGGTGACAAGGAACATTGTGATGATATGTGCAGAGAATTCTGTGATGACTGTGGTCATGGAGTATTGTGACAAAAAGTGTCATGGAACATTGTGCTGACAAGGGCCATGGAGCATTGTGATGACACGGTCATGGAAACTTGTGATGACAAGAATTCTGGAGCTTTGTGCTGACAAGGGCCATGGAGCATTGTGATGACATGGTCATGGAACAGTGTGATGAGAAGAATTCTGGAGCATTGTGATGACAAGGGTCATGGAGCATTGTGATGACAAGGGCCATGGAGCATTGTGATGACACAGCCATGGAACATTTTGATGACAAGAATTCTGGAGCATTGTGCTGAAAAGGGCCATGGAGCATTGTGATGACACGGTCATGGAACATAGTGATGAGAAGAATTCTGGAGCAATGTGCTGACAAGCGCCATGGAGCATTGTGATGATACCTTCGTGGAATATTGTGATGACAAGAATTCTGGAGCATTGTGATGACAAGGGTCTTGGAGCATTGTGATGACACGGTCATGGAACATTGTGATGACAAGAATTCTGCAGCATTGTTATGACAAGGGCCATGGAGCATTGTGATGACACGGTCATGGAACATTTTGATGACAAGAATTCTGGAGCATTGTGATGACAATGGCCATGGAGCATTTTGATGACACGGTCATGGAACATTGTGATGAGAAGAATTCTGGAGCACTGTCATGACAAGGGCCATGGAGCATTGTGATGACACGGTCATGGAACATTGTGATGACAAGAATTCTGGAGCATTGTGATGACAAGGGCCATGGAGCATTGTGATGACACGGCCATGGAACATTGTGATGACAAGAATTCTGGAGCATTGTAATGACAATGGCCATGGAGCATTGTGATGACACGGTCATGGAACATTGTGATGAGAAGAATTCTGGAGCATTGTCATGACAAGGGCCATGGGGCATTGTGATGATATGGTCAAGGACCATTGCGATGACAATATTTCTGGAGCATTGTGATGAAAGGGCATTTAGCATTGTGATTAAAGGTGACAAGGAACATTGTGATGATATGGGCCGAGAACTCTGTGATGACAGTGGTCATGGAGTATTGGGACAAAAAGTGTCATGGAACATTGTGCTGACAAGGGCCATGGAGCATTGTGATGACACGGTCATGGAACATTGTGATGACAAGAATTCTGGAGCATTGTGCTGACACGGGCCATGGAGCATTGTGATGACACGGTCATGGAACATTGTGATGAGAAGAATTCTGGAGCATTGTGCTGACAAGGGCCATGGAGCATTGTGATGACACGGTATGGAACATTGTGATGACAAGAATTCTGGAGCATTGTGATGACAAGGGCCATGGAGCACTGTGAAGACACGGTAATGGAACATTGTGATGACAGGAATTCTGGAGCATTGTGCTGAAAAGGGCCATGGAGCATTGTGATGACATGGTCATGGAACAATGTGATGAGAAGAATTCCGGAGCATTGTGATGACAAGGGCCATGGAGCATTGTGATGACACGGTCATGGAACATTGTGTTGACAAGAATTCTGGAGCATTGTGCTGACACGGGTCATGGAGCATTGTGATGACAAGAATTCTGGAGCATTGTCATGACAAGGGCCATGGAGCATTGTGATGACACGGTCATTGAACATTGTGATGACAAGAATTCTGGAGCATTGTGATGAAAGGGCATGGAGCATTGTGATTAAAGGTGACAAGGAACATTGTGATGATATGGGCAGAGAACTCTGTGATGACAGTGGTCATGGCGTATTGTGACAAAAAGTGTCATGGAACATTGTGCTGTCAAGGGCCATGGAGCATTGTGATGACACGGCCATGGAACATTGTGATGACAAGAATTCTGGAGCATTGTCATGACAAGGGCCATGGAGCATTGTGATGACACGGTCATTGAACATTGTGATGACAAGAATTCTGGAGCATTGTGATGACAAGTGCCATGGAGCATTGTGATGACACGGCCATGGAACATTGTGATGACAAGAATTCTGGAGCATTGTGATGACAATGGCCATGGAGCATTGTGATGACACGGTCATGGAACATTGTGATGAGAAGAATTCTGGAGCATTGTCATGACAAGGGCCATGGGGCATTGTGATGACACTGTCATAGAACATTGTGATGAGAATAATTCTGGAGTATTGTCATGACAAGGGCCATGGAGCATTGTGATGACAGGGTCATGGAACATTGTGATGACAAGAATTCTGGAGCATTGTGCGGACAAGGGCCATGGAGCATTGTGATGACACGGTCATGGAACATAGTGATGAGAAGAATTCTGGAGCATTGTGCGGACAAGGGCCATGGAGCATTGTGATGACACGGTCATGGAACATAGTGATGAGAAGAATTCTGGAGCATTGTGCTGACAAGCGCCATGGAGCATTGTGATGATACCTTCATGGAATATTGTGATGACAAGAATTCTGGAGCATTGTGATGACAAGGGTCTTGGAGCATTGTGATGACACGGTCATGGAACATTGTGATGACAAGAATTCTGCAGCATTGTGATGACAAGGGCCATGGAGCATTGTGATGACACGGTCATGGAACATTGTGATGAGAAGAATTCTGGAACATTATGATGACAAGGGCCATGGAGCATTGTGATGACAGGGCTATGGAACATTGTGATGACAAGAATTCGGGAGCATTGTGATGACAATGGCCATGGAGCATTGTGATGACACGGTCATGGAACATTGTGATGAGAAGAATTCTGGAGCATTGTCATGACAAGGGCCATGGAGCATTGTGATGACACGGTCATGGAACATTGTGATGACAAGAATTCTGGAGCATTCTGATGACAAAGGCGATGGAGCTTTGTGATGACACGGTCATGGAACATTGTGATGACAAGAATTCTGGAGCATTCTGATGACAAGCGCCATAGAGCATTGTGATGACACGTTCATGGAATATAGTAATGACAAGAATTCTGGAGCATTATGATGACAAGGTCCATGGAGCATTGTGATGGCACGGTCATGGAACATTGTGATGAGAAGAATTCTGGAGCATTGTGCTGACAAGGGCCATGGAGCATTGTGATGATACGGTCATGGAACATTGTGATGACAAGAATTCTGGAGCATTATGATGACAAGGGCCATGGAGCATTGTGATGACACAGCCATGGAACATTGTGATGACAAGAATTCTGGAGGATTGTGATGACAATGGCCATGGAGCATTGTGATGACACGATATGGAACATTGTGATGACAAGAATTCTGGAGCATTGTGATGACAAGGGTCATGGAGCATTGTGATGACATGGTCAAGGAACATTGCAATGACAAGATTTCTGGAGCATTGTGATGAAAGGGCATAGAGCATTGTGATTAAAGGTGACAAGGAACATTGTGATGATATGGGCAGAGAACTCTGTGATGCCAGTGGTCATGGAGTATTGTGACAAAAAGTGTCATGGAACATTGTGCTGACAAGGGCCATGGAGCATTGTGATGACACGGCCATGGAACATTGTGATGAGAAGAATTCTGGAGCACTGTGATGACAATGGCCATGGAGCATTGTGATGACACGGTATGGAACATTGTGATGACAAGAATTCTGGAGCATTGTGATGACAAGGGCCATGGAGCACTGTGATGACACGGTCATGGAACATTGTGATGACAGGAATTCTGGAGCATTGTGCTGAAAAGGGCCATGGAGCATTGTGATGACATGGTCATGGAACAATGTGATGAGAAGAATTCCGGAGCATTGTGATGACAAGGGCCATGGAGCATTGTGATGACACGGTCATGGAACATTTTGATGACAAGAATTCTGGAGCATTGTGATGACAATGGCCATGGAGCATTTTGATGACACGGTCATGGAACATTGTGATGAGAAGAATTCTGGAGCACTGTCATGACAAGGGCCATGGAGCATTGTGATGACACGGTCATGGAACATTGTGATGACAAGAATTCTGGAGCATTGTGATGACAAGGGCCATGGAGCATTGTGATGACACGGCCATGGAACATTGTGATGACAAGAATTCTGGAGCATTGTAATGACAATGGCCATGGAGCATTGTGATGACACGGTCATGGAACATTGTGATGAGAAGAATTCTGGAGCATTGTCATGACAAGGGCCATGGGGCATTGTGATGATATGGTCAAGGAACATTGCGATGACAATATTTCTGGAGCATTGTGATGAAAGGGCATTTAGCATTGTGATTAAAGGTGACAAGGAACATTGTGATGATATGGGCCGAGAACTCTATGATGACAGTGGTCATGGAGTATTGGGACAAAAAGTGTCATGGAACATTGTGCTGACAAGGGCCATGGAGCATTGTGATGACACGGTCATGGAACATTGTGATGACAAGAATTCTGGAGCATTGTGCTGACACGGGCCATGGAGCATTGTGATGACACGGTCATGGAACATTGTGATGAGAAGAATTCTGGAGCATTGTGCTGACAAGGGCCATGGAGCATTGTGATGACACGGTATGGAACATTGTGATGACAAGAATTCTGGAGCATTGTGATGACAAGGGCCATGGAGCACTGTGAAGACACGGTCATGGAACATTGTGATGACAGGAATTCTGGAGCATTGTGCTGAAAAGGGCCATGGAGCATTGTGATGACATGGTCATGGAACAATGTGATGAGAAGAATTCCGGAGCATTGTGATGACAAGGGCCATGGAGCATTGTGATGACACAGCCATGGAACATTTTGATGACAAGAATTCTGGAGCATTGTGCTGAAAAGGGCCATGGAGCATTGTGATGACACGGTCATGGAACATAGTGATGAGAAGAATTCTGGAGCAATGTGCTGACAAGCGCCATGGAGCATTGTGATGATACCTTCGTGGAATATTGTGATGACAAGAATTCTGGAGCATTGTGATGACAAGGGTCTTGGAGCATTGTGATGACACGGTCATGGAACATTGTGATGACAAGAATTCTGCAGCATTGTTATGACAAGGGCCATGGAGCATTGTGATGACACGGTCATGGAACATTTTGATGACAAGAATTCTGGAGCATTGTGATGACAATGGCCATGGAGCATTTTGATGACACGGTCATGGAACATTGTGATGAGAAGAATTCTGGAGCACTGTCATGACAAGGGCCATGGAGCATTGTGATGACACGGTCATGGAACATTGTGATGACAAGAATTCTGGAGCATTGTGATGACAAGGGCCATGGAGCATTGTGATGACACGGCCATGGAACATTGTGATGACAAGAATTCTGGAGCATTGTAATGACAATGGCCATGGAGCATTGTGATGACACGGTCATGGAACATTGTGATGAGAAGAATTCTGGAGCATTGTCATGACAAGGGCCATGGGGCATTGTGATGATATGGTCAAGGACCATTGCGATGACAATATTTCTGGAGCATTGTGATGAAAGGGCATTTAGCATTGTGATTAAAGGTGACAAGGAACATTGTGATGATATGGGCCGAGAACTCTGTGATGACAGTGGTCATGGAGTATTGGGACAAAAAGTGTCATGGAACATTGTGCTGACAAGGGCCATGGAGCATTGTGATGACACGGTCATGGAACATTGTGATGACAAGAATTCTGGAGCATTGTGCTGACACGGGCCATGGAGCATTGTGATGACACGGTCATGGAACATTGTGATGAGAAGAATTCTGGAGCATTGTGCTGACAAGGGCCATGGAGCATTGTGATGACACGGTATGGAACATTGTGATGACAAGAATTCTGGAGCATTGTGATGACAAGGGCCATGGAGCACTGTGAAGACACGGTAATGGAACATTGTGATGACAGGAATTCTGGAGCATTGTGCTGAAAAGGGCCATGGAGCATTGTGATGACATGGTCATGGAACAATGTGATGAGAAGAATTCCGGAGCATTGTGATGACAAGGGCCATGGAGCATTGTGATGACACGGTCATGGAACATTGTGTTGACAAGAATTCTGGAGCATTGTGCTGACACGGGTCATGGAGCATTGTGATGACAAGAATTCTGGAGCATTGTCATGACAAGGGCCATGGAGCATTGTGATGACACGGTCATGGAACATTGTGATGAGAAGAATTCTGGAGCATTGTCATGACAAGGGCCATGGGGCATTGTGATGACACTGTCATAGAACATTGTGATGAGAATAATTCTGGAGTATTGTCATGACAAGGGCCATGGAGCATTGTGATGACAGGGTCATGGAACATTGTGATGACAAGAATTCTGGAGCATTGTGCGGACAAGGGCCATGGAGCATTGTGATGACACGGTCATGGAACATAGTGATGAGAAGAATTCTGGAGCATTGTGCGGACAAGGGCCATGGAGCATTGTGATGACACGGTCATGGAACATAGTGATGAGAAGAATTCTGGAGCATTGTGCTGACAAGCGCCATGGAGCATTGTGATGATACCTTCATGGAATATTGTGATGACAAGAATTCTGGAGCATTGTGATGACAAGGGTCTTGGAGCATTGTGATGACACGGTCATGGAACATTGTGATGACAAGAATTCTGCAGCATTGTGATGACAAGGGCCATGGAGCATTGTGATGACACGGTCATGGAACATTGTGATGAGAAGAATTCTGGAACATTATGATGACAAGGGCCATGGAGCATTGTGATGACAGGGCTATGGAACATTGTGATGACAAGAATTCGGGAGCATTGTGATGACAATGGCCATGGAGCATTGTGATGACACGGTCATGGAACATTGTGATGAGAAGAATTCTGGAGCATTGTCATGACAAGGGCCATGGAGCATTGTGATGACACGGTCATGGAACATTGTGATGACAAGAATTCTGGAGCATTCTGATGACAAAGGCGATGGAGCTTTGTGATGACACGGTCATGGAACATTGTGATGACAAGAATTCTGGAGCATTCTGATGACAAGCGCCATAGAGCATTGTGATGACACGTTCATGGAATATAGTAATGACAAGAATTCTGGAGCATTATGATGACAAGGTCCATGGAGCATTGTGATGGCACGGTCATGGAACATTGTGATGAGAAGAATTCTGGAGCATTGTGCTGACAAGGGCCATGGAGCATTGTGATGATACGGTCATGGAACATTGTGATGACAAGAATTCTGGAGCATTATGATGACAAGGGCCATGGAGCATTGTGATGACACAGCCATGGAACATTGTGATGACAAGAATTCTGGAGGATTGTGATGACAATGGCCATGGAGCATTGTGATGACACGATATGGAACATTGTGATGACAAGAATTCTGGAGCATTGTGATGACAAGGGTCATGGAGCATTGTGATGACATGGTCAAGGAACATTGCAATGACAAGATTTCTGGAGCATTGTGATGAAAGGGCATAGAGCATTGTGATTAAAGGTGACAAGGAACATTGTGATGATATGGGCAGAGAACTCTGTGATGCCAGTGGTCATGGAGTATTGTGACAAAAAGTGTCATGGAACATTGTGCTGACAAGGGCCATGGAGCATTGTGATGACACGGCCATGGAACATTGTGATGAGAAGAATTCTGGAGCACTGTGATGACAATGGCCATGGAGCATTGTGATGACACGGTATGGAACATTGTGATGACAAGAATTCTGGAGCATTGTGATGACAAGGGCCATGGAGCACTGTGATGACACGGTCATGGAACATTGTGATGACAGGAATTCTGGAGCATTGTGCTGAAAAGGGCCATGGAGCATTGTGATGACATGGTCATGGAACAATGTGATGAGAAGAATTCCGGAGCATTGTGATGACAAGGGCCATGGAGCATTGTGATGACACGGTCATGGAACATTTTGATGACAAGAATTCTGGAGCATTGTGATGACAATGGCCATGGAGCATTTTGATGACACGGTCATGGAACATTGTGATGAGAAGAATTCTGGAGCACTGTCATGACAAGGGCCATGGAGCATTGTGATGACACGGTCATGGAACATTGTGATGACAAGAATTCTGGAGCATTGTGATGACAAGGGCCATGGAGCATTGTGATGACACGGCCATGGAACATTGTGATGACAAGAATTCTGGAGCATTGTAATGACAATGGCCATGGAGCATTGTGATGACACGGTCATGGAACATTGTGATGAGAAGAATTCTGGAGCATTGTCATGACAAGGGCCATGGGGCATTGTGATGATATGGTCAAGGAACATTGCGATGACAATATTTCTGGAGCATTGTGATGAAAGGGCATTTAGCATTGTGATTAAAGGTGACAAGGAACATTGTGATGATATGGGCCGAGAACTCTATGATGACAGTGGTCATGGAGTATTGGGACAAAAAGTGTCATGGAACATTGTGCTGACAAGGGCCATGGAGCATTGTGATGACACGGTCATGGAACATTGTGATGACAAGAATTCTGGAGCATTGTGCTGACACGGGCCATGGAGCATTGTGATGACACGGTCATGGAACATTGTGATGAGAAGAATTCTGGAGCATTGTGCTGACAAGGGCCATGGAGCATTGTGATGACACGGTATGGAACATTGTGATGACAAGAATTCTGGAGCATTGTGATGACAAGGGCCATGGAGCACTGTGAAGACACGGTCATGGAACATTGTGATGACAGGAATTCTGGAGCATTGTGCTGAAAAGGGCCATGGAGCATTGTGATGACATGGTCATGGAACAATGTGATGAGAAGAATTCCGGAGCATTGTGATGACAAGGGCCATGGAGCATTGTGATGACACGGTCAAGGAACATTGTGTTGACAAGAATTCTGGAGCATTGTGCTGACACGGGTCATGGAGCATTGTGATGACAAGAATTCTGGAGCATTGTCATGACAAGGGCCATGGAGCATTGTGATGACACGGTCATTGAACATTGTGATGACAAGAATTCTGGAGCATTGTGATGAAAGGGCATGGAGCATTGTGATTAAAGGTGACAAGGAACATTGTGATGATATGGGCAGAGAACTCTGTGATGACAGTGGTCATGGAGTACTGTGACAAAAAGTGTCATGGAACATTGTGCTGTCAAGGGCCATGGAGCATTGTGATGACACGGCCATGGAACATTGTGATGACAAGAATTCTGGAGCATTGTCATGACAAGGGCCATGGAGCATTGTGATGACACGGTCATTGAACATTGTGATGACAAGAATTCTGGAGCATTGTGATGACAAGTGCCATGGAGCATTGTGATGACACGGCCATGGAACATTGTGATGACAAGAATTCTGGAGCATTGTGATGACAATGGCCATGGAGCATTGTGATGACACGGTCATGGAACATTGTGATGAGAAGAACTCTGGAGCATTGTCATGACAAGGGCCATGGGGCATTGTGATGACACGGTCATAGAACATTGTGATGAGAATAATTCTGGAGTATTGTCATGACAAGGGCCATGGAGCATTGTGATGACATGGTCATGGAACATTGTGATGACAAGAATTCTGGAGCATTGTGCAGACAAGGGCCATGGAGCATTGTGATGACACGGTCATGGAACATAGTGATGAGAAGAATTCTGGAGCATTGTGCTGACAAGCGCCATGGAGCATTGTGATGATACCTTCATGGAATATTGTGATGACAAGAATTCTGGAGCATTGTGATGACAAGGGTCTTGGAGCATTGTGATGACACGGTCATGGAACATTCTGATGACAAGAATTCTGCAGCATTGTGATGACAAGGGCCATGGAGCATTGTGATGACACGGTCATGGAACATTGTGATGAGAAGAATTCTGGAACATTATGATGACAAGGGCCATGGAGCATTGTGATGACAGGGCTATGGAACATTGTGATGACAAGAATTCGGGAGCATTGTGATGACAATGGCCATGGAGCATTGTGATGACACGGTCATGGAACATTGTGATGAGAAGAATTCTGGAGCATTGTCATGACAAGGGCCATGGAGCATTGTGATGACACGGTCATGGAACATTGTGATGACAAGAATTCTGGAGCATTCTGATGACAAAGGCGATGGAGCTTTGTGATGACACGGTCATGGAACATTGTGATGACAAGAATTCTGGAGCATTCTGATGACAAGCGCCATAGAGCATTGTGATGACACGTTCATGGAATATAGTAATGACAAGAATTCTGGAGCATTATGATGACAAGGTCCATGGAGCATTGTGATGGCACGGTCATGGAACATTGTGATGAGAAGAATTCTGGAGCATTGTGCTGACAAGGGCCATGGAGCATTGTGATGATACGGTCATGGAACATTGTGATGACAAGAATTCTGGAGCATTATGATGACAAGGGCCATGGAGCATTGTGATGACACAGCCATGGAACATTGTGATGACAAGAATTCTGGAGCATTGTGATGACAATGGCCATGGAGCATTGTGATGACACGATATGGAACATTGTGATGACAAGAATTCTGGAGCATTGTGATGACAAGGGTCATGGAGCATTGTGATGACATGGTCAAGGAACATTGCAATGACAAGATTTCTGGAGCATTGTGATGAAAGGGCATAGAGCATTGTGATTAAAGGTGACAAGGAACATTGTGATGATATGGGCAGAGAACTCTGTGATGACAGTGGTCATGGAGTATTGTGACAAAAAGTGTCATGGAACATTGTGCTGACAAGGGCCATGGAGCATTGTGATGACACGGCCATGGAACATTGTGATGAGAAGAATTCTGGAGCACTGTGATGACAATGGCCATGGAGCATTGTGATGACACGGTATGGAACATTGTGATGACAAGAATTCTGGAGCATTGTGATGACAAGGGCCATGGAGCACTGTGATGACACGGTCATGGAACATTTTGATGACAAGAATTCTGGAGCATTGTGATGACAATGGCCATGGAGCATTTTGATGACACGGTCATGGAACATTGTGATGAGAAGAATTCTGGAGCACTGTCATGACAAGGGCCATGGAGCATTGTGATGACACGGTCATGGAACATTGTGATGACAAGAATTCTGGAGCATTGTGATGACAAGGGCCATGGAGCATTGTGATGACACGGCCATGGAACATGGTGATGACAAGAATTCTGGAGCATTGTGATGACAATGGCCATGGAGCATTGTGATGACACGGTCATGGAACATTGTGATGAGAAGAATTCTGGAGCATTGTCATGACAAGGGCCATGGGGCATTGTGATGATATGGTCAAGGAACATTGCGATGACAATATTTCTGGAGCATTGTGATGAAAGGGCATTTAGCATTGTGATTAAAGGTGACAAGGAACATTGTGATGATATGGGCCGAGAACTCTGTGATGACAGTGGTCATGGAGTATTGGGACAAAAAGTGTCATAGAACATTGTGCTGACAAGGGCCATGGAGCATTGTGATGACACGGTCATGGAACATTGTGATGACAAGAATTCTGGAGCATTATGATGACAAGGGGCATGGAACATTGTGATGACAGGGCCATGGAACATTGTGATGACAAGAATTCTGGAGCATTGTGCTGACACGGGCCGTGGAGCATTGTGATGACACGGTCATGGAACATTGTGATGAGAAGAATTCTGGAGCATTGTGCTGACAAGGGCCATGGAGCATTGTGATGACACGGTTATGGAACATTGTGATGAGAAGAATTCTGGAACATTATGATGACAAGGGCCATGGAGCACTGTGATGACAGGGCCATGGAACATTGTGATGACAAGAATTCGGGAGCATGGTGATGACAATGGCCATGGAGCATTGTGATGAAACGGTCATGGAACATTGTGATGAGAAGAATTCTGGAGCATTGTCATGACAAGGGCCATGGAGCATTGTGATGACACGGTCATGGAACATTGTGATGAGAAGAATTCTGGAGCATTGTCATGACAAGGGCCATGGAGCATTGTGATGACACGGTCATGGAACATTGTGATGAGAAGAATTCTGGAGCATTGTCATGACAAGGGCCATGGGGCATTGTGATGACATGGTCAAGGAACATTGTGATGACAAGAATTCTGGAGCATTGTGATGACAATGGCCATGGAGCATTGTGATGACACGGTCATGGAACATTGTGATGAGAAGAATTCTGGAGCATTGTGATTAAAGGGCATGGAACATTGTGATTAAAGGTGACAAGGAACATTGTGATGATATGTGCAGAGAACTCGGTGATGACTGTGGTCATGGAGTATTGTGACAAAAAGTGTCATGGAACATTGTGCTGACAAGGGCCATGGAGCATTGTGATGACACGGTCATGGAACATTGTGATGAGAAGAATTCTGGAGCATTGTGCTGACAAGGGCCATGGAGCATTGTGATGACAGGGCCATGGAACATTGTGATGACAAGAATTCGGGAGCATTGTGATGACAATTGCCATGGAGCATTGTGATGACATGGTCATGGAACATTGTGATGAGAAGAATTCTGGAGCATTGTCATGACAAGTGCCATGGAGCATTGTGATGACACGGTCATGGAACATTGTGATGAGAGGAATTCTGGAGCATTGTGCTGAAAAGGGCCATCGAGCATTGTGATGACACGGTCATGGAAGAATGTGATGAGAAGAATTCCGGAGCATTGTGATGACAAGGGCCATGGAGCATTGTGATGACACAGCCATGGAACATTTTGATGACAAGAATTCTGGAGCATTGTGCTGACATGGGCCATGGAGCATTGTGATGACACGGTCATGGAACATTGTGATGACAAGAATTCTGGAGCATTGTGATGACAAGGGCCATGGAGCATTGTGATGACAGGGCCATGGAACATTGTGATGACAAGAATTCGGGAGCATTGTGATGACAATGGCCATGGAGCATTGTCATGACACGGTCATGGAACATTGTGATGAGAAGAATTCTGGAGCATTGTCATGACAAGGGCCATGGAGCATGGTGATGACACGGTCATGGAACATTGTGATGACAAGAATTCTGGAGCATTGTGATGAGAAGGGCCATGGAGCATTGTGATGACACGGTCATGGAACATTGTGATGACAAGAATTCTGGAGCATTGTGATGACAAGGGCCATGGAGCATTGTGATGACACGGTCAAGGAACATTGTGATGATAAGAATTCTGGAGCATTGTGATGACAATGGCCATGGAGCATTGTGATGACACGGTCATGGAACATTGTGATGACAAGAATTCTGGAGCATTGTGCTGACACGGGCCATGGAGCATTGTGATGACACGGTCATGGAACATTGTGATGAGAAGAATTCTGGAGCATTGTGCTGACAAGGGCCATGGAGCATTGTGATGACACGGTTATGGAACATTGTGATGAGAAGAATTCTGGAACATTATGATGACAAGGGCCATGGAGCACTGTGATGACAGGGCCATGGAACATTGTTATGACAAGAATTCGGGAGCATTGTGATGACAATGGCCATGGAGCATTGTGATGACCCGGTCATGGAACATTGTGATGACAAGAATTCTGGAGCATTGTCATGACAAGGGCCATGGAGCATTGTGATGACACGGTCATGGAACATTTTGATGACAAGAATTCTGGAGCATTGTGATGAAAAGGGCCATGGAGCATTGTGATGACAGGGCCATGGAACATTGTGATGACAAGAATTCGGGAGCATTGTGATGACAATGGCCATGGAGCATTGTCATGACACGGTCATGGAATATTGTGATGAGAAGAATTCTGGAGCATTGTCATGACAAGGGCCATGGAGCATGGTGATGACACGGTCATGGAACATTGTGATGACAAGAATTCTGGAGCATTGTGATGACAAGGGCCATGGAGCATTGTGATGACACGGTCAAGGAACATTGTGATGATAAGAATTCTGGAGCATTGTGATGACAATGGCCATGGAGCATTGTGATGACACGGTCATGGAACATTGTGATGACAAGAATTCTGGAGCATTGTGCTGACACGGGCCATGGAGCATTGTGATGACACGGTCATGGAACATTGTGATGAGAAGAATTCTGGAACATTATGATGACAAGGGCCATGGAGCACTGTGATGACAGGGCCATGGAACATTGTGATGAGAAGAATTCTGGAGCATTATGATTAAAGGGCATGGAGCATTGTGATTAAAGGTGACAAGGAACATTGTGATGATATGTGCAGAGAATTCTGTGATGACTGTGGTCATGGAGTATTGTGACAAAAAGTGTCATGGAACATTGTGCTGACAAGGGCCATGGAGCATTGTGATGACACGGTCATGGAAACTTGTGATGACAAGAATTCTGGAGCTTTGTGCTGACAAGGGCCATGGAGCATTGTGATGACATGGTCATGGAACAGTGTGATGAGAAGAATTCTGGAGCATTGTGATGACAAGGGTCATGGAGCATTGTGATGACAAGGGCCATGGAGCATTGTGATGACACAGCCATGGAACATTTTGATGACAAGAATTCTGGAGCATTGTGCTGAAAAGGGCCATGGAGCATTGTGATGACACGGTCATGGAACATAGTGATGAGAAGAATTCTGGAGCAATGTGCTGACAAGCGCCATGGAGCATTGTGATGATACCTTCGTGGAATATTGTGATGACAAGAATTCTGGAGCATTGTGATGACAAGGGTCTTGGAGCATTGTGATGACACGGTCATGGAACATTGTGATGACAAGAATTCTGCAGCATTGTGATGACAAGGGCCATGGAGCATTGTGATGACACGGTCATGGAACATTGTGATGAGAAGAATTCTGGAACATTATGATGACAAGGGCCATGGAGCATTGTGATGACAGGGCCATGGAACATTGTGATGACAAGAATTTGGGAGCATTGTCATGACAAGGGCCATGGAGCATTGTGATGACACGGTCATGGAACATGGTGATGAGAAGAATTCTGGAGCATTGTCATGACAAGGGCCATGGAGCATTGTGATGACACGGTCATGGAACATTGTGATGACAAGAATTCTGGAGCATTCTGATGACAAAGGCGATGGAGCTTTGTGATGACACGGTCATGGAACATTGTGATGACAAGAATTCTGGAGCATTCTGATGACAAGCGCCATAGAGCATTGTGATGACACGTTCATGGAATATAGTAATGACAAGAATTCTGGAGCATTATGATGACAAGGTCCATGGAGCATTGTGATGGCACGGTCATGGAACATTGTGATGAGAAGAATTCTGGAGCATTGTGCTGACAAGGGCCATGGAGCATTGTGATGATACGTTCATGGAACATTGTGATGACAAGAATTCTGGAGCATTATGATGACAAGGGCCATGGAGCATTGTGATGACACAGTCATGGAACATTGTGATGACAAGAATTCTGGAGCATTGTGATGACAATGGCCATGGAGCATTGTGATGACACGGTATGGAACATTGTGATGACAAGAATTCTGGAGCATTGTGATGACAAGGGTCATGGAGCATTGTGATGACATGGTCAAGGAACATTGCAATGACAAGATTTCTGGAGCATTGTGATGAAAGGGCATGGAGCATTGTGATTAAAGGTGACAAGGAACATTGTGATGATATGGGCAGAGAACTCTGTGATGACAGTGGTCATGGAGTATTGTGACAAAAAGTGTCATGGAACATTGTGCTGACAAGGGCCATGGAGCATTGTGATGACACGGTCATGGTACATTGTGATGAGAAGAATTCTGGAGCATTGTGCTGACAAGGTCCATGGAGCATTGTGATGGTACCGTCATGGAACATTGTGATGACAAGAATTCTGGAGCATTATGATGACAAAGGGCATGGAACATTGTGATGACAGGGCCATGGAACATTGTGATGACAAGAATTCTGGAGCATTGTGCTGACACGGGCCGTGGAGCATTGTGATGACACGGTCATGGAACATTTTGATGACAAGAATTCTGGAGCATTGTGCTGAAAAGTGCCATCGAGCATTGTGATGACACGGTCATGGAACAATGTGATGAGAAGAATTCCGGAGCATTGTGATGACAAGGGCCATGGAGCATTGTGATGACACAGCAATGGAACATTTTGATGACAAGAATTCTGGAGGATTGTGATGACAATGGCCATGGAGCATTTTGATGACACGGTCATGGAACATTGTGATGAGAAGTATTCTCGAGCATTATGATGACAAAGGGCATGGAAAATTGTGATGACAGGGCCATGGAACATTGTGATGACAAGAATTCTGGAGCATTATGATGACAAGGGGCATGGAACATTGTGATGACAGGGCCATGGAACATTGTGATGACAAGAATTCTGGAGCATTGTGCTGACACGGGCCGTGGAGCATTGTGATGACACGGTCATGGAACATTGTGATGAGAAGAATTCTGGAGCATTGTGCTGACAAGGGCCATGGAGCATTGTGATGACACGGCCATGGAACATTGTGATGAGAAGAATTCTGGAGCATTGTGATGACAATGGCCATGGAGCATTGTGATGACACGGTATGGAACATTGTGATGACAAGAATTCTGGAGCATTGTGATGACAATGGCCATGGAGCATTTTGATGACACGGTCATGGAACATTGTGATGAGAAGAATTCTGGAGCACTGTCATGACAAGGGCCATGGAGCATTGTGATGACACGGTCATGGAACATTGTGATGACAAGAATTCTGGAGCATTGTGATGACAAGGGCCATGGAGCATTGTGATGACACGGCCATGGAACATTGTGATGACAAGAATTCTGGAGCATTGTAATGACAATGGCCATGGAGCATTGTGATGACACGGTCATGGAACATTGTGATGAGAAGAATTCTGGAGCATTGTCATGACAAGGGCCATGGGGCATTGTGATGATATGGTCAAGGACCATTGCGATGACAATATTTCTGGAGCATTGTGATGAAAGGGCATTTAGCATTGTGATTAAAGGTGACAAGGAACATTGTGATGATATGGGCCGAGAACTCTGTGATGACAGTGGTCATGGAGTATTGGGACAAAAAGTGTCATGGAACATTGTGCTGACAAGGGCCATGGAGCATTGTGATGACACGGTCATGGAACATTGTGATGACAAGAATTCTGGAGCATTGTGCTGACACGGGCCATGGAGCATTGTGATGACACGGTCATGGAACATTGTGATGAGAAGAATTCTGGAGCATTGTGCTGACAAGGGCCATGGAGCATTGTGATGACACGGTATGGAACATTGTGATGACAAGAATTCTGGAGCATTGTGATGACAAGGGCCATGGAGCACTGTGAAGACACGGTAATGGAACATTGTGATGACAGGAATTCTGGAGCATTGTGCTGAAAAGGGCCATGGAGCATTGTGATGACATGGTCATGGAACAATGTGATGAGAAGAATTCCGGAGCATTGTGATGACAAGGGCCATGGAGCATTGTGATGACACGGTCATGGAACATTGTGTTGACAAGAATTCTGGAGCATTGTGCTGACACGGGTCATGGAGCATTGTGATGACAAGAATTCTGGAGCATTGTCATGACAAGGGCCATGGAGCATTGTGATGACACGGTCATTGAACATTGTGATGACAAGAATTCTGGAGCATTGTGATGAAAGGGCATGGAGCATTGTGATTAAAGGTGACAAGGAACATTGTGATGATATGGGCAGAGAACTCTGTGATGACAGTGGTCATGGCGTATTGTGACAAAAAGTGTCATGGAACATTGTGCTGTCAAGGGCCATGGAGCATTGTGATGACACGGCCATGGAACATTGTGATGACAAGAATTCTGGAGCATTGTCATGACAAGGGCCATGGAGCATTGTGATGACACGGTCATTGAACATTGTGATGACAAGAATTCTGGAGCATTGTGATGACAAGTGCCATGGAGCATTGTGATGACACGGCCATGGAACATTGTGATGACAAGAATTCTGGAGCATTGTGATGACAATGGCCATGGAGCATTGTGATGACACGGTCATGGAACATTGTGATGAGAAGAATTCTGGAGCATTGTCATGACAAGGGCCATGGGGCATTGTGATGACACTGTCATAGAACATTGTGATGAGAATAATTCTGGAGTATTGTCATGACAAGGGCCATGGAGCATTGTGATGACAGGGTCATGGAACATTGTGATGACAAGAATTCTGGAGCATTGTGCGGACAAGGGCCATGGAGCATTGTGATGACACGGTCATGGAACATAGTGATGAGAAGAATTCTGGAGCATTGTGCGGACAAGGGCCATGGAGCATTGTGATGACACGGTCATGGAACATAGTGATGAGAAGAATTCTGGAGCATTGTGCTGACAAGCGCCATGGAGCATTGTGATGATACCTTCATGGAATATTGTGATGACAAGAATTCTGGAGCATTGTGATGACAAGGGTCTTGGAGCATTGTGATGACACGGTCATGGAACATTGTGATGACAAGAATTCTGCAGCATTGTGATGACAAGGGCCATGGAGCATTGTGATGACACGGTCATGGAACATTGTGATGAGAAGAATTCTGGAACATTATGATGACAAGGGCCATGGAGCATTGTGATGACAGGGCTATGGAACATTGTGATGACAAGAATTCGGGAGCATTGTGATGACAATGGCCATGGAGCATTGTGATGACACGGTCATGGAACATTGTGATGAGAAGAATTCTGGAGCATTGTCATGACAAGGGCCATGGAGCATTGTGATGACACGGTCATGGAACATTGTGATGACAAGAATTCTGGAGCATTCTGATGACAAAGGCGATGGAGCTTTGTGATGACACGGTCATGGAACATTGTGATGACAAGAATTCTGGAGCATTCTGATGACAAGCACCATAGAGCATTGTGATGACACGTTCATGGAATATAGTAATGACAAGAATTCTGGAGCATTATGATGACAAGGTCCATGGAGCATTGTGATGGCACGGTCATGGAACATTGTGATGAGAAGAATTCTGGAGCATTGTGCTGACAAGGGCCATGGAGCATTGTGATGATACGGTCATGGAACATTGTGATGACAAGAATTCTGGAGCATTATGATGACAAGGGCCATGGAGCATTGTGATGACACAGCCATGGAACATTGTGATGACAAGAATTCTGGAGGATTGTGATGACAATGGCCATGGAGCATTGTGATGACACGATATGGAACATTGTGATGACAAGAATTCTGGAGCATTGTGATGACAAGGGTCATGGAGCATTGTGATGACATGGTCAAGGAACATTGCAATGACAAGATTTCTGGAGCATTGTGATGAAAGGGCATAGAGCATTGTGATTAAAGGTGACAAGGAACATTGTGATGATATGGGCAGAGAACTCTGTGATGCCAGTGGTCATGGAGTATTGTGACAAAAAGTGTCATGGAACATTGTGCTGACAAGGGCCATGGAGCATTGTGATGACACGGCCATGGAACATTGTGATGAGAAGAATTCTGGAGCACTGTGATGACAATGGCCATGGAGCATTGTGATGACACGGTATGGAACATTGTGATGACAAGAATTCTGGAGCATTGTGATGACAAGGGCCATGGAGCACTGTGATGACACGGTCATGGAACATTGTGATGACAGAAATTCTGGAGCATTGTGCTGAAAAGGGCCAAGGAGCATTGTGATGACATGGTCATGGAACAATGTGATGAGAAGAATTCCGGAGCATTGTGATGACAAGGGCCATGGAGCATTGTGATGACACGGTCATGGAACATTTTGATGACAAGAATTCTGGAGCATTGTGATGACAATGGCCATGGAGCATTTTGATGACACGGTCATGGAACATTGTGATGAGAAGAATTCTGGAGCACTGTCATGACAAGGGCCATGGAGCATTGTGATGACACGGTCATGGAACATTGTGATGACAAGAATTCTGGAGCATTGTGATGACAAGGGCCATGGAGCATTGTGATGACACGGCCATGGAACATTGTGATGACAAGAATTCTGGAGCATTGTAATGACAATGGCCATGGAGCATTGTGATGACACGGTCATGGAACATTGTGATGAGAAGAATTCTGGAGCATTGTCATGACAAGGGCCATGGGGCATTGTGATGATATGGTCAAGGAACATTGCGATGACAATATTTCTGGAGCATTGTGATGAAAGGGCATTTAGCATTGTGATTAAAGGTGACAAGGAACATTGTGATGATATGGGCCGAGAACTCTATGATGACAGTGGTCATGGAGTATTGGGACAAAAAGTGTCATGGAACATTGTGCTGACAAGGGCCATGGAGCATTGTGATGACACGGTCATGGAACATTGTGATGACAAGAATTCTGGAGCATTGTGCTGACACGGGCCATGGAGCATTGTGATGACACGGTCATGGAACATTGTGATGAGAAGAATTCTGGAGCATTGTGCTGACAAGGGCCATGGAGCATTGTGATGACACGGTATGGAACATTGTGATGACAAGAATTCTGGAGCATTGTGATGACAAGGGCCATGGAGCACTGTGAAGACACGGTCATGGAACATTGTGATGACAGGAATTCTGGAGCATTGTGCTGAAAAGGGCCATGGAGCATTGTGATGACATGGTCATGGAACAATGTGATGAGAAGAATTCCGGAGCATTGTGATGACAAGGGCCATGGAGCATTGTGATGACACGGTCAAGGAACATTGTGTTGACAAGAATTCTGGAGCATTGTGCTGACACGGGTCATGGAGCATTGTGATGACAAGAATTCTGGAGCATTGTCATGACAAGGGCCATGGAGCATTGTGATGACACGGTCATTGAACATTGTGATGACAAGAATTCTGGAGCATTGTGATGAAAGGGCATGGAGCATTGTGATTAAAGGTGACAAGGAACATTGTGATGATATGGGCAGAGAACTCTGTGATGACAGTGGTCATGGAGTACTGTGACAAAAAGTGTCATGGAACATTGTGCTGTCAAGGGCCATGGAGCATTGTGATGACACGGCCATGGAACATTGTGATGACAAGAATTCTGGAGCATTGTCATGACAAGGGCCATGGAGCATTGTGATGACACGGTCATTGAACATTGTGATGACAAGAATTCTGGAGCATTGTGATGACAAGTGCCATGGAGCATTGTGATGACACGGCCATGGAACATTGTGATGACAAGAATTCTGGAGCATTGTGATGACAATGGCCATGGAGCATTGTGATGACACGGTCATGGAACATTGTGATGAGAAGAACTCTGGAGCATTGTCATGACAAGGGCCATGGGGCATTGTGATGACACGGTCATAGAACATTGTGATGAGAATAATTCTGGAGTATTGTCATGACAAGGGCCATGGAGCATTGTGATGACATGGTCATGGAACATTGTGATGACAAGAATTCTGGAGCATTGTGCAGACAAGGGCCATGGAGCATTGTGATGACACGGTCATGGAACATAGTGATGAGAAGAATTCTGGAGCATTGTGCTGACAAGCGCCATGGAGCATTGTGATGATACCTTCATGGAATATTGTGATGACAAGAATTCTGGAGCATTGTGATGACAAGGGTCTTGGAGCATTGTGATGACACGGTCATGGAACATTCTGATGACAAGAATTCTGCAGCATTGTGATGACAAGGGCCATGGAGCATTGTGATGACACGGTCATGGAACATTGTGATGAGAAGAATTCTGGAACATTATGATGACAAGGGCCATGGAGCATTGTGATGACAGGGCTATGGAACATTGTGATGACAAGAATTCGGGAGCATTGTGATGACAATGGCCATGGAGCATTGTGATGACACGGTCATGGAACATTGTGATGAGAAGAATTCTGGAGCATTGTCATGACAAGGGCCATGGAGCATTGTGATGACACGGTCATGGAACATTGTGATGACAAGAATTCTGGAGCATTCTGATGACAAAGGCGATGGAGCTTTGTGATGACACGGTCATGGAACATTGTGATGACAAGAATTCTGGAGCATTCTGATGACAAGCGCCATAGAGCATTGTGATGACACGTTCATGGAATATAGTAATGACAAGAATTCTGGAGCATTATGATGACAAGGTCCATGGAGCATTGTGATGGCACGGTCATGGAACATTGTGATGAGAAGAATTCTGGAGCATTGTGCTGACAAGGGCCATGGAGCATTGTGATGATACGGTCATGGAACATTGTGATGACAAGAATTCTGGAGCATTATGATGACAAGGGCCATGGAGCATTGTGATGACACAGCCATGGAACATTGTGATGACAAGAATTCTGGAGCATTGTGATGACAATGGCCATGGAGCATTGTGATGACACGATATGGAACATTGTGATGACAAGAATTCTGGAGCATTGTGATGACAAGGGTCATGGAGCATTGTGATGACATGGTCAAGGAACATTGCAATGACAAGATTTCTGGAGCATTGTGATGAAAGGGCATAGAGCATTGTGATTAAAGGTGACAAGGAACATTGTGATGATATGGGCAGAGAACTCTGTGATGACAGTGGTCATGGAGTATTGTGACAAAAAGTGTCATGGAACATTGTGCTGACAAGGGCCATGGAGCATTGTGATGACACGGCCATGGAACATTGTGATGAGAAGAATTCTGGAGCACTGTGATGACAATGGCCATGGAGCATTGTGATGACACGGTATGGAACATTGTGATGACAAGAATTCTGGAGCATTGTGATGACAAGGGCCATGGAGCACTGTGATGACACGGTCATGGAACATTTTGATGACAAGAATTCTGGAGCATTGTGATGACAATGGCCATGGAGCATTTTGATGACACGGTCATGGAACATTGTGATGAGAAGAATTCTGGAGCACTGTCATGACAAGGGCCATGGAGCATTGTGATGACACGGTCATGGAACATTGTGATGACAAGAATTCTGGAGCATTGTGATGACAAGGGCCATGGAGCATTGTGATGACACGGCCATGGAACATGGTGATGACAAGAATTCTGGAGCATTGTGATGACAATGGCCATGGAGCATTGTGATGACACGGTCATGGAACATTGTGATGAGAAGAATTCTGGAGCATTGTCATGACAAGGGCCATGGGGCATTGTGATGATATGGTCAAGGAACATTGCGATGACAATATTTCTGGAGCATTGTGATGAAAGGGCATTTAGCATTGTGATTAAAGGTGACAAGGAACATTGTGATGATATGGGCCGAGAACTCTGTGATGACAGTGGTCATGGAGTATTGGGACAAAAAGTGTCATAGAACATTGTGCTGACAAGGGCCATGGAGCATTGTGATGACACGGTCATGGAACATTGTGATGACAAGAATTCTGGAGCATTATGATGACAAGGGGCATGGAACATTGTGATGACAGGGCCATGGAACATTGTGATGACAAGAATTCTGGAGCATTGTGCTGACACGGGCCGTGGAGCATTGTGATGACACGGTCATGGAACATTGTGATGAGAAGAATTCTGGAGCATTGTGCTGACAAGGGCCATGGAGCATTGTGATGACACGGTTATGGAACATTGTGATGAGAAGAATTCTGGAACATTATGATGACAAGGGCCATGGAGCACTGTGATGACAGGGCCATGGAACATTGTGATGACAAGAATTCGGGAGCATGGTGATGACAATGGCCATGGAGCATTGTGATGAAACGGTCATGGAACATTGTGATGAGAAGAATTCTGGAGCATTGTCATGACAAGGGCCA
Source organism: Balaenoptera acutorostrata (assembly GCF_949987535.1). Taxonomy (NCBI): domain Eukaryota; kingdom Metazoa; phylum Chordata; class Mammalia; order Artiodactyla; family Balaenopteridae; genus Balaenoptera; species Balaenoptera acutorostrata. The sequence continues at coordinate 19,108,758 of NC_080067.1, forward strand.
TGGAGCATTGTGATGACACGGTCATGGAACATTGTGATGAGAAGAATTCTGGAGCATTGTCATGACAAGTGCCATGGAGCATTGTGATGACACGGTCATGGAACATTGTGATGACAAGAATTCTGGAGCATTGTGCTGACAAGGGCCATGGAGCATTGTGATGACACGGTAATGGACCATTGTGATGACAAGAATTCTGGAGCATTATGATGACAAGGGCCATGGAGCATTGTGATGACAGGGCCATGGAACATTGTGATGACAAGAATTCGGGAGCATTGTGATGACAATTGCCATGGAGCATTGTGATGACATGGTCATGGAACATTGTGATGAGAAGAATTCTGGAGCATTGTCATGACAAGTGCCATGGAGCATTGTGATGACACGGTCATGGAACATTGTGATGAGAGGAATTCTGGAGCATTGTGCTGAAAAGGGCCATCGAGCATTGTGATGACACGGTCATGGAAGAATGTGATGAGAAGAATTCCGGAGCATTGTGATGACAAGGGCCATGGAGCATTGTGATGACACAGCCATGGAACATTTTGATGACAAGAATTCTGGAGCATTGTGATGACAATGGCCATGGAGCATTGTGATGACACGGTCATGGAACATTGTGATGACAAGAATTCTGGAGCATTGTGATGACAAGGGCCATGGAGCATTGTGATGACAGGGCCATGGAACATTGTGATGACAAGAATTCGGGAGCATTGTGATGACAATGGCCATGGAGCATTGTCATGACACGGTCATGGAACATTGTGATGAGAAGAATTCTGGAGCATTGTCATGACAAGGGCCATGGAGCATGGTGATGACACGGTCATGGAACATTGTGATGACAAGAATTCTGGAGCATTGTGATGAGAAGGGCCATGGAGCATTGTGATGACACGGTCATGGAACATTGTGATGACAAGAATTCTGGAGCATTGTGATGACAAGGGCCATGGAGCATTGTGATGACACGGTCAAGGAACATTGTGATGATAAGAATTCTGTAGCATTGTGATGACAATGGCCATGGAGCATTGTGATGACACGGTCATGGAACATTGTGATGACAAGAATTCTGGAGCATTGTGCTGACACGGGCCATGGAGCATTGTGATGACACGGTCATGGAACATTGTGATGAGAAGAATTCTGGAGCATTGTGCTGACAAGGGCCATGGAGCATTGTGATGACATGGTTATGGAACATTGTGATGAGAAGAATTCTGGAACATTATGATGACAAGGGCCATGGAGCACTGTGATGACAGGGCCATGGAACATTGTTATGACAAGAATTCGGGAGCATTGTGATGACAATGGCCATGGAGCATTGTGATGACACGGTCATGGAACATTGTGATGACAAGAATTCTGGAGCATTGTCATGACAAGGGCCATGGAGCATTGTGATGACACGGTCATGGAACATTTTGATGACAAGAATTCTGGAGCATTGTGATGAAAAGGGCCATGGAGCATTGTGATGACAGGGCCATGGAACGTGATGACAAGAATTCGGGAGCATTGTGATGACAATGGCCATGGAGCATTGTCATGACACGGTCATGGAATATTGTGATGAGAAGAATTCTGGAGCATTGTCATGACAAGGGCCATGGAGCATGGTGATGACACGGTCATGGAACATTGTGATGACAAGAATTCTGGAGCATTGTGATGACAAGGGCCATGGAGCATTGTGATGACACGGTCAAGGAACATTGTGATGATAAGAATTCTGGAGCATTGTGATGACAATGGCCATGGAGCATTGTGATGACACGGTCATGGAACATTGTGATGACAAGAATTCTGGAGCATTGTGCTGACACGGGCCATGGAGCATTGTGATGACACGGTCATGGAACATTGTGATGAGAAGAATTCTGGAACATTATGATGACAAGGGCCATGGAGCACTGTGATGACAGGGCCATGGAACATTGTGATGAGAAGAATTCTGGAGCATTATGATTAAAGGGCATGGAGCATTGTGATTAAAGGTGACAAGGAACATTGTGATGATATGTGCAGAGAATTCTGTGATGACTGTGGTCATGGAGTATTGTGACAAAAAGTGTCATGGAACATTGTGCTGACAAGGGCCATGGAGCATTGTGATGACACGGTCATGGAAACTTGTGATGACAAGAATTCTGGAGCATTGTGCTGACAAGGGCCATGGAGCATTGTGATGACATGGTCATGGAACATTGTGATGAGAAGAATTCTGGAGCATTTTGATGACAAGGGTCATGGAGCATTGTGATGACAAGGGCCATGGAGCATTGTGATGACACAGCCATGGAACATTTTGATGACAAGAATTCTGGAGCATTGTGATGACAATGGCCATGGAGCATTGTGATGACACGGTCATGGAACATTGTGATGAGAAGAATTCTGGAGCATTGTCATGACAAGGGCCATGGGGCATTGTGATGACATGGTCAAGGAACATTGTGATGACAAGAATTCTGGAGCATTGTGATGACAATGGCCATGGAGCATTGTGATGACACGGTCATGGAACATTGTGATGAGAAGAATTCTGGAGCATTGTGATTAAAGGGCATGGAACATTGTGATTAAATGTGACAAGGAACATTGTGATGATATGTGCAGAGAACTCGTTGATGACTGTGGTCATGGAGTATTGTGACAAAAAGTGTCATGGAACATTGTGCTGACAAGGGCCATGGAGCATTGTGATGACACGGTCATGGAACATTGTGATGAGAAGAATTCTGGAGCATTGTGCTGACAAGGGCCATGGAGCATTGTGATGACAGGGCCATGGAACATTGTGATGACAAGAATTCGGGAGCATTGTGATGACAATTGCCATGGAGCATTGTGATGACATGGTCATGGAACATTGTGATGAGAAGAATTCTGGAGCATTGTCATGACAAGTGCCATGGAGCATTGTGATGACACGGTCATGGAACATTGTGATGAGAGGAATTCTGGAGCATTGTGCTGAAAAGGGCCATCGAGCATTGTGATGACACGGTCATGGAAGAATGTGATGAGAAGAATTCCGGAGCATTGTGATGACAAGGGCCATGGAGCATTGTGATGACACAGCCATGGAACATTTTGATGACAAGAATTCTGGAGCATTGTGCTGACACGGGCCATGGAGCATTGTGATGACACGGTCATGGAACATTGTGATGACAAGAATTCTGGAGCATTGTGATGACAAGGGCCATGGAGCATTGTGATGACAGGGCCATGGAACATTGTGATGACAAGAATTCGGGAGCATTGTGATGACAATGGCCATGGAGCATTGTCATGACACGGTCATGGAACATTGTGATGAGAAGAATTCTGGAGCATTGTCATGACAAGGGCCATGGAGCATGGTGATGACACGGTCATGGAACATTGGGATGACAAGAATTCTGGAGCATTGTGATGAGAAGGGCCATGGAGCATTGTGATGACACGGTCATGGAACATTGTGATGACAAGAATTATGGAGCATTGTGATGACAAGGGCCATGGAGCATTGTGATGACACGGTCAAGGAACATTGTGATGATAAGAATTCTGGAGCATTGTGATGACAATGGCCATGGAGCATTGTGATGACACGGTCATGGAACATTGTGATGACAAGAATTCTGGAGCATTGTGCTGACACGGGCCATGGAGCATTGTGATGACACGGTCATGGAACATTGTGATGAGAAGAATTCTGGAGCATTGTGCTGACAAGGGCCATGGAGCATTGTGATGACACGGTTATGGAACATTGTGATGAGAAGAATTCTGGAACATTATGATGACAAGGGCCATGGAGCACTGTGATGACAGGGCCATGGAACATTGTTATGACAAGAATTCGGGAGCATTGTGATGACAATGGCCATGGAGCATTGTGATGACCCGGTCATGGAACATTGTGATGACAAGAATTCTGGAGCATTGTCATGACAAGGGCCATGGAGCATTGTGATGACACGGTCATGGAACATTTTGATGACAAGAATTCTGGAGCATTGTGATGAAAAGGGCCATGGAGCATTGTGATGACAGGGCCATGGAACATTGTGATGACAAGAATTCGGGAGCATTGTGATGACAATGGCCATGGAGCATTGTCATGACACGGTCATGGAATATTGTGATGAGAAGAATTCTGGAGCATTGTCATGACAAGGGCCATGGAGCATGGTGATGACACGGTCATGGAACATTGTGATGACAAGAATTCTGGAGCATTGTGATGACAAGGGCCATGGAGCATTGTGATGACACGGTCAAGGAACATTGTGATGATAAGAATTCTGGAGCATTGTGATGACAATGGCCATGGAGCATTGTGATGACACGGTCATGGAACATTGTGATGACAAGAATTCTGGAGCATTGTGCTGACACGGGCCATGGAGCATTGTGATGACACGGTCATGGAACATTGTGATGAGAAGAATTCTGGAACATTATGATGACAAGGGCCATGGAGCACTATGATGACAGGGCCATGGAACATTGTGATGAGAAGAATTCTGGAGCATTATGATTAAAGGGCATGGAGCATTGTGATTAAAGGTGACAAGGAACATTGTGATGATATGTGCAGAGAATTCTGTGATGACTGTGGTCATGGAGTATTGTGACAAAAAGTGTCATGGAACATTGTGCTGACAAGGGCCATGGAGCATTGTGATGACACGGTCATGGAAACTTGTGATGACAAGAATTCTGGAGCATTGTGCTGACAAGGGCCATGGAGCATTGTGATGACATGGTCATGGAACATTGTGATGAGAAGAATTCTGGAGCATTGTGATGACAAGGGTCATGGAGCATTGTGATGACAAGGGCCATGGAGCATTGTGATGACACAGCCATGGAACATTTTGATGACAAGAATTCTGGAGCATTGTGCTGAAAAGGGCCATGGAGCATTGTGATGACACGGTCATGGAACATAGTGATGAGAAGAATTCTGGAGCAATGTGCTGACAAGCGCCATGGAGCATTGTGATGATACCTTCGTGGAATATTGTGATGACAAGAATTCTGGAGCATTGTGATGACAAGGGTCTTGGAGCATTGTGATGACACGGTCATGGAACATTGTGATGACAAGAATTCTGCAGCATTGTGATGACAAGGGCCATGGAGCATTGTGATGACACGGTCATGGAACATTGTGATGAGAAGAATTCTGGAACATTATGATGACAAGGGCCATGGAGCATTGTGATGACAGGGCCATGGAACATTGTGATGACAAGAATTTGGGAGCATTGTCATGACAAGGGCCATGGAGCATTGTGATGACACGGTCATGGAACATGGTGATGAGAAGAATTCTGGATCATTGTCATGACAAGGGCCATGGAGCATTGTGATGACACGGTCATGGAACATTGTGATGACAAGAATTCTGGAGCATTCTGATGACAAAGGCGATGGAGCTTTGTGATGACACGGTCATGGAACATTGTGATGACAAGAATTCTGGAGCATTCTGATGACAAGCGCCATAGAGCATTGTGATGACACGTTCATGGAATATAGTAATGACAAGAATTCTGGAGCATTATGATGACAAGGTCCATGGAGCATTGTGATGGCACGGTCATGGAACATTGTGATGAGAAGAATTCTGGAGCATTGTGCTGACAAGGGCCATGGAGCATTGTGATGATACGTTCATGGAACATTGTGATGACAAGAATTCTGGAGCATTATGATGACAAGGGCCATGGAGCATTGTGATGACACAGTCATGGAACATTGTGATGACAAGAATTCTGGAGCATTGTGATGACAATGGCCATGGAGCATTGTGATGACACGGTATAAAACATTGTGATGACAAGAATTCTGGAGCATTGTGATGACAAGGGTCATGGAGCATTGTGATGACATGGTCAAGGAACATTGCAATGACAAGATTTCTGGAGCATTGTGATGAAAGGGCATGGAGCATTGTGATTAAAGGTGACAAGGAACATTGTGATGATATGGGCAGAGAACTCTGTGATGACAGTGGTCATGGAGTATTGTGACAAAAAGTGTCATGGAACATTGTGCTGACAAGGGCCATGGAGCATTGTGATGACACGGTCATGGTACATTGTGATGAGAAGAATTCTGGAGCATTGTGCTGACAAGGTCCATGGAGCATTGTGATGGTACCGTCATGGAACATTGTGATGACAAGAATTCTGGAGCATTATGATGACAAGGGGCATGGAACATTGTGATGACAGGGCCATGGAACATTGTGATGACAAGAATTCTGGAGCATTGTGCTGACACGGGCCGTGGAGCATTGTGATGACACGGTCATGGAACATTTTGATGACAAGAATTCCGGAGCATTGTGCTGAAAAGTGCCATCGAGCATTGTGATGACACGGTCATGGAACAATGTGATGAGAAGAATTCCGGAGCATTGTGATGACAAGGGCCATGGAGCATTGTGATGACACAGCAATGGAACATTTTGATGACAAGAATTCTGGAGGATTGTGATGACAATGGCCATGGAGCATTTTGATGACACGGTCATGGAACATTGTGATGAGAAGTATTCTCGAGCATTATGATGACAAGGGGCATGGAAAATTGTGATGACAGGGCCATGGAACATTGTGATGACAAGAATTCTGCAGCATTATGATGACAAGGGGCATGGAACATTGTGATGACAGGGCCATGGAACATTGTGATGACAAGAATTCTGGAGCATTGTGCTGACACGGGCCGTGGAGCATTGTGATGACACGGTCATGGAACATTGTGATGAGAAGAATTCTGGAGCATTGTGCTGACAAGGGCCATGGAGCATTGTGATGACACGGCCATGGAACATTGTGATGAGAAGAATTCTGGAGCATTGTGATGACAATGGCCATGGAGCATTGTGATGACACGGTATGGAACATTGTGATGACAAGAATTCTGGAGCATTGTGATGACAAGGGCCATGGAGCACTGTGATGACACGGTCATGGAACATTGTGATGACAGGAATTCTGGAGCATTGTGCTGAAAAGGGCCATGGAGCATTGTGATGACATGGTCATGGAACAATGTGATGAGAAGAATTCCGGAGCATTGTGATGACAAGGGCCATGGAGCATTGTGATGACACGGTCATGGAACATTTTGATGACAAGAATTCTGGAGCATTGTGATGACAATGGCCATGGAGCATTTTGATGACACGGTCATGGAACATTGTGATGAGAAGAATTCTGGAGCACTGTCATGACAAGGGCCATGGAGCATTGTGATGACACGGTCATGGAACATTGTGATGACAAGAATTCTGGAGCATTGTGATGACAAGGGCCATGGAGCATTGTGATGACACGGCCAAGGAACATTGTGATGACAAGAATTCTGGAGCATTGTAATGACAATGGCCATGGAGCATTGTGATGACACGGTCATGGAACATTGTGATGAGAAGAATTCTGGAGCATTGTCATGACAAGGGCCATGGGGCATTGTGATGATATGGTCAAGGACCATTGCGATGACAATATTTCTGGAGCATTGTGATGAAAGGGCATTTAGCATTGTGATTAAAGGTGACAAGGAACATTGTGATGATATGGGCCGAGAACTCTGTGATGACAGTGGTCATGGAGTATTGGGACAAAAAGTGTCATGGAACATTGTGCTGACAAGGGCCATGGAGCATTGTGATGACACGGTCATGGAACATTGTGATGACAAGAATTCTGGAGCATTGTGCTGACACGGGCCATGGAGCATTGTGATGACACGGTCATGGAACATTGTGATGAGAAGAATTCTGGAGCATTGTGCTGACAAGGGCCATGGAGCATTGTGATGACACGGTATGGAACATTGTGATGACAAGAATTCTGGAGCATTGTGATGACAAGGGCCATGGAGCACTGTGAAGACACGGTCATGGAACATTGTGATGACAGGAATTCTGGAGCATTGTGCTGAAAAGGGCCATGGAGCATTGTGATGACATGGTCATGGAACAATGTGATGAGAAGAATTCCGGAGCATTGTGATGACAAGGGCCATGGAGCATTGTGATGACACGGTCATGGAACATTGTGTTGACAAGAATTCTGGAGCATTGTGCTGACACGGGTCATGGAGCATTGTGATGACAAGAATTCTGGAGCATTGTCATGACAAGGGCCATGGAGCATTGTGATGACACGGTCATTGAACATTGTGATGACAAGAATTCTGGAGCATTGTGATGAAAGGGCATGGAGCATTGTGATTAAAGGTGACAAGGAACATTGTGATGATATGGGCAGAGAACTCTGTGATGACAGTGGTCATGGCGTATTGTGACAAAAAGTGTCATGGAACATTGTGCTGTCAAGGGCCATGGAGCATTGTGATGACACGGCCATGGAACATTGTGATGACAAGAATTCTGGAGCATTGTCATGACAAGGGCCATGGAGCATTGTGATGACACGGTCATTGAACATTGTGATGACAAGAATTCTGGAGCATTGTGATGACAAGTGCCATGGAGCATTGTGATGACACGGCCATGGAACATTGTGATGACAAGAATTCTGGAGCATTGTGATGACAATGGCCATGGAGCATTGTGATGACACGGTCATGGAACATTGTGATGAGAAGAATTCTGGAGCATTGTCATGACAAGGGCCATGGGGCATTGTGATGACACTGTCATAGAACATTGTGATGAGAATAATTCTGGAGTATTGTCATGACAAGGGCCATGGAGCATTGTGATGACAGGGTCATGGAACATTGTGATGACAAGAATTCTGGAGCATTGTGCGGACAAGGGCCATGGAGCATTGTGATGACACGGTCATGGAACATAGTGATGAGAAGAATTCTGGAGCATTGTGCGGACAAGGGCCATGGAGCATTGTGATGACACGGTCATGGAACATAGTGATGAGAAGAATTCTGGAGCATTGTGCTGACAAGCGCCATGGAGCATTGTGATGATACCTTCATGGAATATTGTGATGACAAGAATTCTGGAGCATTGTGATGACAAGGGTCTTGGAGCATTGTGATGACACGGTCATGGAACATTGTGATGACAAGAATTCTGCAGCATTGTGATGACAAGGGCCATGGAGCATTGTGATGACACGGTCATGGAACATTGTGATGAGAAGAATTCTGGAACATTATGATGACAAGGGCCATGGAGCATTGTGATGACAGGGCTATGGAACATTGTGATGACAAGAATTCGGGAGCATTGTGATGACAATGGCCATGGAGCATTGTGATGACACGGTCATGGAACATTGTGATGAGAAGAATTCTGGAGCATTGTCATGACAAGGGCCATGGAGCATTGTGATGACACGGTCATGGAACATTGTGATGACAAGAATTCTGGAGCATTCTGATGACAAAGGCGATGGAGCTTTGTGATGACACGGTCATGGAACATTGTGATGACAAGAATTCTGGAGCATTCTGATGACAAGCGCCATAGAGCATTGTGATGACACATTCATGGAATATAGTAATGACAAGAATTCTGGAGCATTATGATGACAAGGTCCATGGAGCATTGTGATGGCACGGTCATGGAACATTGTGATGAGAAGAATTCTGGAGCATTGTGCTGACAAGGGCCATGGAGCATTGTGATGATACGGTCATGGAACATTGTGATGACAAGAATTCTGGAGCATTATGATGACAAGGGCCATGGAGCATTGTGATGACACAGCCATGGAACATTGTGATGACAAGAATTCTGGAGGATTGTGATGACAATGGCCATGGAGCATTGTGATGACACGATATGGAACATTGTGATGACAAGAATTCTGGAGCATTGTGATGACAAGGGTCATGGAGCATTGTGATGACATGGTCAAGGAACATTGCAATGACAAGATTTCTGGAGCATTGTGATGAAAGGGCATAGAGCATTGTGATTAAAGGTGACAAGGAACATTGTGATGATATGGGCAGAGAACTCTGTGATGCCAGTGGTCATGGAGTATTGTGACAAAAAGTGTCATGGAACATTGTGCTGACAAGGGCCATGGAGCATTGTGATGACACGGCCATGGAACATTGTGATGAGAAGAATTCTGGAGCACTGTGATGACAATGGCCATGGAGCATTGTGATGACACGGTATGGAACATTGTGATGACAAGAATTCTGGAGCATTGTGATGACAAGGGCCATGGAGCACTGTGATGACACGGTCATGGAACATTGTGATGACAGGAATTCTGGAGCATTGTGCTGAAAAGGGCCATGGAACATTGTGATGACATGGTCATGGAACAATGTGATGAGAAGAATTCCGGAGCATTGTGATGACAAGGGCCATGGAGCATTGTGATGACACGGTCATGGAACATTTTGATGACAAGAATTCTGGAGCATTGTGATGACAATGGCCATGGAGCATTTTGATGACACGGTCATGGAACATTGTGATGAGAAGAATTCTGGAGCACTGTCATGACAAGGGTCATGGAGCATTGTGATGACACGGTCATGGAACATTGTGATGACAAGAATTCTGGAGCATTGTGATGACAAGGGCCATGGAGCATTGTGATGACACGGCCATGGAACATTGTGATGACAAGAATTCTGGAGCATTGTGATGACAATTGCCATGGAGCATTGTGATGACACGGTATGGAACATTGTGATGACAAGAATTCTGGAGCATTGTGATGACAAGGGCCATGGAGCACTGTGATGACACGGTCATGGAACATTGTGATGACAGGAATTCTGGAGCATTGTGCTGAAAAGGGCCATGGAGCATTGTGATGACATGGTCATGGAACAATGTGATGAGAAGAATTCCGGAGCATTGTGATGACAAGGGCCATGGAGCATTGTGATGACACGGTCATGGAACATTTTGATGACAAGAATTCTGGAGCATTGTGATGACAATGGCCATGGAGCATTTTGATGACACGGTCATGGAACATTGTGATGAGAAGAATTCTGGAGCACTGTCATGACAAGGGCCATGGAGCATTGTGATGACACGGTCATGGAACATTGTGATGACAAGAATTCTGGAGCATTGTGATGACAAGGGCCATGGAGCATTGTGATGACACGGCCATGGAACATTGTGATGACAAGAATTCTGGAGCATTGTAATGACAATGGCCATGGAGCATTGTGATGACACGGTCATGGAACATTGTGATGAGAAGAATTCTGGAGCATTGTCATGACAAGGGCCATGGGGCATTGTGATGATATGGTCAAGGAACATTGCGATGACAATATTTCTGGAGCATTGTGATGAAAGGGCATTTAGCATTGTGATTAAAGGTGACAAGGAACATTGTGATGATATGGGCCGAGAACTCTGTGATGACAGTGGTCATGGAGTATTGGGACAAAAAGTGTCATGGAACATTGTGCTGACAAGGGCCATGGAGCATTGTGATGACACGGTCATGGAACATTGTGATGACAAGAATTCTGGAGCATTGTGCTGACACGGGCCATGGAGCATTGTGATGACACGGTCATGGAACATTGTGATGAGAAGAATTCTGGAGCATTGTGCTGACAAGGGCCATGGAGCATTGTGATGACACGGTATGGAACATTGTGATGACAAGAATTCTGGAGCATTGTGATGACAAGGGCCATGGAGCACTGTGAAGACACGGTCATGGAACATTGTGATGACAGGAATTCTGGAGCATTGTGCTGAAAAGGGCCATGGAGCATTGTGATGACATGGTCATGGAACAATGTGATGAGAAGAATTCCGGAGCATTGTGATGACAAGGGCCATGGAGCATTGTGATGACATGGTCAAGGAACATTGCAATGACAAGATTTCTGGAGCATTGTGATGAAAGGGCATGGAGCATTGTGATTAAAGGTGACAAGGAACATTGCGATGATATGGGCAGAGAACTCTGTGATGACAGTGGTCATGGATTATTGTGACAAAAATTGTCATGGAACATTGTGCTGACAAGGGCCATGGAGCATTGTGATGACACGGTCATGGTACATTGTGATGAGAAGAATTCTGGAGCATTGTGCTTACAAGGGCCATGGAGCATTGTGATGGTACCGTCATGGAACATTGTGATGACAAGAATTCTGGAGCATTATGATGACAAGGGGCATGGAACATTGTGATGACAGGGCCATGGATCATTGTGATGACAAGAATTCTGGAGCATTGTGCTGACACGGGCCGTGGAGCATTGTGATGACACGGTCATGGAACATTTTGATGACAAGAATTCTGGAGCATTGTGCTGAAAAGGGCCATCGAGCATTGTGATGACACGGTCATGGAACAATGTGATGAGAAGAATTCCGGAGCATTGTGATGACAAGGGCCATGGAGCATTGTGATGACACAGCCATGGAACATTTTGATGACAAGAATTCTGGAGCATTGTGATGACAATGGCCATGGAGCATTGTGATGACACGGTCATGGAACATTGTGATGAGAAGAATTCTGGAGCATTGTGCTGACAAGGGCAATGGAGCATTGTGATGACACGGCCATGGAACATTGTGATGAGAAGAATTCTGGAGCACTGTGATGACAATGGCCATGGAGCTTGTGATGACAAGGTATGGAACATTGTGATGACAAGAATTCTGGAGCATTGTGATGACAAGGGCCATGGAGCACTGTGATGACACGGTCATGGAACATTGTGATGACAGGAATTCTGGAGCATTGTGCTGAAAAGGGCCATGGAGCATTGTGATGACACGGTCATGGAACATTGTGATGACAAGAATTCTGGAGCATTGTGATGACAATGGCCATGGAGCATTTTGATGACACGTTCATGGAACATCGTGATGAGAAGAATTCTGGAGCACTGTCATGACAAGGGCCATGGAGCATTGTGATGACACGGTCATGGAACATTGTGATGACAAGAATTCTGGAGCATTGTGATGACAAGGGCCATGGAGCATTGTGATGACACGGCCATGGAACATTGTGATGACAAGAATTCTGGAGCATTGTGATGACAAGGGCCATGGAGCATTGTGATGACACGGCCATGGAACATTGTGATGACAAGAATTCTGGAGCATTGTGATGACAATGGCCATGGAGCATTGTGATGACACGGTCATGGAACATTGTGATGAGAAGAATTCTGGAGCATTGTCATGACAAGGGCCATGGGGCATTGTGATGATATGGTCAAGGAACATTGCGATGACAATTTTTCTGGAGCATTGTGATGAAAGGGCATTAAGCATTGTGATTAAAGGTGACAAGGAACATTGTGATGATATGGGCCGAGAACTCTGTGATGACAGTGGTCATGGAGTATTGGGACAAAAAGTGTCATGGAACATTGTGCTGACAAGGGCCATGGAGCATTGTGATGACACGGTCATGGAACATTGTGATGACAAGAATTCTGGAGCATTGTGCTGACACGGGCCATGGAGCATTGTGATGACACGGTCATGGAACATTGTGATGAGAAGAATTCTGGAGCATTGTGCTGACAAGGGCCATGGAGCATTGTGATGACACGGTATGGAACATTGTGATGACAAGAATTCTGGAGCATTGTGATGACAAGGGCCATGGAGCACTGTGAAGACACGGTCATGGAACATTGTGATGACAGGAATTCTGGAGCATTGTGATGACAAGGGCCATGGAGCATTGTGATGACACGGTCATGGAAAATTTGATGAAAAGTATTCTGGAGCATTGTGCTGACAAGGGCCATGGAGCATTGTGATGATACGGTCATGGAACATTGGGATGACAAGAATTCTGGAGCATTATGATGACAAGGGCCATGGAGCATTGTGATGACACAGCCATGGAAAATTGTGATGACAAGAATTCTGGAGCATTGTGATGACAATGGCCATGGAGCATTGTGATGACACGGTATGGAACATTGTGTTGACAAGAATTGTGGAGCATTGTGATGACAAGGGCCATGGAGCATTGTGATGACACGCTCATGGAACATTGTGATGACAGGAATTCTGGAGCATTGTGCTGAAAAGGGCCATGGAGCATTGTGATGACACGGTCATGGAACAATGTGATGAGAAAAATTCCGGAGCATTGTGATGACAAGGGCCATGGAGCATTGTGATGACACGGTCATGGAACATTGTGATGACAAGAATTCTGGAGCATTGTGATGACAAGGGCCATGGAGCATTGTGATGACACGGTCATGGAACATTGTGATGACAGGAATTCTGGAGCATTGTGCCGAAAAGGGCCATGGAGCATTGTGATGACACGGTCATGGAACAATGTGATGAGAAGAATTCCGGAGCATTGTGATGACAAGAGCCATGGAGCATTGTGATGACACAGCCATGGAAAATTGTGATGACAAGAATTCTGGAGCATTGTGATGACAATGGCCATGGAGCATTGTGATGACACGGTATGGAACATTGTGATGACAAGAATTGTGGAGCATTGTGATGACAAGGGCCATGGAGCATTGTGATGACACGGTCATGGAACATTGTGATGACAGGAATTCTGGAGCATTGTGCTGAAAAGGGCCATGGAGCATTGTGATGACACGGTCATGGAACAATGTGATGAGAAGAATTCCGGAGCATTGTGATGACAATGGCCATGGAGCATTGTGATGACACGGTATGGAACATTGTGATGACAAGAATTGTGGAGCATTGTGATGACAAGGGCCATGGAGCATTGTGATGACACGGCCATGGAACATGGTGATGACAAGAATTCTGGAGCATTGTGATGACAATGGCCATGGAGCATTGTGATGACACGGTCATGGAACATTGTGATGAGAAGAATTCTGGAGCATTGTCATAACAAGGGCCATGGGGCATTGTGATGATATGGTCAAGGTACATTGCGATGACAATTTTTCTGGAGCATTGTGATGAAAGGGCATTTAGCATTGTGATTAAAGGTGACAAGGAACATTGTGATGATATGGGCCGAGAACTCTGTGATGACAGTGGTCATGGAGTATTGGGACAAAAAGTGTCATGGAACATTGTGCTGACAAGGGCCATGGAGCATTGTGATGACACGGTCATGGAACATTGTGATGACAAGAATTCTGGAGCATTGTGCTGACACGGGCCATGGAGCATTGTGATGACACGGTCATGGAACATTGTGATGAGAAGAATTCTGGAGCATTGTGCTGACAAGGGCCATGGAGCATTGTGATGACACGGTATGGAACATTGTGATGACAAGAATTCTGGAGCATTGTGATGACAAGGGCCATGGAGCACTGTGAAGACACGGTCATGGAACATTGTGATGACAGGAATTCTGGAGCATTGTGCTGAAAAGGGCCATGGAGCATTGTGATGACATGGTCATGGAACAATGTGATGAGAAGAATTCCGGAGCATTGTGATGACAAGGGCCATGGAGCATTGTGATGACACGGTCATGGAACATTGTGATGAGAAGAATTCTGGAGCATTGTCATGACAAGGGCCATGGAGCATTGTGATGACACGGTCATGGAACATTGTGATGACAAGAATTCTGGAGCATTCTGATGACAAAGGCGATGGAGCTTTGTGATGACACGGTCATGGAACATTGTGATGACAAGAATTCTGGAGCATTCTGATGACAAGCGCCATAGAGCATTGTGATGACACGTTCATGGAATATAGTAATGACAAGAATTCTGGAGCATTATGATGACAAGGTCCATGGAGCATTGTGATGGAACGGTCATGGAACATTGTGATGAGAAGAATTCTGGAGCATTGTGCTGACAAGGGCCATGGAGCATTGTGATGATACAGTCATGGAACATTGTGATGACAAGAATTCTGGAGCATTATGATGACAAAGGCCATGGAGCATTGTGATGACACAGCCATGGAACATTTTGATGACAAGAATTCTGGAGCATTGTGATGACAATGGCCATGGAGCATTTTGATGACACGGTCATGGAACATTGTGATGAGAAGAATTCTGGAGCACTGTCATGACAAGGGCCATGGAGCATTGTGATGACACGGTCATGGAACATTGTGATGACAAGAATTCTGGAGCATTGTGATGACAAGGGCCATGGAGCAATGTGATGATATGGTCAAGGAACATTGCGATGACAATATTTCTGGAGCATTGTGATGAAAGGGCATTTAGCATTGTGATTAAAGGTGACAAGGAACATTGTGATGATATGGGCCGAGAACTCTGTGATGACAGTGGTCATGGAGTATTGGGACAAAAAGTGTCAGGGAACATTGTGCTGACAAGGGCCATGGAGCATTGTGATGACACGGTCATGGAACATTGTGATGACAAGAATTCTGGAGCATTGTGCTGACACGGGCCATGGAGCATTGTGATGACACGGTCATGGAACATTGTGATGAGAAGAATTCTGGAGCATTGTGCTGACAAGGGCCATGGAGCATTGTGATGACACGGTATGGAACATTGTGATGACAAGAATTCTGGAGCATTGTGATGACAAGGGCCATGGAGCACTGTGAAGACACAGTCATGGAACATTGTGATGACAGGAATTCTGGAGCATTGTGCCGAAAAGGGCCATGGAGCATTGTGATGACACGGTCATGGAACAATGTGATGAGAAGAATTCTGGTGCAATGTGCTGACAAGGGCCATGGAGCATTGTGATGATACGGTCATGGAACATTGTGATGACAAGAATTCTGGAGCATTATGATGACAAGGGCCATGGAGCATTGTGATGACACGGTATGGAACATTGTGATGACAAGAATTGTGGAGCATTGTGATGACAAGGGCCATGGAGCATTGTGATGACACGGTCATGGAACATTGTGATGATAGGAATTCTGGAGCATTGTGCTGAAAAGGGCCATGGAGCATTGTGATGACACGGTCATGGAACAATGTGATGAGAAGAATTCCGGAGCATTGTGATGACAAGGGCCATGGAGCATTGTGATGACACGGTCATGGAACATTGTGATGACAAGAATTCTGGAGCATTGTGATGACAAGGGTCATGGAGCATTGTGATGACATGGTAAAGGAACATTCCGATGACAAGATTTCTGGAGCATTGTGATGAAAGGGCATGGAGCATGGTGATTAAAGGTGACAAGGAACATTGTGATGATATGGGCAGAGAACTCTGTGATGACAGTGGTCATGCAGTATTGTGACAAAAAGTGTCATGGAACATTGTGCTGACAAGGGCCATGGAGCATTGTGATGACACGGCCATGGAACATTGTGATGACAAGAATTCTGGAGCATTGTGCTGACAAGGGCCATGGAGCATTGTGATGATACGGTCATGGAACATTGTGATGACAAGAATTCTGGAGCATTATGATGACAAGTGCCATGGAGCATTGTGATGACACAGCCATGGAACATTGTGATGACAAGAATTCTGGAGCATTGTGATGACAATGGCCATGGAGCATTGTGATGACACGGTATGGAACATTGTGATGACAAGAATTCTGGAGCATTGTGATGACAAGGGTCATGGAGCATTGTGATGACATGGTCAAGGAACATTGCAATGACAAGATTTCTGGAGCATTGTGATGAAAGGGCATGGAGCATTGTGATTAAAGGTGACAAGGAACATTGCGATGATATGGGCAGAGAACTCTGTGATGACAGTGGTCATGGATTATTGTGACAAAAATTGTCATGGAACATTGTGCTGACAAGGGCCATGGAGCATTGTGATGACACGGTCATGGTACATTGTGATGAGAAGAATTCTGGAGCATTGTGCTTAAAAGGGCCATGGAGCATTGTGATGGTACCGTCATGGAACATTGTGATGACAAGAATTCTGGAGCATTATGATGACAAGGGGCATGGAACATTGTGATGACAGGGCCATGGATCATTGTGATGACAAGAATTCTGGAGCATTGTGCTGACACGTGCCGTGGAGCATTGTGATGACACGGTCATGGAACATTTTGATGACAAGAATTCTGGAGCATTGTGCTGAAAAGGGCCATCGAGCATTGTGATGACACGGTCATGGAACAATGTGATGAGAAGAATTCCGGAGCATTGTGATGACAAGGGCCATGGAGCATTGTGATGACACAGCCATGGAACATTTTGATGACAAGAATTCTGGAGCATTGTGATGACAATGGCCATGGAGCATTGTGATGACACGGTCATGGAACATTGTGATGAGAAGAATTCTGGAGCATTGTGCTGACAAGGGCAATTGAGCATTGTGATGACACGGCCATGGAACATTGTGATGAGAAGAATTCTGGAGCACTGTGATGACAATGGCCATGGAGCTTGTGATGACAAGGTATGGAACATTGTGATGACAAGAATTCTGGAGCATTGTGATGACAAGGGCCATGGAGCACTGTGATGACACGGTCATGGAACATTGTGATGACAGGAATTCTGGAGCATTGTGCTGAAAAGGGCCATGGAGCATTGTGATGACACGGTCATGGAACATTGTGATGACAAGAATTCTGGAGCATTGTGATGACAAGGGCCATGGAGCATTGTGATGATACGGTCATGGAACATTGGGATGACAAGAATTCTGGAGCATTATGATGACAAGGGCCATGGAGCATTGTGATGACACAGCCATGGAAAATTGTGATGACAAGAATTCTGGAGCATTGTGATGACAATGGCCATGGAGCATTGTGATGACACGGTATGGAACATTGTGATGACAAGAATTGTGGAGCATTGTGATGACAAGGGCCATGGAGCATTGTTATGACACGCTCATGGAACATTGTGATGACAGGAATTCTGGAGCATTGTGCTGAAAAGGGCCATGGAGCATTGTGATGAAACGGTCATGGAACAATGTGATGAGAAGAATTCCGGAGCATTGTGATGACAAGGGCCATGGAGCATTGTGATGACACGGTCATGGAACATTGTGATGACAAGAATTCTGGAGCATTGTGATGACAAGGGCCATGGAGCATTGTGATGACACGGTCATGGAACATTGTGATGACAGGAATTCTGGAGCATTGTGCCGAAAAGGGCCATGGAGCATTGTGATGACACGGTCATGGAACAATGTGATGAGAAGAATTCCGGAGCATTGTGATGACAAGAGCCATGGAGCATTGTGATGACACAGCCATGGAAAATTGTGATGACAAGAATTCTGGAGCATTGTGATGACAATGGCCATGGAGCATTGTGATGACACGGTATGGAACATTGTGATGACAAGAATTGTGGAGCATTGTGATGACACGGTCATGGAACATTGTGATGACAGGAATTCTGGAGCATTGTGCTGAAAAGGGCCATGGAGCATTGTGATGACACGGTCATGGAACAATGTGATGAGAAGAATTCCGGAGCATTGTGATGACAATGGCCATGGAGCATTGTGATGACACGGTATGGAACATTGTGATGACAAGAATTGTGGAGCATTGTGATGACAAGGGCCATGGAGCATTGTGATGACACGGTCATGGAACATTGTGATGACAGAAATTCTGGAGCATTGTGCTGAAAAGGGCCATGGAGCATTGTGATGACACGGTCATGGAACATTGTGATGACAAGAATTCTGGAGCACTGTGATGACAATGGCCATGGAGCTTGTGATGACAAGGTATGGAACATTGTGATGACAAGAATTCTGGAGCATTGTGATGACAAGGGCCATGGAGCACTGTGATGACACGGTCATGGAACATTGTGATGACAGGAATTCTGGAGCATTGTGCTGAAAAGGGCCATGGAGCATTGTGATGACATGGTCATGGAACAATGTGATGAGAAGAATTCCGGAGCATTGTGATGACAAGGGCCATGGAGCATTGTGATGACACGGTCATGGAACATTTTGATGACAAGAATTCTGGAGCATTGTGATGACAATGGCCATGGAGCATTTTGATGACACGGTCATGGAACATTGTGATGAGAAGAATTCTGGAGCACTGTCATGACAAGGGTCATGGAGCATTGTGATGACACGGTCATGGAACATTGTGATGACAAGAATTCTGGAGCATTGTGATGACAAGGGCCATGGAGCATTGTGATGACACGGCCATGGAACATTGTGATGACAAGAATTCTGGAGCATTGTGATGACAATTGCCATGGAGCATTGTGATGACACGGTATGGAACATTGTGATGACAAGAATTCTGGAGCATTGTGATGACAAGGGCCATGGAGCACTGTGATGACACGGTCATGGAACATTGTGATGACAGGAATTCTGGAGCATTGTGCTGAAAAGGGCCATGGAGCATTGTGATGACATGGTCATGGAACAATGTGATGAGAAGAATTCCGGAGCATTGTGATGACAAGGGCCATGGAGCATTGTGATGACACGGTCATGGAACATTTTGATGACAAGAATTCTGGAGCATTGTGATGACAATGGCCATGGAGCATTTTGATGACACGGTCATGGAACATTGTGATGAGAAGAATTCTGGAGCACTGTCATGACAAGGGCCATGGAGCATTGTGATGACACGGTCATGGAACATTGTGATGACAAGAATTCTGGAGCATTGTGATGACAAGGGCCATGGAGCATTGTGATGACACGGCCATGGAACATTGTGATGACAAGAATTCTGGAGCATTGTAATGACAATGGCCATGGAGCATTGTGATGACACGGTCATGGAACATTGTGATGAGAAGAATTCTGGAGCATTGTCATGACAAGGGCCATGGGGCATTGTGATGATATGGTCAAGGAACATTGCGATGACAATATTTCTGGAGCATTGTGATGAAAGGGCATTTAGCATTGTGATTAAAGGTGACAAGGAACATTGTGATGATATGGGCCGAGAACTCTGTGATGACAGTGGTCATGGAGTATTGGGACAAAAAGTGTCATGGAACATTGTGCTGACAAGGGCCATGGAGCATTGTGATGACACGGTCATGGAACATTGTGATGACAAGAATTCTGGAGCATTGTGCTGACACGGGCCATGGAGCATTGTGATGACACGGTCATGGAACATTGTGATGAGAAGAATTCTGGAGCATTGTGCTGACAAGGGCCATGGAGCATTGTGATGACACGGTATGGAACATTGTGATGACAAGAATTCTGGAGCATTGTGATGACAAGGGCCATGGAGCACTGTGAAGACACGGTCATGGAACATTGTGATGACAGGAATTCTGGAGCATTGTGCTGAAAAGGGCCATGGAGCATTGTGATGACATGGTCATGGAACAATGTGATGAGAAGAATTCCGGAGCATTGTGATGACAAGGGCCATGGAGCATTGTGATGACATGGTCAAGGAACATTGCAATGACAAGATTTCTGGAGCATTGTGATGAAAGGGCATGGAGCATTGTGATTAAAGGTGACAAGGAACATTGCGATGATATGGGCAGAGAACTCTGTGATGACAGTGGTCATGGATTATTGTGACAAAAATTGTCATGGAACATTGTGCTGACAAGGGCCATGGAGCATTGTGATGACACGGTCATGGTACATTGTGATGAGAAGAATTCTGGAGCATTGTGCTTACAAGGGCCATGGAGCATTGTGATGGTACCGTCATGGAACATTGTGATGACAAGAATTCTGGAGCATTATGATGACAAGGGGCATGGAACATTGTGATGACAGGGCCATGGATCATTGTGATGACAAGAATTCTGGAGCATTGTGCTGACACGGGCCGTGGAGCATTGTGATGACACGGTCATGGAACATTTTGATGACAAGAATTCTGGAGCATTGTGCTGAAAAGGGCCATCGAGCATTGTGATGACACGGTCATGGAACAATGTGATGAGAAGAATTCCGGAGCATTGTGATGACAAGGGCCATGGAGCATTGTGATGACACAGCCATGGAACATTTTGATGACAAGAATTCTGGAGCATTGTGATGACAATGGCCATGGAGCATTGTGATGACACGGTCATGGAACATTGTGATGAGAAGAATTCTGGAGCATTGTGCTGAAAAGGGCAATGGAGCATTGTGATGACACGGCCATGGAACATTGTGATGAGAAGAATTCTGGAGCACTGTGATGACAATGGCCATGGAGCTTGTGATGACAAGGTATGGAACATTGTGATGACAAGAATTCTGGAGCATTGTGATGACAAGGGCCATGGAGCACTGTGATGACACGGTCATGGAACATTGTGATGACAGGAATTCTGGAGCATTGTGCTGAAAAGGGCCATGGAGCATTGTGATGACACGGTCATGGAACATTGTGATGACAAGAATTCTGGAGCATTGTGATGACAATGGCCATGGAGCATTTTGATGACACGTTCATGGAACATCGTGATGAGAAGAATTCTGGAGCACTGTCATGACAAGGGCCATGGAGCATTGTGATGACACGGTCATGGAACATTGTGATGACAAGAATTCTGGAGCATTGTGATGACAAGGGCCATGGAGCATTGTGATGACACGGCCATGGAACATTGTGATGACAAGAATTCTGGAGCATTGTGATGACAAGGGCCATGGAGCATTGTGATGACACGGCCATGGAACATTGTGATGACAAGAATTCTGGAGCATTGTGATGACAATGGCCATGGAGCATTGTGATGACACGGTCATGGAACATTGTGATGAGAAGAATTCTGGAGCATTGTCATGACAAGGGCCATGGGGCATTGTGATGATATGGTCAAGGAACATTGCGATGACAATTTTTCTGGAGCATTGTGATGAAAGGGCATTAAGCATTGTGATTAAAGGTGACAAGGAACATTGTGATGATATGGGCCGAGAACTCTGTGATGACAGTGGTCATGGAGTATTGGGACAAAAAGTGTCATGGAACATTGTGCTGACAAGGGCCATGGAGCATTGTGATGACACGGTCATGGAACATTGTGATGACAAGAATTCTGGAGCATTGTGCTGACACGGGCCATGGAGCATTGTGATGACACGGTC
This sequence comes from Balaenoptera acutorostrata, assembly GCF_949987535.1. Lineage (NCBI taxonomy): Eukaryota > Metazoa > Chordata > Mammalia > Artiodactyla > Balaenopteridae > Balaenoptera > Balaenoptera acutorostrata. The sequence continues at coordinate 19,131,692 of NC_080067.1, forward strand.
ATGGAACATTGTGATGAGAAGAATTCTGGAGCATTGTGCTGACAAGGGCCATGGAGCATTGTGATGACACGGTATGGAACATTGTGATGACAAGAATTCTGGAGCATTGTGATGACAAGGGCCATGGAGCACTGTGAAGACACGGTCATGGAACATTGTGATGACAGGAATTCTGGAGCATTGTGATGACAAGGGCCATGGAGCATTGTGATGACACGGTCATGGAAAATTTGATGAAAAGTATTCTGGAGCATTGTGCTGACAAGGGCCATGGAGCATTGTGATGATACGGTCATGGAACATTGGGATGACAAGAATTCTGGAGCATTATGATGACAAGGGCCATGGAGCATTGTGATGACACAGCCATGGAAAATTGTGATGACAAGAATTCTGGAGCATTGTGATGACAATGGCCATGGAGCATTGTGATGACACGGTATGGAACATTGTGTTGACAAGAATTGTGGAGCATTGTGATGACAAGGGCCATGGAGCATTGTGATGACACGCTCATGGAACATTGTGATGACAGGAATTCTGGAGCATTGTGCTGAAAAGGGCCATGGAGCATTGTGATGACACGGTCATGGAACAATGTGATGAGAAAAATTCCGGAGCATTGTGATGACAAGGGCCATGGAGCATTGTGATGACACGGTCATGGAACATTGTGATGACAAGAATTCTGGAGCATTGTGATGACAAGGGCCATGGAGCATTGTGATGACACGGTCATGGAACATTGTGATGACAGGAATTCTGGAGCATTGTGCCGAAAAGGGCCATGGAGCATTGTGATGACACGGTCATGGAACAATGTGATGAGAAGAATTCCGGAGCATTGTGATGACAAGAGCCATGGAGCATTGTGATGACACAGCCATGGAAAATTGTGATGACAAGAATTCTGGAGCATTGTGATGACAATGGCCATGGAGCATTGTGATGACACGGTATGGAACATTGTGATGACAAGAATTGTGGAGCATTGTGATGACAAGGGCCATGGAGCATTGTGATGACACGGTCATGGAACATTGTGATGACAGGAATTCTGGAGCATTGTGCTGAAAAGGGCCATGGAGCATTGTGATGACACGGTCATGGAACAATGTGATGAGAAGAATTCCGGAGCATTGTGATGACAATGGCCATGGAGCATTGTGATGACACGGTATGGAACATTGTGATGACAAGAATTGTGGAGCATTGTGATGACAAGGGCCATGGAGCATTGTGATGACACGGCCATGGAACATGGTGATGACAAGAATTCTGGAGCATTGTGATGACAATGGCCATGGAGCATTGTGATGACACGGTCATGGAACATTGTGATGAGAAGAATTCTGGAGCATTGTCATAACAAGGGCCATGGGGCATTGTGATGATATGGTCAAGGTACATTGCGATGACAATTTTTCTGGAGCATTGTGATGAAAGGGCATTTAGCATTGTGATTAAAGGTGACAAGGAACATTGTGATGATATGGGCCGAGAACTCTGTGATGACAGTGGTCATGGAGTATTGGGACAAAAAGTGTCATGGAACATTGTGCTGACAAGGGCCATGGAGCATTGTGATGACACGGTCATGGAACATTGTGATGACAAGAATTCTGGAGCATTGTGCTGACACGGGCCATGGAGCATTGTGATGACACGGTCATGGAACATTGTGATGAGAAGAATTCTGGAGCATTGTGCTGACAAGGGCCATGGAGCATTGTGATGACACGGTATGGAACATTGTGATGACAAGAATTCTGGAGCATTGTGATGACAAGGGCCATGGAGCACTGTGAAGACACGGTCATGGAACATTGTGATGACAGGAATTCTGGAGCATTGTGCTGAAAAGGGCCATGGAGCATTGTGATGACATGGTCATGGAACAATGTGATGAGAAGAATTCCGGAGCATTGTGATGACAAGGGCCATGGAGCATTGTGATGACACGGTCATGGAACATTGTGATGAGAAGAATTCTGGAGCATTGTCATGACAAGGGCCATGGAGCATTGTGATGACACGGTCATGGAACATTGTGATGACAAGAATTCTGGAGCATTCTGATGACAAAGGCGATGGAGCTTTGTGATGACACGGTCATGGAACATTGTGATGACAAGAATTCTGGAGCATTCTGATGACAAGCGCCATAGAGCATTGTGATGACACGTTCATGGAATATAGTAATGACAAGAATTCTGGAGCATTATGATGACAAGGTCCATGGAGCATTGTGATGGAACGGTCATGGAACATTGTGATGAGAAGAATTCTGGAGCATTGTGCTGACAAGGGCCATGGAGCATTGTGATGATACAGTCATGGAACATTGTGATGACAAGAATTCTGGAGCATTATGATGACAAAGGCCATGGAGCATTGTGATGACACAGCCATGGAACATTTTGATGACAAGAATTCTGGAGCATTGTGATGACAATGGCCATGGAGCATTTTGATGACACGGTCATGGAACATTGTGATGAGAAGAATTCTGGAGCACTGTCATGACAAGGGCCATGGAGCATTGTGATGACACGGTCATGGAACATTGTGATGACAAGAATTCTGGAGCATTGTGATGACAAGGGCCATGGAGCAATGTGATGATATGGTCAAGGAACATTGCGATGACAATATTTCTGGAGCATTGTGATGAAAGGGCATTTAGCATTGTGATTAAAGGTGACAAGGAACATTGTGATGATATGGGCCGAGAACTCTGTGATGACAGTGGTCATGGAGTATTGGGACAAAAAGTGTCAGGGAACATTGTGCTGACAAGGGCCATGGAGCATTGTGATGACACGGTCATGGAACATTGTGATGACAAGAATTCTGGAGCATTGTGCTGACACGGGCCATGGAGCATTGTGATGACACGGTCATGGAACATTGTGATGAGAAGAATTCTGGAGCATTGTGCTGACAAGGGCCATGGAGCATTGTGATGACACGGTATGGAACATTGTGATGACAAGAATTCTGGAGCATTGTGATGACAAGGGCCATGGAGCACTGTGAAGACACAGTCATGGAACATTGTGATGACAGGAATTCTGGAGCATTGTGCCGAAAAGGGCCATGGAGCATTGTGATGACACGGTCATGGAACAATGTGATGAGAAGAATTCTGGTGCAATGTGCTGACAAGGGCCATGGAGCATTGTGATGATACGGTCATGGAACATTGTGATGACAAGAATTCTGGAGCATTATGATGACAAGGGCCATGGAGCATTGTGATGACACGGTATGGAACATTGTGATGACAAGAATTGTGGAGCATTGTGATGACAAGGGCCATGGAGCATTGTGATGACACGGTCATGGAACATTGTGATGATAGGAATTCTGGAGCATTGTGCTGAAAAGGGCCATGGAGCATTGTGATGACACGGTCATGGAACAATGTGATGAGAAGAATTCCGGAGCATTGTGATGACAAGGGCCATGGAGCATTGTGATGACACGGTCATGGAACATTGTGATGACAAGAATTCTGGAGCATTGTGATGACAAGGGTCATGGAGCATTGTGATGACATGGTAAAGGAACATTCCGATGACAAGATTTCTGGAGCATTGTGATGAAAGGGCATGGAGCATGGTGATTAAAGGTGACAAGGAACATTGTGATGATATGGGCAGAGAACTCTGTGATGACAGTGGTCATGCAGTATTGTGACAAAAAGTGTCATGGAACATTGTGCTGACAAGGGCCATGGAGCATTGTGATGACACGGCCATGGAACATTGTGATGACAAGAATTCTGGAGCATTGTGCTGACAAGGGCCATGGAGCATTGTGATGATACGGTCATGGAACATTGTGATGACAAGAATTCTGGAGCATTATGATGACAAGTGCCATGGAGCATTGTGATGACACAGCCATGGAACATTGTGATGACAAGAATTCTGGAGCATTGTGATGACAATGGCCATGGAGCATTGTGATGACACGGTATGGAACATTGTGATGACAAGAATTCTGGAGCATTGTGATGACAAGGGTCATGGAGCATTGTGATGACATGGTCAAGGAACATTGCAATGACAAGATTTCTGGAGCATTGTGATGAAAGGGCATGGAGCATTGTGATTAAAGGTGACAAGGAACATTGCGATGATATGGGCAGAGAACTCTGTGATGACAGTGGTCATGGATTATTGTGACAAAAATTGTCATGGAACATTGTGCTGACAAGGGCCATGGAGCATTGTGATGACACGGTCATGGTACATTGTGATGAGAAGAATTCTGGAGCATTGTGCTTAAAAGGGCCATGGAGCATTGTGATGGTACCGTCATGGAACATTGTGATGACAAGAATTCTGGAGCATTATGATGACAAGGGGCATGGAACATTGTGATGACAGGGCCATGGATCATTGTGATGACAAGAATTCTGGAGCATTGTGCTGACACGTGCCGTGGAGCATTGTGATGACACGGTCATGGAACATTTTGATGACAAGAATTCTGGAGCATTGTGCTGAAAAGGGCCATCGAGCATTGTGATGACACGGTCATGGAACAATGTGATGAGAAGAATTCCGGAGCATTGTGATGACAAGGGCCATGGAGCATTGTGATGACACAGCCATGGAACATTTTGATGACAAGAATTCTGGAGCATTGTGATGACAATGGCCATGGAGCATTGTGATGACACGGTCATGGAACATTGTGATGAGAAGAATTCTGGAGCATTGTGCTGACAAGGGCAATTGAGCATTGTGATGACACGGCCATGGAACATTGTGATGAGAAGAATTCTGGAGCACTGTGATGACAATGGCCATGGAGCTTGTGATGACAAGGTATGGAACATTGTGATGACAAGAATTCTGGAGCATTGTGATGACAAGGGCCATGGAGCACTGTGATGACACGGTCATGGAACATTGTGATGACAGGAATTCTGGAGCATTGTGCTGAAAAGGGCCATGGAGCATTGTGATGACACGGTCATGGAACATTGTGATGACAAGAATTCTGGAGCATTGTGATGACAAGGGCCATGGAGCATTGTGATGATACGGTCATGGAACATTGGGATGACAAGAATTCTGGAGCATTATGATGACAAGGGCCATGGAGCATTGTGATGACACAGCCATGGAAAATTGTGATGACAAGAATTCTGGAGCATTGTGATGACAATGGCCATGGAGCATTGTGATGACACGGTATGGAACATTGTGATGACAAGAATTGTGGAGCATTGTGATGACAAGGGCCATGGAGCATTGTTATGACACGCTCATGGAACATTGTGATGACAGGAATTCTGGAGCATTGTGCTGAAAAGGGCCATGGAGCATTGTGATGAAACGGTCATGGAACAATGTGATGAGAAGAATTCCGGAGCATTGTGATGACAAGGGCCATGGAGCATTGTGATGACACGGTCATGGAACATTGTGATGACAAGAATTCTGGAGCATTGTGATGACAAGGGCCATGGAGCATTGTGATGACACGGTCATGGAACATTGTGATGACAGGAATTCTGGAGCATTGTGCCGAAAAGGGCCATGGAGCATTGTGATGACACGGTCATGGAACAATGTGATGAGAAGAATTCCGGAGCATTGTGATGACAAGAGCCATGGAGCATTGTGATGACACAGCCATGGAAAATTGTGATGACAAGAATTCTGGAGCATTGTGATGACAATGGCCATGGAGCATTGTGATGACACGGTATGGAACATTGTGATGACAAGAATTGTGGAGCATTGTGATGACACGGTCATGGAACATTGTGATGACAGGAATTCTGGAGCATTGTGCTGAAAAGGGCCATGGAGCATTGTGATGACACGGTCATGGAACAATGTGATGAGAAGAATTCCGGAGCATTGTGATGACAATGGCCATGGAGCATTGTGATGACACGGTATGGAACATTGTGATGACAAGAATTGTGGAGCATTGTGATGACAAGGGCCATGGAGCATTGTGATGACACGGTCATGGAACATTGTGATGACAGAAATTCTGGAGCATTGTGCTGAAAAGGGCCATGGAGCATTGTGATGACACGGTCATGGAACATTGTGATGACAAGAATTCTGGAGCATTGTGATGACAATGGCCATGTAGCATTTTGATGACACGGTCATGGAACATTGTGATGAGAAGAATTCTGGAGCACTGTCATGACAAGGGCCATGGAGCATTGTGATGACACGGTCATGGAACATTGTGATGACAAGAATTCTGGAGCATTGTGATGACAAGGGCCATGGAGCATTGTGATGACACGGTATGGAACATTGTGATGACAAGAATTCTGGAGCATTGTGATGACAAGGGTCATGGAGCATTGTGATGACATGGTCAAGGAACATTGCGATGACAATTTTTCTGGAGCATTGTGATGAAAGGGCATTTAGCATTGTGATTAAAGGTGACAAGGAACATTGTGATGATATGGGCCGAGAACTCTGTGATGACAGTGGTCATGGAGTATTGTGACAAAAAGTGTCATGGAACATTGTGCTGACAAGGGCCATGGAGCATTGTGATGACACGGTCATGGAACATTGTGATGACAAGAATTCTGGAGCATTGTGCTGACACGGGCCATGGAGCATTGTGATGACACGGTCATGGAACATTGTGATGAGAAGAATTCTGGAGCATTGTGCTGACAAGGGCCATGGAGCATTGTGATGACACGGTATGGAAAATTGTGATGACAAGAATTCTTGAGCATTGTGATGACAAGGGCCATGGAGCACTGTGAAGACACGGTCATGGAACATTGTGATGACAGGAATTCTGGAGCATTGTGCTGAAAAGGGCCATGGAGCATTGTGATGACATGGTCATGGAACAATGTGATGAGAAGAATTCCGGAGCATTGTGATGACAAGGGCCATGGAGCATTGTGATGACACGGTCATGGAACATTGTGATGAGAAGAATTCTGGAGCATTGTCATGACAAGGGCCATGGAGCATTGTGATGACACGGTCATGGAACATTGTGATGACAAGAATTCTGGAGCATTCTGATGACAAAGGAGATGGAGCTTTGTGATGACACGGTCATGGAACATTGTGATGACAAGAATTCTGGAGCATTCTGATGACAAGCGCCATAGAGCATTGTGATGACACGTTCATGGGATATAGTAATGACAAGAATTCTGGAGCATTATGATGACAAGGTCCATGGAGCATTGTGATGGAACGGTCATGGAACATTGTGATGAGAAGAATTCTGGAGCATTGTGCTGACAAGGGCCATGGAGCATTGTGATGATACAGTCATGGAACATTGTGATGACAAGAATTCTGGAGCATTATGATGACAAGGGCCATGGAGCATTGTGATGACACAGCCATGGAACATTTTGATGACAAGAATTCTGGAGCATTGTGATGACAATGGCCATGGAGCATTTTGATGACACGGTCATGGAACATTGTGATGAGAAGAATTCTGGAGGACTGTCATGACAAGGGCCATGGAGCATTGTGATGACACGGTCATGGAACATTGTGATGACAAGAATTCTGGAGCATTGTGATGACAAGGGCCATGGAGCATTGTGATGATATGGTCAAGGAACATTGCGATGACAATATTTCTGGAGCATTGTGATGAAAGGGCATTTAGCATTGTGATTAAAGGTGACAAGGAACATTGTGATGATATGGGCCGAGAACTCTGTGATGACAGTGGTCATGGAGTATTGGGACAAAAATTGTCATGGAACATTGTGCTGACAAGGGCCATGGAGCATTGTGATGACACGGTCATGGAACATTGTGATGACAAGAATTCTGGAGCATTGTGCTGACACGGGCCATGGAGCATTGTGATGACACGGTCATGGAACATTGTGATGAGAAGAATTCTGGAGCATTGTGCTGACAAGGGCCATGGAGCATTGTGATGACACGGTATGGAACATTGTGATGACAAGAATTCTGGAGCATTGTGATGACAAGGGCCATGGAGCACTGTGAAGACACAGTCATGGAACATTGTGATGACAGGAATTCTGGAGCATTGTGCCGAAAAGGGCCATGGAGCATTGTGATGACACGGTCATGGAACAATGTGATGAGAAGAATTCCGGAGCATTGTGATGACAATGGCCATGGAGCATTGTGATGACACGGTATGGAACATTGTGATGACAAGAATTGTGGAGCATTGTGATGACAAGGGCCATGGAGCATTGTGATGACACGGTCATGGAACATTGTGATGACAGGAATTCTGGAGCATTGTGCTGAAAAGGGCCATGGAGCATTGTGATGACACGGTCATGAAACAATGTGATGAGAAGAATTTCGGAGCATTGTGATGACAAAGGCCATGGAGCATTGTGATGACACGGTCATGGAACATTGTGATGACAAGAATTCTGGAGCATTGTGATGACAAGGGTCATGGAGCATTGTGATGACATGGTCTAGGAACATTCCGATGACAAGATTTCTGGAGCATTGTGATGAAAGGGCATGGAGCATTGTGATTAAAGGTGACAAGGAACATTGTGATGATATGGGCAGAGAACTCTGTGATGACAGTGGTCATGGAGTATTGTGACAAAAAGTGTCATGGAACATTGTGCTGACAAGGGCCATGGAGCATTGTGATGACACGGCCATGGAACATTGTGATGACAAGAATTCTGGAGCATTGTCATGACAAGGGCCATGGAGCATTGTGATGACACGGTCATGGAACATTGTGATGACAAGAATTCTGGAGCATTGTGATGACAAGGGCCATGGAGCATTGTGATGACACGGCCATGGAACATTGTGATGACAAGAATTCTGGAGCATTGTCATGACAAGGGCCATGGAGCATTGTGATGACACGGTCATGGAACATTGTGATGACAAGAATTCTGGAGAATTATGATGACAAGGGCCATGGTGCATTGTAATGACACGGTCATGGAACTTTGTGATGACAAGCAATCTGGAGCATTGTGATGAAAAGGGCCATGGAGCATTGTGATGACAAAGGCCATGGAGCATTGTGATGACACGGTCATGGAACATTGTGATGAGAAGAATTCTGGAGCATTGTGCTGACAAGGGCCATGGAGCATTGTGATGACACGGCCATGGAACATTGTGATGAGAAGAATTCTGGAGCATTGTGATGACAATGGCCATGGAGCATTGTGATGACACGGTCATGGAACATTGTGAAGACAAGAATTCTGGAGCATTGTGCTGACAAGGGCCATGGAGCATTGTGATGACACGGTCAAGGAACATTGTGAAGACAAGAATTCTGGAGCATTTTGTTGACAAGGGCCATGGAGCATTGTGATGACACGGTCATGGAAAATTTGATGAGAAGAATTCTGGAGCATTGTGATGACAAAGGCCATGGAGCATTGTGATGATATGGTCAAGGAACATTGCGATGACAATATTTCTGGAGCATTGTGATGAAAGGGCATTTAGCATTGTGATTAAAGGTGACAAGGAACATTGTGATGATATGGGCCGAGAACTCTGTGATGACAGTGGTCATGGAGTATTGGGACAAAAAGTGTCATGGAACATTGTGCTGACAAGGGCCATGGAGCATTGTGATGACACGGTCATGGAACAATGTGATGACAAGAATTCTGGAGCATTGTGCTGACAAGGGCCATGGAGCATTGTGATAACACGGTATGGAACATTGTGATGACAAGAATTCTGGAGCATTGTGATGACAAGGGCCATGGAGCACTGTGAAGACACGGTCATGGAACATTGTGATGACAGGAATTCTGGAGCATTGTGCTGAAAAGGGCCATGGAGCATTGTGATGACATGGTCATGGAACAATGTGATGAGAAGAATTCCGGAGCATTGTGATGACAAGGGCCATGGAGCATTGTGATGACACGGTCATGGAACATTGTGATGACAAGAATTCTGGAACATTGTGCTGACACGGGCCATGGAGCATTGTGATGACACGGTCATGGAACATTGTGATGAGAAGAATTCTGGAGCATTGTGCTGACAAGGGCCATGGAGCATTGTGATGACACGGTCATGGAACATTGTGATGACAAGAATTCTGGAGCATTGTGCTGACACGGGCCATGGAGCATTGTGATGACACGGTCATGGAACATTGTGATGAGAAGAATTCTGGAGCATTGTGCTGACAAGGGCCATGGAGCATTGTGATGACACGGTCATGGAACATTGTGATGAGAAAAATTCTGGAACATTATGATGACAAGGGCCATGGAGCATTGTGATGACAGGGCCATGGAACATTGTGATGACAAGAATTCGGGAGCATTGTGATGACAATGGCCATGGAGCATTGTGATGACACGGTCATGGAACATTGTGATGAGAAGAATTCTGGAGCATTGTCATGACAAGGGCCATGGAGCATTGTGATGACACGGTCATGGAACATTGTGATGACAAGAATTCTGGAGCATTGTGATGACAAGGGCCATGGAGCATTGTGATGACACGGTCATGGTACATTGTGATGAGAAGAATTCTGGAGCATTGTGCTTAAAAGGGCCATGGAGCATTGTGATGGTACCGTCATGGAACATTGTGATGACAAGAATTCTGGAGCATTATGATGACAAGGGGCATGGAACATTGTGATGACAGGGCCATGGATCATTGTGATGACAAGAATTCTGGAGCATTGTGCTGACACGTGCCGTGGAGCATTGTGATGACACGGTCATGGAACATTTTGATGACAAGAATTCTGGAGCATTGTGCTGAAAAGGGCCATCGAGCATTGTGATGACACGGTCATGGAACAATGTGATGAGAAGAATTCCGGAGCATTGTGATGACAAGGGCCATGGAGCATTGTGATGACACAGCCATGGAACATTTTGATGACAAGAATTCTGGAGCATTGTGATGACAATGGCCATGGAGCATTGTGATGACACGGTCATGGAACATTGTGATGAGAAGAATTCTGGAGCATTGTGCTGACAAGGGCAATTGAGCATTGTGATGACACGGCCATGGAACATTGTGATGAGAAGAATTCTGGAGCACTGTGATGACAATGGCCATGGAGCTTGTGATGACAAGGTATGGAACATTGTGATGACAAGAATTCTGGAGCATTGTGATGACAAGGGCCATGGAGCACTGTGATGACACGGTCATGGAACATTGTGATGACAGGAATTCTGGAGCATTGTGCTGAAAAGGGCCATGGAGCATTGTGATGACACGGTCATGGAACATTGTGATGACAAGAATTCTGGAGCATTGTGATGACAATGGCCATGGAGCATTGTGATGACACGGCCATGGAACATTGTGATGACAAGAATTCTGGAGCATTGTGATGACAATGGCCATGGAGCATTGTGATGACACGGTCAAGGAACATTGTGATGAGAAGAATTCTGGAGCACTGTCATGACAAGGGCCATGGAGCATTGTGATGACACGGTCATGGAACATTGTGATGACAAGAATTCTGGAGCATTGTGATGACAAGGGCCATGGAGCATTGTGATGACACGGCCATGGAACATTGTGATGACAAGAATTCTGGAGCATTGTGATGACAATGGCCATGGAGCATTGTGATGACACGGTCATGGAACATTGTGATGAGAAAAATTCTGGAGCATTGTCATGACAAGGGCCATGGGGCATTGTGATGATATGGTCAAGGAACATTGCGATGACAATTTTTCTGGAGCATTGTGATGAAAGGGCATTTAGCATTGTGATTAAAGTTGACAAGGAACATTGTGATGATATGGGCCGAGAACTCTGTGATGACAGTGGTCATGGAGTATTGGGACAAAAAGTGTCATGGAACATTGTGCTGAAAAGGGCCATGGAGCATTGTGATGACACGGTCATGGAACATTGTGATGACAAGAATTCTGGAGCATTGTGCTGACACGGGCCATGGAGCATTGTGATGACACGGTCATGGAACATTGTGATGAGAAGAATTCTGGAGCATTGTGCTGACAAGGGCCATGGAGCATTGTGATGACACGGTATGGAACATTGTGATGACAAGAATTCTGGAGCATTGTGATGACAAGGGCCATGGAGCACTGTGAAGACACGGTCATGGAACATTGTGATGACAGGAATTCTGGAGCATTGTGCTGAAAAGGGCCATGGAGCATTGTGATGACATGGTCATGGAACAATGTGATGAGAAGAATTCCGGAGCATTGTGATGACAAGGGCCATGGAGCATTGTGATGACACGGTCATGGAACATTGTGATGAGAAGAATTCTGGAGCATTGTCATGACAAGGGCCATGGAGCATTGTGATGACACGGTCATGGAACATTGTGATGACAAGAATTCTGGAGCATTCTGATGACAAAGGCGATGGAGCTTTGTGATGACACGGTCATGGAACATTGTGATGACAAGAATTCTGGAGCATTCTGATGACAAGCGCCATAGAGCATTGTGATGACACGTTCATGGAATATAGTAATGACAAGAATTCTGGAGCATTATGATGACAAGGTCCATGGAGCATTGTGATGGAACGGTCATGGAACATTGTGATGAGAAGAATTCTGGAGCATTGTCCTGACAAGGGCCATGGAGCATTGTGATGATACGGTCATGGAACATTGTGATGACAAGAATTCTGGAGCATTATGATGACAAGGGCCATGGAGCATTGTGATGACACAGCCATGGAACATTTTGATGACAAGAATTCTGGAGCATTGTGATGACAATGGCCATGGAGCATTTTGATGACACGGTCATGGAACATTGTGATGAGAAGAATTCTGGAGCACTGTCATGACAAGGGCCATGGAGCATTGTGATGACACGGTCATGGAACATTGTGATGACAAGAATTCTGGAGCAATGTGATGACAAGGGCCATGGAGCATTGTGATGATATGGTCAAGGAACATTGCGATGACAATATTTCTGGAGCATTGTGATGAAAGGGCATTTAGCATTGTGATTAAAGGTGACAAGGAACATTGTGATGATATGGGCCGAGAACTCTGTGATGACAGTGGTCATGGAGTATTGGGACAAAAAGTGTCATGGAACATTGTGCTGACAAGGGCCATGGAGCATTGTGATGACACGGTCATGGAACATTGTGATGACAAGAATTCTGGAGCATTGTGCTGACACGGGCCATGGAGCATTGTGATGACACGGTCATGGAACATTGTGATGAGAAGAATTCTGGAGCATTGTGCTGACAAGGGCCATGGAGCATTGTGATGACACGGTATGGAACATTGTGATGACAAGAATTCTGGAGCATTGTGATGACAAGGGCCATGGAGCACTGTGAAGACACGGTCATGGAACATTGTTATGACAGGAATTCTGGAGCATTGTGCTGAAAAGGGCCATGGAGCATTGTGATGACATGGTCATGGAACAATGTGATGAGAAGAATTCCGGAGCATTGAGATGACAAGGGCCATGGAGCATTGTGATGACACGGTCATGGAACATTGTGATGACAAGAATTCTGGAGCATTGTGCTGACACGGGCCATGGAGCATTGTGATGACACGGTCATGGAACATTGTGATGAGAAGAATTCTGGAGCATTGTGCTGACAAGGGCCATGGAGCATTGTGATGACACGGTCATGGAACATTGTGATGACAAGAATTCTGGAGCATTGTGCTGACACGGGCCATGGAGCATTGTGATGACACGGTCATGGAACATTGTGATGAGAAGAATTCTGGAGCATTGTGCTGACAAGGGCCATGGAGCATTGTGATGACACGGTCATGGAACATTGTGATGAGAAAAATTCTGGAACATTATGATGACAAGGGCCATGGAGCATTGTGATGACAGGGCCATGGAACATTGTGATGACAAGAATTCGGGAGCATTGTGATGACAATGGCCATGGAGCATTGTGATGACACGGTCATGGAACATTGTGATGAGAAGAATTCTGGAGCATTGTCATGACAAGGGCCATGGAGCATTGTGATGACACGGTCATGGAACATTGTGATGACAAGAATTCTGGAGCATTGTGATGACAAGGGCCATGGAGCATTGTGATGACACGGTCATGGAACATTGTGAAGACAAGAATTCTGGAGCATTGTGCTGACAAGGGCCATGGAGCATTGTGATGACACGGTCATGGAAAATTTGATGAAAAGTATTCTGGAGCATTGTGCTGACAAGGGCCATGGAGCATTGTGATGATACGGTCATGGAACATTGGGATGACAAGAATTCTGGAGCATTATGATGACAAGGGCCATGGAGCATTGTGATGACACAGCCATGGAAAATTGTGATGACAAGAATTCTGGAGCATTGTGATGACAATGGCCATGGAGCATTGTGATGACACGGTATGGAACATTGTGATGACAAGAATTGTGGAGCATTGTGATGACAAGGGCCATGGAGCATTGTGATGACACGCTCATGGAACATTGTGATGACAGGAATTCTGGAGCATTGTGCTGAAAAGGGCCATGGAGCATTGTGATGAAACGGTCATGGAACAATGTGATGAGAAGAATTCCGGAGCATTGTGATGACAAGGGCCATGGAGCATTGTGATGACACGGTCATGGAACATTGTGATGACAAGAATTCTGGAGCATTGTGATGACAAGGGCCATGGAGCATTGTGATGACACGGTCATGGAACATTGTGATGACAGGAATTCTGGAGCATTGTGCCGAAAAGGGCCATGGAGCATTGTGATGACACGGTCATGGAACAATGTGATGAGAAGAATTCCGGAGCATTGTGATGACAAGAGCCATGGAGCATTGTGATGACACAGCCATGGAAAATTGTGATGACAAGAATTCTGGAGCATTGTGATGACAATGGCCATGGAGCATTGTGATGACACGGTATGGAACATTGTGATGACAAGAATTGTGGAGCATTGTGATGACACGGTCATGGAACATTGTGATGACAGGAATTCTGGAGCATTGTGCTGAAAAGGGCCATGGAGCATTGTGATGACACGGTCATGGAACAATGTGATGAGAAGAATTCCGGAGCATTGTGATGACAATGGCCATGGAGCATTGTGATGACACGGTATGGAACATTGTGATGACAAGAATTGTGGAGCATTGTGATGACAAGGGCCATGGAGCATTGTGATGACACGGTCATGGAACATTGTGATGACAGAAATTCTGGAGCATTGTGCTGAAAAGGGCCATGGAGCATTGTGATGACACGGTCATGGAACATTGTGATGACAAGAATTATGGAGCATTGTGATGACAATGGCCATGGAGCATTTTGATGACACGGTCATGGAACATTGTGATGAGAAGAATTCTGGAGCACTGTCATGACAAGGGCCATGGAGCATTGTGATGACACGGTCATGGAACATTGTGATGACAAGAATTCTGGAGCATTGTGATGACAAGGGCCATGGAGCATTGTGATGACACGGCCATGGAACATTGTGATGACAAGAATTCTGGAGCATTGTGATGACAATGGCCATGGAGCATTGTGATGACACGGTCATGGAAGATTGTGATGAGAAGAATTCTGGAGCATTGTCATGACAAGGGCCATGGGGCATTGTGATGATATGGTCAAGGAACATTGCGATGACAATTTTTCTGGAGCATTGTGATGAAAGGGCATTTAGCATTGTGATTAAAGGTGACAAGGAACATTGTGATGATATGGGCCGAGAACTCTGTGATGACAGTGGTCATGGAGTATTGGGACAAAAAGTGTCATGGAACATTGTGCTGACAAGGGCCATGGAGCATTGTGATGACACGGTCATGGAACATTGTGATGACAAGAATTCTGGAGCATTGTGCTGACACGGGCCATGGAGCATTGTGATGACACGGTCATGGAACATTGTGATGAGAAGAATTCTGGAGCATTGTTCTGACAAGGGCCATGGAGCATTGTGATGACACGGTATGGAACATTGTGATGACAAGAATTCTGGAGCATTGTGATGACAAGGGCCATGGAGCACTGTGAAGACATGGTCATGGAACATTGTGATGACAGGAATTCTGGAGCATTGTGCTGAAAAGGGCCATGGAGCATTGTGATGACATGGTCATGGAACAATGTGATGAGAAGAATTCCGGAGCATTGTGATGACAAGGGCCATGGAGCATTGTGATGACACGGTCATGGAACATTGTGATGAGAAGAATTCTGGAGCATTGTCATGACAAGGGCCATGGAGCATTGTGATGACACGGTCATGGAACATTGTGATGACAAGAATTCTGGAGCATTCTGATGACAAAGGAGATGGAGCTTTGTGATGACACGGTCATGGAACATTGTGATGACAAGAATTCTGGAGCATTCTGATGACAAGCGCCATAGAGCATTGTGATGACACGTTCATGGGATATAGTAATGACAAGAATTCTGGAGCATTATGATGACAAGGTCCATGGAGCATTGTGATGGAACGGTCATGGAACATTGTGATGAGAAGAATTCTGGAGCATTGTGCTGACAAGGGCCATGGAGCATTGTGATGATACAGTCATGGAACATTGTGATGACAAGAATTCTGGAGCATTATGATGACAAGGGCCATGGAGCATTGTGATGACACAGCCATGGAACATTTTGATGACAAGAATTCTGGAGCATTGTGATGACAATGGCCATGGAGCATTTTGATGACACGGTCATGGAACATTGTGATGAGAAGAATTCTGGAGGACTGTCATGACAAGGGCCATGGAGCATTGTGATGACACGGTCATGGAACATTGTGATGACAAGAATTCTGGAGCATTGTGATGACAAGGGCCATGGAGCATTGTGATGATATGGTCAAGGAACATTGCGATGACAATATTTCTGGAGCATTGTGATGAAAGGGCATTTAGCATTGTGATTAAAGGTGACAAGGAACATTGTGATGATATGGGCCGAGAACTCTGTGATGACAGTGGTCATGGAGTATTGGGACAAAAATTGTCATGGAACATTGTGCTGACAAGGGCCATGGAGCATTGTGATGACACGGTCATGGAACATTGTGATGACAAGAATTCTGGAGCATTGTGCTGACACGGGCCATGGAGCATTGTGATGACACGGTCATGGAACATTGTGATGAGAAGAATTCTGGAGCATTGTGCTGACAAGGGCCATGGAGCATTGTGATGACACGGTATGGAACATTGTGATGACAAGAATTCTGGAGCATTGTGATGACAAGGGCCATGGAGCACTGTGAAGACACAGTCATGGAACATTGTGATGACAGGAATTCTGGAGCATTGTGCCGAAAAGGGCCATGGAGCATTGTGATGACACGGTCATGGAACAATGTGATGAGAAGAATTCCGGAGCATTGTGATGACAATGGCCATGGAGCATTGTGATGACACGGTATGGAACATTGTGATGACAAGAATTGTGGAGCATTGTGATGACAAGGGCCATGGAGCATTGTGATGACACGGTCATGGAACATTGTGATGACAGGAATTCTGGAGCATTTTGCTGAAAAGGGCCATGGAGCATTGTGATGACACGGTCATGAAACAATGTGATGAGAAGAATTTCGGAGCATTGTGATGACAAAGGCCATGGAGCATTGTGATGACACGGTCATGGAACATTGTGATGACAAGAATTCTGGAGCATTGTGATGACAAGGGTCATGGAGCATTGTGATGACATGGTCTAGGAACATTCCGATGACAAGATTTCTGGAGCATTGTGATGAAAGGGCATGGAGCATTGTGATTAAAGGTGACAAGGAACATTGTGATGATATGGGCAGAGAACTCTGTGATGACAGTGGTCATGGAGTATTGTGACAAAAAGTGTCATGGAACATTGTGCTGACAAGGGCCATGGAGCATTGTGATGACACGGCCATGGAACATTGTGATGACAAGAATTCTGGAGCATTGTCATGACAAGGGCCATGGAGCATTGTGATGACACGGTCATGGAACATTGTGATGACAAGAATTCTGGAGCATTGTGATGACAAGGGCCATGGAGCATTGTGATGACACGGCCATGGAACATTGTGATGACAAGAATTCTGGAGCATTGTCATGACAAGGGCCATGGAGCATTGTGATGACACGGTCATGGAACATTGTGATGACAAGAATTCTGGAGAATTATGATGACAAGGGCCATGGTGCATTGTAATGACACGGTCATGGAACTTTGTGATGACAAGCAATCTGGAGCATTGTGATGAAAAGGGCCATGGAGCATTGTGATGACAAGGGCCATGGAGCATTGTGATGACACGGTCATGGAACATTGTGATGAGAAGAATTCTGGAGCATTGTGCTGACAAGGGCCATGGAGCATTGTGATGACACGGCCATGGAACATTGTGATGAGAAGAATTCTGGAGCATTGTGATGACAATGGCCATGGAGCATTGTGATGACACGGTCATGGAACATTGTGAAGACAAGAATTCTGGAGCATTGTGCTGACAAGGGCCATGGAGCATTGTGATGACACGGTCAAGGAACATTGTGAAGACAAGAATTCTGGAGCATTTTGTTGACAAGGGCCATGGAGCATTGTGATGACACGGTCATGGAAAATTTGATGAGAAGAATTCTGGAGCATTGTGATGACAAGGGCCATGGAGCATTGTGATGATATGGTCAAGGAACATTGCGATGACAATATTTCTGGAGCATTGTGATGAAAGGGCATTTAGCATTGTGATTAAAGGTGACAAGGAACATTGTGATGATATGGGCCGAGAACTCTGTGATGACAGTGGTCATGGAGTATTGGGACAAAAAGTGTCATGGAACATTGTGCTGACAAGGGCCATGGAGCATTGTGATGACACGGTCATGGAACAATGTGATGACAAGAATTCTGGAGCATTGTGCTGACAAGGGCCATGGAGCATTGTGATAACACGGTATGGAACATTGTGATGACAAGAATTCTGGAGCATTGTGATGACAAGGGCCATGGAGCACTGTGAAGACACGGTCATGGAACATTGTGATGACAGGAATTCTGGAGCATTGTGCTGAAAAGGGCCATGGAGCATTGTGATGACATGGTCATGGAACAATGTGATGAGAAGAATTCCGGAGCATTGTGATGACAAGGGCCATGGAGCATTGTGATGACACGGTCATGGAACATTGTGATGACAAGAATTCTGGAACATTGTGCTGACACGGGCCATGGAGCATTGTGATGACACGGTCATGGAACATTGTGATGAGAAGAATTCTGGAGCATTGTGCTGACAAGGGCCATGGAGCATTGTGATGACACGGTCATGGAACATTGTGATGACAAGAATTCTGGAGCATTGTGCTGACACGGGCCATGGAGCATTGTGATGACACGGTCATGGAACATTGTGATGAGAAGAATTCTGGAGCATTGTGCTGACAAGGGCCATGGAGCATTGTGATGACACGGTCATGGAACATTGTGATGAGAAAAATTCTGGAACATTATGATGACAAGGGCCATGGAGCATTGTGATGACAGGGCCATGGAACATTGTGATGACAAGAATTCGGGAGCATTGTGATGACAATGGCCATGGAGCATTGTGATGACACGGTCATGGAACATTGTGATGAGAAGAATTCTGGAGCATTGTCATGACAAGGGCCATGGAGCATTGTGATGACACGGTCATGGAACATTGTGATGACAAGAATTCTGGAGCATTGTGATGACAAGGGCCATGGAGCATTGTGATGACACGGTCATGGACCATTGTGAAGACAAGAATTCTGGAGCATTGTGCTGACAAGGGCCATGGAGCATTGTGATGACACGGTCATGGAAAATTTGATGAAAAGTATTCTGGAGCATTGTGCTGACAAGGGCCATGGAGCATTGTGATGATACGGTCATGGAACATTGTGATGACAAGAATTCTGGAGCATTATGATGACAAGGGCCATGGAGCATTGTGATGACACAGCCATGGAAAATTGTGATGACAAGAATTCTGGAGCATTGTGATGACAATGGCCATGGAGCATTGTGATGACACGGTATGGAACATTGTGATGACAAGAATTGTGGAGCATTGTGATGACAAGCGCCATGGAGCATTGTGATGACACGCTCATGGAACATTGTGATGACAGGAATTCTGGAGCATTGTGCCGAAAAGGGCCATGGAGCATTGTGATGACACGGTCATGGAACAATGTGATGAGAAGAATTCCGGAGCATTGTGATGACAAGAGCCATGGAGCATTGTGATGACACAGCCATGGAAAATTGTGATGACAAGAATTCTGGAGCATTGTGATGACAATGGCCATGGAGCATTGTGATGACATGGTATGGAACATTGTGATGACAAGAATTGTGGAGCATTGTGATGACAAGGGCCATGGAGCATTGTGATGACACGGTCATGGAACATTGTGATGACAGGAATTCTGGAGCATTGTGCTGAAAAGGGCCATGGAGCATTGTGATGACACGGTCATGGAACAATGTGATGAGAAGAATTCCGGAGCATTGTGATGACAATGGCCATGGAGCATTGTGATGACACGGTATGGAACATTGTGATGACAAGAATTATGGAGCATTGTGATGACAAGGGCCATGGAGCATTGTGATGACACGGTCATGGAACATTGTGATGACAGGAATTCTGGAGCATTGTGCTGAAAAGGGCCATGGAGCATTGTGATGACACGGTCATGGAACAATGTGATGAGAAGAATTTCGGAGCATTGTGATGACAAAGGCCATGGAGCATTGTGATGACACGGTCATGGAACATTGTGATGACAAGAATTCTGGAGCATTGTGATGACAAGGGTCATGGAGCATTGTGATGACATGGTCTAGGAACATTCCGATGACAAGATTTCTGGAGCATTGTGATGAAAGGGCATGGAGCATTGTGATTAAAGGTGACAAGGAACATTGTGATGATATGGGCAGAGAACTCTGTGATGACAGTGGTCATGGAGTATTGTGACAAAAAGTGTCATGGAACATTGTGCTGACAAGGGCCATGGAGCATTGTGATGACACGGCCATGGAACATTGTGATGACAAGAATTCTGGAGCATTGTCATGACAAGGGCCATGGAGCATTGTGATGACACGGTCATGGAACATTGTGATGACAGGAATTCTGGAGCATTGTGCTGAAAAGGGCCATGGAGCATTGTGATGACACGGTCATGGAACAATGTGATGACAAGAATTCTGGAGCATTGTGATGACAATGGCCATGGAGCATTTTGATGACACGGTCATGGAACATTGTGATGAGAAGAATTCTGGAGCACTGTCATGACAAGGGCCATGGAGCATTGTGATGACACGGTCATGGAACATTGTGATGACAA
Source organism: Balaenoptera acutorostrata (assembly GCF_949987535.1). Taxonomy (NCBI): domain Eukaryota; kingdom Metazoa; phylum Chordata; class Mammalia; order Artiodactyla; family Balaenopteridae; genus Balaenoptera; species Balaenoptera acutorostrata. Next base: position 19,153,041 of record NC_080067.1, read on the forward strand.
GAATTCTGGAGCATTGTGATGACAAGTGCCATGGAGCATTGTGATGACACGGCCATGGAACATTGTGATGACAAGAATTCTGGAGCATTGTGATGACAATGGCCATGGAGCATTGTGATGACACGGTCATGGAACATTGTGATGAGAAGAATTCTGGAGCATTGTCATGACAAGGGCCATGGGGAATTGTGATGATATGGTCAAGGAACATTGCGATGACAATTTTTCTGGAGCATTGTGATGAAAGGGCATTTAGCATTGTGATTAAAGGTGACAAGGAACATTGTGATGATATGGGCCGAGAACTCTGTGATGACAGTGGTCATGGAGTATTGGGACAAAAAGTGTCATGGAACATTGTGCTGACAAGGGCCATGGAGAATTGTGATGACACGGTCATGGAACATTGTGATGACAAGAATTCTGGAGCATTGTGCTGACACGGGCCATGGAGCATTGTGATGACACGGTCATGGAACATTCTGATGAGAAGAATTCTGGAGCATTGTGCTGACAATGGCCATGGAGCATTGTGATGACACGGTATGGAACATTGTGATGACAAGAATTCTGGAGCATTGTGATGACAAGGGCCATGGAGCACTGTGAAGACACGGTCATGGAACATTGTGATGACAGGAATTCTGGAGCATTGTGCTGAAAAGGGCCATGGAGCATTGTGATGACATGGTCATGGAACAATGTGATGAAAAGAATTCCGGAGCATTGTGATGACAAGGGCCATGGAGCATTGTGATGACACGGTCATGGAACATTGTGATGACAAGAATTCTGGAACATTGTGCTGACACGGGCCATGGAGCATTGTGATGACACGGTCATGGAACATTGTGATGAGAAGAATTCTGGAGCATTGTGCTGACAAGGGCCATGGAGCATTGTGATGACACGGTCATGGAACATTGTGATGACAAGAATTCTGGAGCATTGTGCTGACACGGGCCATGGAGCATTGTGATGACACGGTCATGGAACATTGTGATGAGAAGAATTCTGGAGCATTGTGCTGACAAGGGCCATGGAGCATTGTGATGACACGGTCATGGAACATTGTGATGAGAAAAATTCTGGAACATTATGATGACAAGGGCCATGGAGCATTGTGAGGACAGGGCCATGGAACATTGTGATGACAAGAATTCGGGAGCATTGTGTTGACAATGGCCATGGAGCATTGTGATGACACGGTCATGGAACATTGTGATGAGAAGAATTCTGGAGCATTGTCATGACAAGGGCCATGGAGCATTGTGATGACACGGTCATGGAACATTGTGATGACAAGAATTCTGGAGCATTGTGATGACAAGGGCCATGGAGCATTGTGATGACACGGTCATGGACCATTGTGAAGACAAGAATTCTGGAGCATTGTGCTGACAAGGGCCATGGAGCATTGTGATGACACGGTCATGGAACATTGTGATGACAGGAATTCTGGAGCATTGTGCTGAAAAGGGCCATGGAGCATTGTGATGATACGGTCATGGAACATTGTGATGACAAGAATTCTGGAGCATTATGATGACAAGGGCCATGGAGCATTGTGATGACACGGCCATGGAACATTGTGATGACAAGAATTCTGGAGCATTGTCATGACAAGGGCCATGGAGCATTGTGATGACACGGTCATGGAACATTGTGATGACAAGAATTCTGGAGCATTGTGATGACAAGGGCCATGGAGCATTGTGATGACACGGTCATGGAACATTGTGAAGACAATAATTCTGGAGCATTGTGCTGACAAGGGCCATGGAGCATTGTGATGACACGGTCATGGAACATTGTGAAGACAAGAATTCTAGAGCATTGTGCTGACAAGGGCCATGGAGCATTGTGATGACACGGTCATGGAAAATTTGATGAGAAGAATTCTGGAGCATTGTGCTGACAAGGGCCATGGAGCATTGTGATGATACGGTCATGGAACATTGTGATGACAAGAATTCTGGAGCATTATGATGACAAGGGCCATGGAGCATTGTGATGACACAGCCATGGAAAATTTTGATGAGAAGAATTCTGGAGCATTGTGATGACAATGGCCATGGAGCATTTTGATGACACGGTCATGGAACATTGTGATGAGAAGAATTCTGGAGCACTGTCATGACAAGGGCCATGGAGCATTGTGATGACACGGTCATGGAACATTGTGATGACAAGAATTCTGGAGCATTGTGATGACAAGGGCCATGGAGCATTGTGATGATATGGTCAAGGAACATTGCGATGACAATATTTCTGGAGCATTGTGATGAAAGGGCATTTAGAATTGTGATTAAAGGTGACAAGGAACATTGTGATGATATGGGCCGAGAACTCTGTGATGACAGTGGTCATGGAGTATTGGGACAAAAAGTGTCATGGAACATTGTGCTGACAAGGGCCATGGAGCATTGTGATGACACGGTCATGGAACAATGTGATGACAAGAATTCTGGAGCATTGTGCTGACAAGGGCCATGGAGCATTGTGATAACACGGTATGGAACATTGTGATGACAAGAATTCTGGAGCATTGTGATGACAAGGGCCATGGAGCACTGTGAAGACACGGTCATGGAACATTGTGATGACAGGAATTCTGGAGCATTGTGCTGAAAAGGGCCATGGAGCATTGTGATGACATGGTCATGGAACAATGTGATGAGAAGAATTCCGGAGCATTGTGATGACAAGGGCCATGGAGCATTGTGATGACACGGTCATGGAACATTGTGATGACAAGAATTCTGGAACATTGTGCTGACACGGGCCATGGAGCATTGTGATGACACGGTCATGGAACATTGTGATGACAAGAATTCTGGAGCATTGTGCTGACAAGGGCCATGGAGCATTGTGATGACACGGTCATGGAACATTGTGATGACAAGAATTCTGGAGCATTGTGCTGACACGGGCCATGGAGCATTGTGATGACACGGTCATGGAACATTGTGATGAGAAGAATTCTGGAGCATTGTGCTGACAAGGGCCATGGAGCATTGTGATGACACGGTCATGGAACATTGTGATGACAAGAATTCTGGAGCATTGTGCTGACAAGGGCCATGGAGCATTGTGATGATACGGTCATGGAACATTGTGATGACAAGAATTCTGGAGCATTATGATGACAAGGGCCATGGAGCATTGTGATGACACAGCCATGGAAAATTGTGATGACAAGAATTCTGGAGCATTGTGATGACAATGGCCATGGAGCATTGTGATGACACGGTATGGAACATAGTGATGACAAGAATTGTGGAGCATTGTGATGACAAGCGCCATGGAGCATTGTGATGACACGCTCATGGAACATTGTGATGACAGGAATTCTGGAGCATTGTGCTGAAAAGGGCCATGGAGCATTGTGATGACACGGTCATGGAACAATGTGATGAGAAGAATTCCGGAGCATTGTGATGACAAGATCCATGGAGCATTGTGATGACACAGCCATGGAAAATTGTGATGACAAGAATTCTGGAGCATTGTGATGACAATGGCCATGGAGCATTGTGATGACACGGTATGGAACATTGTGATGACAAGAATTGTGGAGCATTGTGATGACAAGGGCCATGGAGCATTGTGATGACACGGTCATGGAACATTGTGATGACAGGAATTCTGGAGCATTGTGCTGAAAAGGGCCATGGAGCATTGTGATGACACGGTCATGGAACAATGTGATGAGAAAAATTCCGGAGCATTGTGATGACAATGGCCATGGAGCATTGTGATGACACGGTATGGAACATTGTGATGACAAGAATTATGGAGCATTGTGATGACAAGTGCCATGGAGCATTGTGATGACATGGTCATGGAACATTGTGATGACAGGAATTCTGGAGCATTGTGCTGAAAAGGGCCATGGAGCATTGTGATGACACGGTCATGGAACAATGTGATGAGAAGAATTTCGGAGCATTGTGATGACAAAGGCCATGGAGCATTGTGATGACACGGTCATGGAACATTGTGATGACAAGAATTCTGGAGCATTGTGATGACAAGGGTCATGGAGCATTGTGATGACACGGTCATGGAACATTGTGATGAGAAGAATTCTGGAGCACTGTCATGACAAGGGCCATGGAGCATTGTGATGACACGGTCATGGAACATTGTGATGACAAGAATTCTGGAGCATTGTGATGACAAGGGCCATGGAGCATTGTGATGACACGGCCATGGAACATTGTGATGACAAGAATTCTGGAGCATTGTGATGACAATGGCCATGGAGCATTGTGATGACACGGTCATGGAACATTGTGATGACAAGAATTCTGGAGCATTGTGATGACAAGGGCCATGGAGCATTGTGATGATATGGTCAAGGAACATTGCGATGACAATATTTCTGGAGCATTGTGATGAAAGGGCATTTAGCATTGTGATTAAAGGTGACAAGGAACATTGTGATGATATGGGCCGAGAACTCTGTGATGACAGTGGTCATGGAGTATTGGGACAAAAAGTGTCATGGAACATTGTGCTGACAAGGGCCATGGAGCATTGTGATGACACGGTCATGGAACATTGTGATGACAAGAATTCTGGAGCATTGTGCTGACACGGGCCATGGAGCATTGTGATGACACGGTCATGGAACATTGTGATGAGAAGAATTCTGGAGCATTGTGCTGACAAGGGCCATGGAGCATTGTGATGACACGGTATGGAACATTGTGATGACAAGAATTCTGGAGCATTGTGATGACAAGGGCCATGGAGCACTGTGAAGACACGGTCATGGAACATTGTGATGACAGGAATTCTGGAGCATTGTGCTGAAAAGGGCCATGGAGCATTGTGATGACATGGTCATGGAACAATGTGATGAGAAGAATTCCGGAGCATTGTGATGACAAGGGCCATGGAGCATTGTGATGACACGGTCATGGAACATTGTGATGACAAGAATTCTGGAACATTGTGCTGACACGGGCCATGGAGCATTGTGATGACACGGTCATGGAACATTGTGATGAGAAGAATTCTGGAGCATTGTGCTGACAAGGGCCATGGAGCATTGTGATGACACGGTCATGGAACATTGTGATGACAAGAATTCTGGAGCATTGTGATGACAAGGGCCATGGAGCATTGTGATGATATGGTCAAGGAACATTGCGATGACAATATTTCTGGAGCATTGTGATGAAAGGGCATTTAGCATTGTGATTAAAGGTGACAAGGAACATTGTGATGATATGGGCCGAGAACTCTGTGATGACAGTGGTCATGGAGTATTGGGACAAAAAGTGTCATGGAACATTGTGCTGACAAGGGCCATGGAGCATTGTGATGACACGGTCATGGAACATTGTGATGACAAGAATTCTGGAGCATTGTGCTGACACAGGCCATGGAGCATTGTGATGACACGGCCATGGAACATTGTGATGACAAGAATTCTGGAGCATTGTCATGACAAGGGCCATGGAGCATTGTGATGACACGGTCATGGAACATTGTGATGACAAGAATTCTGGAGCATTGTGATGACAAGGGCCATGGAGCATTGTGATGACACGGTCATGGAACATTGTGAAGACAAGAATTCTGGAGCATTGTGCTGACAAGGGCCATGGAGCATTGTGATGACACGGTCATGGAACATTGTGAAGACAAGAATTCTGGAGCATTGTGCTGACAAGGGCCATGGAGCATTGTGATGACACGGTCATGGAAAATTTGATGAGAAGAATTCTGGAGCATTGTGCTGACAAGGGCCATGGAGCATTGTGATGATACGGTCATGGAACATTGTGATGACAAGAATTCTGGAGCATTATGATGACAAGGGCCATGGAGCATTGTGATGACACAGCCATGGAAAATTTTGATGACAAGTATTCTGGAGCATTGTGATGACAATGGCCATGGAGCATTTTGATGACACGGTCATGGAACATTGTGATGAGAAGAATTCTGGAGCACTGTCATGACAAGGGCCATGGAGCATTGTGATGACACGGTCATGGAACATTGTGATGACAAGAATTCTGGAGCATTGTGATGACAAGGGCCATGGAGCATTGTGATGATATGGTCAAGGAACATTGCGATGACAATATTTCTGGAGCATTGTGATGAAAGGGCATTTAGCATTGTGATTAAAGGTGACAAGGAACATTGTGATGATATGGGCCGAGAACTCTGTGATGACAGTGGTCATGGAGTATTGGGACAAAAAGTGTCATGGAACATTGTGCTGACAAGGGCCATGGAGCATTGTGATGACACGGTCATGGAACAATGTGATGACAAGAATTCTGGAGCATTGTGCTGACAAGGGCCATGGAGCATTGTGATAACACGGTATGGAACATGGTGATGACAAGAATTCTGGAGCATTGTGATGACAAGGGCCATGGAGCACTGTGAAGACACGGTCATGGAACATTGTGATGACAGGAATTCTGGAGCATTGTGCTGAAAAGGGCCATGGAGCATTGTGATGACATGGTCATGGAACAATGTGATGAGAAGAATTCCGGAGCATTGTGATGACAAGGGCCATGGAGCATTGTGATGACACGGTCATGGAACATTGTGATGACAAGAATTCTGGAACATTGTGCTGACAAGGGCCATGGAGCATTGTGATGACACGGTCATGGAACATTGTGATGACAAGAATTCTGGAGCATTGTGCTGACACGGGCCATGGAGCATTGTGATGACACGGTCATGGAACATTGTGATGAGAAGAATTCTGGAGCATTGTGCTGACAAGGGCCATGGAGCATTGTGATGACACGGTCATGGAACATTGTGATGAGAAAAATTCTGGAACATTATGATGACAAGGGCCATGGAGCATTGTGATGACAGGGCCATGGAACATTGTGATGACAAGAATTCGGGAGCATTGTGATGACAATGGCCATGGAGCATTGTGATGACACGGTCATGGAACATTGTGATGAGAAGAATTCTGGAGCATTGTCATGACAAGGGCCATGGAGCATTGTGATGACACGGTCATGGAACATTGTGATGACAAGAATTCTGGAGCATTGTGATGACAAGGGCCATGGAGCATTGTGATGACACGGTCATGGACCATTGTGAAGACAAGAATTCTGGAGCATTGTGCTGACAAGGGCCATGGAGCATTGTGATGACACGGTCATGGAAAATTTGATGAAAAGTATTCTGGAGCATTGTGCTGACAAGGGCCATGGAGCATTGTGATGATACGGTCATGGAACATTGTGATGACAAGAATTCTGGAGCATTATGATGACAAGGGCCATGGAGCATTGTGATGACACAGCCATGGAAAATTGTGATGACAAGAATTCTGGAGCATTGTGATGACAATGGCCATGGAGCATTGTGATGACACGGTATGGAACATTGTGATGACAAGAATTGTGGAGCATTGTGATGACAAGCGCCATGGAGCATTGTGATGACACGCTCATGGAACATTGTGATGACAGGAATTCTGGAGCATTGTGCTGAAAAGGGCCATGGAGCATTGTGATGACACGGTCATGGAACAATGTGATGAGAAGAATTCCGGAGCATTGTGATGACAAGAGCCATGGAGCATTGTGATGACACAGCCATGGAAAATTGTGATGACAAGAATTCTGGAGCATTGTGATGACAATGGCCATGGAGCATTGTGATGACACGGTATGGAACATTGTGATGACAAGAATTGTTGAGCATTGTGATGACAAGGGCCATGGAGCATTGTGATGACACGGTCATGGAACATTGTGATGACAGGAATTCTGGAGCATTGTGCTGAAAAGGGCCATGGAGCATTGTGATGACACGGTCATGGAACAATGTGATGAGAAGAATTCCGGAGCATTGTGATGACAATGGCCATGGAGCATTGTGATGACACGGTATGGAACATTGTGATGACAAGAATTATGGAGCATTGTGATGACAAGGGCCATGGAGCATTGTGATGACACGGTCATGGAACATTGTGATGACAGGAATTCTGGAGCATTGTGCTGAAAAGGGCCATGGAGCATTGTGATGACACGGTCATGGAACAATGTGATGAGAAGAATTTCGGAGCATTGTGATGACAAAGGCCATGGAGCATTGTGATGACACGGTCATGGAACATTGTGATGACAAGAATTCAGGAGCATTGTGATGACAAGGGTCATGGAGCATTGTGATGACATGGTCTAGGAACATTCCGATGACAAGATTTCTGGAGCATTGTGATGAAAGGGCATGGAGCATTGTGATTAAAGGTGACAAGGAACATTGTGATGATATGGGCAGAGAACTCTGTGATAACAGTGGTCATGGAGTATTGTGACAAAAAGTGTCATGGAACATTGTGCTGACAAGGGCCATGGAGCATTGTGATGACACGGCCATGGAACATTGTGATGACAAGAATTCTGGAGCATTGTCATGACAAGGGCCATGGAGCATTGTGATGACACGGTCATGGAACATTGTGATGACAGGAATTCTGGAGCATTGTGCTGAAAAGGGCCATGGAGCATTGTGATGACACGGTCATGGAACAATGTGATGACAAGAATTCTGGAGCATTGTGATGACAATGGCCATGGAGCATTTTGATGACACGGTCATGGAACATTGTGATGAGAAGAATTCTGGAGCACTGTCATGACAAGGGCCATGGAGCATTGTGATGACACGGTCATGGAACATTGTGATGACAAGAATTCTGGAGCATTGTGATGACAAGGGCCATGGAGCATTGTGATGACACGACCATGGAACATTGTGATGACAAGAATTCTGGAGCATTGTGATGACAATGGCCATGGAGCATTGTGATGACACGGTCATGGAACATTGTGATGAGAAGAATTCTGGAGCATTGTCATGACAAGGGCCATGGGGAATTGTGATGATATGGTCAAGGAACATTGCGATGACAATTTTTCTGGAGCATTGTGATGAAAGGGCATTTAGCATTGTGATTAAAGGTGACAAGGAACATTGTGATGATATGGGCCGAGAACTCTGTGATGACAGTGGTCATGGAGTATTGGGACAAAAAGTGTCATGGAACATTGTGCTGACAAGGGCCATGGAGCATTGTGATGACACGGTCATGGAACATTGTGATGACAAGAATTCTGGAGCATTGTGCTGACACGGGCCATGGAGCATTGTGATGACACGGTCATGGAACATTCTGATGAGAAGAATTCTGGAGCATTGTGCTGACAATGGCCATGGAGCATTGTGATGACACGGTATGGAACATTGTGATGACAAGAATTCTGGAGCATTGTGATGACAAGGGCCATGGAGCACTGTGAAGACACGGTCATGGAACATTGTGATGACAGGAATTCTGGAGCATTGTGCTGAAAAGGGCCATGGAGCATTGTGATGACATGGTCATGGAACAATGTGATGAGAAGAATTCCGGAGCATTGTGATGACAAGGGCCATGGAGCATTGTGATGACACGGTCATGGAACATTGTGATGACAAGAATTCTGGAACATTGTGCTGACACGGGCCATGGAGCATTGTGATGACACGGTCATGGAACATTGTGATGAGAAGAATTCTGTAGCATTGTGCTGACAAGGGCCATGGAGCATTGTGATGACACGGTCATGGAACATTGTGATGACAAGAATTCTGGAGCATTGTGCTGACACGGGCCATGGAGCATTGTGATGACACGGTCATGGAACATTGTGATGAGAAGAATTCTGGAGCATTGTGCTGACAAGGGCCATGGAGCATTGTGATGACACGGTCATGGAACATTGTGATGAGAAAAATTCTGGAACATTATGATGACAAGGGCCATGGAGCATTGTGATGACACAGTCATGGAACATTGTGATGAGAAGAATTCTGGAGCATTGTCATGACAAGGGCCATGGAGCATTGTGATGACACGGTCATGGAACATTGTGATGACAAGAATTCTGGAGCATTGTGATGACAAGGGCCATGGAGCATTGTGATGACACGGTCATGGACCATTGTGAAGACAAGAATTCTGGAGCATTGTGCTGACAAGGGCCATGGAGCATTGTGATGACACGGTCATGGAACATTGTGATGACAGGAATTCTGGAGCATTGTGCTGAAAAGGGCCATGGAGCATTGTGATGATACGGTCATGGAACATTGTGATGACAAGAATTCTGGAGCATTATGATGACAAGGGCCATGGAGCATTGTGATGACACGGCCATGGAACATTGTGATGACAAGAATTCTGGAGCATTGTCATGACAAGGGCCATGGAGCATTGTGATGACACGGTCATGGAACATTGTGATGACAAGAATTCTGGAGCATTGTGATGACAAGGGCCATGGAGCATTGTGATGACACGGTCATGGAACATTGTGAAGACAAGAATTCTGGAGCATTGTGCTGACAAGGGCCATGGAGCATTGTGATGACACGGTCATGGAACATTGTGAAGACAAGAATTCTGGAGCATTGTGCTGACAAGGGCCATGGAGCATTGTGATGACACGGTCATGGAAAATTTGATGAGAAGAATTCTGGAGCATTGTGCTGACAAGGGCCATGGAGCATTGTGATGATACGGTCATGGAACATTGTGATGACAAGAATTCTGGAGCATTATGATGACAAGGGCCATGGAGCATTGTGATGACACAGCCATGGAAAATTTTGATGACAAGAATTCTGGAGCATTGTGATGACAATGGCCATGGAGCATTTTGATGACACGGTCATGGAACATTGTGATGAGAAGAATTCTGGAGCACTGTCATGACAAGGGCCATGGAGCATTGTGATGACACGGTCATGGAACATTGTGATGACAAGAATTCTGGAGCATTGTGATGACAAGTGCCATGGAGCATTGTGATGATATGGTCAAGGAACATTGCGATGACAATATTTCTGGAGCATTGTGATGAAAGGGCATTTAGCATTGTGATTAAAGGTGACAAGGAACATTGTGATGATATGGGCCGAGAACTCTGTGATGACAGTGGTCATGGAGTATTGGGACAAAAAGTGTCATGGAACATTGTGCTGACAAGGGCCATGGAGCATTGTGATGACACGGTCATGGAACAATGTGATGACAAGAATTCTGGAGCATTGTGCTGACAAGGGCCATGGAGCATTGTGATAACACGGTATGGAACATTGTGATGACAAGAATTCTGGAGCATTGTGATGACAAGGGCCATGGAGCACTGTGAAGACACGGTCATGGAACATTGTGATGACAGGAATTCTGGAGCATTGTGCTGAAAAGGGCCATGGAGCATTGTGATGACATGGTCATGGAACAATGTGATGAGAAGAATTCCGGAGCATTGTGATGACAAGGGCCATGGAGCATTGTGATGACACGGTCATGGAACATTGTGATGAGAAGAATTCTGGAACATTGTGCTGACACGGGCCATGGAGCATTGTGATGACACGGTCATGGAACATTGTGATGAGAAGAATTCTGGAGCATTGTGCTGACAAGGGCCATGGAGCATTGTGATGACACGGTCATGGAACATTGTGATGACAAGAATTCTGGAGCATTGTGCTGACACGGGCCATGGAGCATTGTCATGACACGGTCATGGAACATTGTGATGAGAAGAATTCTGGAGCATTGTGCTGACAAGGGCCATGGAGCATTGTGATGACACGGTCATGGAACATTGTGATGAGAAAAATTCTGGAACATTATGATGACAAGGGCCATGGAGCATTGTGATGACAGGGCCATGGAACATTGTGATGACAAGAATTCGGGAGCATTGTGATGACAATGGCCATGGAGCATTGTGATGACACGGTCATGGAACATTGTGATGAGAAGAATTCTGGAGCATTGTCATGACAAGGGCCATGGAGCATTGTGATGACACGGTCATGGAACATTGTGATGACAAGAATTCTGGAGCATTGTGATGACAAGGGCCATGGAGCATTGTGATGACACGGTCATGGACCATTGTGAAGACAAGAATTCTGGAGCATTGTGCTGACAAGGGCCATGGAGCATTGTGATGACACGGTCATGGAAAATTTGATGAGAAGAATTCTGGAGCATTGTGCTGACAAGGGCCATGGAGCATTGTGATGATACGGTCATGGAACATTGTGATGACAAGAATTCTGGAGCATTATGATGACAAGGGCCATGGAGCATTGTGATGACACAGCCATGGAAAATTTTGATGACAAGAATTCTGGAGCATTGTGATGACAATGGCCATGGAGCATTTTGATGACACGGTCATGGAACATTGTGATGAGAAGAATTCTGGAGCACTGTCATGACAAGGGCCATGGAGCATTGTGATGACACGGTCATGGAACATTGTGATGACAAGAATTCTGGAGCATTGTGATGACAAGGGCCATGGAGCATTGTGATGATATGGTCAAGGAACATTGCGATGACAATATTTCTGGAGCATTGTGATGAAAGGGCATTTAGCATTGTGATTAAAGGTGACAAGGAACATTGTGATGATATGGGCCGAGAACTCTGTGATGACAGTGGTCATGGAGTATTGGGACAAAAAGTGTCATGGAACATTGTGCTGACAAGGGCCATGGAGCATTGTGATGACACGGTCATGGAACAATGTGATGACAAGAATTCTGGAGCATTGTGCTGACAAGGGCCATGGAGCATTGTGATAACACGGTATGGAACATTGTGATGACAAGAATTCTGGAGCATTGTGATGACAAGGGCCATGGAGCACTGTGAAGACACGGTCATGGAACATTGTGATGACAGGAATTCTGGAGCATTGTGCTGAAAAGGGCCATGGAGCATTGTGATGACATGGTCATGGAACAATGTGATGAGAAGAATTCCGGAGCATTGTGATGACAAGGGCCATGGAGCATTGTGATGACACGGTCATGGAACATTGTGATGACAAGAATTCTGGAACATTGTGCTGACACGGGCCATGGAGCATTGTGATGACACGGTCATGGAACATTGTGATGAGAAGAATTCTGGAGCATTGTGCTGACAAGGGCCATGGAGCATTGTGATGACACGGTCATGGAACATTGTGATGACAAGAATTCTGGAGCATTGTGCTGACACGGGCCATGGAGCATTGTGATGACACGGTCATGGAACATTGTGATGAGAAGAATTCTGGAGCATTGTGCTGACAAGGGCCATGGAGCATTGTGATGACACGGTCATGGAACATTGTGATGAGAAAAATTCTGGAACATTATGATGACAAGGGCCATGGAGCATTGTGATGACACGGTCATGGAAAATTTGATGAAAAGCATTCTGGAGCATTGTGCTGACAAGGGCCATGGAGCATTGTGATGATACGGTCATGGAACATTGTGATGACAAGAATTCTGGAGCATTATGATGACAAGGGCCATGGAGAATTGTGATGACACAGCCATGGAAAATTGTGATGACAAGAATTCTGGAGCATTGTGATGACAATGGCCATGGAGCATTGTGATGACACGGTATGGAACATAGTGATGACAAGAATTGTGGAGCATTGTGATGACAAGCGCCATGGAGCATTGTGATGACACGCTCATGGAACATTGTGATGACAGGAATTCTGGAGCATTGTGCTGAAAAGGGCCATGGAGCATTGTGATGACACGGTCATGGAACAATGTGATGAGAAGAATTCCGGAGCATTGTGATGACAAGAGCCATGGAGCATTGTGATGACACAGCCATGGAAAATTGTGATGACAAGAATTCTGGAGCATTGTGATGACAATGGCCATGGAGCATTGTGATGACACGGTATGGAACATTGTGATGACAAGAATTGTTGAGCATTGTGATGACAAGGGCCATGGAGCATTGTGATGACACGGTCATGGAACATTGTGATGACAGGAATTCTGGAGCATTGTGCTGAAAAGGGCCATGGAGCATTGTGATGACACGGTCATGGAACAATGTGATGAGAAAAATTCCGGAGCATTGTGATGACAATGGCCATGGAGCATTGTGATGACACGGTATGGAACATTGTGATGACAAGAATTATGGAGCATTGTGATGACAAGGGCCATGGAGCATTGTGATGACACGGTCATGGAACATTGTGATGACAGGAATTCTGGAGCATTGTGCTGAAAAGGGCCATGGAGCATTGTGATGACACGGTCATGGAACAATGTGATGAGAAGAATTTCGGAGCATTGTGATGACAAAGGCCATGGAGCATTGTGATGACACGGTCATGGAACATTGTGATGACAAGAATTCTGGAGCATTGTGATGACAAGGGTCATGGAGCATTGTGATGACATGGTCTAGGAACATTCCGATGACAAGATTTCTGGAGCATTGTGATGAAAGGTCATGGAGCATTGTGATTAAAGGTGACAAGGAACATTGTGATGATATGGGCAGAGAACTCTGTGATGACAGTGGTCATGGAGTATTGTGACAAAAAGTGTCATGGAACATTGTGCTGACAAGGGCCATGGAGCATTGTGATGACACGGCCATGGAACATTGTGATGACAAGAATTCTGGAGCATTGTCATGACAAGGGCCATGGAGCATTGTGATGACACGGTCATGGAACATTGTGATGACAGGAATTCTGGAGCATTGTGCTGAAAAGGGCCATGGAGCATTGTGATGACACGGTCATGGAACAATGTGATGACAAGAATTCTGGAGCATTGTGATGAGAATGGCCATGGAGCATTTTGATGACACGGTCATGGAACATTGTGATGAGAAGAATTCTGGAGCACTGTCATGACAAGGGCCATGGAGCATTGTGATGACATGGTCATGGAACATTGTGATGACAAGAATTCTGGAGCATTGTGATGACAAGGGCCATGGAGCATTGTGATGACACGGCCATGGAACATTGTGATGACAAGAATTCTGGAGCATTGTGATGACAATGGCCATGGAGCATTGTGATGACACGGTCATGGAACATTGTGATGACAAGAATTCTGGAGCATTGTGATGACAAGGGCCATGGAGCATTGTGATGATATGGTCAAGGAACATTGCGATGACAATATTTCTGGAGCATTGTGATGAAAGGGCATTTAGCATTGTGATTAAAGGTGACAAGGAACATTGTGATGATATGGGCCGAGAACTCTGTGATGACAGTGGTCATGGAGTATTGGGACAAAAAGTGTCATGGAACATTGTGCTGACAAGGGCCATGGAGCATTGTGATGACACGGTCATGGAACATTGTGATGACAAGAATTCTGGAGCATTGTGCTGACACGGGACATGGAGCATTGTGATGACACGGTCATGGAACATTGTGATGAGAAGAATTCTGGAGCATTGTGCTGACAAGGGCCATGGAGCATTGTGATGACACGGTATGGAACATTGTGATGACAAGAATTCTGGAGCATTGTGATGACAAGGGCCATGGAGCACTGTGAAGACACGGTCATGGAACATTGTGATGACAGGAATTCTGGAGCATTGTGCTGAAAAGGGCCATGGAGCATTGTGATGACATGGTCATGGAACAATGTGATGAGAAGAATTCCGGAGCATTGTGATGACAAGGGCCATGGAGCATTGTGATGACACAGTCATGGAACATTGTGATGACAAGAATTCTGGAACATTGTGCTGACACGGGCCATGGAGCATTGTGATGACACGGTCATGGAACATTGTGATGAGAAGAATTCTGGAGCATTGTGCTGACAAGGGCCATGGAGCATTGTGATGACACGGTCATGGAACATTGTGATGACAAGAATTCTGGAGCATTGTGCTGACACGGGCCATGGAGCATTGTGATGACACGGTCATGGAACATTGTGATGAGAAGAATTCTGGAGCATTGTGCTGACAAGGGCCATGGAGCATTGTGATGACACGGTCATGGAACATTGTGATGAGAAAAATTCTGGAACATTATGATGACAAGGGCCATGGAGCATTGTGATGACAGGGCCATGGAACATTGTGATGACAAGAATTCGGGAGCATTGTGATGACAATGGCCATGGAGCATTGTGATGACACGGTCATGGAACATTGTGATGAGAAGAATTCTGGAGCATTGTCATGACAAGGGCCATGGAGCATTGTGATGACACGGTCATGGAACATTGTGATGACAAGAATTCTGGAGCATTGTGATGACAAGGGCCATGGAGCATTGTGATGACACGGTCATGGACCATTGTGAAGACAAGAATTCTGGAGCATTGTGCTGACAAGGGCCATGGAGCATTGTGATGACACGGTCATGGAAAATTTGATGAAAAGTATTCTGGAGCATTGTGCTGACAAGGGTCATGGAGCATTGTGATGATACGGTCATGGAACATTGTGATGACAAGAATTCTGGAGCATTATGATGACAAGGGCCATGGAGCATTGTGATGACACAGCCATGGAAAATTGTGATGACAAGAATTCTGGAGCATTGTGATGACAATGGCCATGGAGCATTGTGATGACACGGTATGGAACATTGTGATGACAAGAATTGTGGAGCATTGTGATGACAAGCGCCATGGAGCATTGTGATGACACGCTCATAGAACATTGTGATGACAGGAATTCTGGAGCATTGTGCTGAAAAGGGCCATGGAGCATTGTGATGACACGGTCATGGAACAATGTGATGAGAAGAATTCCGGAGCATTATGATGACAAGGGCCATGGAGCATTGTGATGACACGGTCATGGAACATTGTGATGACAAGAATTCTGGAGCATTGTGATGACAAGGGCCATGGAGCATTGTGATGACACGGTCATGGAACATTGTGATGACAGGAATTCTGGAGCATTGTGCCGAAAAGGGCCATGGAGCATTGTGATGACACGGTCATGGAACAATGTGATGAGAAGAATTCCGGAGCATTGTGATGACAAGAGCCATGGAGCATTGTGATGACACAGTCATGGAAAATTGTGATGAGAAGAATTCTGGAGCATTGTGATGACAATGGCCATGGAGCATTGTGATGACACGGTATGGAACATTGTGATGACAAGAATTGTGGAGCATTGTGATGACAAGGGCCATGGAGCATTGTGATGACACGGTCATGGAACATTGTGATGACAGGAATTCTGGAGCATTGTGCTGAAAAGGGCCATGGAGCATTGTGATGACACGGTCATGGAACAATGTGATGAGAAAAATTCCAGAGCATTGTGATGACAATGGCCATGGAGCATTGTGATGACACGGTATGGAACATTGTGATGACAAGAATTGTGGAGCATTGTGATGACAAGGGCCATGGAGCATTGTGATGACACGGTCATGGAACATTGTGATGACAGGAATTCTGGAGCATTGTGCTGAAAAGGGCCATGGAGCATTGTGATGACACGGTCATGGAACAATGTGATGAGAAGAATTTCGGAGCATTGTGATGACAAAGGCCATGGAGCATTGTGATGACACGGTCATGGAACATTGTGATGACAAGAATTCTGGAGCATTGTGATGACAAGGGTCATGGAGCATTGTGATGACATGGTCTAGGAACATTCCGATGACAAGATTTCTGGAGCATTGTGATGAAAGGGCATGGAGCATTGTGATTAAAGGTGACAAGGAACATTGTGATGATATGGGCAGAGAACTCTGTGATGACAGTGGTCATGGAGTATTGTGACAAAAAGTGTCATGGAACATTGTGCTGACAAGGGCCATGGAGCATTGTGATGACACGGCCATGGAACATTGTGATGACAAGAATTCTGGAGCATTGTCATGACAAGGGCCATGGAGCATTGTGATGACACGGTCATGGAACATTGTGATGACAAGAATTCTGGAGCATTGTGATGACAAGGGCCATGGAGCATTGTGATGACACGGTCATGGAACATTGTGAAGACAAGAATTCTGGAGCATTGTGCTGACAAGGGCCATGGAGCATTATGATGACACGGTCATGGAACATTGTGAAGACAAGAATTCTGGAGCATTTTGTTGACAAGGGCCATGGAGCATTGTGATGACACGGCCATGGAACATTGTGATGAGAAGAATTCTGGAGCATTGTGATGACAATGGCCATGGAGCATTGTGATGACACGGTATGGAACATTGTGATGACAAGAATTCTGGAGCATTGTGATGACAAGGGCCATGGAGCATTGTGATGACATGGTCATGGAACAATGTGATGAGAAGTATTCCGGAGTATTGTGATGACAAGGGCCATGGAGCATTGTGATGACACGGTCATGGAACATTTTGATGACAAGAATTCTGGAGCATTGTGATGACAATGGCCATGGAGCATTTTGATGACACGGTCATGGAACATTGTGATGAGAAGAATTCTGGAGCACTGTCATGACAAGGGCCACGGAGCATTGTGATGACACGGTCATGGAACATTGTGATGACAAGAATTCTGGAGCATTGTGATGACAAGGGCCATGGAGCATTGTGATGATATGGTCAAGGAACATTGCGATGACAATATTTCTGGAGCATTGTGATGAAAGGGCATTTAGCATTGTGATTAAAGGTGACAAGGAACATTGTGATGATATGGGCCGAGAATTCTGTGATGACAGTGGTCATGGAGTATTGGGACAAAAAGTGTCATGGAACATTGTGCTGACAAGGGCCATGGAGCATTGTGATGACACGGTCATGGAACATTGTGATGACAAGAATTCTGGAGCATTGTGCTGACAAGGGCCATGGACCATTGTGATGACACGGTCATTGAACATTGTGAAGACAAGAATTCTGGAGCATTGTGCTGACAAGGGCCATGGAGCATTGTGATGACACGGTCATGGAAAATTTGATGAAAAGAATTCTGGAGCATTTTGCTGACAAGTGCCATGGAGCATTGTGATGATACGGTCATGGAACATTGTGATGACAAGAATTCTGGAGCATTATGATGACAAGGGCCATGGAGCATTGTGATGACACAGCCATGGAAAATTGTGATGACAAGAATTCTGGAGCATTGTGATGACAATGGCCATGGAGCATTGTGATGCCACGGTATGGAACATTGTGATGACAAGAATTGTGGAGCATTGTGATGACAAGGGCCATGGAGCATTGTGATGACACGGTCATGGAACATTGTGATGACAGGAATTCTGGAGCATTTTGCTGAAAAGGGCCATGGAGCATTGTGATGACACGGTCATGGAAAATTTGATGAGAAGAATTCTGGAGCATTGTGATGACAATGGCCATGGAGCATTGTGATGACACGGTATGGAACATTGTGATGACAAGAATTCTGGAGCATTGTGATGACAAGGGCCATGGAGCACTGTGATGACACGGTCATGGAACATTGTGATGACAGGAATTCTGGAGCATTGTGCTGAAAAGGGCCATGGAGCATTGTGATGACATGGTCATGGAACAATGTGATGAGAAGAATTCCGGAGCATTGTGATGACAAGGGCCATGGAGCATTGTGATGACACGGTCATGAAACATTTTGATGACAAGAATTCTGGAGCATTGTGATGACAATGGCCATGGAGCATTTTGATGACACGGTCATGGAACATTGTGATGAGAAGAATTCTGGAGCACTGTCATGACAAGTGCCACGGAGCATTGTGATGACACGGTCATGGAAGATTGTGATGACAAGAATTCTGGAGCATTATGATGACAAGGGCCATGGAGCATTGTGATGACACAGCCATGGAAAATTGTGATGACAAGAATTCTGGAGCATTGTGATGACAATGGCCATGGAGCATTGTGATGCCACGGTATGGAACATTGTGATGACAAGAATTGTGGAGCATTCTGGTGACAATCGCCATAGAGCATTGTGATGACAGGTTCATGGAATATAGTAATGACAAGAATTCTGGAGCATTATGATGACAAGGTCCATGGAGCATTGTGATGGCACGGTCATGGAACATTGTGATGAGAAGAATTCTGGAGCATTGTCATGACAAGGGCCATGGAGCATTGTGATGACACGGTCATGGAAAATTTGATGAGAAGAATTCTGGAGCATTGTGATGACAATGGCCATGGAGCATTGTGATGACACGGTATGGAACATTGTGATGACAAGAATTCTGGAGCATTATGATGACAAGGGGCATGGAGCATTGTGATGACACAGCCATGGAACATTGTGATGACAAGAATTCTGGAGCATTGTGATGACAATGGCCATGGAGCATTGTGATGACACGGTATGGAACATTGTGATGACAAGAATTGTGGAGCATTGTGATGACAAGGGCCATGGAGTATTGTGATGACACGGTCATGGAACATTGTGATGACAGGAATTCTGGAGCATTGTGCCGAAAAGGGCCATGGAGCATTGTGATGACACGGTCATGGAACAATGTGATGAGAAGAATTCCGGAGCATTGTGATGACAAGAGCCATGGAGCATTGTGATGACACAGTCATGGAAAATTGTGATGAGAAGAATTCTGGAGCATTGTGATGACAATGGCCATGGAGCATTGTGATGACACGGTATGGAACATTGTGATGACAAGAATTGTGGAGCATTGTGATGACAAGGGCCATGGAGCATTGTGATGACACGGTCATGGAACATTGTGATGACAGGAATTCTGGAGCATTGTGCTGAAAAGGGCCATGGAGCATTGTGATGACACGGTCATGGAACAATGTGATGAGAAAAATTCCAGAGCATTGTGATGACAATGGCCATGGAGCATTGTGATGACACGGTATGGAACATTGTGATGACAAGAATTGTGGAGCATTGTGATGACAAGGGCCATGGAGCATTGTGATGACACGGTCATGGAACATTGTGATGACAGGAATTCTGGAGCATTGTGCTGAAAAGGGCCATGGAGCATTGTGATGACACGGTCATGGAACAATGTGATGAGAAGAATTTCGGAGCATTGTGATGACAAAGGCCATGGAGCATTGTGATGACACGGTCATGGAACATTGTGATGACAAGAATTCTGGAGCATTGTGATGACAAGGGTCATGGAGCATTGTGATGACATGGTCTAGGAACATTCCGATGACAAGATTTCTGGAGCATTGTGATGAAAGGGCATGGAGCATTGTGATTAAAGGTGACAAGGAACATTGTGATGATATGGGCAGAGAACTCTGTGATGACAGTGGTCATGGAGTATTGTGACAAAAAGTGTCATGGAACATTGTGCTGACAAGGGCCATGGAGCATTGTGATGACACGGCCATGGAACATTGTGATGACAAGAATTCTGGAGCATTGTCATGACAAGGGCCATGGAGCATTGTGATGACACGGTCATGGAACATTGTGATGACAAGAATTCTGGAGCATTGTGATGACAAGGGCCATGGAGCATTGTGATGACACGGTCATGGAACATTGTGAAGACAAGAATTCTGGAGCATTGTGCTGACAAGGGCCATGGAGCATTATGATGACACGGTCATGGAACATTGTGAAGACAAGAATTCTGGAGCATTTTGTTGACAAGGGCCATGGAGCATTGTGATGACACGGCCATGGAACATTGTGATGAGAAGAATTCTGGAGCATTGTGATGACAATGGCCATGGAGCATTGTGATGACACGGTATGGAACATTGTGATGACAAGAATTCTGGAGCATTGTGATGACAAGGGCCATGGAGCACTGTGATGACACGGTCATGGAACATTGTGATGACAGGAATTCTGGAGCATTGTGCTGAAAAGGGCCATGGAGCATTGTGATGACATGGTCATGGAACAATGTGATGAGAAGTATTCCGGAGTATTGTGATGACAAGGGCCATGGAGCATTGTGATGACACGGTCATGGAACATTTTGATGACAAGAATTCTGGAGCATTGTGATGACAATGGCCATGGAGCATTTTGATGACACGGTCATGGAACATTGTGATGAGAAGAATTCTGGAGCACTGTCATGACAAGGGCCACGGAGCATTGTGATGACACGGTCATGGAACATTGTGATGACAAGAATTCTGGAGCATTGTGATGACAAGGGCCATGGAGCATTGTGATGATATGGTCAAGGAACATTGCGATGACAATATTTCTGGAGCATTGTGATGAAAGGGCATTTAGCATTGTGATTAAAGGTGACAAGGAACATTGTGATGATATGGGCCGAGAATTCTGTGATGACAGTGGTCATGGAGTATTGGGACAAAAAGTGTCATGGAACATTGTGCTGACAAGGGCCATGGAGCATTGTGATGACACGGTCATGGAACATTGTGATGACAAGAATTCTGGAGCATTGTGCTGACAAGGGCCATGGACCATTGTGATGACACGGTCATTGAACATTGTGAAGACAAGAATTCTGGAGCATTGTGCTGACAAGGGCCATGGAGCATTGTGATGACACGGTCATGGAAAATTTGATGAAAAGAATTCTGGAGCATTGTGCTGACAAGTGCCATGGAGCATTGTGATGATACGGTCATGGAACATTGTGATGACAAGAATTCTGGAGCATTATGATGACAAGGGCCATGGAGCATTGTGATGACACAGCCATGGAAAATTGTGATGACAAGAATTCTGGAGCATTGTGATGACAATGGCCATGGAGCATTGTGATGCCACGGTATGGAACATTGTGATGACAAGAATTGTGGAGCATTGTGATGACAAGGGCCATGGAGCATTGTGATGACACGGTCATGGAACATTGTGATGACAGGAATTCTGGAGCATTTTGCTGAAAAGGGCCATGGAGCATTGTGATGACACGGTCATGGAAAATTTGATGAGAAGAATTCTGGAGCATTGTGATGACAATGGCCATGGAGCATTGTGATGACACGGTATGGAACATTGTGATGACAAGAATTCTGGAGCATTGTGATGACAAGGGCCATGGAGCACTGTGATGACACGGTCATGGAACATTGTGATGACAGGAATTCTGGAGCATTGTGCTGAAAAGGGCCATGGAGCATTGTGATGACATGGTCATGGAACAATGTGATGAGAAGAATTCCGGAGCATTGTGATGACAAGGGCCATGGAGCATTGTGATGACACGGTCATGGAACATTTTGATGACAAGAATTCTGGAGCATTGTGATGACAATGGCCATGGAGCATTTTGATGACACGGTCATGGAACATTGTGATGAGAAGAATTCTGGAGCACTGTCATGACAAGTGCCACGGAGCATTGTGATGACACGGTCATGGAAGATTGTGATGACAAGAATTCTGGAGCATTATGATGACAAGGGCCATGGAGCATTGTGATGACACAGCCATGGAAAATTGTGATGACAAGAATTCTGGAGCATTGTGATGACAATGGCCATGGAGCATTGTGATGCCACGGTATGGAACATTGTGATGACAAGAATTGTGGAGCATTCTGGTGACAATCGCCATAGAGCATTGTGATGACAGGTTCATGGAATATAGTAATGACAAGAATTCTGGAGCATTATGATGACAAGGTCCATGGAGCATTGTGATGGCACGGTCATGGAACATTGTGATGAGAAGAATTCTGGAGCATTGTCATGACAAGGGCCATGGAGCATTGTGATGACACGGTCATGGAAAATTTGATGAGAAGAATTCTGGAGCATTGTGATGACAATGGCCATGGAGCATTGTGATGACACGGTATGGAACATTGTGATGACAAGAATTCTGGAGCATTATGATGACAAGGGGCATGGAGCATTGTGATGACACAGCCATGGAACATTGTGATGACAAGAATTCTGGAGCATTGTGATGACAATGGCCATGGAGCATTGTGATGACACGGTATGGAACATTGTGATGACAAGAATTGTGGAGCATTGTGATGACAAGGGCCATGGAGTATTGTGATGACACGGTCATGGAACATTGTGATGATAGGAATTCTGGAGCATTGTGCTGAAAAGGGCCATGGAGCATTGTGATGACACGGTCATGGAACAATGTGATGAGAAGAATTCCGGAGCATTGTGATGACAAGGGCCATGGAGCATTGTGATGACACGGTCATGGAACATTGTGATGACAAGAATTCTGTAGCATTGTGATGACAAGGGTCATGGAGCATTGTGATGACATGGTCAAGGAACATTCTGATGACAAGATTTCTGGAGCATTGTGATGAAAGGGCATGGAGCATTGTGATTAAAGGTGACAAGGAACATTGTGATGATATGGGCAGAGAACTCTGTGATGACAGTGGTCATGGAGTATTGTGACAAAAAGTGTCATGGAACATTGTGATGAGAAGAATTCTGGAGCATTGTGCTGACAAGGGCCATGGAGCATTGTGATGACAATGGCCATGAAGCATTGTGATGACACGGTCATGGAACATTGTGATGACAGGAATTCTGGAGCATTGTGCTGAAAAGGGCCATGGAGCATTGTGATGACATGGTCATGGAACAATGTGATGAGAAGAATTCCAGAGCATTGTGATGACAAGGGCCATGGAGCATTGTGATGACACGGTCATGGAACATTGTGATGACAAGAATTCTGGAGCATTGTGCTGACACGGGCCATGGAGCATTGTGATGACACGATCATGGAACATTCTGATGAGAAGAATTCTGGAGCATTGTGCTGACAAGGGCCATGGAGCATTGTGATGACACGGTCATGGAACATTGTGATGACAAGAATTCTGGAGCATTGTGCTGACAAGGGCCATGGAGCATTGTGATGACACGGTCATTGAACATTGTGAAGACAAGAATTCTGGAGCATTGTGCTGACAAGGGCCATGGAGCATTGTGATGACACGGTCATGGAAAATTTGATGAAAAGAATTCTGGAGCATTGTGCTGACAAGGGCCATGGAGCATTGTGATGATACGGTCATGGAACATTGTGATGACAAGAATTCTGGAGCATTATGATGACAAGGGCCATGGAGCATTGTGATGACACAGCCATGGAAAATTGTGATGACAAGAATTCTGGAGCATTGTGATGACAATGGCCATGGAGCATTGTGATGCCACGGTATGGAACATTGTGATGACAAGAATTGTGGAGCATTGTGATGACAAGGGCCATGGAGCATTGTGATGACACGGTCATGGAACATTGTGATGACAGGAATTCTGGAGCATTTTGCTGAAAAGGGCCATGGAGCATTGTGATGACACGGTCATGGAAAATTTGATGAGAAGAATTCTGGAGCATTGTGATGACAATGGCCATGGAGCATTGTGATGACACGGTATGGAACATTGTGATGACAAGAATTCTGGAGCATTGTGATGACAAGGGCCATGGAGCACTGTGATGACACGGTCATGGAACATTGTGATGACAGGAATTCTGGAGCATTGTGCTGAAAAGGGCCATGGAGCATTGTGATGACATGGTCATGGAACAATGTGATGAGAAGAATTCCGGAGCATTGTGATGACAAGGGCCATGGAGCATTGTGATGACACGGTCATGGAACATTTTGATGACAAGAATTCTGGAGCATTGTGATGACAATGGCCATGGAGCATTTTGATGACACGGTCATGGAACATTGTGATGAGAAGAATTCTGGAGCACTGTCATGACAAGTGCCACGGAGCATTGTGATGACACCGTCATGGAACATTGTGATGACAAGAATTCTGGAGCATTGTGATGACAAGGGCCATGGAGCATTGTGATGATATGGTCAAGGAACATTGCGATGACAATATTTCTGGAGCATTGTGATGAAAGGGCATTTAGCATTGTGATTAAAGGTGACAAGGAACATTGTGATGATATGGGCCGAGAACTCTGTGATGACAGTGGTCATGGAGTATTGGGACAAAAAGTGTCATGGAACATTGTGCTGACAAGGGCCATGGAGCATTGTGATGACACGGTCATGGAACATTGTGATGACAAGAATTCTGGAGCATTGTGCTGACACGGGCCATGGAGCATTGTGATGACACGGCCATGGAACATTGTGATGACAAGAATTCTGGAGCATTGTCATGACAAGGGCCATGGAGCATTGTGATGACATGGTCATGGAACATTGTGATGACAAGAATTCTGGAGCATTGTGATGACAAGGGCCATGGAGCATTGTGATGACACGGTCATGGAACATTGTGAAGACAAGAATTCTGGAGCATTGTGCTGACAAGGGCCATGGAGCATTGTGATGACACGGTTATGGAACATTGTGAAGACAAGAATTCTGGAGCATTGTGCTGACAAGGGCCATGGAGCATTGTGATGACACGGTCATGGAAAATTTGATGAGAAGAATTCTGGAGCATTGTGCTGACAAGGGCCATGGAGCATTGTGATGATACGGTCATGGAACATTGTGATGACAAGAATTCTGGAGCATTATGATGACAAGGGGCATGGAGCATTGTGATGACACAGCCATGGAACATTGTGATGACAAGAATTCTGGAGCATTGTGATGACAATGGCCATGGAGCATTGTGATGACACGGTATGGAACATTGTGATGACAAGAATTGTGGAGCATTGTGATGACAAGGGCCATGGAGTATTGTGATGACACGGTCATGGAACATTGTGATGATAGGAATTCTGGAGCATTGTGCTGAAAAGGGCCATGGAGCATTGTGATGACACGGTCATGGAACAATGTGATTAGAAGAATTCCGGAGCATTGTGATGACAAGGGCCATGGAGCATTGTGATGACACGGTCATGGAACATTGTGATGACAAGAATTCTGTAGCATTGTGATGACAAGGGTCATGGAGCATTGTGATGACATGGTCAAGGAACATTCTGATGACAAGATTTCTGGAGCATTGTGATGAAAGGGCATGGAGCATTGTGATTAAAGGTGACAAGGAACATTGTGATGATATGGGCAGAGAACTCTGTGATGACAGTGGTCATGGAGTATTGTGACAAAAAGTGTCATGGAACATTGTAATGAGAAGAATTCTGGAACATTGTGCTGATAAGGGCCATGGAGAATTGTGATGACACGGTCATGGAACATTGTGATGAGAAAAATTCTGGAACATTATGATGACAAGGGCCATGGAGCATTGTGATGACAGGGCCATGGAATATTGTGATGACAAGAATTCGGGAGCATTGTGATGACAATGGCCATGAAGCATTGTGATGACACGGTCATGGAACATTGTGATGAGAAGAATTCTGGAGCATTGTCATGACAAGGGCCATGGAGCATTGTGATGACACGGTCATGGAAAATTTGATGAGAAGAATTCTGGAGCATTGTGATGACAATGGCCATGGAGCATTGTGATGACACGGTATGGAACATTGTGATGACAAGAATTCTGGAGCATTATGATGACAAGGGGCATGGAGCATTGTGATGACACAGCCATGGAACATTGTGATGACAAGAATTCTGGAGCATTGTGATGACAAGGGCCATGGAGTATTGTGATGACACGGTCATGGAACATTGTGATGATAGGAATTCTGGAGCATTGTGCTGAAAAGGGCCATGGAGCATTGTGATGACACGGTCATGGAACAATGTGATGAGAAGAATTCCGGAGCATTGTGATGACAAGGGCCATGGAGCATTGTGATGACACGGTAATGGAACATTGTGATGACAAGAATTCTGGAGCATTGTGATAACAAGGGTCATGGAGCATTGTGATGACATGGTCAAGGAACATTCTGATGACAAGATTTCTGGAGCATTGTGATGAAAGGGCATGGAGCATTGTGATTAAAGGTGACAAGGAACATTGTGATGATATGGGCAGAGAACTCTGTGATGACAGTGGTCATGGAGTATTGTGACAAAAAGTGTCATGGAACATTGTGATGAGAAGAATTCTGGAGCATTGTGCTGACAAGGGCCATGGAGCATTGTGATGACAATGGCCATGAAGCATTGTGATGACACGGTCATGGAACATTGTGATGAGAAGAATTCTGGAGCATTGTCATGACAAGGGCCATGGAGCATTGTGATGACACGGTCATGGAACATTGTGATGACAAGAATTCTGGAGCATTGTGATGACAAGGGCCATGGAGCATTGTGATGACACGGTCATGGAACATTGTGAAGACAAGAATTCTGGAGCATTGTGCTGACAAGGGCCATGGAGCATTGTGATGACACGGTCATGGAAAATTTGATGAGAAGAATTCTGGAGCATTGTGCTGACAAGGGCCATGGAGCATTGTGATGATACGGTCATGGAACATTGTGATGACAAGAATTCTGGAGCATTATGATGACAATGGCCATGGAGCATTGTGATGACACGGCCATGGAAAATTGTGATGAGAAGAATTCTGGAGCATTGTGATGACAATGGCCATGGAGCATTGTGATGACACGGTATGGAACATTGTGATGACAAGAATTTTGGAGCATTGTGATGACAAGGGCCATGGAGCACTGTGATGACACGGTCATGGAACATTGTGATGACAGGAATTCTGGAGCATTGTGCTGAAAAGGGCCATGGAGCATTGTGATGACATGGTCATGGAACAATATGATGAGAAGAATTCCGGAGCATTGTGATGACAAGGGCCATGGAGCATTGTGATGACACGGTCATGGAACATTTTGATGACAAGAATTCTGGAGCATTGTGATGACAATGGCCATGGAGCATTTTGATGACACGGTCATGGAACATTGTGATGAGAAGAATTTGGAGCACTGTCATGACAAGGGCCACGGAGCATTGTGATGACACGGTATGGAACATTGTGATGACAAGAATTCTGGAGCATTGTGATGACAAGGGCCATGGAGCATTGTGATGATATGGTCAAGGAACATTGCGATGACAATATTTCTGGAGCATTGTGATGAAAGGGCATTTAGCATTGTGATTAAAGGTGACAAGGAACATTGTGATGATATGGGCCGAGAACTCTGTGATGACAGTGGTCATGGAGTATTGGGACAAAAAGTGTCATGGAACATTGTGCTGACAAGGGCCATGGAGCATTGTTATGACACGGTCATGGAACATTGTGATGACAAGAATTCTGGAGCATTGTGCTGACACGGGCCATGGAGCATTGTGATGACACGGTCATGGAACATTGTGATGAGAAGAATTCTGGAGCATTGTGCTGACAAGGGCCATGGAGCATTGTGATGACACGGTATGGAACATTGTGATGACAAGAATTCTGGAGCATTGTGATGACAAGGGCCATGGAGCACTGTGAAGACACGGTCATGGAACATTGTGATGACAGGAATTCTGGAGCATTGTGCTGAAAAGGGCCATGGAGCATTGTGATGACATGGTCATGGAACAATGTGATGAGAAGAATTCCGGAGCATTGTGATGACAAGGGCCATGGAGCATTGTGATGACACGGTCATGGAACATTGTGAAGACAAGAATTCTGGAGCATTGTGCTGACAAGGGCCATGGAGCATTGTGATGACACGGTCATGGAAAATTTGATGAAAAGAATTCTGGAGCATTGTGCTGACAAGGGCCATGGAGCATTGTGATGATACGGTCATGGAACATTGTGATGACAAGAATTCTGGAGCATTATGATGACAAGGGCCATGGAGCATTGTGATGACACAGCCATGGAAAATTGTGATGACAAGAATTCTGGAGCATTGTGATGACAATGGCCATGGAGCATTGTGATGACACGGTATGGAACATTGTGATGACAAGAATTGTGGAGAATTGTGATGACAAGGGCCATGGAGCATTGTGATGACACGGTCATGGAACATTGTGATGACAGGAATTCTGGAGCATTGTGCTGAAAAGGGCCATGGAGCATTGTGATGACACGGTCATGGAATAATGTGATGAGAAGAATTCCGGAGCATTGTGATGACAAGGGCCATGGAGCATTGTGATGACACAGCCATGGAAAATTGTGATGACAAGAATTCTGGAGCATTGTGATGACAATGGCCATGGAGCATTGTGATGACACGGTATGGAACATTGTGATGACAAGAATTTTGGGGCATTGTGATGACAAGGGCCATGGAGCATTGTGATGACACGGTCATGGAACATTGTGATGACAAGGATTCTGGAGCATTGTGATGACAAGGGCCTTGGAGCATTGTGATGACACGGTCATGGAACATTGTGATGACAGGAATTCTGGAGCATTGTGCTGAAAAGGGCCATGGAGCATTGTGATGACACGGTCATGGAACAATGTGATGAGAAGAATTCCGGAGCATTGTGATGACAAGGGCCATGGAGCATTGTGATGACACAGCCATGGAAAATTGTGATGACAAGAATTCTGGAGCATTGTGATGACAATGGCCATGGAGCATTGTGATGACACGGTATGGAACATTGTGGTGACAAGAATTGTGGAGCATTGTGATGACAAGGGCCATGGAGCATTGTGATGACACGGTCATGGAACATTGTGATGACAGGAATTCTGGAGCATTGTGCTGAAAAGGGCCATGGAGCATTGTGATGACACGGTCATGGAACAATGTGATGAGAAAAATTCCGGAGCATTGTGATGACAATGGCCATGGAGCATTGTGATGACACGGTATGGAACATTGTGATGACAAGAATTGTGGAGCATTGTGATGACAAGGGCCATGGAGCATTGTGATGACACGGTCATGGAACATTGTGATGACAGGAATTCTGGAGCATTGTGCTGAAAAGGGCCATGGAGCATTGTGATGACACGGTCATGGAACAATGTGATGAGAAGAATTCCGGAGCATTGTGATGACAAGGGCCATGGAGCATTGTGATGACACGGTCATGGAACATTGTGATGACAAGAATTCTGGAGCATTGTGATGACAAGGGTCATGGAGCATTGTGATGACATGGTCAAGGAACATTCCGATGACAAGATTTCTGGAGCATTGTGATGAAAGGGCATGGAGCATTGTGATTAAAGGTGACAAGGAACATTGTGATGATATGGGCAGAGAACACTGTGATGACAGTGGTCATGGAGTATTTTGACAAAAAGTGTCATGGAACATTGTGCTGACAAGGGCCATGGAGCATTGTGATGACACGGCCATGGAACATTGTGATGACAAGAATTCTGGAGCATTGTCATGACAAGGGCCATGGAGCATTGTGATGACACGGTCATGGAACATTGTGATGACAAGAATTCTGGAGCATTGTGATGACAAGGGCCATGGAGCATTGTGATGACACGGTCAAGGAACATTGTGAAGACAAGAATTCTGGAGCATTGTGCTGACAAGGGTCATGGAGCATTGTGATGACATGGTCAAGGAACATTCTGATGACAAGATTTCTGGAGCATTGTGATGAAAGGTCATGGAGCATTGTGATTAAAGGTGACAAGGAACATTGTGATGATATGGGCAGAGAACTCTGTGATGACAGTGGTCATGGACTATTGTGACAAAAAGTGTCATGGAACATTGTGATGAGAAGAATTCTGGAGCATTGTCATGACAAGGGCCATGGAGCATTGTGATGACACGGTCATGGAACATTGTGATGACAAGAATTCTGGAGCATTGTGCTGACACGGGCCGTGGAGCATTGTGATGACACGGTCATGGAACATTGTGATGAGAAGAAATCTGGAGCATTGTGCTGACAAGGGCCATGGATCATTGTGATGACACGGTCATGGAACATTGTGATGAGAAGAATTCTGGAACATTATGATGACAAGGGCCATGGAGCATTGTGATGACAGGGCCATGGAACATTGTGATGACAAGAATTCGGGAGCATTGGGATGACAATGGCCATGGAGCATTGTGATGACAAGGTCATGGAACATTGTGATGAGAAGAATTCTGGAGCATTGTGCTGACAAGGGCCATGGAGCATTATGATGACACGGTATGGAACATTGTGATGACAAGAATTCTGGAGCATTGTGATGACAAGGGCCATGGAGCACTGTGAAGACACGGTCATGGAACATTGTGATGACAGGAATTCTGGAGCATTGTGCTGACACGGGCCATGGAGCATTGTGATGACACGGTCATGGAACATTGTGATGAGAAGAATTCTGGAGCATTGTGCTGACAAGGGCCATGGAGCATTGTGATGACACGGCCATGGAACATTGTGATGAGAAGAATTCTGGAGCATTGTGATGACAATGGCCATGGAGCATTGTGATGACACGGTATGGAACATTGTGATGACAAGAATTCTGGAGCATTGTGATGACAAGGGCCATGGAGCACTGTGATGACACGGTCATGGAACATTGTGATGAGAAGAATTCTGGAGCACTGTCATGACAAGGGCCATGGAGCATTGTGATGACACGGTCATGGAACATTGTGATGACAAGAATTCTGGAGCATTGTGATGACAAGGGCCATGGAGCATTGTGATGATATGGTCAAGGAACATTGCGATGACAATATTTCTGGAGCATTGTGATGAAAGGGCATTTAGCATTGTGATAAAAGTCGACAAGGAACATTGTGATGATATGGGCCGAGAACTCTGTGATGACAGTGGTCATGGAGTATTGAGACAAAAAGTGTCATGGAACATTGTGCTGACAAGGGCCATGGAGCATTGTGATGACACGGTCATGGAACATTGTGATGACAAGAATTCTGGAGCATTGTGCTGACACGGGCCATGGATCATTGTGATGACACGGTCATGGAACATTGTGATGAGAAGAATTCTGGAGCATTGTGCTGACAAGGGCCATGGAGCATTGTGATGACACGGTATGGAACATTGTGATGACAAGAATTCTGTAGCATTGTGATGACAAGGGTCATGGAGCACTGTGAAGACACGGTCATGGAACATTGTGATGACAGGAATTCTGGAGCATTGTGCTGAAAAGGGCCATGGAGCATTGTGATGACATGGTCATGGAACAATATGATGAGAAGAATTCCGGAGCATTGTGATGACAAGGGCCATGGAGCATTGGAATGACACGGTCATGGAACATTGTGATGACAAGAATTCTGGAGCATTGTGCTGACACGGGCCATGGAGCATTGTGATGACACGGTCATGGAACATTGTGATGAGAAGAATTCTGGAGCATTGTGCTGACAAGGGCCATGGAGCATTGTGATGACACGGTCATGGAACATTGTGATGACAAGAATTCTGGAGCATTGTGCTGACACGGGCCATGGAGCATTGTGATGACACGGTCATGGAACATTGTGATGAGAAGAATTCTGGAGCATTGTGCTGACAAGGGCCATGGAGCATTGTGATGACACGGTCATGGAACATTGTGATGAGAAGAATTCTGGAGCATTGTGCTGACAAGGGCCATGGAGCATTGTGATGACACGGTCATGGAACATTTTGATGACAAGAATTCTGCAGCATTGTGCTGACAAGGGCCATGGAGCATTGTGATGACACGGTCATTGAACATTGTGAAGACAAGAATTCTGGAGCATTGTGCTGACAAGGGCCATGGAGCATTGTGATGACACGGTCATGGAACATTGTGATGACAAGAATTCTGGAGCATTGTGATGACAAGGGCCATGGAGCATTGTGATGACACGGTCATGGAACATTGTGATGACAGGAATTCTGGAGCATTGTGCTGAAAAGGGCCATGGAGCATTGTGATGACACGGTCATGGAATAATGTGATGAGAAGAATTCCGGAGCATTGTGATGACAAGGGCCATGGAGCATTGTGATGACACAGCCATGGAAAATTGTGATGACAAGAATTCTGGAGCATTGTGATGACAATGGCCATGGAGCATTGTGATGACACGGTATGGAACATTGTGATGAGAAGAATTTTGGAGCATTGTGATGACAAGGGCCATGGAGCATTGTGATGACACGGTCATGGAACATTGTGATGACAAGAATTCTGGAGCATTGTGATGACAAGGGCCATGGAGCATTGTGATGACACGGTCATGGAACATTGTGATGACAGGAATTCTGGAGCATTGTGCTGAAAAGGGCCATGGAGCATTGTGATGACACGGTCATGGAACAATGTGATGAGAAGAATTCCGGAGCATTGTGATGACAAGGGCCATGGAGCATTGTGATGACACAGCCATGGAAAATTGTGATGAAAGAATTCTGGAGCATTGTGATGACAATGGCCATGGAGCATTGTGATGACACGGTATGGAACATTGTGATGACAAGAATTCTGGAGCATTGTGATGACAAGGGCCATGGAGCATTGTGATGACACGGTCATGGAACATTGTGATGACAGGAATTCTGGAGCATTGTGCTGAAAAGGGCCATGGAGCATTGTGATGACACGGTCATGGAACAATGTGATGAGACGAATTCCGGAGCATTGTGATGACAATGGCCATGGAGCATTGTGATGACACGGTATGGAACATTGTGATGACAAGAATTGTGGAGCATTGTGATGACAAGGGCCATGGAGCATTGTGATGACACGGTCATGGAACATTGTGATGACAGGAATTCTGGAGCATTGTGCTGAAAAGGGCCATGGAGCATTGTGATGACACGGTCATGGAACAATGTGATGAGAAGAATTCCGGAGCATTGTGATGACAAGGGCCATGGAGCATTGTGATGACACGGTCATGGAACATTGTGATGACAAGAATTCTGGAGCATTGTGATGACAAGGGTCATGGAGAATTGTGATGACATGGTCAAGGAACATTGTGATGACAAGATTTCTGGAGCATTGTGCTGAAAAGGGCCATGGAGCATTGTGATGACACGGTCATGGAACAATGTGATGAGAAGAATTCCGGAGCATTGTGATGAGAAGGGCCATGGAGCATTGTGATGACACGGTCATGGAACATTGTGATGACAAGAATTCTGGAGCATTGTGATGACAAGGGTCATGGAGAATTGTGATGACATGGTCAAGGAACATTCCGATGACAAGATTTCTGGAGCATTGTGATGAAAGGGCATGGAGCATTGTGATTAAAGGTGATAAGGAACATTGTGATGATATGGGCAGAGAACTCTGTGATGACAGTGGTCATGGAGTATTGTGACAAAAAGTGTCATGGAACATTGTGCTGACAAGGGCCATGGAGCATTGTGATGACACGGCCATGGAACATTGTGATGACAAGAATTCTGGAGCATTGTCATGACAAGGGCCATGGAGCATTGTGATGACACGGTCATGGAACATTGTGATGACAAGAATTCTGGAGCATTGTGCTGACACGGGCCGTGGAGCATTGTGATGACACGGTCATGGAACATTGTGATGAGAAGAAATCTGGAGCATTGTGCTGACAAGGGCCATGGATCATTGTGATGACACGGTCATGGAACATTGTGATGAGAAGAATTCTGGAACATTATGATGACAAGGGCCATGGAGCATTGTGATGACAGGGCCATGGAACATTGTGATAACAAGAATTCGGGAGCATTGGGATGACAATGGCCATGGAGCATTGTGATGACACGGTCATGGAACATTGTGATGAGAAGAATTCTGGAGCATTGTGCTGACAAGGGCCATGGAGCATTGTGATGACACGGTATAGAACATTGTGATGACAAGAATTCTGGAGCATTGTGATGACAAGGGCCATGGAGCACTGTGAAGACACGGTCATGGAACATTGTGATGACAGGAATTCTGGAGCATTGTGCTGAAAAGGGCCATGGAGCATTGTGATGACATGTTGATGGATCATTGTGATGAGAAGAATTCAGGAGCATTGTGATGACAAGGGCCATGATGCATTGTGATGACACGGTCATGGAACATTGTGATGACAAGAATTCTGGAGCATTGTGCTGACACGGGCCATGGAGCATTGTGATGACACGGTCATGGAACATTGTGATGAGAAGAATTCTGGAGCATTGTGCTGACAAGGGCCATGGAGCATTGTGATGACACGGTCATGGAATATTGTGATGAGAAGAATTCTGGAGCACTGTAATGACAAGGGCCATGGAGCATTGTGATGACACGGTCATGGAACATTGTGATGACAAGAATTCTGGAGCATTGTGATGACAAGGGCCATGGAGCATTGTGATGATATGGTCAAGGAACATTGCGATGACAATATTTCTGGAGCATTGTGATGAAAGGGCATTTAGCATTGTGATTAAAGGTGACAAGGAACATTGTGATGATATGGGCCGAGAACTCTGTGATGACAGTGGTCATGGAGTATTGGGACAAAAAGTGTCATGGAACATTGTGCTGACAAGGGCCATGGAGCATTGTGATGACACGGTCATGGAACATTGTGATGACAAGAATTCTGGAGCATTGTGCTGACACGGGCCATGGAGCATTGTGATGACACGGTCATGGAACATTGTGATGAGAAGAATTCTGGAGCATTGTGCTGACAAGGGCCATGGAGCATTGTGATGACACGGTATGGAACATTGTGATGACAAGAATTCTGGAGCATTGTGATGACAAGGGCCATGGAGCACTGTGAAGACACGGTCATGGAACATTGTGATGACAGGTATTCTGGAGCATTGTGCTGAAAAGGGCCATGGAGCATTGTGATGACATGGTCATGGAACAATATGATGAGAAGAATTCCGGAGCATTGTGATGACAAGGGCCATGGAGCATTGTGATGACACGGTCATGGAACATTGTGATGACAAGAATTCTGGAGCATTGTGCTGACACGGGCCATGGAGCATTGTGATGACACGGTCATGGAACATTGTGATGAGAAGAATTCTGGAGCATTGTGCTGACAAGGGCCATGGAGCATTGTGATGACACGGTCATGGAACATTGTGATGAAAAGAATTCTGGAGCATTGTGATGACAAGGGCCATGGAGCATTGTGATGACACGGTCATGGAACATTGTGAAGACAAGAATTCTGGAGCATTGTGCTGACAAGGGCCATGGAGCATTGTGATGACACGGTCATGGAAAATTTGATGAGAAGAATTCTGGAGCATTGTGCTGACAAGGGCCATGGAGCATTGTGATGATACGGTCATGGAACATTGTGATGACAAGAATTCTGGAGCATTGTGCTGACACGGGCCATGGAGCATTGTGATGACACGGTCATGGAACATTGTGATGAGAAGAATTCTGGAGCATTGTGCTGACACGGGCCATGGAGCATTGTGATGACACGGTCATGGAACATTGTGATGAGAAGAATTCTGGAGCATTGTGCTGACAAGGGCCATGGAGCATTGTGATGACACGGTCATGGAATATTGTGATGAGAAGAATTCTGGAGCACTGTCATGACAAGGGCCATGGAGCATTGTGATGACACGGTCATGGAACATTGTGATGAGAAGAATTCTGGAGCATTGTGCTGACAAGGGCCATGGAGCATTGTGATGACACGGTCATGGAATATTGTGATGAGAAGAATTCTGGAGCACTGTCATGACAAGGGCCATGGAGCATTGTGATGACACGGTCATGGAACATTGTGATGACAAGAATTCTGGAGCATTGTGATGACAAGGGCCATGGAGCATTGTGATGATATGGTCAAGGAACATTGCGATGACAATATTTCTGGAGCATTGTGATGAAAGGGCATTTAGCATTGTGATTAAAGGTGACAAGGAACATTGTGATGATATGGGCCGAGAACTCTGTGATGACAGTGGTCATGGAGTATTGGGACAAAAAGTGTCATGGAACATTGTGCTGACAAGGGCCATGGAGCATTGTGATGACACGGTCATGGAACATTGTGATGACAAGAATTCTGGAGCATTGTGCTGACACGGGCCATGGAGCATTGTGATGACACGGTCATGGAACATTGTGATGAGAAGAATTCTGGAGCATTGTGCTGACAAGGGCCATGGAGCATTGTGATGACACGGTATGGAACATTGTGATGACAAGAATTCTGGAGCATTGTGATGACAAGGGCCATGGAGCACTGTGAAGACACGGTCATGGAACATTGTGATGACAGGTATTCTGGAGCATTGTGCTGAAAAGGGCCATGGAGCATTGTGATGACATGGTCATGGAACAATATGATGAGAAGAATTCCGGAGCATTGTGATGACAAGGGCCATGGAGCATTGTGATGACACGGTCATGGAACATTGTGATGACAAGAATTCTGGAGCATTGTGCTGACACGGGCCATGGAGCATTGTGATGACACGGTCATGGAACATTGTGATGAGAAGAATTCTGGAGCATTGTGCTGACAAGGGCCATGGAGCATTGTGATGACACGGTCATGGAACATTGTGATGAAAAGAATTCTGGAGCATTGTGATGACAAGGGCCATGGAGCATTGTGATGACACGGTCATGGAACATTGTGAAGACAAGAATTCTGGAGCATTGTGCTGACAAGGGCCATGGAGCATTGTGATGACACGGTCATGGAAAATTTGATGAGAAGAATTCTGGAGCATTGTGCTGACAAGGGCCATGGAGCATTGTGATGATACGGTCATGGAACATTGTGATGACAAGAATTCTGGAGCATTGTGATGACAATGGCCATGGAGCATTGTGATGACACGGTATGGAACATTGTGATGACAAGAATTGTGGAGCATTGTGATGACAAGGGCCATGGAGTATTGTGATGACACGTTCATGGAACATTGTGATGATAGGAATTCTGGAGCATTGTGCTGAAAAGGGCCATGGAGCATTGTGATGACACGGTCATGGAACAATGTGATGAGAAGAATTCCGGAGCATTGTGATGACAAGGGCCATGGAGCATTGTGATGACACTGTCATGGAACATTGTGATGACAAGAATTCTGGAGCATTGTGATGACAAGGGTCATGGAGCATTGTGATGACATGGTCAAGGAACATTCTGATGACAAGATTTCTGGAGCATTGTGATGAAAGGGCATGGAGCATTGTGATTAAAGGTGACAAGGAACATTGTGATGATATGGGCAGAGAACTCTGTGATGACAGTGGTCATGGACTATTGTGACAAAAAGTGTCATGGAACATTGTGCTGACAAGGGCCATGGAGCACTCTGATGACACGGTCATGGAACATTGTGATGACAAGAATTCTGGAGCATTGTCATGACAAGGGCCATGGAGCATTGTGATGACACGGTCATGGAACATTGTGATGACAAGAATTCTGGAGCATTGTGCTGACACGGGCCGTGGAGCATTGTGATGACACGGTCATGGAACATTGTGATGAGAAAAATCTGGAGCATTGTGCTGACAAGGGCCATGGATCATTGTGATGACACGGTCATGGAACATTGTGATGAGAAGAATTCTGGAACATTATGATGACAAGGGCCATGGAGCATTGTGATGACAGGGCCATGGAACATTGTGATAACAAGAATTCGGGAGCATTGGGATGACAATGGCCATGGAGCATTGTGATGACACGGTCATGGAACATTGTGATGAGAAGAATTCTGGAGCATTGTGCTGACAAGGGCCATGGAGCATTGTGATGACACGGTATGGAACATTGTGATGACAAGAATTCTGGAGCATTGTGATGACAAGGGCCATGGAGCACTGTGAAGACACGGTCATGGAACATTGTGATGACAGGAATTCTGGAGCATTGTGCTGAAAAGGGCCATGGAGCATTGTGATGACATGGTGATGGATCATTGTGATGAGAAGAATTCTGGAGCATTGTGATGACAAGGGCCATGGAGCATTGTGATGACACGGTCATGGAACATTGTGATGACAAGAATTCTAGAGCATTGTGCTGACACGGGCCATGGAGCATTGTGATGACACGGTCATGGAACATTGTGATGAGAAGAATTCTGGAGCATTGTGCTGACAAGGGCCATGGAGCATTGTGATGACACGGTCATGGAATATTGTGATGAGAAGAATTCTGGAGCACTGTCATGACAAGGGCCATGGAGCATTGTGATGACACGGTCATGGAACATTGTGATGACAAGAATTCTGGAGCATTGTGATGACAAGGGCCATGGAGCATTGTGATGATATGGTCAAGGAACATTGCGATGACAATATTTCTGGAGCATTGTGATGAAAGGGCATTTAGCATTGTGATTAAAGGTGACAAGGAACATTGTGATGATATGGGCCGAGAACTCTGTGATGACAGTGGTCATGGAGTATTGGGACAAAAAGTGTCATGGAACATTGTGCTGACAAGGGCCATGGAGCATTGTGATGACACGGTCATGGAACATTGTGATGACAAGAATTCTGGAGCATTGTGCTGACACGGGCCATGGAGCATTGTGATGACACGGTCATGGAACATTGTGATGAGAAGAATTCTGGAGCATTGTGCTGACAAGGGCCATGGAGCATTGTGATGACACGGTATGGAACATTGTGATGACAAGAATTCTGGAGCATTGTGATGACAAGGGCCATGGAGCACTGTGAAGACACGGTCATGGAACATTGTGATGACAGGAATTCTGGAGCATTGTGCTGAAAAGGGCCATGGAGCATTGTGATGACATGGTCATGGAACAATATGATGAGAAGAATTCCGGAGCATTGTGATGACAAGGGCCATGGAGCATTGTGATGACACGGTCATGGAACATTGTGATGACAAGAATTCTGGAGCATTGTGCTGACACGGGCCATGGAGCATTGTGATGACACGGTCATGGAACATTTTGATGAGAAGAATTCTGGGGCATTGTGATGACAAGGGCCATGGAGCATTGTGATGACACGGTCATGGAACATTGTGATGACAAGAATTCTGGAGCATTGTCATGACAAGGGCCATGGAGCATTGTAATGACACGGTCATGGAACATTGTGATGACAAGAATTCTGGAGCATTGTGATGACACGGTCATGGAACATTGTGATGAGAAGAATTCTGGGGCATTGTGATGACAAGGGCCATGGAGCATTGTGATGACACGGTCATGGAACATTGTGATGACAAGAATTCTGGAGCATTGTCATGACAAGGGCCATGGAGCATTGTAATGACACGGTCATGGAACATTGTGATGACAAAAATTCTGGAGCATTGTGCTGACACGGGCCGTGGAGCATTGTGATGACACGGTCATGGAACATTGTGATGAGAAGAATTCTGGAGCATTGTGCTGACAAGGGCCATGGAGCATTGTGATGACACGGTATGGAACATTGTGATGACAAGAATTCTGGAGCATTGTGATGACAAGGGCCATGGAGCACTGTGAAGACACGGTCATGGAACATTGTGATGACAGGAATTCTGGAGCATTGTGCTGAAAAGGGCCATGGAGCATTGTGATGACATGGTCATGGAACAATGTGATGAGAAGAATTCCGGAGCATTGTGATGACAAGGGACATGGAGCATTGTGATGACACGGTCATGGAACATTGTGATGACAAGAATTCTGGAGCATTGTGCTGACACGGGCCATGGAGCATTGTGATGAAACGGTCATGGAACATTGTGATGAGAAAAATTCTGGAACATTATGATGACAAGGGCCATGGAGCATTGTGATGACAGGGCCATGGAACATTGTGATGACAAGAATTCGGGAGCATTGTGATGACAATGGCTATGGAGCATTGTGATGACACGGTCATGGAACATTGTGATGAGAAGTATTCTGTAGCATTGTCATGACAAGGGCCATGGAGCATTGTGATGACACGGTCATGGAACATTGTGATGACAAGAATTCTGGAGCATTGTGATGACAAGGGCCATGGAGCATTGTGATGACACGGTCATGGAACATTGTGAAGACAAGAATTCTGGAGCATTGTGCTGACAAGGGCCATGGAGCATTGTGATGACACGGTCATGGAACAATGTGATGAGAAGAATTCTGGAGCACTGTCATGACTAGGGCCATGGAGCATTGTGATGACACGGTCATGGAACATTGTGATGACAAGAATTCTGGAGCATTGTGATGACAAGGGCCATGGAGCACTGTGAAGACACGGTCATGGAACATTGTGATGACAGGAATTCTGGAGCATTGTCCTGAAAAGGGCCATGGAGCATTGTGATGACATGGTCATGGAACAATGTGATGAGAAGAATTCCGGAGCATTGTGATGACAAGGGCCATGGAGCATTGTGATGACACGGTCATGGAACATTGTGATGACAAGAATTCTGGAGCATTGTGCTGACACGGGCCATGGAGCATTGTGATGACACGGTCATGGAACATTGTGATGAGAAGGATTCTGGAGCATTGTGCTGATAAGGGCCATGGAGCATTGTGATGACACGGTCATGGAACATTGTGATGACAGGAATTCTGGAGCATTGTGCTGAAAAGGGCCATGGAGCATTGTGATGACACGGTCATGGAACAATGTGATGAGAAGAATTCCGGAGCATTGTGATGACAAGGGCCATGGAGCATTGTGATGACACGGTCATGGAACATTGTGATGACATGGTCAAGGAACATTCCGATGACAAGATTTCTGGAGCATTGTGATGAAAGGGCATGGAGCATTGTGATTAAAGGTGACAAGGAACATTGTGATGATATGGGCAGAGAACTCTGTGATGACAGTGGTCATGGAGTATTGTGACAAAAAGTGTCATGGAACATTGTGCTGACAAGGGCCATGAAGCATTGTGATGACACGGCCATGGAACATTGTGATGACAAGAATTCTGGAGCATTGTCATGACAAGTGCCATGGAGCATTGTGATGACACGGTCATGGAACATTGTGATGAAAAGAATTCTGGAGCATTGTGATGACAATGGCCATGGAGCATTGTGAAGACACGGTATGGAACATTGTGATGACAAGAATTGTGGAGCATTGTGATGACAAGGGCCATGGAGTATTGTGATGACACGGTCATGGAACATTGTGATGATAGGAATTCTGGAGCATTGTGCTGGAAAGGGCCATGGAGCATTGTGATGACACGGTCATGGAACAATGTGATGAGAAGAATTCCGGAGCATTGTGATGACAAGGGCGATGGAGCATTGTGATGACACGGTCATGGAACATTTTGATGACAAGAATTCTGGAGCATTGTGATGACAAGGGTCATGGAGCATTGTGATGACATGGTCAAGGAACATTCTGATGACAAGATTTCTGGAGAATTGTGATGAAAGGGCATGGAGCATTGTGATTAAAGGTGACAAGGAACATTGTGATGATATGCGCCGAGAACTCTGTGATGACAGTGGTCATGGATTATTGGGACAAAAAGTGTCATGGAACATTGTGCTGACAAGGGCCATGGAGCATTGTGATGACACGGTCATGGAACATTGTGATGACAAGAATTCTGGAGCATTGTGCTGACACGGGCCATGGAGCATTGTGATGACACGGTCATGGAACATTGTGATGAGAAGAATTCTGGAGCATTGTGCTGACAAGGGCCATGGAGCATTGTGATGACACGGTCAAGGAACATTGTGATGACAAGAATTCTGGAGCATTGTGCTGACACGGGCCATGGAGCATTGTGATGACACGGTCATGGAACATTGTGATGAGAAGAATTCTGGAGCATTGTGCTGACAAGGGCCATGGAGCATTGTGATGACACGGTCATGGAACATTGTGATGAGAAAAATTCTGGAACATTATGATGACAAGGGCCATGGAGCATTGTGATGACAGGGCCATGGAAAATTTGATGAGAAGAATTCTGGAGCATTGTGCTGACAAGGGCCATGGAGCATTGTGATGATACGGTCATGGAACATTGTGATGACAAGAAGTCTGGACCATTATGATGACAAGGGCCATGGAGCATTGTGATGACACGGTCATGGAACATTGTGATGACAGGAATTCTGGAGCATTGTGCTGAAAGGGCCATGGAGCATTGTGATGACACGGTCATGGAACAATGTGATGAGAAGAATTCTGGAGCATTGTGATGACAAGGGACATGGAGCATTGTGATGACACGGTCAAGGAACATTGTGATGACAAGAATTCTGGAGCATTGTGATGACAAGGGTCATGGAGCATTGTGATTAAAAGTGACAAGGAACATTGTGATGATATGGGCAGAGAACTCTGTGATGACAGTGGTCATGGAGTATTGTGACAAAAAGTGTCATGGAACATTGTGCTGACAAGGGCCATGGAGCATTGTGATGACACGGCCATGGAACATTGTGATGACAAGAATTCTGGAGCATTGTCATGACAAGGGCCATGGAGCATTGTGATGACACGGTCATGGAACATTGTGATGACAAGAATTCTGGAGCATTGTGATGACAAGTGCCATGGAGCATTGTGATGACACGGCCATGGAACATTGTGATGAGAAGAATTCTGGAGAATTGTGATGACAATGGCCATGGAGCATTGTGATGACACGGTCATGGAACATTGTTATGAGAAGAATTCTGGAGCATTGTCATGACAAGGGCGATGGGGCATTGTGATGACACGGTCATGGAACATTGTGATGAGAAGAATTCTGGAACATTATGATGACAAGGGCCATGGAGCATTGTGATGACAGGGCCATGGAACATTGTGATGACAAGAATTCTGGAGCATTGTCATGACAAGGGCCATGGAGCATTGTGATGACACGGTCATGGAACATTGTGATGAGAAGAATTCTGGAGCATTGTGCTGACAAGGGCCATGGAGCACTGTGAAGACATGGTAATGGAACATTGTGATGACAGGTATTCTGGAGC
The DNA here is from genome assembly GCF_949987535.1 of Balaenoptera acutorostrata. Taxonomy (NCBI): domain Eukaryota; kingdom Metazoa; phylum Chordata; class Mammalia; order Artiodactyla; family Balaenopteridae; genus Balaenoptera; species Balaenoptera acutorostrata. The sequence goes on from NC_080067.1 coordinate 19,197,527, forward strand.
ATTGTGCTGAAAAGGGCCATGGAGCATTGTGATGACATGGTCATGGAACAATATGATGAGAAGAATTCCGGAGCATTGTGATGACAAGGGCCATGGAGCATTGTGATGACACGGTCATGGAACATTGTGATGACAAGAATTCTGGAGCATTGTGCTGACACGGGCCATGGAGCATTGTGATGACACGGTCATGGAACATTGTGATGAGAAGAATTCTGGAGCATTGTGCTGACAAGGGCCATGGAGCATTGTGATGGCACGGTCATGGAACATTGTGATGACAAGAATTCTGGAGCATTGTGATGACAAGGGCCATGGAGCATTGTGATGACACGGTCATGGAACATTGTGAAGACAAGAATTCTGGAGCATTGTGCTGACAAGGGCCATGGAGCATTGTGATGACACGGTCATGGAAAATTTGATGAGAAGAATTCTGGAGCATTGTGCTGACAAGGGCCATGGAGCATTGTGATGATACGGTCATGGAACATTGTGATGACAAGAATTCTGGAGCATTATGATGACAAGGGGCATGGAGAATTGTGATGACACAGCCATGGAACATTGTGATGATAGGAATTCTGGAGCATTGTGCTGAAAAGGGCCATGGAGCATTGTGATGACACGGTCATGGAACAATGTGATGAGAAGAATTCCGGAGCATTGTGATGACAAGGGCCATGGAGCATTGTGATGACATGGTCATGGAACATTGTGATGACAAGAATTCTGGAGCATTGTGATAACAAGGGTCATGGAGCATTGTGATGACATGGTCAAGGAACATTCTGATGACAAGATTTCTGGAGCATAGTGATGAAAGGGCATGGAGCATTGTGATTAAAGGTGACAAAGAACATTGTGATGATATGGGCAGAGAACTCTGTGATGACAGTGGTCATGGAGTATTGTGACAAAAAGTGTCATGGAACATTGTGCTGACAAGGGCCATGGAGCATTGTGATGACACGGTCATGGAACATTGTGATGACAAGAATTCTGGAGCATTGTGCTGACACGGTCATGGAACATTGTGATGAGAAGAATTCTGGAGCATTGTGCTGACAAGGGCCATGGAGCATTGTGATGACACGGTATGGAACATTGTGATGACAAGAATTCTGGAGCATTGTGATGACAAGGGCCATGGAGCACTGTGAAGATACGGTCAAGGAACATTGTGATGACAGGAATTCTGGAGCATTCTGCTGAAAAGGGCCATGGAGCATTGTGACGACATGGTCATGGAACAATGTGATGAGAAGAATTCCGGAGCATTGTGATGACAAGGGCCATGGAGCATTGTGATGACACGGTCATGGAACATTGTGATGACAAGAATTCTGGAGCATTGTGCTGACACGGGCCATGGAGCATTGTGATGACACGGTCATGGAACATTGTGATGAGAAAAATTCTGGAACATTATGATGAGAAGGGCCATGGAGCATTGTGATGACAGGGCCATGGAACATTGTGATGACAAGAATTCGGGAGCATTGTGATGACAATGGCCATGGAGCATTGTGATGACACGGTCATGGAACATTGTGAAGACAAGAATTCTGGAGCATTGTGCTGACAAGGGCCATGGAGCATTGTGATGACACGGTCATGGAACAATGTGATGAGAAGAATTCTGGAGCACTGTCATGACAAGGGACATGGAGCATTGTGATGACACGGTCATGGAACATTGTGATGACAAGAATTCTGGAGCATTGTGATGACAAGGGCCATGGAGCATTGTGATGATATGGTCAAGGAACATTGCGATGACAATATTTCTGGAGCATTGTGATGAAAGGGCATTTAGCATTGTGATTAAAGGTGACAAGGAACATTGTGATGATATGGGCCGAGAACTCTGTGATGACAGTGGTCATGGACTATTGTGACAAAAAGTGTCAAGGAACATTGTGCTGACAAGGGCCATGGAGCATTGTGATGACACGGCCATGGAACATTGTGATGACAAGAATTCTGGAGCATTGTCATGACAAGGGCCATGGAGCATTGTGATGACACTGTCATGGAACATTGTGATGACAAGAATTCTGGAGCATTGTGCTGACACGGGCCGTGGAGCATTGTGATGACACGGTCATGGAACATTGTGATGAGAAGAAATCTGGAGCATTGTGCTGACAAGGGCCATGGATCATTGTGATGACACGGTCATGGAACATTGTGATGAGAAGAATTCTGGAACATTATGATGACAAGGGCCATGGAGCATTGTGATGACAGGGCCATGGAACATTGTGATGACAAGAATTCGGGAGCATTGGGATGACAATGGCCATGGAGCATTGTGATGAGAAGAATTCTGGAACATTATGATGACAAGGGCCATGGAGCACTGTGAAGACACGGTCATGGAACATTGTGATGACAGGAATTCTGGAGCATTGTGCTGAAAAGGGCCATGGAGCATTGTGATGACACGGTCATGGATCATTTTGATGAGAAGAATTCTGGAGCATTGTGCTGACAAGGGCCATGGAGCATTGTGATGACACGGTCATGGAACATTGTGATGACAAGAATTCTGGAGCATTGTGCTGACACGGGCCATGGAGCATTGTGATGACACGGTCATGGAACATTGTGATGAGAAGAATTCTGGAGCATTGTGCTGACAAGGGCCATGGAGCATTGTGATGACACGGCCATGGAACATTGTGATGAGAAGAATTCTGGAGCATTGTGATGACAATGGCCATGGAGCATTGTGATGACACGGTATGGAACATTGTGATGACAAGAATTCTGGAGCATTGTGATGACAAGGGCCATGGAGCACTGTGATGACACGGTCATGGAACACTGTGATGAGAAGAATTCTGGAGCACTGTCATGACAAGGGCCATGGAGCATTGTGATGACACGGTCATGGAACATTGTGATGACAAGAATTCTGGAGCATTGTGATGACAAGGGCCATGGAGCATTGTGATGATATGGTCAAGGAACATTGCGATGACAATATTTCTGGAGCATTGTGATGAAAGGGCATTTAGCATTGTGATTAAAGGTGACAAGGAACATTGTGATGATATGGGCCGAGAACTCTGTGATGACAGTGGTCATGGAGTATTGGGACAAAAAGTGTCATGGAACATTGTGCTGACATGGGCCATGGAGCATTGTGATGACATGGTCATGGAACATTGTGATGACAAGAATTCTGGAGCATTGTGCTGACACGGGCCATGGAGCATTGTGATGACACGGTCATGGAACATTGTGATGAGAAGAATTCTGGAGCATTGTGCTGACAAGGGCCATGGAGCATTGTGATGACACGGTATGGAACATTGTGATGACAAGAATTCTGGAGCATTGTGATGACAAGGGCCATGGAGCACTGTGAAGACACGGTCATGGAACATTGTGATGACAGGAATTCTGGAGCATTGTGCTGAAAAGGGCCATGGAGCATTGTGATGACATGGTCATGGAACAATATGATGAGAAGAATTCCGGAGCATTGTGATGACAAGGGCCATGGAGCATTGTGATGACACGGTCATGGAACATTGTGATGACAAAAATTCTGGAGCATTGTGCTGACACGGGCCATGGAGCATTGTGATGACACGGTCATGGAACATTGTGATGAGAAGAATTCTGGGGCATTGTGATGACAAGGGCCATGGAGCATTGTGATGACACGGTCATGGAACATTGTGATGACAAGAATTCTGGAGCATTGTCATGACAAGGGCCATGGAGCATTGTAATGACACGGTCATGGAACATTGTGATGACAAGAATTCTGGAGCATTGTGATGACACGGTCATGGAACATTGTGATGAGAAGAATTCTGGGGCATTGTGATGACAAGGGCCATGGAGCATTGTGATGACACGGTCATGGAACATTGTGATGACAAGAATTCTGGAGCATTGTCATGACAAGGGCCATGGAGCATTGTAATGACACGGTCATGGAACATTGTGATGACAAAAATTCTGGAGCATTGTGCTGACACGGGCCGTGGAGCATTGTGATGACACGGTCATGGAACATTGTGATGAGAAGAATTCTGGAGCATTGTGCTGACAAGGGCCATGGAGCATTGTGATGACACGGTATGGAACATTGTGATGACAAGAATTCTGGAGCATTGTGATGACAAGGGCCATGGAGCACTGTGAAGACACGGTCATGGAACATTGTGATGACAGGAATTCTGGAGCATTGTGCTGAAAAGGGCCATGGAGCATTGTGATGACATGGTCATGGAACAATGTGATGAGAAGAATTCCGGAGCATTGTGATGACAAGGGACATGGAGCATTGTGATGACACGGTCATGGAACATTGTGATGACAAGAATTCTGGAGCATTGTGCTGACACGGGCCATGGAGCATTGTGATGAAACGGTCATGGAACATTGTGATGAGAAAAATTCTGGAACATTATGATGACAAGGGCCATGGAGCATTGTGATGACAGGGCCATGGAACATTGTGATGACAAGAATTCGGGAGCATTGTGATGACAATGGCTATGGAGCATTGTGATGATACGGTCATGGAACATTGTGATGAGAAGTATTCTGGAGCATTGTCATGACAAGGGCCATGGAGCATTGTGATGACACGGTCATGGAACATTGTGATGACAAGAATTCTGGAGCATTGTGATGACAAGGGCCATGGAGCATTGTGATGACACGGTCATGGAACATTGTGAAGACAAGAATTCTGGAGCATTGTGCTGACAAGGGCCATGGAGCATTGTGATGACACGGTCATGGAACAATGTGATTAGAAGAATTCTGGAGCACTGTCATGACTAGGGCCATGGAGCATTGTGATGACACGGTCATGGAACATTGTGATGACAAGAATTCTGGAGCATTGTGATGACAAGGGCCATGGAGCACTGTGAAGACACGGTCATGGAACATTGTGATGACAGGAATTCTGGAGCATTGTCCTGAAAAGGGCCATGGAGCATTGTGATGACATGGTCATGGAACAATGTGATGAGAAGAATTCCGGAGCATTGTGATGACAAGGGCCATGGAGCATTGTGATGACACGGTCATGGAACATTGTGATGACAAGAATTCTGGAGCATTGTGCTGACACGGGCCATGGAGCATTGTGATGACACGGTCATGGAACATTGTGATGAGAAGAATTCTGGAGCATTGTGCTGACAAGGGCCATGGAGAATTGTGATGACACGGTCATGGAACATTGTGATGACAGGAATTCTGGAGCATTGTGCTGAAAAGGGCCATGGAGCATTGTGATGACACGGTCATGGTACAATGTGATGAGAAGAATTCCGGAGCATTGTGATGACAAGGGCCATGGAGCATTGTGATGACACGGTCATGGAACATTGTGATGACATGGTCAAGGAACATTCCGATGACAAGATTTCTGGAGCATTGTGATGAAAGGGCATGGAGCATTGTGATTAAAGGTGACAAGGAACATTGTGATGATATGGGCAGAGAACTCTGTGATGACAGTGGTCATGGAGTATTGTGACAAAAAGTGTCATGGAACATTGTGCTGACAAGGGCCATGAAGCATTGTGATGACACGGCCATGGAACATTGTGATGACAAGAATTCTGGAGCATTGTCATGACAAGTGCCATGGAGCATTGTGATGACACGGTCATGGAACATTGTGATGAAAAGAATTCTGGAGCATTGTGATGACAATGGCCATGGAGCATTGTGAAGACACGGTATGGAACATTGTGATGACAAGAATTGTGGAGCATTGTGATGACAAGGGCCATGGAGTATTGTGATGACACGGTCATGGAACATTGTGATGATAGGAATTCTGGAGCATTGTGCTGGAAAGGGCCATGGAGCATTGTGATGACACGGTCATGGAACAATGTGATGAGAAGAATTCCGGAGCATTGTGATGACAAGGGCCATGGAGCATTGTGATGACACGGTCATGGAACATTGTGATGACACGGTCATGGAACATTGTGAAGACAAAAATTCTGGAGCATTGTGATGACAATGGCCATGGAGCATTGTGATGACACGGTCATGGAACATTGTGATGAGAAGAATTCTGGAGCATTGTCATGACAAGGGCCATGGGGCATTGTGATGATATGGTCAAGGAACATTGCGATGACAATATTTCTGGAGCATTGTGATGAAAGGGCATTTAGCATTGTGATTAAAGGTGACAAGGAACATTGTGATGATATGCGCCGAGAACTCTGTGATGACAGTGGTCATGGAGTATTGGGACAAAAAGTGTCATGGAACATTGTGCTGACAAGGGCCATGGAGCATTGTGATGACACGGTCATGGAACATTGTGATGACAAGAATTCTGGAGCATTGTGCTGACACGGGCCATGGAGCATTGTGATGACACGGTCATGGAACATTGTGATGAGAAGAATTCTGGAGCATTGTGCTGACAAGGGCCATGGAGCATTGTGATGACACGGTCATGGAACATTGTGATGACAAGAATTCTGGAGCATTGTGCTGACATGGGCCATGGAGCATTGTGATGACACGGTCATGGAACATTGTGATGAGAAGAATTCTGGAGCATTGTGCTGACAAGGGCCATGGAGCATTGTGATGACACGGTCATGGAACATTGTGATGAGAATAATTCTGGAACATTATGATGACAAGGGCCATGGAGCATTGTGATGACAGGGCCATGGAAAATTTGATGAGAAGGATTCTGGAGCATTGTGCTGACAAGGGCCATGGAGCATTGTGATGATACGGTCATGGAACATTGTGATGACAAGAATTCTGGAGCATTATGATGACAAGGGCCATGGAGCATTGTGATGACACGGTCATGGAACATTGTGATGACAGGAATTCTGGAGCATTGTGCTGAAAAGGGCCATGGAGCATTGTGATGACACGGTCATGGAACAATGTGATGAGAAGAATTCCGGAGCATTGTGATGACAAGGGCCATGGAGCATTGTGAATGACACGGTCATGGAACATTGTGATGACAAGAATTCTGGAGCATTGTGATGACAAGGGTCATGGAGCATTGTGATTAAAGGTGACAAGGAACATTGTGATGATATGGGCAGAGAACTCTGTGATGACAGTGGTCATGGAGTATTGTGACAAAAAGTGTCATGGAACATTGTGCTGACAAGGGCCATGGAGCATTGTGATGACACGGCCATGGAACATTGTGATGACAAGAATTCTGGAGCATTGTCATGACAAGGGCCATGGAGCATTGTGATGACACGGTCATGGAACATTGTGATGACAAGAATTCTGGAGCATTGTGATGACAAGTGCCATGGAGCATTGTGATGACACGGCCATGGAACATTGTGATGAGAAGAATTCTGGAGCATTGTGATGACAATGGCCATGGAGCATTGTGATGACACGGTCATGGAACATTGTGATGACAAGAATTCTGGAGCATTGTGATGACACGGTCATGGAACAATGTGATGAGAAGAATTCCGGAGCATTGTGATGACAAGGGCCATGGAGCATTGTGATGACACGGTCATGGAACATTGTGATGACAAGAATTCTGGAGCATTGTGATGACAAGGGTCATGGAGCATTGTGATTAAAGGTGACAAGGAACATTGTGATGATATGGGCAGAGAACTCTGTGATGACAGTGGTCATGGAGTATTGTGACAAAAAGTGTCATGGAACATTGTGCTGACAAGGGCCATGGAGCATTGTGATGACACGGCCATGGAAACTTGTGATGACAAGAATTCTGGAGCATTCTGATGACAAAGGCGATGGAGCTTTGTGATGACACGGTCATGGAACATTGTGATGACAAGAATTCTGGAGCATTCTGATGACAAGCGCCATAGAGCATTGTGATGACACGTTCATGGAATATAGTAATGACAAGAATTCTGGAGCATTATGATGACAAGATCCATGGAGCATTGTGATGGCATGGTCATGGAACATTGTGATGAGAAGAATTCTGGAGCATTGTGCTGACAAGGGCCATGGAGCATTGTGATGATACGGTCATGTAACATTGTGAAGACAAGAATTCTGGAGCATTATGGTGACAAGGGCCATGGAGCATTGTGATGACACGGTCATGGAACATTGTGATGACAAGAATTCTGGAGCATTGTGATGACAAGTGCCATGGAGCATTGTGATGACACGGTCATGGATCATTGTGATGAGAATTCTGGAGCATTGTGCTGACAAGGGCCATGGAGCATTGTGATGACACGGCCTTGGAACATTGTGATGACAAGAATTCTGGAGCATTGTGATGACAATGGCCATGGAGCATTGTGATGACACGATCATGGAACATTGTGATGAGAAGAATTCTGGAGCATTGTGATTAAAGGGCATGGAGCATTGTGATTAAAGGTGACAGGGAACATTGTGATGATATGCGCAGAGAAATCTGTGATGACTGTGGTCATGGAGTATTGTGACAAAAAGTGTCATGGAACATTGTGCTGACAAGGGCCATGGAGCATTGTGATGACACGGTCATGGAACATTGTGATGACAAGAATTCTGGAGCATTGTGATGACAAGGGCCATGGAGCATTGTGATGGTACCGTCATGGAACATTGTGATGACAAGAATTCTGGAGCATTATGATGACAAGGGGCATGGAACATTGTGATGACAGGGCCATGGAACATTGTGATGACAAGAATTCTGGAGCATTGTGCTGACACGGGCCGTGGAGCATTGTGATGACACGGTCATGGAACATTTTGATGACAAGAATTCTGGAGCATTGTGCTGAAAATGGCCATCGAGCATTGTGATGACACGGTCATGGAACAATGTGATGAGAAGAATTCCGGAGCATTGTGATGACAAGGGCCATGGAGCATTGTGATGACACAGCCATGGAACATTTTGATGACAAGAATTCTGGAGCATTGTGATGACAATGGCCATGGAGCATTGTGATGACACGGTCATGGAACATTGTGATGAGAAGAATTCTGGAGCATTGTGCTGACAAGGGCCATGGAGCATTGTGATGACACGGCCATGGAACATTGTGATGAGAAGAATTCTGGAGCATTGTGATGACAATGGCCATGGAGCATTGTGATGACACGGTATGGAACATTGTGATGACAAGAATTCTGGAGCATTGTGATGACAAGCGCCATAGAGCATTGTGATGACACGTTCATGGAATATAGTAATGACAAGAATTCTGGAGCATTATGATGACAAGGTCCATGGAGCATTGTGATGGCATGGTCATGGAACATTGTGATGAGAAGAATTCTGGAGCATTGTGCTGACAGGGGCCATGGAGCATTGTGATGATACGGTCATGTAACATTGTGATGACAAGAATTCTGGAGCATTATGGTGACAAGGGCCATGGAGCATTGTGATGACACGGTCATGGAACATTGTGATGACAAGAATTCTGGAGCATTGTGATGACAAGTGCCATGGAGCATTGTGATGACACGGTCATGGATCATTGTGATGAGAAGAATTCTGGAGCATTGTGCTGACAAGGGCCATGGAGCATTGTGATGATACGGTCATGGAACATTGTGATGACAAGAATTCTGGTGCATTATGATGACAAGGGCCATGGAGCACTGTGATGACACGGTCATGGAACATTGTGATGAGAATTCTGGAGCATTGTGCTGACAAAGGCCATGGAGCATTGTGATAACACGGTCATGGAACATTGTGATGACAAGAATTCTGGAGCATTGTCATGACAAGGGCCATGGAGCATTGTGATGACACGGTCATGGAACATTGTGATGAGAAGAATTCTGGAGCATTGTGATGACTATGGCCATGGAGCATTGTGATGACACGGTGATGGAACATTGTGATGAGAAGAATTCTGGAGCATTGTCATGACAAGGGCCATGGGGCATTGTGATGACACGGTCATGGAACATTGTGATGACAAGAATTCTGGAGCATTGTCATGACAAGGGCCATGGAGCATTGTGATGACACGGTCATGGAACATTGTGATGACAAGAATTCTGGAGCATTGTGATGACAAGTGCCATGGAGCATTGTGATGACACGGCCATGGAACATTGTGATGAGAAGAATTCTGGAGCATTGTGATGACAATGGCCATGGAGCATTGTGATGACACGGTCATGGATCATTGTGATGAGAAGAATTCTGGAGCATTGTCATGACAAGGGCCATGGGGCATTGTGATGACACGGTCATGGAACATTGTGATGAGAAGAATTCTGGAACATTATGATGACAAGGGCCATGGAGCATTGTGATGACAGGGCCATGGAACATTGTGATGACAAGAATTCGGGAGCATTGTGATGATAATGGCCATGGAGCATTGTGATGACACGGTCATGGAACATTGTGATGAGAAGAATTCTGGAGCATTGTCATGACAAGGGCCATGGAGCATTGTGATGACACGGTCATGGAACATTGTGATGACAAGAATTCTGGAGCATTGTGATGACAAGGTCCATGGAGCATTGTGATGACACGGTCATGGAACATTGTGATGACACGGTCATGGAACAGTGTGAAGACAAGAATTCTGGAGCATTGTGCTGACAAGGGCCATGGAGCATTGTGATGACACGGTCATGGAACATTGTGATGAGAAGAATTCTGGAGCATTGTGCTGACAAGGGCCATGGAGCATTGTGATGATACGGTCATGGAACATTGTGATGACAAGAATTCTGGAGCATTATGATGACAAGGGCCATGGAGCATTGTGATGACACGGTTATGGAACATTGTGATGACAAGAATTCTGGAGCATTGTGATGACAAGTGCCATGGAGCATTGTGATGACACGATCATGGATCATTGTGATGAGAAGAATTCTGGAGCATTGTGCTGACAAGGGCCATGGAGCATTGTGATGATACGGTCATGGAACATTGTGATGACAAGAATTCTGGTGCATTATGATGACAAGGGCCATGGAGCACTGTGATGACACGGTCATGGAACATTGTGATGAGAATTCTGGAGCATTGTGCTGACAAGGGCCATGGAGCATTGTGATGACACGGCCTTGTAACATTGTGATGACAAGAATTCTGGAGCATTGTGATGACAATGGCCATGGAGCATTGTGATGACACGATCATGGAACATTGTGATGAGAAGAATTCTGGAGCATTGTGATTAAAGGGCATGGAGCATTGTGATTAAAGGTGACAAGGAACATTGTGATGATATGCGCAGAGAACTCTGTGATGACTGTGGTCATGGAGTATTGTGACAAAAAGTGTCATGGAACATTGTGCTGACAAGGGCCATGGAGCATTGTGATGACACGGTCATGGAACATTGTGATGACAAGAATTCTGGAGCATTGTGATGACAAGGGCCATGGAGCATTGTGATGACACAGTCATGGAACATTGTGATGACAAGAATTCTGGAGCATTGTGATGACAAGGGCCATGGAGCATTGTGATGACACGGCCATGGAACATTGTGATGACAAGAATTCTGGAGCATTGTGATGACAATGGCCATGGAGCATTGTGATGACATGGTCATGGAACATTGTGATGAGAAGAATTCTGGAGCATTGTCATGACAAGGGCCATGGGGCATTGTAATGATATGGTCAAGGAACATTGCGATGACAATATTTCTGGAGCATTGTGATGAAAGGGCATTTAGCATTGTGATTAAAGGTGACAAGGAACATTGTGATGATATGGGCCGAGAACTCTGTGATGACAGTGGTCATGGAGTATTGGGACAAAAAGTGTCATGGAACATTGTGCTGACAAGGGCCATGGAGCTTTGTGATGACACGGTCTTGGAACATTTTGATGACAAGAATTCTGGAGCATTCTGATGACAAGCGCCATAGAGCATTGTGATGACACGTTCATGGAATATAGTAATGACAAGAATTCTGGAGCATTATGATGACAATGTCCATGGAGCATTGTGATGGCACGGTCATGGAACATTGTGATGAGAAGAATTCTGGAGCATTGTGCTGACAAGGGCCATGGAGCATTGTGATGATACGGTCATGGAACATTGTGATGACAAGAATTCTGGAGCATTATGATGACAAGGGCCATGGAGCATTGTGATGACACAGCCATGGAACATTGTGATGACAAGAATTCTGGAGCATTGTGATGACAATGGCCATGGAGCATTGTGATGACACGGTATGGAACATTGTGATGAGAAGAATTCTGGAGCATTGTGATGACAAGTGTCATGGAGCATTGTGATGACATGGTCAAGGAACATTGCAATGACAAGATTTCTGGAGCATTGTGATGAAAGGGCATGGAGCATTGTGATTAAAGGTGACAAGGAACATTGTGATGATATGGGCCGAGAACTCTGTGATGACAGTGGTCATGGAGTATTGGGACAAAAAGTGTCATGGAACATTGTGCTGACAAGGGCCATGGAGCATTGTGATGACACGGTCATGGAACATTGTGATGACAAGAATTCTGGAGCATTGTGCTGACACGGGCCATGGAGCATTGTGATGACACGGTCATGGAACATTGTGATGACAAGAATTCTGGAGCATTGTGATGACAATGGCCATGGAGCATTGTGATGACACGGTATGGAACATTGTGATGAGAAGAATTCTGGAGCATTGTGATGACAAGTGTCATGGAGCATTGTGATGACATGGTCAAGGAACATTGCAATGACAAGATTTCTGGAGCATTGTGATGAAAGGGCATGGAGCATTGTGATTAAAGGTGACAAGGAACATTGTGATGATATGGGCAGAGAACTCTGTGATGACAGTGGTCATGGAGTATTGTGACAAAAAGTGTCATGGAACATTGTGCTGACAAGGGCCATGGAGCATTGTGATGACACGGTCATGGTACATTGTGATGAGAAGAATTCTGGAGCATTGTGCTGACAAGGGCCATGGAGCATTGTGATGGTACCGTCATGGAACATTGTGATGACAAGAATTCTGGAGCATTATGATGACAAGGGGCATGGAACATTGTGATGACAGGGCCATGTAACATTGTGATGACAAGAATTCTGGAGCATTGTGCTGACACGGGCCGTGGTGCATTGTGATGACACGGTCATGGAACATTTTGATGACAAGAATTCTGGAGCATTGTGCTGAAAATGGCCATCGAGCATTGTGATGACACGGTCATGGAACAATGTGATGAGAAGAATTCCGGAGCATTGTGATGACAAGGGCCATGGAGCATTGTGATGACACAGCCATGGAACATTTTGATGACAAGAATTCTGGAGCATTATGATGACAAGGTCCATGGAGCATTGTGATGGCATGGTCATGGAACATTGTGATGAGAAGAATTCTGGAGCATTGTGCTGACAGGGGCCATGGAGCATTGTGATGATACGGTCATGTAACATTGTGATGAAAAGAATTCTGAAGCATTATGGTGACAAGGGCCATGGAGCATTGTGATGACACGGTCATGGAACATTGTGATGAAAAGAATTCTGGAGCATTGTGATGACAAGTGCCATGGAGCATTGTGATGACACGGTCATGGATCATTGTGATGAGAAGAATTCTGGAGCATTGTGCTGACAAGGGCCATGGAGCATTGTGATGATACGGTCATGGAACATTTTGATGACAAGAATTCTGGTGCATTATGATGACAAGGGCCATGGAGCACTGTGATGACACGGTCATGGAACATTGTGATGAGAATTCTGGAGCATTGTGCTGACAAGGGCCATGGGGCATTGTGATGACACGGTCATGGAACATTGTGATGACAAGAATTCTGGAGCATTGTGCTGACAAGGGCCATGGAGCATTGTGATGACACGGTATGGAACATTGTGATGACAAGAATTCTGGAGCATTGTGATGACAAGGGCCATGGAGCACTGTGAAGACACGGTCATGGAACATTGTGATGACAGGAATTCTGGAGCATTGTGCTGAAAAGGGCCATGGAGCATTGTGATGACATGGTCATGGAACAATGTGATGAGAAGAATTCCGGAGCATTGTGATGACAAGGGCCATGGAGCATTGTGATGACACGGTCATGGAACATTGTGATGACAAGAATTCTGGAGCATTGTGCTGACACGGGCCATGGAGCATTGTGATGACACGGTCATGGAACATTGTGATGAGAAGAATTCTGGAGCATTGTGCTGACAAGGGCCATGGAGCATTGTGATGACACGGTCATGGAACATTGTGATGACAAGAATTCTGGAGCATTGTGCTGACACGGGCCATGGAGCATTGTGATGACACGGTCATGGAACATTGTGATGAGAAGAATTCTGGAGCATTGTGCTGACAAGGGCCATGGAGCATTGTGATGACACGGTCATGGAACATTGTGATGAGAAAAATTCTGGAACATTATGATGACAAGGGCCATGGAGCATTGTGATGACAGGGCCATGGAACATTGTGATGACAAGAATTCAGGAGCATTGTGATGACAATGGCCATGAAGCATTGTGATGTCATGGTCATGGAACATTGTGATGAGAAGAATTCTGGAGCATTGTCATGACAAGGGCCATGGAGCATTGTGATGACACGGTCATGGAACATTGTGATGACAAGAATTCTGGAGCATTGTAATGACAAGGGCCATGGAGCATTGTGATGACACGGTCATGGAACATTGTGAAGACAAGAATTCTGGAGCATTGTGCTGACAAGGGCCATGGAGCATTGTGATGACACGGTCACGGAAAATTTGATGAGAAGAATTCTGGTGCATTGTGCTGACAAGGGCCATGGAGCATTGTGATGATACGGTCATGGAACATTGTGATGACAAGAATTCTGGAGCATTATGATGACAAGGGCCATGGAGCATTGTGATGACACGGTATGGAACATTGTGATGACAAGAATTGTGGAGCATTGTGATGACAAGGGCCATGGAGCATTGTGATGACACGGTCATGGAACATTGTGATGATAGGAATTCTGGAGCATTGTGCTGAAAAGGGCCATGGAGCATTGTGATGACACGGTCATGGAACAATGTGATGAGAAGAATTCCGGAGCATTGTGATGACAAGGGCCATGGAGCATTGTGATGACACGGTCATGGAACATTGTGATGACAAGAATTCTGGAGCATTGTGATGACAAGGGTCATGGAGCATTGTGATGACATGGTCAAGGAACATTCCGATGACAAGATTTCTGGAGCATTGTGATGAAAGGGCATGGAGCATTGTGATTAAAGGTGACAAGGAACATTGTGATGATATGGGCAGAGAACTCTGTGATGACAGTTGTCATGAAGTATTGTGACAAAAAGTGTCATGGAACATTGTGCTGACAAGGGCCATGGAGCATTGTGATGACACGGCCATGGAACATTGTGATGACAAGAATTCTGGAGCATTGTGCTGACAAGGGCCATGGAGCATTGTGATGACACGGTCATGGAACATTGTGATGACAAGAATTCTGGAGCATTGTGATGACAATGGCCATGGAGCATTGTGATGACACGGTATGGAACATTGTGATGAGAAGAATTCTGGAGCATTGTCATGACAAGGGCCATGGGGCATTGTGATGATATGGTCAAGGAACATTGCGATGACAATATTTCTGGAGCATTGTGATGAAAGGGCATTTAGCATTGTGATTAAAGGTGACAAGGAACATTGTGATGATATGGGCCGAGAACTCTGTGATGACAGTGGTCATGGAGTATTGGGACAAAAAGTGTCATGGAACATTGTGCTGACAAGGGCCATGGAGCATTGTGATGACACGGTCATGGAACATTGTGATGACAAGAATTCTGGAGCATTGTGCTGACACGGGCCATGGAGCATTGTGATGACACGGTCATGGAACATTGTGATGACAAGAATTCTGGAGCATTGTGATGACAATGGCCATGGAGCATTGTGATGACACGGTATGGAACATTGTGATGAGAAGAATTCTGGAGCATTGTGATGACAAGTGTCATGGAGCATTGTGATGACATGGTCAAGGAACATTGCAATGACAAGATTTCTGGAGCATTGTGATGAAAGGGCATGGAGCATTGTGATTAAAGGTGACAAGGAACATTGTGATGATATGGGCAGAGAACTCTGTGATGACAGTGGTCATGGAGTATTGTGAAAAAAAGTGTCATGGAACATTGTGCTGACAAGGGCCATGGAGCATTGTGATGACACGGTCATGGTACATTGTGATGAGAAGAATTCTGGAGCATTGTGCTGACAAGGGCCATGGAGCATTGTGATGGTACCGTCATGGAACATTGTGATGACAAGAATTCTGGAGCATTATGATGACAAGGGGCATGGAACATTGTGATGACAGGGCCATGGAACATTGTGATGACAAGAATTCTGGAGCATTGTGCTGACACGGGCCGTGGAGCATTGTGATGACACGGTCATGGAACATTTTGATGACAAGAATTCTGGAGCATTGTGCTGAAAATGGCCATCGAGCATTGTGATGACACGGTCATGGAACAATGTGATGAGAAGAATTCCGGAGCATTGTGATGACAAGGGCCATGGAGCATTGTGATGACACAGCCATGGAACATTTTGATGACAAGAATTCTGGAGCATTATGATGACAAGGTCCATGGAGCATTGTGATGGCATGGTCATGGAACATTGTGATGAGAAGAATTCTGGAGCATTGTGCTGACAGGGGCCATGGAGCATTGTGATGATACGGTCATGTAACATTGTGATGAAAAGAATTCTGAAGCATTATGGTGACAAGGGCCATGGAGCATTGTGATGACACGGTCATGGAACATTGTGATGAAAAGAATTCTGGAGCATTGTGATGACAAGTGCCATGGAGCATTGTGATGACACGGTCATGGATCATTGTGATGAGAAGAATTCTGGAGCATTGTGCTGACAAGGGCCATGGAGCATTGTGATGATACGGTCATGGAACATTTTGATGACAAGAATTCTGGTGCATTATGATGACAAGGGCCATGGAGCACTGTGATGACACGGTCATGGAACATTGTGATGAGAATTCTGGAGCATTGTGCTGACAAGGGCCATGGGGCATTGTGATGACACGGTCATGGAACATTGTGATGACAAGAATTCTGGAGCATTGTGCTGACAAGGGCCATGGAGCATTGTGATGACACGGTATGGAACATTGTGATGACAAGAATTCTGGAGCATTGTGATGACAAGGGCCATGGAGCACTGTGAAGACACGGTCATGGAACATTGTGATGACAGGAATTCTGGAGCATTGTGCTGAAAAGGGCCATGGAGCATTGTGATGACATGGTCATGGAACAATGTGATGAGAAGAATTCCGGAGCATTGTGATGACAAGGGCCATGGAGCATTGTGATGACACGGTCATGGAACATTGTGATGACAAGAATTCTGGAGCATTGTGCTGACACGGGCCATGGAGCATTGTGATGACACGGTCATGGAACATTGTGATGAGAAGAATTCTGGAGCATTGTGCTGACAAGGGCCATGGAGCATTGTGATGACACGGTCATGGAACATTGTGATGACAAGAATTCTGGAGCATTGTGCTGACACGGGCCATGGAGCATTGTGATGACACGGTCATGGAACATTGTGATGAGAAGAATTCTGGAGCATTGTGCTGACAAGGGCCATGGAGCATTGTGATGACACGGTCATGGAACATTGTGATGAGAAAAATTCTGGAACATTATGATGACAAGGGCCATGGAGCATTGTGATGACAGGGCCATGGAACATTGTGATGACAAGAATTCAGGAGCATTGTGATGACAATGGCCATGAAGCATTGTGATGTCATGGTCATGGAACATTGTGATGAGAAGAATTCTGGAGCATTGTCATGACAAGGGCCATGGAGCATTGTGATGACACGGTCATGGAACATTGTGATGACAAGAATTCTGGAGCATTGTAATGACAAGGGCCATGGAGCATTGTGATGACACGGTCATGGAACATTGTGAAGACAAGAATTCTGGAGCATTGTGCTGACAAGGGCCATGGAGCATTGTGATGACACGGTCACGGAAAATTTGATGAGAAGAATTCTGGTGCATTGTGCTGACAAGGGCCATGGAGCATTGTGATGATACGGTCATGGAACATTGTGATGACAAGAATTCTGGAGCATTATGATGACAAGGGCCATGGAGCATTGTGATGACACGGTATGGAACATTGTGATGACAAGAATTGTGGAGCATTGTGATGACAAGGGCCATGGAGCATTGTGATGACACGGTCATGGAACATTGTGATGATAGGAATTCTGGAGCATTGTGCTGAAAAGGGCCATGGAGCATTGTGATGACACGGTCATGGAACAATGTGATGAGAAGAATTCCGGAGCATTGTGATGACAAGGGCCATGGAGCATTGTGATGACACGGTCATGGAACATTGTGATGACAAGAATTCTGGAGCATTGTGATGACAAGGGTCATGGAGCATTGTGATGACATGGTCAAGGAACATTCCGATGACAAGATTTCTGGAGCATTGTGATGAAAGGGCATGGAGCATTGTGATTAAAGGTGACAAGGAACATTGTGATGATATGGGCAGAGAACTCTGTGATGACAGTTGTCATGAAGTATTGTGACAAAAAGTGTCATGGAACATTGTGCTGACAAGGGCCATGGAGCATTGTGATGACACGGCCATGGAACATTGTGATGACAAGAATTCTGGAGCATTGTGCTGACAAGGGCCATGGAGCATTGTGATGATACGGTCATGGAACATTGTGATGACAAGAATTCTGGAGCATTATGATGACAAGTGCCATGGAGCATTGTGATGACACAGCCATGGAACATTGTGATGACAAGAATTCTGGAGCATTGTGATGACAATGGCCATGGAGCATTGTGATGACACGGTATGGAACATTGTGATGACAAGAATTCTGGAGCATTGTGATGACAAGGGTCATGGAGCATTGTGATGACATGGTCAAGGAACATTGCAATGACAAGATTTCTGGAGCATTGTGATGAAAGGGCATGGAGCATTGTGATTAAAGGTGACAAGGAACATTGCGATGATATGGGCAGAGAACTCTGTGATGACAGTGGTCATGGAGTATTGGGACAAAAATGTCATGGAACATTGTGCTGACAAGGACCATGGAGCATTGTGATGACACGGTCATGGAACATTGTGATGAGAAGAATTCTGGAACATTATGATGACAAGGGCCATGGAGCATTGTGATGACAGGGCCATGGAGCATTGTGATGACACGGTCATGGTACATTGTGATGAGAAGAATTCTGGAGCATTGTGCTTACAAGGGCCATGGAGCATTGTGATGGTACCGTCATGGAACATTGTGATGAGAAGAATTCTGGAGCATTATGATGACAAGGGGCATGGAACATTGTGATGACAGGGCCATGGATCATTGTGATGACAAGAATTCTGGAGCATTGTGCTGACACGGGCCGTGGAGCATTGTGATGACACGGTCATGGAACATTTTGATGACAAGAATTCTGGAGCATTGTGCTGAAAAGGGCCATCGAGCATTGTGATGACACGGTCATGGAACAATGTGATGAGAAGAATTCCGGAGCATTGTGATGACAAGGGCCATGGAGCATTGTGATGACACAGCCATGGAACATTTTGATGACAAGAATTCTGGAGCATTGTGATGACAATGGCCATGGAGCATTGTGATGACACGGTCATGGAACATTGTGATGACAAGAATTCTGGAGCATTGTGATGACAAGGGCCATGGAGCACTGTGATGACACGGTCATGGAACATTGTGATGACAGGAATTCTGGAGCATTGTGCTGAAAAGGGCCATGGAGCATTGTGATGACACGGTCATGGAACATTGTGATGACAAGAATTCTGGAGCATTGTGATGACAATGGCCATGGAGCATTTTGATGACACGGTCATGGAACATTGTGATGAGAAGAATTCTGGAGCATTGTCATGACAAGGGCCATGGGGCATTGTGATGATATGGTCAAGGAACATTGCGATGACAATATTTCTGGAGCATTGTGATGAAAGGGCATTTAGCATTGTGATTAAAGGTGACAAGGAACATTGTGATGATATGGGCCGAGAACTCTGTGATGACAGTGGTCATGGAATATTGGGACAAAAAGTGTCATGGAACATTGTGCTGACAAGGGCCATGGAGCATTGTGATGACACGGTCATGGAACATTGTGATGACAAGAATTCTGGAGCATTGTGCTGACACGGGCCATGGAGAATTGTGATGACACGGTCATGGAACATTGTGATGAGAAGAATTCTGGAGCATTGTGCTGACAAGGGCCATGGAGCATTGTGATGACACGGTCATGGAACATTGTGATGACAAGAATTCTGGAGCATTGTGATGACAAGGGCCATGGAGCACTGTGAAGACACGGTCATGGAACATTGTGATGACAGGAATTCTGGAGCAATGTGCTGAAAAGGGCCATGGAGCATTGTGATTACATGGTCATGGAACAATGTGATGAGAAGAATTCCGGAGCATTGTGATGACAAGGGCCATGGAGCATTGTGATGACACGGTCATGGAACATTGTGATGAGAAGAATTCTGGAGCATTGTCATGACAAGGGCCATGGAGCATTGTGATGACACGGTCATGGAACATTGTGATGACAAGAATTCTGGAGCATTCTGATGACAAAGGCGATGGAGCTTTGTGATGACACGGTCATGGAACATTGTGATGACAAGAATTCTGGAGCATTCTGATGACAAGCGCCATAGAGCATTGTGATGACACGTTCATGGAATATAGTAATGACAAGAATTCTGGAGCATTATGATGACAAGGTCCATGGAGCATTGTGATGGCACGGTCATGGAACATTGTGATGAGAAGAATTCTGGAGCATTGTGCTGACAAGGGCCATGGAGCATTGTGATGATATGGTCATGGAATATTGTGATGACAAGAATTCTGGAGCATTATGATGACAAGGGCCATGGAGCATAGTGATGACACAGCCATGGAACATTTTGATGACAAGAATTCTGGAGCATTGTGATGACAATGGCCATGGAGCATTTTGATGACACGGTCATGGAACATTGTGATGAGAAGAATTCTGGAGCACTGTCATGACAAGGGCCATGGAGCATTGTGATGACACGGTCATGGAACATTGTGATGACAAGAATTCTGGAGCATTGTGATGACAAGGGCCATGGAGCATTGTGATGATATGGTCAAGGAACATTACGATGACAATATTTCTGGAGCATTGTGATGAAAGGGCATTTAGCATTGTGATTAAAGGTGACAAGGAACATTGTGATGATATGGGCCGAGAACACTGTGATGACAGTGGTCATGGAGTATTGGGACAAAAAGTGTCATGGAACATTGTGCTGACAAGGGCCATGGAGCATTGTGATGACACGGTCATGGAACATTGTGATGACAAGAATTCTGGAGCATTGTGCTGACACGGGCCATGGAGCATTGTGATGACACGGTCATGGAACATTGTGATGAGAAGAATTCTGGAGCATTGTGCTGACAAGGGCCATGGAGCATTGTGATGACACGGTATGGAACATTGTGATGACAAGAATTCTGGAGCATTGTGATGACAAGGGCCATGGAGCACTGTGAAGACACGGTCATGGAACATTGTGATGACAGGAATTCTGGAGCATTGTGCTGAAAAGGGCCATGGAGCATTGTGATGACACGGTCATGGAACAATGTGATGAGAAGAATTCCGGAGCATTGTGATGACAAGGGCCATGGAGCATTGTGATGACACGTTCATGGAACATTGTGATGACAAGAATTCTGGAGCATTGTGCTGACACGGGCCATGGAGCATTGTGATGACACGGTCATGGAACATTGTGATGAGAAGAATTCTGGAGCATTGTGCTGACAAGGGCCATGGAGCATTGTGATGACACGGTCATGGAACATTGTGATGACAAGAATTCTGGAGCATTGTGCTGACACGGGCCATGGAGCATTGTGATGACACGGTCATGGAACATTGTGATGAGAATTCTGGAGCATTGTGCTGACAAGGGCCATGGAGCATTGTGATGACACGGCCTTGGAACATTGTGATGACAAGAATTCTGGAGCATTGTGATGACAATGGCCATGGAGCATTGTGATGACACGATCATGGAACATTGTGATGAGAAGAATTCTGGAGCATTGTGATTAAAGGGCATGGAGCATTGTGATTAAAGGTGACAAGGAACATTGTGATGATATGCGCAGAGAACTCTGTGATGACTGTGGTCATGGAGTATTGTGACAAAAAGTGTCATGGAACATTGTGCTGACAAGGGCCATGGAGCATTGTGATGACACGGTCATGGAACATTGTGATGACAAGAATTCTGGAGCATTGTGATGACAAGGGCCATGGAGCATTGTGATGACACAGTCATGGAACATTGTGATGACAAGAATTCTGGAGCATTGTGATGACAATGGCCATGGAGCATTGTGATGACACGGTCATGGAACATTGTGATGAGAAGAATTCTGGAGCATTGTCATGACAAGGGCCATGGAGCATTGTGATGACACGGTCATGGAACATTGTGATGACAAGAATTCTGGAGCATTATGATGACAAGGGCCATGGAGCATTGTGATGACACGGCCATGGAACATTGTGATGAGAAGAATTCTGGAGCATTGTCATGACAAGGGCCATGGGGCATTGTGATGATATGGTCAAGGAACATTGCGATGACAATATTTCTGGAGCATTGTGATGAAAGGGCATTTAGCATTGTGATTAAAGGTGAAAAGGAACATTGTGATGATATGGGCCGAGAACTCTGTGATGACAGTGGTCATGGAGTATTGGGACAAAAAGTGTCATGGAACATTGTGCTGACAAGGGCCATGGAGCATTGTGATGACACGGTCATGGAACATTGTGATGACAAGAATTCTGGAGCATTGTGCTGACACGGGCCATGGAGCATTGTGATGACACGGTCATGGAACATTGTGATGAGAAGAATTCTGGAGCATTGTCATGACAAGGGCCATGGAGCATTGTGATGACAGGGCCATGGAACATTGTGATGACAAGAATTCGGGAGCATTGTGATGACAATGGCCATGAAGCATTGTGATGTCATGGTCATGGAACATTGTGATGAGAAGAATTCTGGAGCATTGTCATGACAAGGGCCATGGAGCATTGTGATGACACGGTCATGGAACATTGTGATGACAAGAATTCTGGAGCATTGTGATGACAAGGGCCATGGAGCATTGTGATGACACGGTCATGGAACATTGTGAAGACAAGAATTCTGGAGCATTGTGCTGACAAGGGCCATGGAGCATTGTGATGACACGGTCGTGGAAAATTTGATGAGAAGAATTCTGGTGCATTGTGCTGACAAGGGCCATGGAGCATTGTGATGATACGGTCATGGAACATTGTGATGACAAGAATTCTGGAGCATTATGATGACAAGGGCCATGGAGCATTGTGATGACACGGTATGGAACATTGTGATGACAAGAATTGTGGAGCATTGTGATGACAAGGGCCATGGAGCATTGTGATGACACGGTCATGGAACATTGTGATGATAGGAATTCTGGAGCATTGTGCTGAAAAGGGCCATGGAGCATTGTGATGACACGGTCATGGAACAATGTGATGAGAAGAATTCCGGAGCATTGTGATGACAAGGGCCATGGAGCATTGTGATGACACGGTAATGGAACATTGTGATGAGAAGAATTCTGGAGCATTGTCATGACAAGGGCCATGGAGCATTGTGATGACACGGTCATGGAACATTGTGATGACAAGAATTCTGGAGCATTGTGATGACAAGGGCCATGGAGCATTGTGATGACACGGTCATGGAACATTGTGAAGACAAGAATTCTGGAGCATTGTGCTGACAAGTGCCATGGAGCATTGTGATGACACGGTCATGGAAAATTTGATGAGAAGAATTCTGGTGCATTGTGCTCACTAGGGCCATGGAGCATTGTGATGATACGGTCATGGAACATTGTGATGACAAGAATTCTGGAGCATTATGATGACAAGGGCCATGGAGCATTGTGATGACACGGTATGGAACATTGTGATGACAAGAATTGTGGAGCATTGTGATGACAAGGGCCATGGAGCATTGTGATGACACGGTCATGGAACATTGTGATGATAGGAATTCTGGAGCATTGGGCTGAAAAGGGCCATGGAGCATTGTGATGACACGGTCATGGAACAATGTGATGAGAAGAATTCTGGAGCATTGTGATGACAAGGGTCATGGAGCATTGTGATGACATGGTCAAGGAACATTCCGATGACAAGATTTCTGGAGCATTGTGATGAAAGGGCATGGAGCATTGTGATTAAAGGTGACAAGGAACATTGTGATGATATGGGCAGAGAACTCTGTGATGACAGTTGTCATGAAGTATTGTGACAAAAAGTGTCATGGAACATTGTGCTGACAAGGGCCATGGAGCATTGTGATGACACGGCCATGGAACATTGTGATGACAAGAATTCTGGAGCATTGTGCTGACAAGGGCCATGGAGCATTGTGATGATACGGTCATGGAACATTGTAATGACAAGAATTCTGGAGCATTATGATGACAAGTGCCATGGAGCATTGTGATGACACAGCCATGGAACATTGTGATGACAAGAATTCTGGAGCATTGTGATGACAATGGCCATGGAGCATTGTGATGACACGGTATGGAACATTGTGATGACAAGAATTCTGGAGCATTGTGATGACAAGGGTCATGGAGCATTGTGATGACATGGTCAAGGAACATTGCAATGACAAGATTTCTGGAGCATTGTGATGAAAGGGCATGGAGCATTGTGATTAAAGGTGACAAGGAACATTGCGATGATATGGGCAGAGAACTCTGTGATGACAGTGGTCATGGAGTATTGGGACAAAAATGTCATGGAACATTCTGCTGACAAGGACCATGGAGCATTGTGATGACACGGTCATGGAACATTGTGATGAGAAGAATTCTGGAACATTATGATGACAAGGGCCATGGAGCATTGTGATGACAGGGCCATGGAGCATTGTGATGACACGGTCATGGTACATTGTGATGAGAAGAATTCTGGAGCATTGTGCTTACAAGGGCCATGGAGCATTGTGATGGTACCGTCATGGAACATTGTGATGACAAGAATTCTGGAGCATTATGATGACAAGGGGCATGGAACATTGTGATGACAGGGCCATGGATCATTGTGATGACAAGAATTCTGGAGCATTGTGCTGACACGGGCCGTGGAGCATTGTGATGACACGGTCATGGAACATTTTGATGACAAGAATTCTGGAGCATTGTGCTGAAAAGGGCCATCGAGCATTGTGATGACACGGTCATGGAACAATGTGATGAGAAGAATTCCGGAGCATTGTGATGACAAGGGCCATGGAGCATTGTGATGACACAGCCATGGAACATTTTGATGACAAGAATTCTGGAGCATTGTGATGACAATGGCCATGGAGCATTGTGATGACACGGTCATGGAACATTGTGATGACAAGAATTCTGGAGCATTGTGATGACAAGGGCCATGGAGCACTGTGATGACACGGTCATGGAACATTGTGATGACAGGAATTCTGGAGCATTGTGCTGAAAAGGGCCATGGAGCATTGTGATGACACGGTCATGGAACATTGTGATGACAAGAATTCTGGAGCATTGTGATGACAATGGCCATGGAGCATTTTGATGACACGGTCATGGAACATTGTGATGAGAAGAATTCTGGAGCATTGTCATGACAAGGGCCATGGGGCATTGTGATGATATGGTCAAGGAACATTGCGATGACAATATTTCTGGAGCATTGTGATGAAAGGGCATTTAGCATTGTGATTAAAGGTGACAAGGAACATTGTGATGATATGGGCCGAGAACTCTGTGATGACAGTGGTCATGGAATATTGGGACAAAAAGTGTCATGGAACATTGTGCTGACAAGGGCCATGGAGCATTGTGATGACACGGTCATGGAACATTGTGATGACAAGAATTCTGGAGCATTGTGCTGACACGGGCCATGGAGAATTGTGATGAAACGGTCATGGAACATTGTGATGAGAAGAATTCTGGAGCATTGTGCTGACAAGGGCCATGGAGCATTGTGATGACACGGTCATGGAACATTGTGATGACAAGAATTCTGGAGCATTGTGAAGACAAGGGCCATGGAGCACTGTGAAGACACGGTCATGGAACATTGTGATGACAGGAATTCTGGAGCAATGTGCTGAAAAGGGCCATGGAGCATTGTGATGACATGGTCATGGAACAATGTGATGAGAAGAATTCCGGAGCATTGTGATGACAAGGGCCATGGAGCATTGTGATGACACGGTCATGGAACATTGTGATGAGAAGAATTCTGGAGCATTGTCATGACAAGGGCCATGGATCATTGTGATGACACGGTCATGGAACATTGTGATGACAAGAATTCTGGAGCATTCTGATGACAAAGGCGATGGAGCTTTGTGATGACACGGTCATGGAACATTGTGATGACAAGAATTCTGGAGCATTCTGATGACAAGCGCCATAGAGCATTGTGATGACACGTTCATGGAATATAGTAATGACAAGAATTCTGGAGCATTATGATGACAAGGTCCATGGAGCATTGTGATGGCACGGTCATGGAACATTGTGATGAGAAGAATTCTGGAGCATTGTGCTGACAAGGGCCATGGAGCATTGTGATGATATGGTCATGGAACATTGTGATGACAAGAATTCTGGAGCATTATGATGACAAGGGCCATGGAGCATAGTGATGACACAGCCATGGAACATTTTGATGACAAGAATTCTGGAGCATTGTGATGACAATGGCCATGGAGCATTTTGATGACACGGTCATGGAACATTGTGATGAGAAGAATTCTGGAGCACTGTCATGACAAGGGCCATGGAGCATTGTGATGACACGGTCATGGAACATTGTGATGACAAGAATTCTGGAGCATTGTGATGACAACGGCCATGGAGCATTGTGATGATATGGTCAAGGAACATTGCGATGACAATATTTCTGGAGCATTGTGATGAAAGGGCATTTAGCATTGTGATTAAAGGTGACAAGGAACATTGTGATGATATGGGCCGAGAACACTGTGATGACAGTGGTCATGGAGTATTGGGACAAAAAGTGTCATGGAACATTGTGCTGACAAGGGCCATGGAGCATTGTGATGACACGGTCATGGAACATTGTGATGACAAGAATTCTGGAGCATTGTGCTGACACGGGCCATGGAGCATTGTGATGACACGGTCATGGAACATTGTGATGAGAAGAATTCTGGAGCATTGTGCTGACAAGGGCCATGGAGCATTGTGATGACACGGTATGGAACATTGTGATGACAAGAATTCTGGAGCATTGTGATGACAAGGGCCATGGAGCACTGTGAAGACACGGTCATGGAACATTGTGATGACAGGAATTCTGGAGCATTGTGCTGAAAAGGGCCATGGAGCATTGTGATGACACGGTCATGGAACAATGTGATGAGAAGAATTCTGGAGCACTGTCATGACAAGGGCCATGGAGCATTGTGATGACACGGTCATGGAACATTGTGATGACAAGAATTCTGGAGCATTGTGATGACAACGGCCATGGAGCATTGTGATGATATGGTCAAGGAACATTGCGATGACAATATTTCTGGAGCATTGTGATGAAAGGGCATTTAGCATTGTGATTAAAGGTGACAAGGAACATTGTGATGATATGGGCCGAGAACACTGTGATGACAGTGGTCATGGAGTATTGGGACAAAAAGTGTCATGGAACATTGTGCTGACAAGGGCCATGGAGCATTGTGATGACACGGTCATGGAACATTGTGATGACAAGAATTCTGGAGCATTGTGCTGACACGGGCCATGGAGCATTGTGATGACACGGTCATGGAACATTGTGATGAGAAGAATTCTGGAGCATTGTGCTGACAAGGGCCATGGAGCATTGTGATGACACGGTATGGAACATTGTGATGACAAGAATTCTGGAGCATTGTGATGACAAGGGCCATGGAGCACTGTGAAGACACGGTCATGGAACATTGTGATGACAGGAATTCTGGAGCATTGTGCTGAAAAGGGCCATGGAGCATTGTGATGACACGGTCATGGAACAATGTGATGAGAAGAATTCCGGAGCATTGTGATGACAAGGGCCATGGAGCATTGTGATGACACGGTCATGGAACATTGTGATGACAAGAATTCTGGAGCATTGTGCTGACAAGGGTCATGGAGCATTGTGATGACATGGTCAAGGAACATTCCGATGACAAGATTTTTGGAGCATTGTGATGAAAGGGCATGGAGCATTGTGATTAAAGGTGACAAGGAACATTGTGATGATATGGGCGGAGAACACTGTGATGACAGTGGTCATGGAGTATTGGGACAAAAAGTGTCATGGAACATTGTGCTGACAAGGGCCATGGAGCATTGTGATGACACGGTCATGGAACATTGTGATGACAAGAATTCTGGAGCATTGTGCTGACACGGGCCATGGAGCATTGTGATGACACGGTCATGGAACATTGTGATGAGAAGAATTCTGGAGCATTGTGCTGACAAGGGCCATGGAGCATTGTGATGACACGGTATGGAACATTGTGATGACAAGAATTCTGGAGCATTGTGATGACAAGGGCCATGGAGCACTGTGAAGACACGGTCATGGAACATTGTGATGACAGTAATTCTGGAGCATTGTGCTGAAAAGGGCCATGGAGCATTGTGATGACACGGTCATGGAACAATGTGATGAGAAGAATTCCGGAGCATTGTGATGACAAGGGCCATGGAGCATTGTGATGACACGGTCATGGAACATTGTGATGACAAGAATTCTGGAGCATTGTGCTGACACGGGCCATGGAGCATTGTGATGACACGGTCATGGAACATTGTGATGACAAGAATTCTGGAGCATTGTGCTGACAAGGGCCATGGAGCATTGTGATGACACGGTCATGGAACATTGTGATGACAAGAATTCTGGAGCATTGTGCTGACACGGGCCATGGAGCATTGTGATGACACAGTCATGGAACATTGTGATGAGAAGAATTCTGGAGCATTGTGCTGACAAGGGCCATGGAGCATTGTGATGATACGGTCATGGAACATTGTGATGACAAGAATTCTGGAGCATTGTGATGACAAGGGCCATGGAGCACTGTGATGACACGGTCATGGAACATTGTGATGACAGGAATTCTGGAGCATTGTGCTGAAAAGGGCCATGGAGCATTGTGATGACACGGTCATGGAACATTGTGATGACAAGAATTCTGGAGCATTGTGATGACAATGGCCATGGAGCATTTTGATGACACGGTCATGGAACATTGTGATGAGAAGAATTCTGGAGCATTGTCATGACAAGGGCCATGGGGCATTGTGATGATATGGTCAAGGAACATTGCGATGACAATATTTCTGGAGCATTGTGATGAAAGGGCATTTAGCATTGTGATTAAAGGTGACAAGGAACATTGTGATGATATGGGCCGAGAACTCTGTGATGACAGTGGTCATGGAATATTGGGACAAAAAGTGTCATGGAACATTGTGCTGACAAGGGCCATGGAGCATTGTGATGACACGGTCATGGAACATTGTGATGACAAGAATTCTGGAGCATTGTGCTGACACGGGCCATGGAGAATTGTGATGAAACGGTCATGGAACATTGTGATGAGAAGAATTCTGGAGCATTGTGCTGACAAGGGCCATGGAGCATTGTGATGACACGGTCATGGAACATTGTGATGACAAGAATTCTGGAGCATTGTGAAGACAAGGGCCATGGAGCACTGTGAAGACACGGTCATGGAACATTGTGATGACAGGAATTCTGGAGCAATGTGCTGAAAAGGGCCATGGAGCATTGTGATGACATGGTCATGGAACAATGTGATGAGAAGAATTCCGGAGCATTGTGATGACAAGGGCCATGGAGCATTGTGATGACACGGTCATGGAACATTGTGATGAGAAGAATTCTGGAGCATTGTCATGACAAGGGCCATGGAGCATTGTGATGACACGGTCATGGAACATTGTGATGACAAGAATTCTGGAGCATTCTGATGACAAAGGCGATGGAGCTTTGTGATGACACGGTCATGGAACATTGTGATGACAAGAATTCTGGAGCATTCTGATGACAAGCGCCATAGAGCATTGTGATGACACGTTCATGGAATATAGTAATGACAAGAATTCTGGAGCATTATGATGACAAGGTCCATGGAGCATTGTGATGGCACGGTCATGGAACATTGTGATGAGAAGAATTCTGGAGCATTGTGCTGACAAGGGCCATGGAGCATTGTGATGATATGGTCATGGAACATTGTGATGACAAGAATTCTGGAGCATTATGATGACAAGGGCCATGGAGCATAGTGATGACACAGCCATGGAACATTTTGATGACAAGAATTCTGGAGCATTGTGATGACAATGGCCATGGAGCATTTTGATGACACGGTCATGGAACATTGTGATGAGAAGAATTCTGGAGCACTGTCATGACAAGGGCCATGGAGCATTGTGATGACACGGTCATGGAACATTGTGATGACAAGAATTCTGGAGCATTGTGATGACAACGGCCATGGAGCATTGTGATGATATGGTCAAGGAACATTGCGATGACAATATTTCTGGAGCATTGTGATGAAAGGGCATTTAGCATTGTGATTAAAGGTGACAAGGAACATTGTGATGATATGGGCCGAGAACACTGTGATGACAGTGGTCATGGAGTATTGGGACAAAAAGTGTCATGGAACATTGTGCTGACAAGGGCCATGGAGCATTGTGATGACACGGTCATGGAACATTGTGATGACAAGAATTCTGGAGCATTGTGCTGACACGGGCCATGGAGCATTGTGATGACACGGTCATGGAACATTGTGATGAGAAGAATTCTGGAGCATTGTGCTGACAAGGGCCATGGAGCATTGTGATGACACGGTATGGAACATTGTGATGACAAGAATTCTGGAGCATTGTGATGACAAGGGCCATGGAGCACTGTGAAGACACGGTCATGGAACATTGTGATGACAGGAATTCTGGAGCATTGTGCTGAAAAGGGCCATGGAGCATTGTGATGACACGGTCATGGAACAATGTGATGAGAAGAATTCCGGAGCATTGTGATGACAAGGGCCATGGAGCATTGTGATGACACGGTCATGGAACATTGTGATGACAAGAATTCTGGAGCATTGTGCTGACACGGGCCATGGAGCATTGTGATGACACGGTCATGGAACATTGTGATGAGAAGAATTCTGGAGCATTGTGCTGACAAGGGCCATGGAGCATTGTGATGACACGGTCATGGAACATTGTGATGACAAGAATTCTGGAGCATTGTGCTGACACGGGCCATGGAGCATTGTGATGACACGGTCATGGAACAATGTGATGAGAAGAATTCCGGAGCATTGTGATGACAAGGACCATGGAGCATTGTGATGACACGGTCATGGAACATTGTGATGACAAGAATTCTGGAGCATTGTGATGACAAGGGCCATGGAGCATTGTGATGACACGGTCATGGAACATTGTGATGACAGGAATTCTGGAGCATTGTGCCGAAAAGGGCCATGGAGCATTGTGATGACACGGTCATGGAACAATGTGATGAGAAGAATTCCGGAGCATTGTGATGACAAGGGCCATGGAGCATTGTGATGACACAGCCATGGAAAATTGTGATGACAAGAATTCTGGAGCATTGTGATGACAATGGCCATGGAGCATTGTGATGACACGGTATGGAACATTGTGATCACAAGAATTGTGGAGCATTGTGATGACAAGGGCCATGGAGCATTGTGATGACACGGTCATGGAACATTGTGATGACAGGAATTCTGGAGCATTGTGCTGAAAAGGGCCATGGAGCATTGTGATGACACGGTCATGGAACAATGTGATGAGAAGAATTCCGGAGCATTGTGATGACAATGGCCATGGAGCATTGTGATGACACGGTATGGAACATTGTGATGACAAGAATTGTGGATCATTGTGATGACAAGGGCCATGGAGCATTGTGATGACACGGTCATGGAACATTGTGATGACAGGAATTCTGGAGTATTGTGCTGAAAAGGGCCATGGAGCATTGTGATGACACGGTCATGGAACAATGTGATGAGAAGAATTCCGGAGCATTGTGATGACAAGGGCCATGGAGCATTGTGATGACACGGTCATGGAACATTGTGATGACAAGAATTCTGGAGCATTGTGATGACAAGGGTCATGGAGCATTATGATGACATGGTCTAGGAACATTCCGATGACAAGATTTTTGGAGCATTGTGATGAAAGGGCATGGAGCATTGTGATTAAAGGTGACAAGGAACATTGTGATGATATGGGCCGAGAACACTGTGATGACAGTGGTCATGGAGTATTGGGACAAAAAGTGTCATGGAACATTGTGCTGACAAGGGCCATGGAGCATTGTGATGACACGGTCATGGAACATTGTGATGACAAGAATTCTGGAGCATTGTGCTGACACGGGCCATGGAGCATTGTGATGACACGGTCATGGAACATTGTGATGAGAAGAATTCTGGAGCATTGTGCTGACAAGGGCCATGGAGCATTGTGATGACACGGTATGGAACATTGTGATGACAAGAATTCTGGAGCATTGTGATGACAAGGGCCATGGAGCACTGTGAAGACACGGTCATGGAACATTGTGATGACAGGAATTCTGGAGCATTGTGCTGAAAAGGGCCATGGAGCATTGTGATGACACGGTCATGGAACAATGTGATGAGAAGAATTCCGGAGCATTGTGATGACAAGGGCCATGGAGCATTGTGATGACACGGTCATGGAACATTGTGATGACAAGAATTCTGGAGCATTGTGCTGACACGGGCCATGGAGCATTGTGATGACACGGTCATGGAACATTGTGATGACAAGAATTCTGGAGCATTGTGCTGACAAGGGCCATGGAGCATTGTGATGACACGGTCATGGAACATTGTGATGACAAGAATTCTGGAGCATTGTGCTGACACGGGCCATGGAGCATTGTGATGACACAGTCATGGAACATTGTGATGAGAAGAATTCTGGAGCATTGTGCTGACAAGGGCCATGGAGCATTGTGATGATACGGTCATGGAACATTGTGATGACAAGAATTCTGGAGCATTATGATGACAAGGGCCATGGAGCATTGTGATGACACAGCCATGGAAAATTGTGATGACAAGAATTCTGGAGCATTGTGATGACAATGGCCATGGAGCATTGTGATGACACAGCCATGGAAAATTGTGATGACAAGAATTCTGGAGCATTGTGATGACAATGGCCATGGAGCATTGTGATGACACGGTATGGAACATTGTGATGACAAGAATTGTGGAGCATTGTGATGACAAGGGCCATGGAGCATTGTGATGACACGCTCATGGAACATTGTGATGACAGGAATTCTGGAGCATTGTGCTGAAAAGGGCCATGGAGCATTGTGATGACACGGTCATGGAACAATGTGATGAGAAGAATTCCGGAGCATTGTGATGACAAGGGCCATGGAGCATTGTGATGACACGGTCATGGAACATTGTGATGACAAGAATTCTGGAGCATTGTGATGACAAGGGCCATGGAGCATTGTGATGACATGGTCATGGAACATTGTGATGACAGGAATTCTGGAGCATTGTGCCGAAAAGGGCCATGGAGCATTGTGATGACACGGTCATGGAACAATGTGATGAGAAGAATTCCGGAGCATTGTGATGACAAGGGCCATGGAGCATTGTGATGACACAGCCATGGAAAATTGTGATGACAAGAATTCTGGAGCATTGTGATGACAATGGCCATGGAGCATTGTGATGACACGGTATGGAACATTGTGATGACAAGAATTGTGGAGCATTGTGATGACAAGGGCCATGGAGCATTGTGATGACACGGTCATGGAACATTGTGATGACAGGAATTCTGGAGCATTGTGCTGAAAAGGGCCATGGAGCATTGTGATGACACGGTCATGGAACAATGTGATGAGAAGAATTCCGGAGCATTGTGATGACAATGGCCATGGAGCATTGTGATGACACGGTATGGAACATTGTGATGACAAGAATTGTGGATCATTGTGATGACAAGGGCCATGGAGCATTGTGATGACACGGTCATGGAACATTGTGATGACAGGAATTCTGGAGTATTGTGCTGAAAAGGGCCATGGAGCATTGTGATGACATGGTCATGGAACAATGTGATGAGAAGAATTCCGGAGCATTGTGATGACAAGGGCCATGGAGCATTGTGATGACACGGTCATGGAACATTGTGATGACAAGAATTCTGGAGCATTGTGATGACAAGGGTCATGGAGCATTGTGATGACATGGTCTAGGAACATTCCGATGACAAGATTTCTGGAGCATTGTGATGAAAGGGCATGGAGCATTGTGATTAAAGGTGACAAGGAACATTGTGATGATATGGGCAGAGAACTCTGTGATGACAGTGGTCATGGACTATTGTGACAAAAAGTGTCATGGAACATTGTGCTGACAAGGGCCATGGAGCATTGTGATGACACGGCCATGGAACATTGTGAAGACAAGAATTCTGGAGCATTGTGCTGACAAGGGCCATGGAGCATTGTGATGACACGGTCATGGAACATTGTGAAGACAAGAATTCTGGAGCATTGTGCTGACAAGGGCCATGGAGCATTGTGATGACACGGTCATGGAAAATTTGATGAGAAGAATTCTGGAGCATTGTGCTGACAAGGGGCATGGAGCATTGTGATGACACAGCCATGGAACATTGTGATGACAAGAATTCTGGAGCATTGTGATGACAATGGCCATGGAGCATTGTGATGACACGGTATGGAACATTGTGATGACAAGAATTGTGGAGCATTGTGATGACAAGGGCCATCGAGTATTGTGATGACACGGTCATGGAACATTGTGATGAGAACAATTCCGGAGCATTGTGATGACAAGGGCCATGGAGCATTGTGATGACACGGTCATGGAACATTGTGATGACATGAATTCTGGAGCATTGTGATGATAAGGGTCATGGAGTATTGTGATGACATGGTCAAGGAACATTCTGATGACAAGATTTCTGGAGCCTTGTGATGAAAGGGCATGGAGCATTGTGATTAAAGGTGACAAGGAACATTGTGATGATATGGGCAGAGAACTCTGATGACAGTGGTCATGGAGTATTGTGACAAAAAGTGTCATGGAACATTGTGATGAGAAGAATTCTGGAGCATTGTGCTGACAAGGGCCATGGAGCATTCTGATGACACGGTCATGGAACATTGTGATGAGAAAAATTCTGGAACATTATGATGACAAGGGCCATGGAGCATTGTGATGACAGGGCCATGGAACATTGTGATGACAAGAATTCGGGCGCATTGTGATGACAATGGCCATGAAGCATTGTGATGACACGGTCATGGAACATTGTGATGAGAAGAATTCTGGAGCATTGTCATGACAAGGGCCATGGAGCATTCTGATGACACGGTCATGGAACATTGTGATGACAAGAATTCTGGAGCATTGTGATGACAAGGGCCATGGAGCATTGTGATGACATGGTCATGGAACATTGCGATGACAATATTTCTGGAGCATTGTGATGAAAGGGCATTTAGCATTGTGATTAAAGGTGACAAGGAACATTGTGATGATATGGGCCGAGAACTCTGTGATGACAGTGGTCATGGAGTATTGGGACAAAAAGTGTCATGGAACATTGTGCTGACAAGGGCCATGGAGCATTGTGATGACACGGTCATGGAACATTGTGATGACAAGAATTCTGGAGCATTGTGCTGACAAGGGCCATGGAGCATTGTGATGACACGGTCATGGAACATTGTGATGAGAAGAATTCTGGAGCATTATGATGACAAGGGCCATGGAGCATTGTGATGACACGGTCATGGAACATTGTGATGACAGGAATTCTGGAGCATTGTGCTGACAAGGGCCATGGAGCATTGTGATGACACGGTCATGGAACAATGTGATGAGAAGAATTCCGGAGCATTGTGATGACAAGGGCCATGGAGCATTGTGATGACACGGTCATGGAACATTGTGATGACAAGAATTCTGGAGCATTGTGATGACAAGGGTCATGCAGCATTGTGATTAAAGGTGACAAGGAACATTGTGATGATATGGGCAGAGAACTCTGTGATGACAGTGGTCATGGAGTATTGTGACAAAAAGTGTCATGGAACATTGTGCTGACAAGGGCCATGGAGCATTGTGATGACACGGCCATGGAACATTGTGATGACAAGAATTCTGGAGCATTGTCATGACAAGGGCCATGGAGCATTGTGATGACACGGTCATGGAACATTGTGATGACAAGAATTCTGGAGCATTGTGATGACAAGTGCCATGGAGCATTGTGATGACAGGGCCATGGAACATTGTGATGACAAGAATTTGGGAGCATTGTGATGACAATGGCCATGGAGCATTGTGATGACACGGTCATGGAACATTGTGATGAGAAGAATTCTGGAGCATTGTCATGACAAGCGCCATGGAGCATTGTGATGAAACGGTCATGGAACATTGTGATGACAAGAATTCTGGAGCATTGTGATGACAAGGGCCATGGAGCATTGTGATGACACGGTCATGGAACATTGTGATGACACGGTCATGGAACAGTGTGAAGACAAGAATTCTGGAGCATTGTGCTGAAAAGGGCCATGGAGCATTGTGATGACAGGGCCATGGAACATTGTGATGATAAGAATTCGGGAGCATTGTGATGACAATGGCCATGGAGCATTGTGATGACACGGTCATGGAACATTGTGATGAGAAGAATTCTGGAGCATTATGATGACAAGGGCCATGGAGCATTGTGATGACAGGGCCATGGAACATTGTGATGATAAGAATTCGGGAGCATTGTGATGACAATGGCCATGGAGCATTGTGATGACACGGTCATGGAACATTGTGATGAGAAGAATTCTGGAGCATTGTCATGACAAGGGCCATGGAGCATTGTGATGACACGGTCATGGAACATTGTGATGAGAAGAATTCTGGAGCATTGTGCTGACAAGGGCCATGGAGCATTG
This sequence comes from Balaenoptera acutorostrata, assembly GCF_949987535.1. Taxonomy (NCBI): domain Eukaryota; kingdom Metazoa; phylum Chordata; class Mammalia; order Artiodactyla; family Balaenopteridae; genus Balaenoptera; species Balaenoptera acutorostrata. Next base: position 19,234,800 of record NC_080067.1, read on the forward strand.
TGATGACACGGTCATGGAACATTGTGATGACAAGAATTCTGGAGCATTGTGCTGACACGGGCCATGGAGCATTGTGATGACATGGTCATGGAACATTGTGATGAGAAGAATTCTGGAGCATTGTGCTGACAAGGGCCATGGAGCATTGTGATGATACGGTCATGGAACATTGTGATGACAAGAATTCTGGAGCATTATGATGACAAGGGCCATGGAGCATTGTGATGACACAGCCATGGAAAATTGTGATGACAAGAATTCTGGAGCATTGTGATGACAATGGCCATGGAGCATTGTGATGACACGGTATGGAACATTGTGATGACAAGAATTGTGGAGCATTGTGATGACAAGGGCCATGGAGCATTGTGATGACACGCTCATGGAACATTGTGATGACAGGAATTCTGGAGCATTGTGCTGAAAAGGGCCATGGAGCATTGTGATGACACGGTCATGGAACAATGTGATGAGAAGAATTCCGGAGCATTGTGATGACAAGGACCATGGAGCATTGTGATGACACGGTCATGGAACATTGTGATGACAAGAATTCTGGAGCATTGTGATGACAAGGGCCATGGAGCATTGTGATGACACGGTCATGGAACATTGTGATGACAGGAATTCTGGAGCATTGTGCCGAAAAGGGCCATGGAGCATTGTGATGACACGGTCATGGAACAATGTGATGAGAAGAATTCCGGAGCATTGTGATGACAAGGGCCATGGAGCATTGTGATGACACAGCCATGGAAAATTGTGATGACAAGAATTCTGGAGCATTGTGATGACAATGGCCATGGAGCATTGTGATGACACGGTATGGAACATTGTGATCACAAGAATTGTGGAGCATTGTGATGACAAGGGCCATGGAGCATTGTGATGACACGGTCATGGAACATTGTGATGACAGGAATTCTGGAGCATTGTGCTGAAAAGGGCCATGGAGCATTGTGATGACACGGTCATGGAACAATGTGATGAGAAGAATTCCGGAGCATTGTGATGACAATGGCCATGGAGCATTGTGATGACACGGTATGGAACATTGTGATGACAAGAATTGTGGATCATTGTGATGACAAGGGCCATGGAGCATTGTGATGACACGGTCATGGAGCATTGTGATGACATGGTCTAGGAACATTCCGATGACAAGATTTTTGGAGCATTGTGATGAAAGGGCATGGAGCATTGTGATTAAAGGTGACAAGGAACATTGTGATGATATGGGCCGAGAACACTGTGATGACAGTGGTCATGGAGTATTGGGACAAAAAGTGTCATGGAACATTGTGCTGACAAGGGCCATGGAGCATTGTGATGACACGGTCATGGAACATTGTGATGACAAGAATTCTGGAGCATTGTGCTGACACGGGCCATGGAGCATTGTGATGACACGGTCATGGAACATTGTGATGAGAAGAATTCTGGAGCATTGTGCTGACAAGGGCCATGGAGCATTGTGATGACACGGTATGGAACATTGTGATGACAAGAATTCTGGAGCATTGTGATGACAAGGGCCATGGAGCACTGTGAAGACACGGTCATGGAACATTGTGATGACAGGAATTCTGGAGCATTGTGCTGAAAAGGGCCATGGAGCATTGTGATGACACGGTCATGGAACAATGTGATGAGAAGAATTCCGGAGCATTGTGATGACAAGGGCCATGGAGCATTGTGATGACACGGTCATGGAACATTGTGATGACAAGAATTCTGGAGCATTGTGCTGACACGGGCCATGGAGCATTGTGATGACACGGTCATGGAACATTGTGATGACAAGAATTCTGGAGCATTGTGCTGACAAGGGCCATGGAGCATTGTGATGACACGCTCATGGAACATTGTGATGACAGGAATTCTGGAGCATTGTGCTGAAAAGGGCCATGGAGCATTGTGATGACACGGTCATGGAACAATGTGATGAGAAGAATTCCGGAGCATTGTGATGACAAGGGCCATGGAGCATTGTGATGACACGGTCATGGAACATTGTGATGACAAGAATTCTGGAGCATTGTGATGACAAGGGCCATGGAGCATTGTGATGACATGGTCATGGAACATTGTGATGACAGGAATTCTGGAGCATTGTGCCGAAAAGGGCCATGGAGCATTGTGATGACACGGTCATGGAACAATGTGATGAGAAGAATTCCGGAGCATTGTGATGACAAGGGCCATGGAGCATTGTGATGACACAGCCATGGAAAATTGTGATGACAAGAATTCTGGAGCATTGTGATGACAATGGCCATGGAGCATTGTGATGACACGGTATGGAACATTGTGATGACAAGAATTGTGGAGCATTGTGATGACAAGGGCCATGGAGCATTGTGATGACACGGTCATGGAACATTGTGATGACAGGAATTCTGGAGCATTGTGCTGAAAAGGGCCATGGAGCATTGTGATGACACGGTCATGGAACAATGTGATGAGAAGAATTCCGGAGCATTGTGATGACAATGGCCATGGAGCATTGTGATGACACGGTATGGAACATTGTGATGACAAGAATTGTGGATCATTGTGATGACAAGGGCCATGGAGCATTGTGATGACACGGTCATGGAACATTGTGATGACAGGAATTCTGGAGTATTGTGCTGAAAAGGGCCATGGAGCATTGTGATGACATGGTCATGGAACAATGTGATGAGAAGAATTCCGGAGCATTGTGATGACAAGGGCCATGGAGCATTGTGATGACACGGTCATGGAACATTGTGATGACAAGAATTCTGGAGCATTGTGATGACAAGGGTCATGGAGCATTGTGATGACATGGTCTAGGAACATTCCGATGACAAGATTTCTGGAGCATTGTGATGAAAGGGCATGGAGCATTGTGATTAAAGGTGACAAGGAACATTGTGATGATATGGGCAGAGAACTCTGTGATGACAGTGGTCATGGACTATTGTGACAAAAAGTGTCATGGAACATTGTGCTGACAAAGGCCATGGAGCATTGTGATGACACGGCCATGGAACATTGTGAAGACAAGAATTCTGGAGCATTGTGCTGACAAGGGCCATGGAGCATTGTGATGACACGGTCATGGAACATTGTGAAGACAAGAATTCTGGAGCATTGTGCTGACAAGGGCCATGGAGCATTGTGATGACACGGTCATGGAAAATTTGATGAGAAGAATTCTGGAGCATTGTGCTGACAAGGGGCATGGAGCATTGTGATGACACAGCCATGGAACATTGTGATGACAAGAATTCTGGAGCATTGTGATGACAATGGCCATGGAGCATTGTGATGACACGGTATGGAACATTGTGATGACAAGAATTGTGGAGCATTGTGATGACAAGGGCCATCGAGTATTGTGATGACACGGTCATGGAACATTGTGATGAGAACAATTCCGGAGCATTGTGATGACAAGGGCCATGGAGCATTGTGATGACACTGTCATGGAACATTGTGATGACAAGAATTCTGGAGCATTGTGATGACAAGGGTCATGGAGTATTGTGATGACATGGTCAAGGAACATTCTGATGACAAGATTTCTGGAGCCTTGTGATGAAAGGGCATGGAGCATTGTGATTAAAGGTGACAAGGAACATTGTGATGATATGGGCAGAGAACTCTGATGACAGTGGTCATGGAGTATTGTGACAAAAAGTGTCATGGAACATTGTGATGAGAAGAATTCTGGAGCATTGTGCTGACAAGGGCCATGGAGCATTCTGATGACACGGTCATGGAACATTGTGATGAGAAAAATTCTGGAACATTATGATGACAAGGGCCATGGAGCATTGTGATGACAGGGCCATGGAACATTGTGATGACAAGAATTCGGGAGCATTGTGATGACAATGGCCATGAAGCATTGTGATGACACGGTCATGGAACATTGTGATGAGAAGAATTCTGGAGCATTGTCATGACAAGGGCCATGGAGCATTCTGATGACACGGTCATGGAACATTGTGATGACAAGAATTCTGGAGCATTGTGATGACAAGGGCCATGGAGCATTGTGATGACATGGTCATGGAACATTGCGATGACAATATTTCTGGAGCATTGTGATGAAAGGGCATTTAGCATTGTGATTAAAGGTGACAAGGAACATTGTGATGATATGGGCCGAGAACTCTGTGATGACAGTGGTCATGGAGTATTGGGACAAAAAGTGTCATGGAACATTGTGCTGACAAGGGCCATGGAGCATTGTGATGACACGGTCATGGAACATTGTGATGACAAGAATTCTGGAGCATTGTGCTGACAAGGGCCATGGAGCATTGTGATGACACGGTCATGGAACATTGTGATGAGAAGAATTCTGGAGCATTATGATGACAAGGGCCATGGAGCATTGTGATGACACGGTCATGGAACATTGTGATGACAGGAATTCTGGAGCATTGTGCTGACAAGGGCCATGGAGCATTGTGATGACACGGTCATGGAACAATGTGATGAGAAGAATTCCGGAGCATTGTGATGACAAGGGCCATGGAGCATTGTGATGACACGGTCATGGAACATTGTGATGACAAGAATTCTGGAGCATTGTGATGACAAGGGTCATGCAGCATTGTGATTAAAGGTGACAAGGAACATTGTGATGATATGGGCAGAGAACTCTGTGATGACAGTGGTCATGGAGTATTGTGACAAAAAGTGTCATGGAACATTGTGCTGACAAGGGCCATGGAGCATTGTGATGACACGGCCATGGAACATTGTGATGACAAGAATTCTGGAGCATTGTCATGACAAGGGCCATGGAGCATTGTGATGACACGGTCATGGAACATTGTGATGACAAGAATTCTGGAGCATTGTGATGACAAGTGCCATGGAGCATTGTGATGACAGGGCCATGGAACATTGTGATGACAAGAATTCGGGAGCATTGTGATGACAATGGCCATGGAGCATTGTGATGACACGGTCATGGAACATTGTGATGAGAAGAATTCTGGAGCATTGTCATGACAAGCGCCATGGAGCATTGTGATGAAACGGTCATGGAACATTGTGATGACAAGAATTCTGGAGCATTGTGATGACAAGGGCCATGGAGCATTGTGATGACACGGTCATGGAACATTGTGATGACACGGTCATGGATCAGTGTGAAGACAAGAATTCTGGAGCATTGTGCTGACAAGGGCCATGGAGCATTGTGATGACAGGGCCATGGAACATTGTGATGATAAGAATTCGGGAGCATTGTGATGACAATGGCCATGGAGCATTGTGATGACACGGTCATGGAACATTGTGATGAGAAGAATTCTGGAGCATTATGATGACAAGGGCCATGGAGCATTGTGATGACAGGGCCATGGAACATTGTGATGATAAGAATTCGGGAGCATTGTGATGACAAGGGCCATGGAGCATTGTGATGACACGGTCATGGAACATTGTGATGAGAAGAATTCTGGAGCATTTTCATGACAAAGGCCATGAAGCATTGTGATGACACGGTCATGGAACATTGTGATGACAATAATTCTGGAGCACTGTGCTGACAAGGGCCATGGAGCATTGTGAAGACACGGTCATGGAACATTGTGATGAGAAGAATTCTGGAGCATTGTCATGACAAGGGCCATGGAGCATTGTGATGACACGGTCATGGAACATTGCGATGACAATATTTCTGGAGCATTGTGATGAAAGGGCATTTAGCATTGTGATTAAAGGTGACAAGGAACATTGTGATGATATGCGCCGAGATCTCTGTGATGACAGTGGTCATGGAGTATTGGGACAAAAAGTGTCATGGAACATTGTGCTGACAAGGGCCATGGAGCATTGTGATGACACGGTCATGGAACATTGTGATGACAAGAATTCTGGAGCATTGTGCTGACACGGGCCATGGAGCATTGTGATGACACGGTCATGGAACATTGTGATGAGAAGAATTCTGGGGCATTGTGCTGACAAGGGCCATGGAGCATTGTGATGACACGGTCATGGAACATTGTGATGACAAGAATTCTGGAGCATTGTGCAGACACGGGCCATGGAGCATTGTGATGACACGGTCATGGAACATTGTGATGAGAAGAATTCTGGAGCATTGTGCTGACAAGGGCCATGGAGCATTGTGATGACACGGTCATGGAACATTGTGATGAGAAGAATTCTGGAGTATTGTCATGACAAGGGCCATGGAGCATTGTGATGACAGGGCCATGGAAAATTTGATGAGAAGATTTCTGGAGCATTGTGCTGACAAGGGCCATGGAGCATTGTGATGATACGGTCATGGAACATTGTGATGACAAGAATTCTGGAGCATTATGATGACAAGGGCCATGGAGCATTGTGATGACACGGTCATGGAACATTGTGATGACAGGAATTCTGGAGCATTGTGCTGAAAAGGGCCATGGAGCATTGTGATGACACGGTCATGGAACAATGTGATGAGAAGAATTCCGGAGCATTGTGATGACAAGGGCCATGGAGCATTGTGATGACACGGTCATGGAACATTGTGATGACAAGAATTCTGGAGCATTGTGATGACAAGGGTCATGCAGCATTGTGATTAAAGGTGACAAGCAACATTGTGATGATATGGGCAGAGAACACTGTGATGACAGTGGTCATGGAGTATTGTGACAAAAAGTGTCATGGAACATTGTGCTGACAAGGGCCATGGAGCATTGTGATGACACGGCCATGGAACATTGTGATGACAAGAATTCTGGAGCATTGTCATGACAAGGGCCATGGAGCATTGTGATGACACGGTCATGGAACATTGTGATGACAAGAATTCTGGAGCATTGTGATGACAAGTGCCATGGAGCATTGTGATGACAGGGCCATGGAACATTGTGATGACAAGAATTCGGGAGCATTGTGATGACAATGGCCATGGAGCATTGTGATGACACGGTCATGGAACATTGTGATGAGAAGAATTCTGGAGCATTGTCATGACAAGCACCATGGAGCATTGTGATGACACGGTCATGGAACATTGTGATGACAAGAATTCTGGAGCATTGTGATGACAAGGGCCATGGAGCATTGTGATGACACGGTCATGGAACATTGTGATGACACGGTCATGGAACAGTGTGAAGACAAGAATTCTGGAGCATTGTGCTGACAAGGGCCATGGAGCATTGTGATGACACGGTCATGGAACATTGTGATGACAAGAATTCTGGAGCATTCTGATGACAAAGGCGATGGAGCTTTGTGATGACAGGGTCATGGAACATTGTGATGACAAGAATTCTGGAGCATTCTGATGACAAGCGCCATAGAGCATTGTGATGACACGTTCATGGAATATAGTAATGACAAGAATTCTGGAGCATTGTGATTAAAGGGCATGGAGCATTGTGATTAAAGTTGACAAGGAACATTGTGATGATATGCGCAGAGAACTCTGTGATGACTGTGGTCATGGAGTATTGTGACAAAAAGTGTCATGGAACATTGTGCTGACAAGGGCCATGGAGCATTGTGATGACACGGTCATGGAACATTGTGATGACAAGAATTCTGGAGCATTGTGATGACAAGGGCCATGGAGCATTGTGATGACACGGTCAAGCAACATTGTGATGACAAGAATTCTGGAGCATTGTGATGACAATGGCCATGGAGCATTGTGATGACACGGTCATGGAACATTGTGATGAGAAGAATTCTGGAGCATTGTGCTGACAAGGGCCATGGAGCATTGTGATGACACGGTCATGGAACATTGTGATGAGAACAATTCTGGAGCATTGTGCTGACAAGGGCCATGGAGCATTGTGATGATACGGTCATGGAACATTGTGATGACAAGAATTCTGGAGCATTATGATGACAAGGGCCATGGAGCATTGTGATGGCAGGGCCATGGAACATTGTGATGACAAGAATTCGGGAGCATTGTGATGACAATGGCCATGGAGCATTGTGATGATACGGTCATGGAACATTGTGATGACAAGAATTCTGGACCATTGTGATGACAAGGGCCATGGAGCATTGTGAGGACTCGGTCATGGAACATTGTGATGAGAAGAATTCTGGAGCATTGTCATGACAAGGGCCATGGAGCATTGTGATGACACGGCCATGGAACATTGCGATGAAAAGAATTCTGGAGCATTGTGATGACAATGGCCATTGAGCATTGTGATGAGACGGTATGGAACATTGTGATGACAAGAATTCTGGAGCATTGTGATGACAAGGTCCATGGAGCATTGTGCTGACACGGTCATGGAACATTGTGATGACAGGAATTCTGGAGCATTGTCCTGAAAAAGGCCATGGAGCATTGTAATGACACGGTCATGGAACAATGTGATGAGAAGAATTCCGGAGCATTGTGATGACAAGGGCCATGGAGCATTGTTATGACACAGCCATGGAACATTTTGATGACAAGAATTCTGGAGCATTGTGATGACAATGGCCATGGAGCATTGTGATAACACGGTCATGGAACATTGTGATGAGAAGAATTCTGGAGCATTGTGCTGACAAGGGCCATGGAGCATTGTGATGACACGGCCATGGAACATTGTGATGAGAAGAATTCTGGAGCACTGTGATGACAATGGCCATGGAGCATTGTGATGACACGGTATGGAACATTGTGATGACAAGAATTCTGGAGCATTGTGATGACAAGGGCCATGGAGCACTGTGATGACACGGTCATGGAACATTGTGATGACAGGAATTCTGGAGCATTGTGCTGAAAAGGGCCATGGAGCATTGTGATGACATGGTCATGGAACAATGTGATGAGAAGAATTCCGGAGCATTGTGATGACAAGGGCCATGGAGCATTGTGATGACACGGTCATGGAACATTTTGATGACAAGAATTCTGGAGCATTGTGATGACAATGGCCATGGAGCATTGTGATGACACGGTCATGGAACATTGTGATGAGAAGAATTCTGGAGCACTGTCATGACAAGGGCCATGGAGCATTGTGATGACACGGTCATGGAACATTGTGATGACAAGAATTCTGGAGCATTGTGATGACAAGGGCCATGGTGCATTGTGATGACACGGCCATGGAACATTGTGATGACAAGAATTCTGGAGCATTGTGATGACAATGGCCATGGAGCATTGTGATGACACGGTCATGGAACATTGTGATGAGAACAATTCTGGAGCATTGTGCTGACAAGGGCCATGGAGCATTGTGATGATACGGTCATGGATCATTGTGATGACAAGAATTCTGGAGCATTATGATGACAAGGGCCATGGAGCATTGTGATGACAGGGCCATGGAACATTGTGATGACAAGAATTCGGGAGCATTGTGATGACAATGGCCATGGAGCATTGTGATGACACGGTCATGGAACATTGTGATGAGAAGAATTCTGGAGCATTTTCATGACAAGGGCCATGAAGCATTGTGATGACACGGTCATGGAACATTGTGATGACAAGAATTCTGGAGCATTGTGATGACAAGGGCCATGGAGCATTGTGATGACACGGTCATGGAACATTGTGATGACACGGTCATGGAACAGTGTGAAGACAAGAATTCTGGAGCATTGTGCTGACAACGGCCATGGAGCATTGTGATGACACGGTCATGGACCATTGTGATGACAAGAATTCTGGAGCATTCTGATGACAAAGGCGATGGAGCTTTGTGATGACATGGTCATGGAACATTGTGATGACAAGATTTCTGGAGCATTCTGATGACAAGCGCCATAGAGCATTGTGATGACACGTTCATGGAATATAGTAATGACAAGAATTCTGGAGCATTATGATGACAAGGTCCATGGAGCATTGTGATGGCACGGTCATGGAACATTGTGATGAGAAGAATTCTGGAGCATTGTGCTGACAAGGGCCATGGAGCATTGTGATGATACGGTCATGGAACATTGTGATGACAAGAATTCTGGAGCATTATGATGACAAGGGCCATGGAGCATTGTGATGACACGGTCATGGAACATTGTGATGACAAGAATTCTGGAGCATTGTGATGACAAGTGCCATGGAGCATTGTGATGACACGGTCATGGATCATTGTGATGAGAAGAATTCTGGAGCATTGTGCTGACAAGGGCCATGGAGCATTGTGATGATACGGTCATGGAACATTGTGATGACAAGAATTCTGGTGCATTATGATGACAAGGGCCATGGAGCACTGTGATGACACGGTCATGGAACATTGTGATGAGAATTCTGGAGCATTGTGCTGACAAGGGCCATGGAGCATTGTGATGACACGGCCATGGAACATTGTGATGACAAGAATTCTGGAGCATTGTGATGACAATGGCCATGGAGCATTGTGATGACACGGTCATGGAACATTGTGATGAGAAGAATTCTGGAGCATTGTGATTAAAGGGCATGGAGCATTGTGATTAAAGGTGACAAGGAACATTGTGATGATATGCGCAGAGAACTCTGTGATGACTGTGGTCATGGAGTATTGTGACAAAAAGTGTCATGGAACATTGTGCTGACAAGGGCCATGGAGCATTGTGATGACACGGTCATGGAACATTGTGATGACAAGAATTCTGGAGCATTCTGATGACAAAGGCGATGGAGCATTGTGATGACATGGTCATGGAATATAGTGATGACAAGAATTCTAGAGCATTCTGATGACAAGCGGCATAGAGCATTGTGATGACACGTTCATGGCATATAGTAATGACAAGAATTCTGGAGCATTATGATGACAAGGGCCATGGAGCATTGTGATGACACGGTCATGGAACATTGTGATGACAAGAATTCTGGAGCATTGTGATGACAGTGGCCATGGAGCATTGTGTTGACACGGTCATGGAACATTGTGATGAGAAGAATTCTGGAGCATTGTCATGACAAGGGCCATGGAGCATTGTGATGACACGGTCATGGAACATTGTGATGAGAAGTATTCTGGAGCATTGTGCTGACAAGGGCCATGGAGCATTGTGATGACACGGTCATGGAACATTGTGATGAGAAGAATTCTGGAGCATTGTGCTGACAAGGGCCATGGAGCATTGTGATGACACGGTCATGGAATATTGTGATGAGAAAAATTCTGGAACATTATGATGACAAGGGCCATGGAGCATTGTGATGACAAGAATTCGGGAGCATTGTGATGACAATGGCCATGGAGCATTGTGATGACACGGTATGGAACATTGTGATGACAAGAATTGTGGAGCATTGTGATGACAAGGGCCATGGAGCACTGTGATGACACGGTCATGGAACATTGTGATGACAGGAATTCTGGAGCATTGTGCTGAAAAAGGCCATGGAGCATTGTGATGACACGGTCATGGAACAATGTGATGAGAAGAATTCCGGAGCATTGTGATGACAAGGGCCATGGGGCATTGTGATGACACGGTCATGGAACATTGTGATGACATGGTCAAGGAATATTCCGATGACAAGATTTCTGGAGCATTGTGATGAAAGGGCATGGAGCATTGTGATTAAAGGTGACAAGGAACATTGTGATGATATGGGCAGAGAACTCTGTGATGACAGTGGTCATGGAGTATTGTGACAAAAAGTGTCATGGAACATTGTGCTGACAAGGGCCATGGAGCATTGTGATGACACGGCCATGGAACATTGTGATGACAAGAATTCTGGAGCATTGTCATGACAAGGGCCATGGAGCATTGTGATGACACGGTCATGGAACATTGTGATGACAAGAATTCTGGAGCATTGTGATGACAAGGGCCATGGAGCATTGTGAAGACACGGTCATGGAACATTGTGAAGACAAGAATTCTGGAGCATTGTGCTGACAAGGGCCATGGAGCATTGTGATGACACGGTCATGGAACATTGTGAAGACAAGAATTCTGGAGCATTGTGCTGACAAGGGCCATGGAGCATTGTGATAACACGGTCATGGAAAATCTGATGAGAAGAATTCTGGAGCATTGTGCTGACAAGGGCCATGGAGCATTGTGATGATACGGTCATGGAACATTGTGATGACAAGAATTCTGGAGCATTATGATGACAAGGGGCATGGAGCATTGTGATGACAAAGCCATGGAACATTGTGATGACAAGAATTCTGGAGCATTGTGATGACAATGGCCATGGAGCATTGTGATGACACGGTATGGAACATTGTGATGACAAGAATTGTGGAGCATTGTGATGACAAGGGACATGGAGTATTGTGATGACACGGTCATGGAACATTGTGATGATAGGAATTCTGGAGCATTGTGCTGAAAAGGGCCATGGAGCATTGTGATGACACGGTCATGGAAAAATGTGATGAGAAGAATTCCGGAGCATTGTGATGACAAGGGCCATGGAGCATTGTGATGACACGGTCATGGAACATTGTGATGACAAGAATTCTGGAGCATTGTTATGACAATGGTCATGGAGCATTGTGATGACATGGTCAAGGAACATTCTGATGACAAGATTTCTGGAGCATTGTGATGAAAGGGCATGGAGCATTGTGATTAAAGGTGACAAGGAACATTGTGATGATATGGGCAGAGAACTCTGTGATGACAGTGGTCATGGAGTATTGTGACAAAAAGTGTCATGGAACATTGTGCTGACAAGGGCCATGGAGCATTGTGATGACACGGCCATGGAACATTGTGATGACAGAATTCTGGAGCATTGTCATGACAAGGGCCATGGAGCATTGTGATGACACGGTCATGGAACATTGTGATGACAAGAATTCTGGAGCATTGTGCTGACACGGGCCGTGGAGCATTGTGATGACACGGTCATGGAACATTGTGATGACACGGTCATGGAACATTGTGAAGACAAGAATTCTGGAGCATTGTGATGACAATGGCCATGGAGCATTGCGATGACATGGTCATGGAACATTGTGATGAGAAGAATTCTGGAGCATTGTCATGATAAGGGCCATGGGGCATTGTGATGATATGGTCAAGGAACATTGCGATGACAATATTTCTGCAGCATTGTGAAGAAAGGGCATTTAGCATTGTGATTAAAGGTGACAAGGAACATTGTGATGATATGCGCCGAGAACTCTGTGATGACAGTGGTCATGGAGTATTGGGACAAAAAGTGTCATGGAACATTGTGCTGACAAGGGCCATGGAGCATTGTGATGACACGGTCATGGAACATTGTGATGACAAGAATTCTGGAGCATTGTGCTGACACGGGCCATGGAGCATTGTGATGACACGGTCATGGAACATTGTGATGAGAAGAATTCTGGAGCATTGTGCTGACAAGGGCCATGGAGCATTGTGATGACACGGTCATGGAACATTGTGATGACACGGTCATGGAACATTGTGATGAGAAGAATTCTGGAGCATTGTCATGACAAGGGTCATGGAGCATTGTGATGACACGGTCATGGAACATTGTGATGACAAGAATTCGGGAGCATTGTGATGACAATGGCCATGGAGCATTGTGATGACACGGTCATGGAACATTGTGATGAGAAGAATTCTGGAGCATTGTCATGACAAGGGCCATGGGGCATTGTGATGATATGGTCAAGGAACATTGCGATGACAATATTTCTGGAGCATTGTGATGAAAGGGCATTTAGCATTGTGATTAAAGGTGACAAGGAACATTGTGATGATATGCGCCGAGAACTCTGTGATGACAGTGGTCATGGAGTATTGGGACAAAATGTGTCATGGAACATTGTGCTGACAAGGGCCATGGAGCATTGTGATGACACGGTCATGGAACATTGTGATGACAAGAATTCTGGAGCATTGTGCTGACACGGGCCATGGAGCATTGTGATGACACGGTCATGGAACATTGTGATGAGAAGAATTCTGGAGCATTGTGCTGACAAGGGCCATGGAGAATTGTGATGACACGGTCATGGAACATTGTGATGACAAGAATTCTGGAGCATTGTGCTGACACGGGCCATGGAGCATTGTGATGACACGGTCATGGGACATTGTGATGAGAAGAATTCTGGAGCATTGTGCTGACAAGGGCCATGGAGCATTGTGATGACACGGTCATGGAACATTGTGATGAGAAGAATTCTGGAGTATTGTCATGACAAGGGCCATGGAGCATTGTGATGACAGGGCCATGGAAAATTTGATGAGAAGATTTCTGGAGCATTGTGCTGACAAGGGCCATGGAGCATTGTGATGATACGGTCATGGAACATTGTGATGACAAGAATTCTGGAGCATTGTGATGACAAGGGTCATGCAGCATTGTGATTAAAGGTGACAAGGAACATTGTGATGATATGGGCAGAGAACTCTGTGATGACAGTGGTCATGGAGTATTGTGACAAAAAGTGTCATGGAACATTGTGCTGACAAGGGCCATGGAGCATTGTGATGACACGGCCATGGAACATTGTGATGACAAGAATTCTGGAGCATTGTCATGACAAGGGCCATGGAGCATTGTGATGACACGGTCATGGAACATTGTGATGACAAGAATTCTGGAGCATTGTGATGACAAGTGCCATGGAGCATTGTGATGACAGGGCCATGGAACATTGTGATGACAAGAATTCGGGAGCATTGTGATGACAATGGCCATGGAGCATTGTGATGACACGGTCATGGAACATTGTGATGAGAAGAATTCTGGAGCATTGTCATGACAAGCGCCATGGAGCATTGTGATGACACGGTCATGGAACATTGTGATGACAAGAATTCTGGAGCATTGTGATGACAAGGGCCATGGAGTATTGTGATGACACGGTCATGGAACATTGTGATGACACGGTCATGGAACAGTGTGAAGACAAGAATTCTGGAGCATTGTGCTGACAAGGGCCATGGAGCATTGTGATGACACGGTCATGGAACATTGTGATGACAAGAATTCTGGAGCATTGTGCTGACAAGGGCCATGGAGCATTGTGATGACACGGTCATGGAACATTGTGATGAGAAGAATTCTGGAGCATTTTCATGACAAAGGCCATGAAGCATTGTGATGACACGGTCATGGAACATTGTGATGACAATAATTCTGGAGCACTGTGCTGACAAGGGCCATGGAGCATTGTGATGACACGGTCATGGAACATTGTGATGAGAAGAATTCTGGAGCATTGTCATGACAAGGGCCATGGAGCATTGTGATGACACGGTCATGGAACATTGTGATGAGAAGAATTCTGGAGCATTGTGCTGACAAGGGCCATGGAGCATTGTGATGACACGGTCATGGAACATTGTGATGAGAAGAATTCTGGAGTATTGTCATGACAAGGGCCATGGAGCATTGTGATGACAGGGCCATGGAAAATTTGATGAGAAGATTTCTGGAGCATTGTGCTGACAAGGGCCATGGAGCATTGTGATGATACGGTCATGGAACATTGTGATGACAAGAATTCTGGAGCATTATGATGACAAGGGCCATGGAGCATTGTGATGACACGGTCATGGAACATTGTGATGACAGGAATTCTGGAGCATTGTGCTGAAAAGGGCCATGGAGCATTGTGATGAAACGGTCATGGAACAATGTGATGAGAAGAATTCCGGAGCATTGTGATGACAAGGGTCATGCAGCATTGTGATTAAAGGTGACAAGGAACATTGTGATGATATGGGCAGAGAACTCTGTGATGACTGTGGTCATGGAGTATTGTGACAAAAAGTGTCATGGAACATTGTGCTGACAAGGGCCATGGAGCATTGTGATGACACGGCCATGGAACATTGTGATGACAAGAATTCTGGAGCATTGTCATGACAAGGGCCATGGGGCATTGTAATGATATGGTCAAGGAACATTGCGATGACAATATTTCTGGAGCATTGTGATGAAAGGGCATTTAGCATTGTGATTAAAGGTGACAAGGAACATTGTGATGATATGGGCCGAGAACTCTGTGATGACAGTGGTCATGGAGTATTGGGACAAAAAGTGTCATGGAACATTGTGCTGACAAGGGCCATGGAGCTTTGTGATGACACGGTCTTGGAACATTTTGATGACAAGAATTCTGGAGCATTCTGATGACAAGCGCCATAGAGCATTGTGATGACACGTTCATGGAATATAGTAATGACAAGAATTCTGGAGCATTATGATGACAATGTCCATGGAGCATTGTGATGGCACAGTCATGGAACATTGTGATGAGAAGAATTCTGGAGCATTGTGCTGACAAGGGCCATGGAGCATTGTGATGATACGGTCATGGAACATTGTGATGACAAGAATTCTGGAGCATTATGATGACAAGGGCCATGGAGCATTGTGATGACACAGCCATGGAACATTGTGATGACAAGAATTCTGGAGCATTGTGATGACAATGGCCATGGAGCATTGTGATGACACGGTATGGAACATTGTGATGAGAAGAATTCTGGAGCATTGTGATGACAAGTGTCATGGAGCATTGTGATGACATGGTCAAGGAACATTGCAATGACAAGATTTCTGGAGCATTGTGATGAAAGGGCATGGAGCATTGTGATTAAAGGTGACAAGGAACATTGTGATGATATGGGCAGAGAACTCTGTGATGACAGTGGTCATGGAGTATTGTGACAAAAAGTGTCATGGAACATTGTGCTGACAAGGGCCATGGAGCATTGTGATGACACGGTCATGGTACATTGTGATGAGAAGAATTCTGGAGCATTGTGCTGACAATGGCCATGGAGCATTGTGATGGTACCGTCATGGAACATTGTGATGACAAGAATTCTGGAGCATTATGATGACAAGGGGCATGGAACATTGTGATGACAGGGCCATGGAACATTGTGATGACAAGAATTCTGGAGCATTGTGCTGACACGGGCCGTGGAGCATTGTGATGACACGGTCATGGAAC
The DNA here is from genome assembly GCF_949987535.1 of Balaenoptera acutorostrata. Lineage (NCBI taxonomy): Eukaryota > Metazoa > Chordata > Mammalia > Artiodactyla > Balaenopteridae > Balaenoptera > Balaenoptera acutorostrata. Next base: position 19,251,650 of record NC_080067.1, read on the forward strand.
ATTTTGATGACAAGAATTCTGGAGCATTGTGCTGAAAATGGCCATCGAGCATTGTGATGACACGGTCATGGAACAATGTGATGAGAAGAATTCCGGAGCATTGTGATGACAAGGGCCATGGAGCATTGTGATGACACAGCCATGGAACATTTTGATGACAAGAATTCTGGAGCATTGTGATGACAATGGCCATCGAGCATTGTGATGACACGGTCATGGAACATTGTGATGAGAAGAATTCTGGAGCATTGTGCTGACAAGGGCCATGGAGCATTGTGATGACACGGCCATGGAACATTGTGATGAGAAGAATTCTGGAGCATTGTGATGACAATGGCCATGGAGCATTGTGATGACACGGTATGGAACATTGTCATGACAAGAATTCTGGAGCATTGTGATGACAAAGGCCATGGAGCACTGTGATGACACGGTCATCGAACATTGTGATGACAGGAATTCTGGAGCATTGTGGTGAAAAGGGCCATGGAGCATTGTGATGACATGGTCATGGAACAATGTGATGAGAAGAATTCCGGAGCATTGTGATGACAAGGGCCATGGAGCATAGTGATGACACGGTCATGGAACATTTTGATGACAAGAATTCTGGAGCATTGTGATGACAATGGCCATGGAGCATTTTGATGACACGGTCATGGAACATTGTGATGAGAAGAATTCTGGAGCACTGTCATGAAAAGGGCCATGGAGCATTGTGATGACACGGTCATGGAACATTGTGATGACAAGAATTCTGGAGCATTATGATGACAAGGGCCAATGAGCATTGTGATGACACGGCCATGGAACATTGTGATGAGAAGAATTCTGGAGCATTGTCATGACAAGGGCCATGGGGCATTGTGATGATATGGTCAAGGAACATTGCGATGACAATATTTCTGGAGCATTGTGATGAAAGGGCATTTAGCATTGTGATTAAAGGTGACAAGGAACATTGTGATGATATGGGCCGAGAACTCTGTGATGACAGTGGTCATGGAGTATTGGGACAAAAAGTGTCATGGAACATTGTGCTGACAAGGGCCATGGAGCATTGTGATGACACGGTCATGGAACATTGTGATGACAAGAATTCTGGAGCATTGTGCTGACACGGGCCATGGAGCATTGTGATGACACGGTCATGGAACATTGTGATGACAAGAATTCTGGAGCATTGTGATGACAATGGCCATGGAGCATTGTGATGACACGGTATGGAACATTGTGATGAGAAGAATTCTGGAGCATTGTGATGACAAGTGTCATGGAGCATTGTGATGACATGGTCAAGGAACATTGCAATGACAAGATTTCTGGAGCATTGTGATGAAAGGGCATGGAGCATTGTGATTAAAGGTGACAAGGAACATTGTGATGATATGGGCAGAGAACTCTGTGATGACAGTGGTCATGGAGTATTGTGACAAAAAGTGTCATGGAACATTGTGCTGACAAGGGCCATGGAGCATTGTGATGACACGGTCATGGTACATTGTGATGAGAAGAATTCTGGAGCATTGTGCTGACAAGGGCCATGGAGCATTGTGATGGTACCGTCATGGAACATTGTGATGACAAGAATTCTGGAGCATTATGATGACAAGGGGCATGGAACATTGTGATGACAGGGCCATGTAACATTGTGATGACAAGAATTCTGGAGCATTGTGCTAACACGGGCCGTGGAGCATTGTGATGACACGGTCATGGAACATTTTGATGACAAGAATTCTGGAGCATTGTGCTGAAAATGGCCATCGAGCATTGTGATGACACGGTCATGGAACAATGTGATGAGAAGAATTCCGGAGCATTGTGATGACAAGGGCCATGGAGCATTGTGATGACACAGCCATGGAACATTTTGATGACAAGAATTCTGGAGCATTATGATGACAAGGTCCATGGAGCATTGTGATGGCATGGTCATGGAACATTGTGATGAGAAGAATTCTGGAGCATTGTGCTGACAGGGGCCATGGAGCATTGTGATGATACGGTCATGTAACATTGTGATGAAAAGAATTCTGGAGCATTATGGTGACAAGGGCCATGGAGCATTGTGATGACACGGTCATGGAACATTGTGATGAAAAGAATTCTGGAGCATTGTGATGACAAGTGCCATGGAGCATTGTGATGACACGGTCATGGATCATTGTGATGAGAAGAATTCTGGAGCATTGTGCTGACAAGGGCCATGGAGCATTGTGATGATACGGTCATGGAACATTGTGATGACAAGAATTCTGGTGCATTATGATGACAAGGGCCATGGAGCACTGTGATGACACGGTCATGGAACATTGTGATGAGAATTCTGGAGCATTGTGCTGACAAGGGCCATGGGGCATTGTGATGACACGGTCATGGAACATTGTGATGACAAGAATTCTGGAGCATTGTGCTGACAAGGGCCATGGAGCATTGTGATGACACGGTATGGAACATTGTGATGACAAGAATTCTGGAGCATTGTGATGACAAGGGCCATGGAGCATTGTGATGACATGGTCATGGAACAATGTGATGAGAAGAATTCCGGAGCATTGTGATGACAAGGGCCATGGAGCATTGTGATGACACGGTCATGGAACATTGTGATGACAAGAATTCTGGAGCATTGTGCTGACACGGGCCATGGAGCATTGTGATGACACGGTCATGGAACATTGTGATGAGAAGAATTCTGGAGCATTGTGCTGACAAGGGCCATGGAGCATTGTGATGACACGGTCATGGAACATTGTGATGACAAGAATTCTGGAGCATTGTGCTGACACGGGCCATGGAGCATTGTGATGACACGGTCATGGAACATTGTGATGAGAAGAATTCTGGAGCATTGTGCTGACAAGGGCCATGGAGCATTGTGATGACACGGTCATGGAACATTGTGATGAGAAAAATTCTGGAACATTATGATGACAAGGGCCATGGAGCATTGTGATGACAGGGCCATGGAACATTGTGATGACAAGAATTCGGGAGCATTGTGATGACAATGGCCATGAAGCATTGTGATGTCATGGTCATGGAACATTGTGATGAGAAGAATTCTGGAGCATTGTCATGACAAGGGCCATGGAGCATTGTGATGACACGGTCATGGAACATTGTGATGACAAGAATTCTGGAGCATTGTAATGACAAGGGCCATGGAGCATTGTGATGACACGGTCATGGAACATTGTGAAGACAAGAATTCTGGAGCATTGTGCTGACAAGGGCCATGGAGCATTGTGATGACACGGTCATGGAAAATTTGATGAGAAGAATTCTGGTGCATTGTGCTGACAAGGGCCATGGAGCATTGTGATGATACGGTCATGGAACATTGTGATGACAAGAATTCTGGAGCATTATGATGACAAGGGCCATGGAGCATTGTGATGACACGGTATGGAACATTGTGATGACAAGAATTGTGGAGCATTGTGATGACAAGGGCCATGGAGCATTGTGATGACACGGTCATGAAACAATGTGATGAGAAGAATTCCGGAGCATTGTGATGACAAGGGCCATGGAGCATTGTGATGACACGGTCATGGAACATTGTGATGACAAGAATTCTGGAGCATTGTGATGACAAGGGTCATGGAGCATTGTGATGACATGGTCAAGGAACATTCCGATGACAAGATTTCTGGAGCATTGTGATGAAAGGGCATGGAGCATTGTGATTAAAGGTGACAAGGAACATTGTGATGATATGGGCAGAGAACTCTGTGATGACAGTTGTCATGAAGTATTGTGACAAAAAGTGTCATGGAACATTGTGCTGACAAGGGCCATGGAGCATTGTGATGACACGGCCATGGAACATTGTGATGACAAGAATTCTGGAGCATTGTGCTGACAAGGGCCATGGAGCATTGTGATGATACGGTCATGGAACATTGTGATGACAAGAATTCTGGAGCATTATGATGACAAGTGCCATGGAGCATTGTGATGACACAGCCATGGAACATTGTGATGACAAGAATTCTGGAGCATTGTGATGACAATGGCCATGGAGCATTGTGATGACACGGTATGGAACATTGTGATGACAAGAATTCTGGAGCATTGTGATGACAAGGGTCATGGAGCATTGTGATGACATGGTCAAGGAACATTGCAATGACAAGATTTCTGGAGCATTGTGATGAAAGGGCATGGAGCATTGTGATTAAAGGTGACAAGGAACATTGCAATGATATGGGCAGAGAACTCTGTGATGACAGTGGTCATGGAGTATTGGGACAAAAATGTCATGGATCATTGTGCTGACAAGGACCATGGAGCATTGTGATGACACGGTCATGGAACATTGTGATGAGAAGAATTCTGGAACATTATGATGACAAGGGCCATGGAGCATTGTGATGACAGGGCCATGGAGCATTGTGATGACACGGTCATGGTACATTGTGATGAGAAGAATTCTGGAGCATTGTGCTTACAAGGGCCATGGAGCATTGTGATGGTACCGTCATGGAACATTGTGATGACAAGAATTCTGGAGCATTATGATGACAAGGGGCATGGAACATTGTGATGACAGGGCCATGGATCATTGTGATGACAAGAATTCTGGAGCATTGTGCTGACACGGGCCGTGGAGCATTGTGATGACACGGTCATGGAACATTTTGATGACAAGAATTCTGGAGCATTGTGCTGAAAAGGGCCATGGAGCATTGTGATGACACGGTCATGGAACATTGTGATGACAAGAATTCTGGAGCATTGTGATGACAATGGCCATGGAGCATTTTGATGACACGGTCATGGAACATTGTGATGAGAAGAATTCTGGAGCATTGTCATGACAAGGGCCATGGGGCATTGTGATGATATGGTCAAGGAACATTGCGATGACAATATTTCTGGAGCATTGTGATGAAAGGATATTTAGCATTGTGATTAAAGGTGACAAGGAACATTGTGATGATATGGGCCGAGAACTCTGTGATGACAGTGGTCATGGAATATTGGGACAAAAAGTGTCATGGAACATTGTGCTGACAAGGGCCATGGAGCATTGTGATGACACGGTCATGGAACATTGTGATGACAAGAATTCTGGAGCATTGTGCTGACACGGGCCATGGAGAATTGTGATGACACGGTCATGGAACATTGTGATGAGAAGAATTCTGGAGCATTGTGCTGACAAGGGCCATGGAGCATTGTGATGACACGGTCATGGAACATTGTGATGACAAGAATTCTGGAGCATTGTGATGACAAGGGCCATGGAGCACTGTGAAGACACGGTCATGGAACATTGTGATGACAGGAATTCTGGAGCAATGTGCTGAAAAGGGCCATGGAGCATTGTGATGACATGGTCATGGAACAATGTGATGAGAAGAATTCCGGAGCATTGTGATGACAAGGGCCATGGAGCATTGTGATGACACGGTCATGGAACATTGTGATGAGAAGAATTCTGGAGCATTGTCATGACAAGGGCCATGGAGCATTGTGATGACACGGTCATGGAACATTGTGATGACAAGAATTCTGGAGCATTCTGATGACAAAGGCGATGGAGCTTTGTGATGACACGGTCATGGAACATTGTGATGACAAGAATTCTGGAGCATTCTGATGACAAGCGCCATAGAGCATTGTGATGACACGTTCATGGAATATAGTAATGACAAGAATTCTGGAGCATTATGATGACAAGGTCCATGGAGCATTGTGATGGCACGGTCATGGAACATTGTGATGAGAAGAATTCTGGAGCATTGTGCTGACAAGGGCCATGGAGCATTGTGATGATATGGTCATGGAACATTGTGATGACAAGAATTCTGGAGCATTATGATGACAAGGGACATGGAGCATAGTGATGACACAGCCATGGAACATTTTGATGACAAGAATTCTGGAGCATTGTGATGACAATGGCCATGGAGCATTTTGATGACACGGTCATGGAACATTGTGATGAGAAGAATTCTGGAGCACTGTCATGACAAGGGCCATGGAGCATTGTGATGACACGGTCATGGAACATTGTGATGACAAGAATTCTGGAGCATTGTGATGACAAGGGCCATGGAGCATTGTGATGATATGGTCAAGGAACATTGCGATGACAATATTACTGGAGCATTGTGATGAAAGGGCATTTAGCATTGTGATTAAAGGTGACAAGGAACATTGTGATGATATGGGCCGAGAACACTGTGATGACAGTGGTCATGGAGTATTGGGACAAAAAGTGTCATGGAACATTGTGCTGACAAGGGCCATGGAGCATTGTGATGACACGGTCATGGAACATTGTGATGAGAAGAATTCTGGAGCATTGTCATGACAAGGGCCATGGAGCATTGTGATGACACGGTCATGGTACATTGTGATGAGAAGAATTCTGGAGCATTGTGCTTACAAGGGCCATGGAGCATTGTGATGGTACCGTCATGGAACATTGTGATGACAAGAATTCTGGAGCATTATGATGACAAGGGGCATGGAACATTGTGATGACAGGGCCATGGATCATTGTGATGACAAGAATTCTGGAGCATTGTGCTGACACGGGCCGTGGAGCATTGTGATGACACGGTCATGGAACATTTTGATGACAAGAATTCTGGAGCATTGTGCTGAAAAGGGCCATCGAGCATTGTGATGACACGGTCATGGAACATTGTGATGACAGGAATTCTGGAGCATTGTGCTGAAAAGGGCCATGGAGCATTGTGATGACACGGTCATGGAACATTGTGATGACAAGAATTCTGGAGCATTGTGATGACAATGGCCATGGAGCATTTTGATGACACGGTCATGGAACATTGTGATGAGAAGAATTCTGGAGCATTGTCATGACAAGGGCCATGGGGCATTGTGATGATATGGTCAAGGAACATTGCGATGACAATATTTCTGGAGCATTGTGATGAAAGGATATTTAGCATTGTGATTAAAGGTGACAAGGAACATTGTGATGATATGGGCCGAGAACTCTGTGATGACAGTGGTCATGGAATATTGGGACAAAAAGTGTCATGGAACATTGTGCTGACAAGGGCCATGGAGCATTGTGATGACACGGTCATGGAACATTGTGATGACAAGAATTCTGGAGCATTGTGCTGACACGGGCCATGGAGAATTGTGATGACACGGTCATGGAACATTGTGATGAGAAGAATTCTGGAGCATTGTGCTGACAAGGGCCATGGAGCATTGTGATGACACGGTCATGGAACATTGTGATGACAAGAATTCTGGAGCATTGTGATGACAAGGGCCATGGAGCACTGTGAAGACACGGTCATGGAACATTGTGATGACAGGAATTCTGGAGCAATGTGCTGAAAAGGGCCATGGAGCATTGTGATGACATGGTCATGGAACAATGTGATGAGAAGAATTCCGGAGCATTGTGATGACAAGGGCCATGGAGCATTGTGATGACACGGTCATGGAACATTGTGATGAGAAGAATTCTGGAGCATTGTCATGACAAGGGCCATGGAGCATTGTGATGACACGGTCATGGAACATTGTGATGACAAGAATTCTGGAGCATTCTGATGACAAAGGCGATGGAGCTTTGTGATGACACGGTCATGGAACATTGTGATGACAAGAATTCTGGAGCATTCTGATGACAAGCGCCATAGAGCATTGTGATGACACGTTCATGGAATATAGTAATGACAAGAATTCTGGAGCATTATGATGACAAGGTCCATGGAGCATTGTGATGGCACGGTCATGGAACATTGTGATGAGAAGAATTCTGGAGCATTGTGCTGACAAGGGCCATGGAGCATTGTGATGATATGGTCATGGAACATTGTGATGACAAGAATTCTGGAGCATTATGATGACAAGGGACATGGAGCATAGTGATGACACAGCCATGGAACATTTTGATGACAAGAATTCTGGAGCATTGTGATGACAATGGCCATGGAGCATTTTGATGACACGGTCATGGAACATTGTGATGAGAAGAATTCTGGAGCACTGTCATGACAAGGGCCATGGAGCATTGTGATGACACGGTCATGGAACATTGTGATGACAAGAATTCTGGAGCATTGTGATGACAAGGGCCATGGAGCATTGTGATGATATGGTCAAGGAACATTGCGATGACAATATTACTGGAGCATTGTGATGAAAGGGCATTTAGCATTGTGATTAAAGGTGACAAGGAACATTGTGATGATATGGGCCGAGAACACTGTGATGACAGTGGTCATGGAGTATTGGGACAAAAAGTGTCATGGAACATTGTGCTGACAAGGGCCATGGAGCATTGTGATGACACGGTCATGGAACATTGTGATGAGAAGAATTCTGGAGCATTGTGCTGACAAGGGCCATGGAGCATTGTGATGACACGGTATGGAACATTGTGATGAGAAGAATTCTGGAGCATTGTGATGACAAGGGCCATGGAGCACTGTGAAGACACGGTCATGGAACATTGTGATGACAGGAATTCTGGAGCATTGTGCTGAAAAGGGCCATGGAGCATTGTGATGACACGGTCATGGAACAATGTGATGAGAAGAATTCCGGAGCATTGTGATGACAAGGGCCATGGAGCATTGTGATGACACGGTCATGGAACATTGTGATGACAAGAATTCTGGAGCATTGTGCTGACACGGGCCATGGAGCATTGTGATGACACGGTCATGGAACATTGTGATGAGAAGAATTCTGAAGCATTGTGCTGACAAGGGCCATGGAGCATTGTGATGACACGGTCATGGAACATTGTGATGACAAGAATTCTGGAGCATTGTGCTGACACGGGCCATGGAGCATTGTGATGACACGGTCATGGAACATTGTGATGAGAATTCTGGAGCATTGTGCTGACAAGGGCCATGGAGCATTGTGATGACACGGCCTTGGAACATTGTGATGACAAGAATTCTGGAGCATTGTGATGACAATGGCCATGGAGCATTGTGATGACACGATCATGGAACATTGTGATGAGAAGAATTCTGGAGCATTGTGATTAAAGGGCATGGAGCATTGTGATTAAAGGTGACAAGGAACATTGTGATGATATGCGCAGAGAACTCTGTGATGACTGTGGTCATGGAGTATTGTGACAAAAAGTGTCATGGAACATTGTGCTGACAAGGGCCATGGAGCATTGTGATGACACGGTCATGGAACATTGTGATGACAAGAATTCTGGAGCATTGTGCTGACACGGGCCATGGAGCATTGTGATGACACGGTCATGGAACATTGTGATGAGAAGAATTCTGGAGCATTGTGCTGACAAGGGCCATGGAGCATTGTGATGACACGGTATGGAACATTGTGATGACAAGAATTCTGGAGCATTGTGATGACAAGGGCCATGGAGCACTGTGAAGACACGGTCATGGAACATTGTGATGACAGGAATTCTGGAGCATTGTGCTGAAAAGGGCCATGGAGCATTGTGATGACACGGTCATGGAACAATGTGATGAGAAGAATTCCGGAGCATTGTGATGACAAGGGCCATGGAGCATTGTGATGACACGGTCATGGAACATTGTGATGACAAGAATTCTGGAGCATTGTGCTGACACGGGCCATGGAGCATTGTGATGACACGGTCATGGAACATTGTGATGAGAAGAATTCTGGAGCATTGTGCTGACAAGGGCCATGGAGCATTGTGATGACACGGTCATGGAACATTGTGATGACAAGAATTCTGGAGCATTGTGCTGACACGGGCCATGGAGCATTGTGATGACACGGTCATGGAACATTGTGATGAGAATTCTGGAGCATTGTGCTGACAAGGGCCATGGAGCATTGTGATGACACGGCCTTGGAACATTGTGATGACAAGAATTCTGGAGCATTGTGATGACAATGGCCATGGAGCATTGTGATGACACGATCATGGAACATTGTGATGAGAAGAATTCTGGAGCATTGTGATTAAAGGGCATGGAGCATTGTGATTAAAGGTGACAAGGAACATTGTGATGATATGCGCAGAGAACTCTGTGATGACTGTGGTCATGGAGTATTGTGACAAAAAGTGTCATGGAACATTGTGCTGACAAGGGCCATGGAGCATTGTGATGACACGGTCATGGAACATTGTGATGACAAGAATTCTGGAGCATTGTGATGACAAGGGCCATGGAGCATTGTGATGACACAGTCATGGAACATTGTGATGACAAGAATTCTGGAGCATTGTGATGACAATGGCCATGGAGCATTGTGATGACATGGTCATGGAACATTGTGATGAGAAGAATTCTGGAGCATTGTGATGACAATGGCCATGGAGCATTGTGATGACACGGTCATGGAACATTGTGATGAGAAGAATTCTGGAGCATTGTCATGACAAGGGCCATGGGGCATTGTAATGATATGGTCAAGGAACATTGCGATGACAATATTTCTGGAGCATTGTGATGAAAGGGCATTTAGCATTGTGATTAAAGGTGACAAGGAACATTGTGATGATATGGGCCGAGAACTCTGTGATGACAGTGGTCATGGAGTATTGGGAGAAAAAGTGTCATGGAACATTGTGCTGACAAGGGCCATGGAGCTTTGTGATGACACGGTCTTGGAGCATTTTGATGACAAGAATTCTGGAGCATTCTGATGACAAGCGCCATAGAGCATTGTGATGACACGTTCATGGAATATAGTAATGACAAGAATTCTGGAGCATTATGATGACAATGTCCATGGAGCATTGTGATGGCACGGTCATGGAACATTGTGATGAGAAGAATTCTGGAGCATTGTGCTGACAAGGGCCATGGAGCATTGTGATGATACGGTCATGGAACATTGTGATGACAAGAATTCTGGAGCATTATGATGACAAGGGCCATGGAGCATTGTGATGACACGGTCATGGAACAATGTGATGAGAAGAATTCCGGAGCATTGTGATGACAAGGGCCATGGAGCATTGTGATGACACGGTCATGGAACATTGTGATGACAAGAATTCTGGAGCATTGTGATGACAAGTGTCATGGAGCATTGTGATGACATGGTCAAGGAACATTCCGATGACAAGATTTCTGGAGCATTGTGATGAAAGGGCATGGAGCATTGTGATTAAAGGTGACAAGGAACATTGTGATGATATGGGCAGAGAACTCTGTGATGACAGTTGTCATGAAGTATTGTGACAAAAAGTGTCATGGAACATTGTGCTGACAAGGGCCATGGAGCATTGTGATGACACGGCCATGGAACATTGTGATGACAAGAATTCTGGAGCATTGTGCTGACAAGGGCCATGGAGCATTGTGATGATACGGTCATGGAACATTGTGATGACAAGAATTCTGGAGCATTATGATGACAAGTGCCATGGAGCATTGTGATGACACAGCCATGGAACATTGTGATGACAAGAATTCTGGAGCATTGTGATGACAATGGCCATGGAGCATTGTGATGACACGGTATGGAACATTGTGATGACAAGAATTCTGGAGCATTGTGATGACAAGGGTCATGGAGCATTGTGATGACATGGTCAAGGAACATTGCAATGACAAGATTTCTGGAGCATTGTGATGAAAGGGCATGGAGCATTGTGATTAAAGGTGACAAGGAACATTGCGATGATATGGGCAGAGAACTCTGTGATGACAGTGGTCATGGAGTATTGGGACAAAAATGTCATGGATCATTGTGCTGACAAGGACCATGGAGCATTGTGATGACACGGTCATGGAACATTGTGATGAGAAGAATTCTGGAACATTATGATGACAAGGGCCATGGAGCATTGTGATGACAGGGCCATGGAGCATTGTGATGACACGGTCATGGTACATTGTGATGAGAAGAATTCTGGAGCATTGTGCTTACAAGGGCCATGGAGCATTGTGATGGTACCGTCATGGAACATTGTGATGACAAGAATTCTGGAGCATTATGATGACAAGGGGCATGGAACATTGTGATGACAGGGCCATGGATCATTGTGATGACAAGAATTCTGGAGCATTGTGCTGACACGGGCCGTGGAGCATTGTGATGACACGGTCATGGAACATTTTGATGACAAGAATTCTGGAGCATTGTGCTGAAAAGGGCCATCGAGCATTGTGATGACACGGTCATGGAACAATGTGATGACAAGAATTCTGGAGCATTGTGATGACAATGGCCATGGAGCATTGTGATGACACGGTCATGGAACATTGTGATGACAAGAATTCTGGAGCATTGTGATGACAAGGGCCATGGAGCACTGTGATGTCACGGTCATGGAACATTGTGATGACAGGAATTCTGGAGCATTGTGCTGAAAAGGGCCATGGAGCATTGTGATGACACGGTCATGGAACATTGTGATGACAAGAATTCTGGAGCATTGTGATGACAATGGCCATGGAGCATTTTGATGACACGGTCATGGAACATTGTGATGAGAAGAATTCTGGAGCATTGTCATGACAAGGGCCATGGGGATTGTGATGATATGGTCAAGGAACATTGCGATGACAATATTTCTGGAGCATTGTGATGAAAGGGCATTTAGCATTGTGATTAAAGGTGACAAGGAACATTGTGATGATATGGGCCGAGAACTCTGTGATGACAGTGGTCATGGAATATTGGGACAAAAAGTGTCATGGAACATTGTGCTGACAAGGGCCATGGAGCATTGTGATGACACGGTCATGGAACATTGTGATGACAAGAATTCTGGAGCATTGTGCTGACACGGGCCATGGAGAATTGTGATGACACGGTCATGGAACATTGTGATGAGAAGAATTCTGGAGCATTGTGCTGACAAGGGCCATGGAGCATTGTGATGACACGGTCATGGAACATTGTGATGACAAGAATTCTGGAGCATTGTGATGACAAGGGCCATGGAGCACTGTGAAGACACGGTCATGGAACATTGTGATGACAGGAATTCTGGAGCAATGTGCTGAAAAGGGCCATGGAGCATTGTGATGACATGGTCATGGAACAATGTGATGAGAAGAATTCCGGAGCATTGTGATGACAAGGGCCATGGAGCATTGTGATGACACGGTCATGGAACATTGTGATGAGAAGAATTCTGGAGCATTGTCATGACAAGGGCCATGGAGCATTGTGATGACACGGTCATGGAACATTGTGATGACAAGAATTCTGGAGCATTCTGATGACAAAGGCGATGGAGCTTTGTGATGACACGGTCATGGAACATTGTGATGACAAGAATTCTGGAGCATTCTGATGACAAGCGCCATAGAGCATTGTGATGACACGTTCATGGAATATAGTAATGACAAGAATTCTGGAGCATTATGATGACAAGGTCCATGGAGCATTGTGATGGCACGGTCATGGAACATTGTGATGAGAAGAATTCTGGAGCATTGTGCTGACAAGGGCCATGGAGCATTGTGATGATATGGTCATGGAACATTGTGATGACAAGAATTCTGGAGCATTATGATGACAAGGGCCATGGAGCATAGTGATGACACAGCCATGGAACATTTTGATGACAAGAATTCTGGAGCATTGTGATGACAATGGCCATGGAGCATTTTGATGACACGGTCATGGAACATTGTGATGAGAAGAATTCTGGAGCACTGTCATGACAAGGGCCATGGAGCATTGTGATGACACGGTCATGGAACATTGTGATGACAAGAATTCTGGAGCATTGTGATGACAAGGGCCATGGAGCATTGTGATGATATGGTCAAGGAACATTGCGATGACAATATTTCTGGAGCATTGTGATGAAAGGGCATTTAGCATTGTGATTAAAGGTGACAAGGAACATTGTGATGATATGGGCCGAGAACACTGTGATGACAGTGGTCATGGAGTATTGGGACAAAAAGTGTCATGGAACATTGTGCTGACAAGGGCCATGGAGCATTGTGATGACACGGTCATGGAACATTGTGATGAGAAGAATTCTGGAGCATTGTGCTGACAAGGGCCATGGAGCATTGTGATGACACGGTATGGAACATTGTGATGAGAAGAATTCTGGAGCATTGTGATGACAAGGGCCATGGAGCACTGTGAAGACACGGTCATGGAACATTGTGATGACAGGAATTCTGGAGCATTGTGCTGAAAAGGGCCATGGAGCATTGTGATGACACGGTCATGGAACAATGTGATGAGAAGAATTCCGGAGCATTGTGATGACAAGGGCCATGGAGCATTGTGATGACACGGTCATGGAACATTGTGATGACAAGAATTCTGGAGCATTGTGCTGACACGGGCCATGGAGCATTGTGATGACACGGTCATGGAACATTGTGATGAGAAGAATTCTGGAGCATTGTGCTGACAAGGGCCATGGAGCATTGTGATGACACGGTCATGGAACATTGTGATGACAAGAATTCTGGAGCATTGTGCTGACACGGGCCATGGAGCATTGTGATGACACGGTCATGGAACATTGTGATGAGAATTCTGGAGCATTGTGCTGACAAGGGCCATGGAGCATTGTGATGACACGGCCTTGGAACATTGTGATGACAAGAATTCTGGAGCATTGTGATGACAATGGCCATGGAGCATTGTGATGACACGATCATGGAACATTGTGATGAGAAGAATTCTGGAGCATTGTGATTAAAGGGCATTTAGCATTGTGATTAAAGGTGACAAGGAACATTGTGATGATATGCGCAGAGAACTCTGTGATGACTGTGGTCATGGAGTATTGTGACAAAAAGTGTCATGGAACATTGTGCTGACAAGGGCCATGGAGCATTGTGATGACACGGTCATGGAACATTGTGATGACAAGAATTCTGGAGCATTGTGCTGACACGGGCCATGGAGCATTGTGATGACACGGTCATGGAACATTGTGATGAGAAGAATTCTGGAGCATTGTGCTGACAAGGGCCATGGAGCATTGTGATGACACGGTATGGAACATTGTGATGACAAGAATTCTGGAGCATTGTGATGACAAGGGCCATGGAGCACTGTGAAGACACGGTCATGGAACATTGTGATGACAGGAATTCTGGAGCATTGTGCTGAAAAGGGCCATGGAGCATTGTGATGACACGGTCATGGAACAATGTGATGAGAAGAATTCCGGAGCATTGTGATGACAAGGGCCATGGAGCATTGTGATGACACGGTCATGGAACATTGTGATGACAAGAATTCTGGAGCATTGTGCTGACACGGGCCATGGAGCATTGTGATGACACGGTCATGGAACATTGTGATGAGAAGAATTCTGGAGCATTGTGCTGACAAGGGCCATGGAGCATTGTGATGACACGGTCATGGAACATTGTGATGACAAGAATTCTGGAGCATTGTGCTGACACGGGCCATGGAGCATTGTGATGACACGGTCATGGAACATTGTGATGAGAATTCTGGAGCATTGTGCTGACAAGGGCCATGGAGCATTGTGATGACACGGCCTTGGAACATTGTGATGACAAGAATTCTGGAGCATTGTGATGACAATGGCCATGGAGCATTGTGATGACACGATCATGGAACATTGTGATGAGAAGAATTCTGGAGCATTGTGATTAAAGGGCATGGAGCATTGTGATTAAAGGTGACAAGGAACATTGTGATGATATGCGCAGAGAACTCTGTGATGACTGTGGTCATGGAGTATTGTGACAAAAAGTGTCATGGAACATTGTGCTGACAAGGGCCATGGAGCATTGTGATGACACGGTCATGGAACATTGTGATGACAAGAATTCTGGAGCATTGTGATGACAAGGGCCATGGAGCATTGTGATGACACAGTCATGGAACATTGTGATGACAAGAATTCTGGAGCATTGTGATGACAATGGCCATGGAGCATTGTGATGACACGGTCATGGAACATTGTGATGAGAAGAATTCTGGAGCATTGTGATGACAATGGCCATGGAGCATTGTGATGACACGGTCATGGAACATTGTGATGAGAAGAATTCTGGAGCATTGTCATGACAAGGGCCATGGGGCATTGTAATGATATGGTCAAGGAACATTGCGATGACAATATTTCTGGAGCATTGTGATGAAAGGGCATTTAGCATTGTGATTAAAGGTGACAAGGAACATTGTGATGATATGGGCCGAGAACTCTGTGATGACAGTGGTCATGGAGTATTGGGAGAAAAAGTGTCATGGAACATTGTGCTGACAAGGGCCATGGAGCTTTGTGATGACACGGTCTTGGAACATTTTGATGACAAGAATTCTGGAGCATTCTGATGACAAGCGCCATAGAGCATTGTGATGACACGTTCATGGAATATAGTAATGACAAGAATTCTGGAGCATTATGATGACAATGTCCATGGAGCATTGTGATGGCACGGTCATGGAACATTGTGATGAGAAGAATTCTGGAGCATTGTGCTGACAAGGGCCATGGAGCATTGTGATGATACGGTCATGGAACATTGTGATGACAAGAATTCTGGAGCATTATGATGACAAGGGCCATGGAGCATTGTGATGACACGGTCATGGAACAATGTGATGAGAAGAATTCCGGAGCATTGTGATGACAAGGGCCATGGAGCATTGTGATGACACGGTCATGGAACATTGTGATGACAAGAATTCTGGAGCATTGTGATGACAAGGGTCATGGAGCATTGTGATGACATGGTCAAGGAACATTCCGATGACAAGATTTCTGGAGCATTGTGATGAAAGGGCATGGAGCATTGTGATTAAAGGTGACAAGGAACATTGTGATGATATGGGCAGAGAACTCTGTGATGACAGTTGTCATGAAGTATTGTGACAAAAAGTGTCATGGAACATTGTGCTGACAAGGGCCATGGAGCATTGTGATGACACGGCCATGGAACATTGTGATGACAAGAATTCTGGAGCATTGTGCTGACAAGGGCCATGGAGCATTGTGATGATACGGTCATGGAACATTGTGATGACAAGAATTCTGGAGCATTATGATGACAAGTGCCATGGAGCATTGTGATGACACAGCCATGGAACATTGTGATGACAAGAATTCTGGAGCATTGTGATGACAATGGCCATGGAGCATTGTGATGACACGGTATGGAACATTGTGATGACAAGAATTCTGGAGCATTGTGATGACAAGGGTCATGGAGCATTGTGATGACATGGTCAAGGAACATTGCAATGACAAGATTTCTGGAGCATTGTGATGAAAGGGCATGGAGCATTGTGATTAAAGGTGACAAGGAACATTGCGATGATATGGGCAGAGAACTCTGTGATGACAGTGGTCATGGAGTATTGGGACAAAAATGTCATGGATCATTGTGCTGACAAGGACCATGGAGCATTGTGATGACACGGTCATGGAACATTGTGATGAGAAGAATTCTGGAACATTATGATGACAAGGGCCATGGAGCATTGTGATGACAGGGCCATGGAGCATTGTGATGACACGGTCATGGTACATTGTGATGAGAAGAATTCTGGAGCATTGTGCTTACAAGGGCCATGGAGCATTGTGATGGTACCGTCATGGAACATTGTGATGACAAGAATTCTGGAGCATTATGATGACAAGGGGCATGGAACATTGTGATGACAGGGCCATGGATCATTGTGATGACAAGAATTCTGGAGCATTGTGCTGACACGGGCCGTGGAGCATTGTGATGACACGGTCATGGAACATTTTGATGACAAGAATTCTGGAGCATTGTGCTGAAAAGGGCCATCGAGCATTGTGATGACACGGTCATGGAACAATGTGATGAGAAGAATTCCGGAGCATTGTGATGACAAGGGCCATGGAGCATTGTGATGACACAGCCATGGAACATTTTGATGACAAGAATTCTGGAGCATTGTGATGACAATGGCCATGGAGCATTGTGATGACACGGTCATGGAACATTGTGATGACAAGAATTCTGGAGCATTGTGATGACAAGGGCCATGGAGCACTGTGATGACACGGTCATGGAACATTGTGATGACAGGAATTCTGGAGCATTGTGCTGAAAAGGGCCATGGAGCATTGTGATGACACGGTCATGGAACATTGTGATGACAAGAATTCTGGAGCATTGTGATGACAATGGCCATGGAGCATTTTGATGACACGGTCATGGAACATTGTGATGAGAAGAATTCTGGAGCATTGTCATGACAAGGGCCATGGGGCATTGTGATGATATGGTCAAGGAACATTGCGATGACAATATTTCTGGAGCATTGTGATGAAAGGGCATTTAGCATTGTGATTAAAGGTGACAAGGAACATTGTGATGATATGGGCCGAGAACTCTGTGATGACAGTGGTCATGGAATATTGGGACAAAAAGTGTCATGGAACATTGTGCTGACAAGGGCCATGGAGCATTGTGATGACACGGTCATGGAACATTGTGATGACAAGAATTCTGGAGCATTGTGCTGACACGGGCCATGGAGAATTGTGATGACACGGTCATGGAACATTGTGATGAGAAGAATTCTGGAGCATTGTGCTGACAAGGGCCATGGAGCATTGTGATGACACGGTCATGGAACATTGTGATGACAAGAATTCTGGAGCATTGTGATGACAAGGGCCATGGAGCACTGTGAAGACACGGTCATGGAACATTGTGATGACAGGAATTCTGGAGCAATGTGCTGAAAAGGGCCATGGAGCATTGTGATGACATGGTCATGGAACAATGTGATGAGAAGAATTCCGGAGCATTGTGATGACAAGGGCCATGGAGCATTGTGATGACACGGTCATGGAACATTGTGATGAGAAGAATTCTGGAGCATTGTCATGACAAGGGCCATGGAGCATTGTGATGACACGGTCATGGAACATTGTGATGACAAGAATTCTGGAGCATTCTGATGACAAAGGCGATGGAGCTTTGTGATGACACGGTCATGGAACATTGTGATGACAAGAATTCTGGAGCATTCTGATGACAAGCGCCATAGAGCATTGTGATGACACGTTCATGGAATATAGTAATGACAAGAATTCTGGAGCATTATGATGACAAGGTCCATGGAGCATTGTGATGGCACGGTCATGGAACATTGTGATGAGAAGAATTCTGGAGCATTGTGCTGACAAGGGCCATGGAGCATTGTGATGATATGGTCATGGAACATTGTGATGACAAGAATTCTGGAGCATTATGATGACAAGGGCCATGGAGCATAGTGATGACACAGCCATGGAACATTTTGATGACAAGAATTCTGGAGCATTGTGATGACAATGGCCATGGAGCATTTTGATGACACGGTCATGGAACATTGTGATGAGAAGAATTCTGGAGCACTGTCATGACAAGGGCCATGGAGCATTGTGATGACACGGTCATGGAACATTGTGATGACAAGAATTCTGGAGCATTGTGATGACAAGGGCCATGGAGCATTGTGATGATATGGTCAAGGAACATTGCGATGACAATATTTCTGGAGCATTGTGATGAAAGGGCATTTAGCATTGTGATTAAAGGTGACAAGGAACATTGTGATGATATGGGCCGAGAACACTGTGATGACAGTGGTCATGGAGTATTGGGACAAAAAGTGTCATGGAACATTGTGCTGACAAGGGCCATGGAGCATTGTGATGACACGGTCATGGAACATTGTGATGACAAGAATTCTGGAGCATTGTGCTGACACGGGCCATGGAGCATTGTGATGACACGGTCATGGAACATTGTGATGAGAAGAATTCTGGAGCATTGTGCTGACAAGGGCCATGGAGCATTGTGATGACACGGTATGGAACATTGTGATGACAAGAATTCTGGAGCATTGTGATGACAAGGGCCATGGAGCACTGTGAAGACACGGTCATGGAACATTGTGATGACAGGAATTCTGGAGCATTGTGCTGAAAAGGGCCATGGAGCATTGTGATGACACGGTCATGGAACAATGTGATGAGAAGAATTCCGGAGCATTGTGATGACAAGGGCCATGGAGCATTGTGATGACACGGTCATGGAACATTGTGATGACAAGAATTCTGGAGCATTGTGCTGACACGGGCCATGGAGCATTGTGCTGACAAGGGCCATGCAGCATTGTGATGACACGGTCATGGAACATTGTGATGACAAGAATTCTGGAGCATTGTGCTGACACGGGCCATGGAGCATTGTGATGACACGGTCATGGAACATTGTGATGAGAATTCTGGAGCATTGTGCTGACAAGGGCCATGGAGCATTGTGATGACACGGCCTTGGAACATTGTGATGACAAGAATTCTGGAGCATTGTGATGACAATGGCCATGGAGCATTGTGATGACACGATCATGGAACATTGTGATGAGAAGAATTCTGGAGCATTGTGATTAAAGGGCATGGAGCATTGTGATTAAAGGTGACAAGGAACATTGTGATGATATGCGCAGAGAACTCTGTGATGACTGTGGTCATGGAGTATTGTGACAAAAAGTGTCATGGAACATTGTGCTGACAAGGGCCATGGAGCATTGTGATAACACGGTCATGGAACATTGTGATGACAAGAATTCTGGAGCATTGTGATGACAAGGGCCATGGAGCATTGTGATGACACAGTCATGGAACATTGTGATGACAAGAATTCTGGAGCATTGTGATGACAATGGCCATGGAGCATTGTGATGACACGGTCATGGAACATTGTGATGAGAAGAATTCTGGAGCATTGTGATGACAATGGCCATGGAGCATTGTGATGACACGGTCATGGAACATTGTGATGAGAAGAATTCTGGAGCATTGTCATGACAAGGGCCATGGGGCATTGTAATGATATGGTCAAGGAACATTGCGATGACAATATTTCTGGAGCATTGTGATGAAAGGGCATTTAGCATTGTGATTAAAGGTGACAAGGAACATTGTGATGATATGGGCCGAGAACACTGTGATGACAGTGGTCATGGAGTATTGGGAGAAAAAGTGTCATGGAACAATGTGCTGACAAGGGCCATGGAGCTTTGTGATGACACGGTCTTGGAACATTTTGATGACAAGAATTCTGGAGCATTCTGATGACAAGCGCCATAGAGCATTGTGATGACACGTTCATGGAATATAGTAATGACAAGAATTCTGGAGCATTATGATGACAATGTCCATGGAGCATTGTGATGGCACGGTCATGGAACATTGTGATGAGAAGAATTCTGGAGCATTGTGCTGACAAGGGCCATGGAGCATTGTGATGATACGGTCATGGAACATTGTGATGACAAGAATTCTGGAGCATTATGATGACAAGGGCCATGGAGCATTGTGATGACACAGCCATGGAACATTGTGATGACAAGAATTCTGGAGCATTGTGATGACAATGGCCATGGAGCATTGTGATGACACGGTATGGAACATTGTGATGAGAAGAATTCTGGAGCATTGTGATGACAAGTGTCATGGAGCATTGTGATGACATGGTCAAGGAACATTGCAATGACAAGATTTCTGGAGCATTGTGATGAAAGGGCATGGAGCATTGTGATTAAAGGTGACAAGAACATTGTGATGATATGGGCAGAGAACTCTGTGATGACAGTGGTCATGGAGTATTGTGACAAAAAGTGTCATGGAACATTGTGCTGACAAGGGCCATGGAGCATTGTGATGACACGGTCATGGAACAATGTGATGAGAAGAATTCCGGAGCATTGTGATGACAAGGGCCATGGAGCATTGTGATGACACAGCCATGGAACATTTTGATGACAAGAATTCTGGAGCATTGTGATGACAATGGCCATGGAGCATTGTGATGACACGGTCATGGAACATTGTGATGAGAAGAATTCTGGAGCATTGTGCTGACAAGGGCCATGGAGCATTGTGATGACACGGCCATGGAACATTGTGATGAGAAGAATTCTGGAGCATTGTGATGACAATGGCCATGGAGCATTGTGATGACACGGTATGGAACATTGTGATGACAAGAATTCTGGAGCATTGTGCTGACACGGGCCATGGAGCATTGTGATGACAGGGTCATGGAACATTGTGATGAGAAGAATTCTGGAGCATTGTGCTAACAAGGGCCATGGAGCATTGTGATGACACGGTCATGGAACATTGTGATGAGAAAAATTCTGGAACATTATGATGACAAGGGCCATGGAGCATTGTGATGACAGGGCCATGGAACATTGTGATGACAAGAATTCGGGAGCATTGTGATGACAATGGCCATGAAGCATTGTGATGTCATGGTCATGGAACATTGTGATGAGAAGAATTCTGGAGCATTGTCATGACAAGGGCCATGGAGCATTGTGATGACACGGTCATGGAACATTGTGATGACAAGAATTCTGGAGCATTGTGATGACAAGGGCCATGGAGCATTGTGATGACACGGTCATGGAACATTTTGAAGACAAGAATTCTGGAGCATTGTGCTGACAAGGGCCATGGAGCATTGTGATGACACGGTCATGGAAAATTTGATGAGAAGAATTCTGGTGCATTGTGCTGACAAGGGCCATGGAGCATTGTGATGATACGGTCATGGAACATTGTGATGACAAGAATTCTGGAGCATTGTGATGACAAGGGTCATGGAGCATTGTGATGACATGGTCAAGGAACATTCCGATGACAAGATTTCTGGAGCATTGTGATGAAAGGGCATGGAGCATTGTGATTAAAGGTGACAAGGAACATTGTGATGATATGGGCAGAGAACTCTGTGATGACAGTTGTCATGAAGTATTGTGACAAAAAGTGTCATGGAACATTGTGCTGACAAGGGCCATGGAGCATTGTGATGACACGGCCATGGAACATTGTGATGACAAGAATTCTGGAGCATTGTGCTGACAAGGGCCATGGAGCATTGTGATGATACGGTCATGGAACATTGTGATGACAAGAATTCTGGAGCATTATGATGACAAGTGCCATGGAGCATTGTGATGACACAGCCATGGAACATTGTGATGACAAGAATTCTGGAGCATTGTGATGACAATGGCCATGGAGCATTGTGATGACACGGTATGGAACATTGTGATGACAAGAATTCTGGAGCATTGTGATGACAAGGGTCATGGAGCATTGTGATGACATGGTCAAGGAACATTGCAATGACAAGATTTCTGGAGCATTGTGATGAAAGGGCATGGAGCATTGTGATTAAAGGTGACAAGGAACATTGCGATGATATGGGCAGAGAACTCTGTGATGACAGTGGTCATGGAGTATTGGGACAAAAATGTCATGGAACATTCTGCTGACAAGGACCATGGAGCATTGTGATGACACGGTCATGGAACATTGTGATGAGAAGAATTCTGGAACATTATGATGACAAGGGCCATGGAGCATTGTGATGACAGGGCCATGGAGCATTGTGATGACACGGTCATGGTACATTGTGATGAGAAGAATTCTGGAGCATTGTGCTTACAAGGGCCATGGAGCATTGTGATGGTACCGTCATGGAACATTGTGATGACAAGAATTCTGGAGCATTATGATGACAAGGGGCATGGAACATTGTGATGACAGGGCCATGGATCATTGTGATGACAAGAATTCTGGAGCATTGTGCTGACACGGGCCGTGGAGCATTGTGATGACACGGTCATGGAACATTTTGATGACAAGAATTCTGGAGCATTGTGCTGAAAAGGGCCATCGAGCATTGTGATGACACGGTCATGGAACAATGTGATGAGAAGAATTCCGGAGCATTGTGATGACAAGGGCCATGGAGCATTGTGATGACACAGCCATGGAACATTTTGATGACAAGAATTCTGGAGCATTGTGATGACAATGGCCATGGAGCATTGTGATGACACGGTCATGGAACATTGTGATGACAAGAATTCTGGAGCATTGTGATGACAAGGGCCATGGAGCATTGTGATGACATGGTCATGGAACAATGTGATGAGAAGAATTCCGGAGCATTGTGATGACAAGGGCCATGGAGCATTGTGATGACACGGTCATGGAACATTGTGATGACAAGAATTCTGGAGCATTGTACTGACACGGGCCATGGAGCATTGTGATGACACGGTCATGGAACATTGTGATGAGAAGAATTCTGGAGCATTGTGCTGACAAGGGCCATGGAGCATTGTGATGACACGGTCATGGAACATTGTGATGACAAGAATTCTGGAGCATTGTGCTGACACGGGCCATGGAGCATTGTGATGACACGGTCATGGAACATTGTGATGAGAAGAATTCTGGAGCATTGTGCTGACAAGGGCCATGGAGCATTGTGATGACACGGTCATGGAACATTGTGATGAGAAAAATTCTGGAACATTATGATGACAAGGGCCATGGAGCATTGTGATGACAGGGCCATGGAACATTGTGATGACAAGAATTCGGGAGCATTGTGATGACAATGGCCATGAAGCATTGTGATGTCATGGTCATGGAACATTGTGATGAGAAGAATTCTGGAGCATTGTCATGACAAGGGCCATGGAGCATTGTGATGACACGGTCATGGAACATTGTGATGACAAGAATTCTGGAGCATTGTGATGACAAGGGCCATGGAGCATTGTGATGACACGGTCATGGAACATTGTGAAGACAAGAATTCTGGAGCATTGTGCTGACAAGGGCCATGGAGCATTGTGATGACACGGTCATGGAAAATTTGATGAGAAGAATTCTGGTGCATTGTGCTGACAAGGGCCATGGAGCATTGTGATGATACGGTCATGGAACATTGTGATGACAAGAATTCTGGAGCATTATGATGACAAGGGCCATGGAGCATTGTGATGACACGGTATGGAACATTGTGATGACAAGAATTGTGGAGCATTGTGATGACAAGGGCCATGGAGCATTGTGATGACACGGTCATGGAACATTGTGATGATAGGAATTCTGGAGCATTGTGCTGAAAAGGGCCATGGAGCATTGTGATGACACGGTCATGGAACAATGTGATGAGAAGAATTCCGGAGCATTGTGATGACAAGGGCCATGGAGCATTGTGATGACACGGTAATGGAACATTGTGATGACAAGAATTCTGGAGCATTGTGATGACAAGGGTCATGGAGCATTGTGATGACATGGTCAAGGAACATTCCGATGACAAGATTTCTGGAGCATTGTGATGAAAGGGCATGGAGCATTGTGATTAAAGGTGACAAGGAACATTGTGATGATATGGGCAGAGAACTCTGTGATGACAGTTGTCATGAAGTATTGTGACAAAAAGTGTCATGGAACATTGTGCTGACAAGGGCCATGGAGCATTGTGATGACACGGCCATGGAACATTGTGATGACAAGAATTCTGGAGCATTGTGCTGACAAGGGCCATGGAGCATTGTGATGATACGGTCATGGAACATTGTGATGACAAGAATTCTGGAGCATTATGATGACAAGTGCCATGGAGCATTGTGATGACACAGCCATGGAACATTGTGATGACAAGAATTCTGGAGCATTGTGATGACAATGGCCATGGAGCATTGTGATGACACGGTATGGGACATTGTGATGACAAGAATTCTGGAGCATTGTGATGACAAGGGTCATGGAGCATTGTGATGACATGGTCAAGGAACATTGCAATGACAAGATTTCTGGAGCATTGTGATGAAAGGGCATGGAGCATTGTGATTAAAGGTGACAAGGAACATTGCGATGATATGGGCAGAGAACTCTGTGATGACAGTGGTCATGGAGTATTGGGACAAAAATGTCATGGAACATTCTGCTGACAAGGACCATGGAGCATTGTGATGACACGGTCATGGAACATTGTGATGAGAAGAATTCTGGAACATTATGATGACAAGGGCCATGGAGCATTGTGATGACAGGGCCATGGAGCATTGTGATGACACGGTCATGGTACATTGTGATGAGAAGAATTCTGGAGCATTGTGCTTACAAGGGCCATGGAGCATTGTGATGGTACCGTCATGGAACATTGTGATGACAAGAATTCTGGAGCATTATGATGACAAGGGGCATGGAACATTGTGATGACAGGGCCATGGATCATTGTGATGACAAGAATTCTGGAGCATTGTGCTGACACGGGCCGTGGAGCATTGTGATGACACGGTCATGGAACATTTTGATGACAAGAATTCTGGAGCATTGTGCTGAAAAGGGCCATCGAGCATTGTGATGACACGGTCATGGAACAATGTGATGAGAAGAATTCCGGAGCATTGTGATGACAAGGGCCATGGAGCATTGTGATGACACAGCCATGGAACATTTTGATGACAAGAATTCTGGAGCATTGTGATGACAATGGCCATGGAGCATTGTGATGACACGGTCATGGAACATTGTGATGACAAGAATTCTGGAGCATTGTGATGACAAGGGCCATGGAGCACTGTGATGACACGGTCATGGAACATTGTGATGACAGGAATTCTGGAGCATTGTGCTGAAAAGGGCCATGGAGCATTGTGATGACACGGTCATGGAACATTGTGATGACAAGAATTCTGGAGCATTGTGATGACAATGGCCATGGAGCATTTTGATGACACGGTCATGGAACATTGTGATGAGAAGAATTCTGGAGCATTGTCATGACAAGGGCCATGGGGCATTGTGATGATATGGTCAAGGAACATTGCGATGACAATATTTCTGGAGCATTGTGATGAAAGGGCATTTAGCATTGTGATTAAAGGTGACAAGGAACATTGTGATGATATGGGCCGAGAACTCTGTGATGACAGTGGTCATGGAATATTGGGACAAAAAGTGTCATGGAACATTGTGCTGACAAGGGCCATGGAGCATTGTGATGACACGGTCATGGAACATTGTGATGATAAGAATTCTGGAGCATTGTGCTGACACGGGCCATGGAGAATTTTGATGACACGGTCATGGAACATTGTGATGAGAAGAATTCTGGAGCATTGTGCTGACACGGGCCATGGAGAATTGTGATGACACGGTCATGGAACATTGTGATGAGAAGAATTCTGGAGCATTGTGCTGACAAGGGCCATGGAGCATTGTGATGACACGGTCATGGAACATTGTGATGACAAGAATTCTGGAGCATTGTGAAGACAAGGGCCATGGAGCACTGTGAAGACACGGTCATGGAACATTGTGATGACAGGAATTCTGGAGCAATGTGCTGAAAAGGGCCATGGAGCATTGTGATGACATGGTCATGGAACAATGTGATGAGAAGAATTCCGGAGCATTGTGATGACAAGGGCCATGGAGGATTGTGATGACACGGTCATGGAACATTGTGATGAGAAGAATTCTGGAGCATTGTCATGACAAGGGCCATGGAGCATTGTGATGACACGGTCATGGAACATTGTGATGACAAGAATTCTGGAGCATTCTGATGACAAAGGCGATGGAGCTTTGTGATGACACGGTCATGGAACATTGTGATGACAAGAATTCTGGAGCATTCTGATGACAAGCGCCATAGAGCATTGTGATGAAACGTTCATGGAATATAGTAATGACAAGAATTCTGGAGCATTATGATGACAAGGTCCATGGAGCATTGTGATGGCACGGTCATGGAACATTGTGATGAGAAGAATTCTGGAGCATTGTGCTGACAAGGGCCATGGAGCATTGTGATGATATGGTCATGGAACATTGTGATGACAAGAATTCTGGAGCATTATGATGACAAGGGCCATGGAGCATAGTGATGACACAGCCATGGAACATTTTGATGACAAGAATTCTGGAGCATTGTGATGACAATGGCCATGGAGCATTTTGATGACACGGTCATGGAACATTGTGATGAGAAGAATTCTGGAGCACTGTCATGACAAGGGCCATGGAGCATTGTGATGACACGGTCATGGAACATTGTGATGACAAGAATTCTGGAGCATTGTGATGACAAGGGCCATGGAGCATTGTGATGATATGGTCAAGGAACATTGCGATGACAATATTTCTGGAGCATTGTGATGAAAGGGCATTTAGCATTGTGATTAAAGGTGACAAGGAACATTGTGATGATATGGGCCGAGAACACTGTGATGACAGTGGTCATGGAGTATTGGGACAAAAAGTGTCATGGAACATTGTGCTGACAAGGGCCATGGAGCATTGTGATGACACGGTCATGGAACATTGTGATGACAAGAATTCTGGAGCATTGTGCTGACACGGGCCATGGAGCATTGTGATGACACGGTCATGGAACATTGTGATGAGAAGAATTCTGGAGCATTGTGCTGACAAGGGCCATGGAGCATTGTGATGACACGGTATGGAACATTGTGATGACAAGAATTCTGGAGCATTGTGATGACAAGGGCCATGGAGCACTGTGAAGACACGGTCATGGAACATTGTGATGACAGGAATTCTGGAGCATTGTGCTGAAAAGGGCCATGGAGCATTGTGATGACACGGTCATGGAACAATGTGATGAGAAGAATTCCGGAGCATTGTGATGACAAGGGCCATGGAGCATTGTGATGACACGGTCATGGAACATTGTGATGACAAGAATTCTGGAGCATTGTGCTGACACGGGCCATGGAGCATTGTGATGACACGGTCATGGAACATTGTGATGAGAAGAATTCTGGAGCATTGTGCTGACAAGGGCCATGGAGCATTGTGATGACACGGTCATGGAACATTGTGATGACAAGAATTCTGGAGCATTGTGCTGACACGGGCCATGGAGCATTGTGATGACACGGTCATGGAACATTGTGATGAGAAGAATTCTGGAGCATTGTGCTGACAAGGGCCATGGAGCATTGTGATGATACGGTCATGGAACATTGTGATGACAAGAATTCTGGAGCATTATGATGACAAGGGCCATGGAGCATTGTGATGACACAGCCATGGAAAATTGTGATGACAAGAATTCTGGAGCATTGTGATGACAATGGCCATGGAGCATTGTGATGACACGGTATGGAACATTGTGATGACAAGAATTGTGGAGCATTGTGATGACAAGGGCCATGGAGCATTGTGATGACACGCTCATGGAACATTGTGATGACAGGAATTCTGGAGCATTGTGCTGAAAAGGGCCATGGAGCATTGTGATGACACGGTCATGGAACAATGTGATGAGAAGAATTCCGGAGCATTGTGATGACAAGGGCCATGGAGCATTGTGATGACACGGTCATGGAACATTGTGATGACAAGAATTCTGGAGCATTGTGATGACAAGGGCCATGGAGCATTGTGATGACACGGTCATGGAACATTGTGATGACAGGAATTCTGGAGCATTGTGCCGAAAAGGGCCATGGAGCATTGTGATGACACGGTCATGGAACAATGTGATGAGAAGAATTCCGGAGCATTGTGATGACAAGGGCCATGGAGCATTGTGATGACACAGCCATGGAAAATTGTGATGACAAGAATTCTGGAGCATTGTGATGACAATGGCCATGGAGCATTGTGATGACACGGTATGGAACATTGTGATCACAAGAATTGTGGAGCATTGTGATGACAAGGGCCATGGAGCATTGTGATGACACGGTCATGGAACATTGTGATGACAGGAATTCTGGAGCATTGTGCTGAAAAGGGCCATGGAGCATTGTGATGACACGGTCATGGAACAATGTGATGAGAAGAATTCCGGAGCATTGTGATGACAATGGCCATGGAGCATTGTGATGACACGGTATGGAACATTGTGATGACAAGAATTGTGGATCATTGTGATGACAAGGGCCATGGAGCATTGTGATGACACGGTCATGGAACATTGTGATGACAGGAATTCTGGAGTATTGTGCTGAAAAGGGCCAAGGAGCATTGTGATGACACGGTCATGGAACAATGTGATGAGAAGAATTCCGGAGCATTGTGATGACAAGGGCCATGGAGCATTGTGATGACACGGTCATGGAACATTGTGATGACAAGAATTCTGGAGCATTGTGATGACAAGGGTCATGGAGCATTGTGATGACATGGTCTAGGAACATTCCGATGACAAGATTTCTGGAGCATTGTGATGAAAGGGCATGGAGCATTGTGATTAAAGGTGACAAGGAACATTGTGATGATATGGGCCGAGAACACTGTGATGACAGTGGTAATGGAGTATTGGGACAAAAAGTGTCATGGAACATTGTGCTGACAAGGGCCATGGAGCATTGTGATGACACGGTCATGGAACATTGTGATGACAAGAATTCTGGAGCATTGTGCTGACACGGGCCATGGAGCATTGTGATGACACGGTCATGGAACATTGTGATGAGAAGAATTCTGGAGCATTGTGCTGACAAGGGCCATGGAGCATTGTGATGACACGGTATGGAACATTGTGATGACAAGAATTCTGGAGCATTGTGATGACAAGGGCCATGGAGCACTGTGAAGACACGGTCATGGAACATTGTGATGACAGGAATTCTGGAGCATTGTGCTGAAAAGGGCCATGGAGCATTGTGATGACACGGTCATGGAACAATGTGATGAGAATAATTCCGGAGCATTGTGATGACAAGGGCCATGGAGCATTGTGATGACACGGTCATGGAACATTGTGATGACAAGAATTCTGGAGCATTGTGCTGACACGGGCCATGGAGCATTGTGATGACACGGTCATGGAACATTGTGATGAGAAGAATTCTGGAGCATTGTGCTGACAAGGGCCATGGAGCATTGTGATGACACGGTCATGGAACATTGTGATGACAAGAATTCTGGAGCATTGTGCTGACACGGGCCATGGAGCATTGTGATGACACAGTCATGGAACATTGTGATGAGAAGAATTCTGGAGCATTGTGCTGACAAGGGCCATGGAGCATTGTGATGATACGGTCATGGAACATTGTGATGACAAGAATTCTGGAGCATTATGATGACAAGGGCCATGGAGCATTGTGATGACACAGCCATGGAAAATTGTGATGACAAGAATTCTGGAGCATTGTGATGACAATGGCCATGGAGCATTGTGATGACACAGCCATTGAAAATTGTGATGACAAGAATTCTGGAGCATTGTGATGACAATGGCCATGGAGCATTGTGATGACACGGTATGGAACATTGTGATGACAAGAATTGTGGAGCATTGTGATGACAAGGGCCATGGAGCATTGTGATGACACGCTCATGGAACATTGTGATGACAGGAATTCTGGAGCATTGTGCTGAAAAGGGCCATGGAGCATTGTGATGACACGGTCATGGAACAATGTGATGAGAAGAATTCCGGAGCATTGTGATGACAAGGGCCATGGAGCATTGTGATGACACGGTCATGGAACATTGTGATGACAAGAATTCTGGAGCATTGTGATGACAAGGGCCATGGAGCATTGTGATGACACGGTCATGGAACATTGTGATGACAGGAATTCTGGAGCATTGTGCTGAAAAGGGCCATGGAGCATTGTGATGACACGGTAATGGAACAATGTGATGAGAAGAATTCCGGAGCATTGTGATGACAATGGCCATGGAGCATTGTGATGACACGGTATGGAACATTGTGATGACAAGAATTGTGGATCATTGTGATGACAAGGGCCATGGAGCATTGTGATGACACGGTCATGGAACATTGTGATGACAGGAATTCTGGAGTATTGTGCTGAAAAGGGCCATGGAGCATTGTGATGACATGGTCATGGAACAATGTGATGAGAAGAATTCCGGAGCATTGTGATGACAAGGGCCATGGAGCATTGTGATGACACGGTCATGGAACATTGTGATGACAAGAATTCTGGAGCATTGTGATGACAAGGGTCATGGAGCATTGTGATGACATGGTCTAGGAACATTCCGATGACAAGATTTCTGGAGCATTGTGATGAAAGGGCATGGAGCATTGTGATTAAAGGTGACAAGGAACATTGTGATGATATGGGCAGAGAACTCTGTGATGACAGTGGTCATGGAGTATTGTGACAAAAAGTGTCATGGAACATTGTGCTGACAAGGGCCATGGAGCATTGTGATGACACGGCCATTGAACATTGTGAAGACAAGAATTCTGGAGCATTGTGCTGACAAGGGCCATGGAGCATTGTGATGACACAGCCATGGAACATTTTGATGACAAGAATTCTGGAGCATTGTGATGACAATGGCCATCGAGCATTGTGATGACACGGTCATGGAACATTGTGATGAGAAGAATTCTGGAGCATTGTGCTGACAAGGGCCATGGAGCATTGTGATGACACGGCCATGGAACATTGTGATGAGAAGAATTCTGGAGCATTGTGATGACAATGGCCATGGAGCATTGTGATGACACGGTATGGAACATTGTCATGACAAGAATTCTGGAGCATTGTGATGACAAAGGCCATGGAGCACTGTGATGACACGGTCATGGAACATTGTGATGACAGGAATTCTGGAGCATTGTGGTGAAAAGGGCCATGGAGCATTGTGATGACATGGTCATGGAACAATGTGATGAGAAGAATTCCGGAGCATTGTGATGACAAGGGCCATGGAGCATAGTGATGACACGGTCATGGAACATTTTGATGACAAGAATTCTGGAGCATTGTGATGACAATGGCCATGGAGCATTTTGATGACACGGTCATGGAACATTGTGATGAGAAGAATTCTGGAGCACTGTCATGAAAAGGGCCATGGAGCATTGTGATGACACGGTCATGGAACATTGTGATGACAAGAATTCTGGAGCATTATGATGACAAGGGCCATGGAGCATTGTGATGACACGGCCATGGAACATTGTGATGAGAAGAATTCTGGAGCATTGTCATGACAAGGGCCATGGGGCATTGTGATGATATGGTCAAGGAACATTGCGATGACAATATTTCTGGAGCATTGTGATGAAAGGGCATTTAGCATTGTGATTAAAGGTGACAAGGAACATTGTGATGATATGGGCCGAGAACTCTGTGATGACAGTGGTCATGGAGTATTGGGACAAAAAGTGTCATGGAACATTGTGCTGACAAGGGCCATGGAGCATTGTGATGACACAGTCATGGAACATTGTGATGACAAGAATTCTGGAGCATTGTGCTGACACGGGCCATGGAGCATTGTGATGACACGGTCATGGAACATTGTGATGACAAGAATTCTGGAGCATTGTGATGACAATGGCCATGGAGCATTGTGATGACACGGTATGGAACATTGTGATGAGAAGAATTCTGGAGCATTGTGATGACAAGTGTCATGGAGCATTGTGATGACATGGTCAAGGAACATTGCAATGACAAGATTTCTGGAGCATTGTGATGAAAGGGCATGGAGCATTGTGATTAAAGGTGACAAGGAACATTGTGATGATATGGGCAGAGAACTCTGTGATGACAGTGGTCATGGAGTATTGTGACAAAAAGTGTCATGGAACATTGTGCTGACAAGGGCCATGGAGCATTGTGATGACACGGTCATGGTACATTGTGATGAGAAGAATTCTGGAGCATTGTGCTGACAAGGGCCATGGAGCATTGTGATGGTACCGTCATGGAACATTGTGATGACAAGAATTCTGGAGCATTATGATGACAAGGGGCATGGAACATTGTGATGACAGGGCCATGTAACATTGTGATGACAAGAATTCTGGAGCATTGTGCTAACACGGGCCGTGGAGCATTGTGATGACACGGTCATGGAACATTTTGATGACAAGAATTCTGGAGCATTGTGCTGAAAATGGCCATCGAGCATTGTGATGACACGGTCATGGAACAATGTGATGAGAAGAATTCCGGAGCATTGTGATGACAAGGGCCATGGAGCATTGTGATGACACAGCCATGGAACATTTTGATGACAAGAATTCTGGAGCATTATGATGACAAGGTCCATGGAGCATTGTGATGGCATGGTCATGGAACATTGTGATGAGAAGAATTCTGGAGCATTGTGCTGACAGGGGCCATGGAGCATTGTGATGATACGGTCATGTAACATTGTGATGAAAAGAATTCTGGAGCATTATGGTGACAAGGGCCATGGAGCATTGTGATGACACGGTCATGGAACATTGTGATGAAAAGAATTCTGGAGCATTGTGATGACAAGTGCCATGGAGCATTGTGATGACACGGTCATGGATCATTGTGATGAGAAGAATTCTGGAGCATTGTGCTGACAAGGGCCATGGAGCATTGTGATGATACGGTCATGGAACATTGTGATGACAAGAATTCTGGTGCATTATGATGACAAGGGCCATGGAGCACTGTGATGACACGGTCATGGAACATTGTGATGAGAATTCTGGAGCATTGTGCTGACAAGGGCCATGGGGCATTGTGATGACACGGTCATGGAACATTGTGATGACAAGAATTCTGGAGCATTGTGCTGACAAGGGCCATGGAGCATTGTGATGACACGGTATGGAACATTGTGATGACAAGAATTCTGGAGCATTGTGATGACAAGGGCCATGGAGCACTGTGAAGACACGGTCATGGAACATTGTGATGACAGGAATTCTGGAGCATTGTGCTGAAAAGGGCCATGGAGCATTGTGATGACATG
This sequence comes from Balaenoptera acutorostrata, assembly GCF_949987535.1. Lineage (NCBI taxonomy): Eukaryota > Metazoa > Chordata > Mammalia > Artiodactyla > Balaenopteridae > Balaenoptera > Balaenoptera acutorostrata. Next base: position 19,286,115 of record NC_080067.1, read on the forward strand.
GTCATGGAACAATGTGATGATAAGAATTCCGGAGCATTGTGATGACAAGGGCCATGGAGCATTGTGATGACACGGTCATGGAACATTGTGATGACAAGAATTCTGGAGCATTGTGCTGACACGGGCCATGGAGCATTGTGATGACACGGTCATGGAACATTGTGATGAGAAGAATTCTGGAGCATTGTGCTGACAAGGGCCATGGAGCATTGTGATGACACGGTCATGGAACATTGTGATGACAAGAATTCTGGAGCATTGTGCTGACACGGGCCATGGAGCATTGTGATGACACGGTCATGGAACATTGTGATGAGAAGAATTCTGGAGCATTGTGCTGACAAGGGCCATGGAGCATTGTGATGACACGGTCATGGAACATTGTGATGAGAAAAATTCTGGAACATTATGATGACAAGGGCCATGGAGCATTGTGATGACAGGGCCATGGAACATTGTGATGACAAGAATTCGGGAGCATTGTGATGACAATGGCCATGAAGCATTGTGATGTCATGGTCATGGAACATTGTGATGAGAAGAATTCTGGAGCATTGTCATGACAAGGGCCATGGAGCATTGTGATGACACGGTCATGGAACATTGTGATGACAAGAATTCTGGAGCATTGTAATGACAAGGGCCATGGAGCATTGTGATGACACGGTCATGGAACATTGTGAAGACAAGAATTCTGGAGCATTGTGCTGACAAGGGCCATGGAGCATTGTGATGACACGGTCATGGAAAATTTGATGAGAAGAATTCTGGTGCATTGTGCTGACAAGGGCCATGGAGCATTGTGATGATACGGTCATGGAACATTGTGATGACAAGAATTCTGGAGCATTATGATGACAAGGGCCATGGAGCATTGTGATGACAGGGCCATGGAGCATTGTGATGACACGGTCATGGTACATTGTGATGAGAAGAATTCTGGAGCATTGTGCTTACAAGGGCCATGGAGCATTGTGATGGTACCGTCATGGAACATTGTGATGACAAGAATTCTGGAGCATTATGATGACAAGGGGCATGGAACATTGTGATGACAGGGCCATGGATCATTGTGATGACAAGAATTCTGGAGCATTGTGCTGACACGGGCCGTGGAGCATTGTGATGACACGGTCATGGAACATTTTGATGACAAGAATTCTGGAGCATTGTGCTGAAAAGGGCCATCGAGCATTGTGATGACACGGTCATGGAACAATGTGATGAGAAGAATTCCGGAGCATTGTGATGACAAGGGCCATGGAGCATTGTGATGACACAGCCATGGAACATTTTGATGACAAGAATTCTGGAGCATTGTGATGACAATGGCCATGGAGCATTGTGATGACACGGTCATGGAACATTGTGATGACAAGAATTCTGGAGCATTGTGATGACAAGGGCCATGGAGCATTGTGATGACATGGTCATGGAACAATGTGATGAGAAGAATTCCGGAGCATTGTGATGACAAGGGCCATGGAGCATTGTGATGACACGGTCATGGAACATTGTGATGACAAGAATTCTGGAGCATTGTACTGACACGGGCCATGGAGCATTGTGATGACACGGTCATGGAACATTGTGATGAGAAGAATTCTGGAGCATTGTGCTGACAAGGGCCATGGAGCATTGTGATGACACGGTCATGGAACATTGTGATGACAAGAATTCTGGAGCATTGTGCTGACACGGGCCATGGAGCATTGTGATGACACGGTCATGGAACATTGTGATGAGAAGAATTCTGGAGCATTGTGCTGACAAGGGCCATGGAGCATTGTGATGACACGGTCATGGAACATTGTGATGAGAAAAATTCTGGAACATTATGATGACAAGGGCCATGGAGCATTGTGATGACAGGGCCATGGAACATTGTGATGACAAGAATTCGGGAGCATTGTGATGACAATGGCCATGAAGCATTGTGATGTCATGGTCATGGAACATTGTGATGAGAAGAATTCTGGAGCATTGTCATGACAAGGGCCATGGAGCATTGTGATGACACGGTCATGGAACATTGTGATGACAAGAATTCTGGAGCATTGTGATGACAAGGGCCATGGAGCATTGTGATGACACGGTCATGGAACATTGTGAAGACAAGAATTCTGGAGCATTGTGCTGACAAGGGCCATGGAGCATTGTGATGACACGGTCATGGAAAATTTGATGAGAAGAATTCTGGTGCATTGTGCTGACAAGGGCCATGGAGCATTGTGATGATACGGTCATGGAACATTGTGATGACAAGAATTCTGGAGCATTATGATGACAAGGGCCATGGAGCATTGTGATGACACGGTATGGAACATTGTGATGACAAGAATTGTGGAGCATTGTGATGACAAGGGCCATGGAGCATTGTGATGACACGGTCATGGAACATTGTGATGATAGGAATTCTGGAGCATTGTGCTGAAAAGGGCCATGGAGCATTGTGATGACACGGTCATGGAACAATGTGATGAGAAGAATTCCGGAGCATTGTGATGACAAGGGCCATGGAGCATTGTGATGACACGGTAATGGAACATTGTGATGACAAGAATTCTGGAGCATTGTGATGACAAGGGTCATGGAGCATTGTGATGACATGGTCAAGGAACATTCCGATGACAAGATTTCTGGAGCATTGTGATGAAAGGGCATGGAGCATTGTGATTAAAGGTGACAAGGAACATTGTGATGATATGGGCAGAGAACTCTGTGATGACAGTTGTCATGAAGTATTGTGACAAAAAGTGTCATGGAACATTGTGCTGACAAGGGCCATGGAGCATTGTGATGACACGGCCATGGAACATTGTGATGACAAGAATTCTGGAGCATTGTGCTGACAAGGGCCATGGAGCATTGTGATGATACGGTCATGGAACATTGTGATGACAAGAATTCTGGAGCATTATGATGACAAGTGCCATGGAGCATTGTGATGACACAGCCATGGAACATTGTGATGACAAGAATTCTGGAGCATTGTGATGACAATGGCCATGGAGCATTGTGATGACACGGTATGGGACATTGTGATGACAAGAATTCTGGAGCATTGTGATGACAAGGGTCATGGAGCATTGTGATGACATGGTCAAGGAACATTGCAATGACAAGATTTCTGGAGCATTGTGATGAAAGGGCATGGAGCATTGTGATTAAAGGTGACAAGGAACATTGCGATGATATGGGCAGAGAACTCTGTGATGACAGTGGTCATGGAGTATTGGGACAAAAATGTCATGGAACATTCTGCTGACAAGGACCATGGAGCATTGTGATGACACGGTCATGGAACATTGTGATGAGAAGAATTCTGGAACATTATGATGACAAGGGCCATGGAGCATTGTGATGACAGGGCCATGGAGCATTGTGATGACACGGTCATGGTACATTGTGATGAGAAGAATTCTGGAGCATTGTGCTTACAAGGGCCATGGAGCATTGTGATGGTACCGTCATGGAACATTGTGATGACAAGAATTCTGGAGCATTATGATGACAAGGGGCATGGAACATTGTGATGACAGGGCCATGGATCATTGTGATGACAAGAATTCTGGAGCATTGTGCTGACACGGGCCGTGGAGCATTGTGATGACACGGTCATGGAACATTTTGATGACAAGAATTCTGGAGCATTGTGCTGAAAAGGGCCATCGAGCATTGTGATGACACGGTCATGGAACAATGTGATGAGAAGAATTCCGGAGCATTGTGATGACAAGGGCCATGGAGCATTGTGATGACACAGCCATGGAACATTTTGATGACAAGAATTCTGGAGCATTGTGATGACAATGGCCATGGAGCATTGTGATGACACGGTCATGGAACATTGTGATGACAAGAATTCTGGAGCATTGTGATGACAAGGGCCATGGAGCACTGTGATGACACGGTCATGGAACATTGTGATGACAGGAATTCTGGAGCATTGTGCTGAAAAGGGCCATGGAGCATTGTGATGACACGGTCATGGAACATTGTGATGACAAGAATTCTGGAGCATTGTGATGACAATGGCCATGGAGCATTTTGATGACACGGTCATGGAACATTGTGATGAGAAGAATTCTGGAGCATTGTCATGACAAGGGCCATGGGGCATTGTGATGATATGGTCAAGGAACATTGCGATGACAATATTTCTGGAGCATTGTGATGAAAGGGCATTTAGCATTGTGATTAAAGGTGACAAGGAACATTGTGATGATATGGGCCGAGAACTCTGTGATGACAGTGGTCATGGAATATTGGGACAAAAAGTGTCATGGAACATTGTGCTGACAAGGGCCATGGAGCATTGTGATGACACGGTCATGGAACATTGTGATGATAAGAATTCTGGAGCATTGTGCTGACACGGGCCATGGAGAATTTTGATGACACGGTCATGGAACATTGTGATGAGAAGAATTCTGGAGCATTGTGCTGACACGGGCCATGGAGAATTGTGATGACACGGTCATGGAACATTGTGATGAGAAGAATTCTGGAGCATTGTGCTGACAAGGGCCATGGAGCATTGTGATGACACGGTCATGGAACATTGTGATGACAAGAATTCTGGAGCATTGTGAAGACAAGGGCCATGGAGCACTGTGAAGACACGGTCATGGAACATTGTGATGACAGGAATTCTGGAGCAATGTGCTGAAAAGGGCCATGGAGCATTGTGATGACATGGTCATGGAACAATGTGATGAGAAGAATTCCGGAGCATTGTGATGACAAGGGCCATGGAGGATTGTGATGACACGGTCATGGAACATTGTGATGAGAAGAATTCTGGAGCATTGTCATGACAAGGGCCATGGAGCATTGTGATGACACGGTCATGGAACATTGTGATGACAAGAATTCTGGAGCATTCTGATGACAAAGGCGATGGAGCTTTGTGATGACACGGTCATGGAACATTGTGATGACAAGAATTCTGGAGCATTCTGATGACAAGCGCCATAGAGCATTGTGATGAAACGTTCATGGAATATAGTAATGACAAGAATTCTGGAGCATTATGATGACAAGGTCCATGGAGCATTGTGATGGCACGGTCATGGAACATTGTGATGAGAAGAATTCTGGAGCATTGTGCTGACAAGGGCCATGGAGCATTGTGATGATATGGTCATGGAACATTGTGATGACAAGAATTCTGGAGCATTATGATGACAAGGGCCATGGAGCATAGTGATGACACAGCCATGGAACATTTTGATGACAAGAATTCTGGAGCATTGTGATGACAATGGCCATGGAGCATTTTGATGACACGGTCATGGAACATTGTGATGAGAAGAATTCTGGAGCACTGTCATGACAAGGGCCATGGAGCATTGTGATGACACGGTCATGGAACATTGTGATGACAAGAATTCTGGAGCATTGTGATGACAAGGGCCATGGAGCATTGTGATGATATGGTCAAGGAACATTGCGATGACAATATTTCTGGAGCATTGTGATGAAAGGGCATTTAGCATTGTGATTAAAGGTGACAAGGAACATTGTGATGATATGGGCCGAGAACACTGTGATGACAGTGGTCATGGAGTATTGGGACAAAAAGTGTCATGGAACATTGTGCTGACAAGGGCCATGGAGCATTGTGATGACACGGTCATGGAACATTGTGATGACAAGAATTCTGGAGCATTGTGCTGACACGGGCCATGGAGCATTGTGATGACACGGTCATGGAACATTGTGATGAGAAGAATTCTGGAGCATTGTGCTGACAAGGGCCATGGAGCATTGTGATGACACGGTATGGAACATTGTGATGACAAGAATTCTGGAGCATTGTGATGACAAGGGCCATGGAGCACTGTGAAGACACGGTCATGGAACATTGTGATGACAGGAATTCTGGAGCATTGTGCTGAAAAGGGCCATGGAGCATTGTGATGACACGGTCATGGAACAATGTGATGAGAAGAATTCCGGAGCATTGTGATGACAAGGGCCATGGAGCATTGTGATGACACGGTCATGGAACATTGTGATGACAAGAATTCTGGAGCATTGTGCTGACACGGGCCATGGAGCATTGTGATGACACGGTCATGGAACATTGTGATGAGAAGAATTCTGGAGCATTGTGCTGACAAGGGCCATGGAGCATTGTGATGACACGGTCATGGAACATTGTGATGACAAGAATTCTGGAGCATTGTGCTGACACGGGCCATGGAGCATTGTGATGACACGGTCATGGAACATTGTGATGAGAAGAATTCTGGAGCATTGTGCTGACAAGGGCCATGGAGCATTGTGATGATACGGTCATTTAACATTGTGATGACAAGAATTCTGGAGCATTATGATGACAAGGGCCATGGAGCATTGTGATGACACAGCCATGGAAAATTGTGATGACAAGAATTCTGGAGCATTGTGATGACAATGGCCATGGAGCATTGTGATGACACGGTATGGAACATTGTGATGACAAGAATTGTGGAGCATTGTGATGACAAGGGCCATGGAGCATTGTGATGACACGCTCATGGAACATTGTGATGACAGGAATTCTGGAGCATTGTGCTGAAAAGGGCCATGGAGCATTGTGATGACACGGTCATGGAACAATGTGATGAGAAGAATTCCGGAGCATTGTGATGACAAGGGCCATGGAGCATTGTGATGACACGGTCATGGAACATTGTGATGACAAGAATTCTGGAGCATTGTGATGACAAGGGCCATGGAGCATTGTGATGACACGGTCATGGAACATTGTGATGACAGGAATTCTGGAGCATTGTGCCGAAAAGGGCCATGGAGCATTGTGATGACACGGTCATGGAACAATGTGATGAGAAGAATTCCGGAGCATTGTGATGACAAGGGCCATGGAGCATTGTGATGACACAGCCATGGAAAATTGTGATGACAAGAATTCTGGAGCATTGTGATGACAATGGCCATGGAGCATTGTGATGACACGGTATGGAACATTGTGATCACAAGAATTGTGGAGCATTGTGATGACAAGGGCCATGGAGCATTGTGATGACACGGTCATGGAACATTGTGATGACAGGAATTCTGGAGCATTGTGCTGAAAAGGGCCATGGAGCATTGTGATGACACGGTCATGGAACAATGTGATGAGAAGAATTCCGGAGCATTGTGATGACAATGGCCATGGAGCATTGTGATGACACGGTATGGAACATTGTGATGACAAGAATTGTGGATCATTGTGATGACAAGGGCCATGGAGCATTGTGATGACACGGTCATGGAACATTGTGATGACAGGAATTCTGGAGTATTGTGCTGAAAAGGGCCATGGAGCATTGTGATGACACGGTCATGGAACAATGTGATGAGAAGAATTCCGGAGCATTGTGATGACAAGGGCCATGGAGCATTGTGATGACACGGTCATGGAACATTGTGATGACAAGAATTCTGGAGCATTGTGATGACAAGGGTCATGGAGCATTGTGATGACATGGTCTAGGAACATTCCGATGACAAGATTTCTGGAGCATTGTGATGAAAGGGCATGGAGCATTGTGATTAAAGGTGACAAGGAACATTGTGATGATATGGGCCGAGAACACTGTGATGACAGTGGTAATGGAGTATTGGGACAAAAAGTGTCATGGAACATTGTGCTGACAAGGGCCATGGAGCATTGTGATGACACGGTCATGGAACATTGTGATGACAAGAATTCTGGAGCATTGTGCTGACACGGGCCATGGAGCATTGTGATGACACGGTCATGGAACATTGTGATGAGAAGAATTCTGGAGCATTGTGCTGACAAGGGCCATGGAGCATTGTGATGACACGGTATGGAACATTGTGATGACAAGAATTCTGGAGCATTGTGATGACAAGGGCCATGGAGCACTGTGAAGACACGGTCATGGAACATTGTGATGACAGGAATTCTGGAGCATTGTGCTGAAAAGGGCCATGGAGCATTGTGATGACACGGTCATGGAACAATGTGATGAGAATAATTCCGGAGCATTGTGATGACAAGGGCCATGGAGCATTGTGATGACACGGTCATGGAACATTGTGATGACAAGAATTCTGGAGCATTGTGCTGACACGGGCCATGGAGCATTGTGATGACACGGTCATGGAACATTGTGATGAGAAGAATTCTGGAGCATTGTGCTGACAAGGGCCATGGAGCATTGTGATGACACGGTCATGGAACATTGTGATGACAAGAATTCTGGAGCATTGTGCTGACACGGGCCATGGAGCATTGTGATGACACAGTCATGGAACATTGTGATGAGAAGAATTCTGGAGCATTGTGCTGACAAGGGCCATGGAGCATTGTGATGATACGGTCATGGAACATTGTGATGACAAGAATTCTGGAGCATTATGATGACAAGGGCCATGGAGCATTGTGATGACACAGCCATGGAAAATTGTGATGACAAGAATTCTGGAGCATTGTGATGACAATGGCCATGGAGCATTGTGATGACACAGCCATTGAAAATTGTGATGACAAGAATTCTGGAGCATTGTGATGACAATGGCCATGGAGCATTGTGATGACACGGTATGGAACATTGTGATGACAAGAATTGTGGAGCATTGTGATGACAAGGGCCATGGAGCATTGTGATGACACGCTCATGGAACATTGTGATGACAGGAATTCTGGAGCATTGTGCTGAAAAGGGCCATGGAGCATTGTGATGACACGGTCATGGAACAATGTGATGAGAAGAATTCCGGAGCATTGTGATGACAAGGGCCATGGAGCATTGTGATGACACGGTCATGGAACATTGTGATGACAAGAATTCTGGAGCATTGTGATGACAAGGGCCATGGAGCATTGTGATGACACGGTCATGGAACATTGTGATGACAGGAATTCTGGAGCATTGTGCTGAAAAGGGCCATGGAGCATTGTGATGACACGGTAATGGAACAATGTGATGAGAAGAATTCCGGAGCATTGTGATGACAATGGCCATGGAGCATTGTGACGACACGGTATGGAACATTGTGATGACAAGAATTGTGGATCATTGTGATGACAAGGGCCATGGAGCATTGTGATGACACGGTCATGGAACATTGTGATGACAGGAATTCTGGAGTATTGTGCTGAAAAGGGCCATGGAGCATTGTGATGACATGGTCATGGAACAATGTGATGAGAAGAATTCCGGAGCATTGTGATGACAAGGGCCATGGAGCATTGTGATGACACGGTCATGGAACATTGTGATGACAAGAATTCTGGAGCATTGTGATGACAAGGGTCATGGAGCATTGTGATGACATGGTCTAGGAACATTCCGATGACAAGATTTCTGGAGCATTGTGATGAAAGGGCATGGAGCATTGTGATTAAAGGTGACAAGGAACATTGTGATGATATGGGCAGAGAACTCTGTGATGACAGTGGTCATGGAGTATTGTGACAAAAAGTGTCATGGAACATTGTGCTGACAAGGGCCATGGAGCATTGTGATGACACGGCCATTGAACATTGTGAAGACAAGAATTCTGGAGCATTGTGCTGACAAGGGCCATGGAGCATTGTGATGACACAGCCATGGAACATTTTGATGACAAGAATTCTGGAGCATTGTGATGACAATGGCCATCGAGCATTGTGATGACACGGTCATGGAACATTGTGATGAGAAGAATTCTGGAGCATTGTGCTGACAAGGGCCATGGAGCATTGTGATGACACGGCCATGGAACATTGTGATGAGAAGAATTCTGGAGCATTGTGATGACAATGGCCATGGAGCATTGTGATGACACGGTATGGAACATTGTCATGACAAGAATTCTGGAGCATTGTGATGACAAAGGCCATGGAGCACTGTGATGACACGGTCATGGAACATTGTGATGACAGGAATTCTGGAGCATTGTGGTGAAAAGGGCCATGGAGCATTGTGATGACATGGTCATGGAACAATGTGATGAGAAGAATTCCGGAGCATTGTGATGACAAGGGCCATGGAGCATAGTGATGACACGGTCATGGAACATTTTGATGACAAGAATTCTGGAGCATTGTGATGACAATGGCCATGGAGCATTTTGATGACACGGTCATGGAACATTGTGATGAGAAGAATTCTGGAGCACTGTCATGAAAAGGGCCATGGAGCATTGTGATGACACGGTCATGGAACATTGTGATGACAAGAATTCTGGAGCATTATGATGACAAGGGCCATGGAGCATTGTGATGACACGGCCATGGAACATTGTGATGAGAAGAATTCTGGAGCATTGTCATGACAAGGGCCATGGGGCATTGTGATGATATGGTCAAGGAACATTGCGATGACAATATTTCTGGAGCATTGTGATGAAAGGGCATTTAGCATTGTGATTAAAGGTGACAAGGAACATTGTGATGATATGGGCCGAGAACTCTGTGATGACAGTGGTCATGGAGTATTGGGACAAAAAGTGTCATGGAACATTGTGCTGACAAGGGCCATGGAGCATTGTGATGACACGGTCATGGAACATTGTGATGACAAGAATTCTGGAGCATTGTGCTGACACGGGCCATGGAGCATTGTGATGACACGGTCATGGAACATTGTGATGACAAGAATTCTGGAGCATTGTGATGACAATGGCCATGGAGCATTGTGATGACACGGTATGGAACATTGTGATGAGAAGAATTCTGGAGCATTGTGATGACAAGTGTCATGGAGCATTGTGATGACATGGTCAAGGAACATTGCAATGACAAGATTTCTGGAGCATTGTGATGAAAGGGCATGGAGCATTGTGATTAAAGGTGACAAGGAACATTGTGATGATATGGGCAGAGAACTCTGTGATGACAGTGGTCATGGAGTATTGTGACAAAAAGTGTCATGGAACATTGTGCTGACAAGGGCCATGGAGCATTGTGATGACACGGTCATGGTACATTGTGATGAGAAGAATTCTGGAGCATTGTGCTGACAAGGGCCATGGAGCATTGTGATGGTACCGTCATGGAACATTGTGATGACAAGAATTCTGGAGCATTATGATGACAAGGGGCATGGAACATTGTGATGACAGGGCCATGTAACATTGTGATGACAAGAATTCTGGAGCATTGTGCTAACACGGGCCGTGGAGCATTGTGATGACACGGTCATGGAACATTTTGATGACAAGAATTCTGGAGCATTGTGCTGAAAATGGCCATCGAGCATTGTGATGACACGGTCATGGAACAATGTGATGAGAAGAATTCCGGAGCATTGTGATGACAAGGGCCATGGAGCATTGTGATGACACAGCCATGGAACATTTTGATGACAAGAATTCTGGAGCATTATGATGACAAGGTCCATGGAGCATTGTGATGGCATGGTCATGGAACATTGTGATGAGAAGAATTCTGGAGCATTGTGCTGACAGGGGCCATGGAGCATTGTGATGATACGGTCATGTAACATTGTGATGAAAAGAATTCTGGAGCATTATGGTGACAAGGGCCATGGAGCATTGTGATGACACGGTCATGGAACATTGTGATGAAAAGAATTCTGGAGCATTGTGATGACAAGTGCCATGGAGCATTGTGATGACACGGTCATGGATCATTGTGATGAGAAGAATTCTGGAGCATTGTGCTGACAAGGGCCATGGAGCATTGTGATGATACGGTCATGGAACATTGTGATGACAAGAATTCTGGTGCATTATGATGACAAGGGCCATGGAGCACTGTGATGACACGGTCATGGAACATTGTGATGAGAATTCTGGAGCATTGTGCTGACAAGGGCCATGGGGCATTGTGATGACACGGTCATGGAACATTGTGATGACAAGAATTCTGGAGCATTGTGCTGACAAGGGCCATGGAGCATTGTGATGACACGGTATGGAACATTGTGATGACAAGAATTCTGGAGCATTGTGATGACAAGGGCCATGGAGCACTGTGAAGACACGGTCATGGAACATTGTGATGACAGGAATTCTGGAGCATTGTGCTGAAAAGGGCCATGGAGCATTGTGATGACATGGTCATGGAACAATGTGATGAGAAGAATTCCGGAGCATTGTGATGACAAGGGCCATGGAGCATTGTGATGACACGGTCATGGAACATTGTGATGACAAGAATTCTGGAGCATTGTGCTGACACGGGCCATGGAGCATTGTGATGACACGGTCATGGAACATTGTGATGAGAAGAATTCTGGAGCATTGTGCTGACAAGGGCCATGGAGCATTGTGATGACACGGTCATGGAACATTGTGATGACAAGAATTCTGGAGCATTGTGCTGACACGGGCCATGGAGCATTGTGATGACACGGTCATGGAACATTGTGATGAGAAGAATTCTGGAGCATTGTGCTGACAAGGGCCATGGAGCATTGTGATGACACGGTCATGGAACATTGTGATGAGAAAAATTCTGGAACATTATGATGACAAGGGCCATGGAGCATTGTGATGACAGGGCCATGGAACATTGTGATGACAAGAATTCGGGAGCATTGTGATGACAATGGCCATGAAGCATTGTGATGTCATGGTCATGGAACATTGTGATGAGAAGAATTCTGGAGCATTGTCATGACAAGGGCCATGGAGCATTGTGATGACACGGTCATGGAACATTGTGATGACAAGAATTCTGGAGCATTGTAATGACAAGGGCCATGGAGCATTGTGATGACACGGTCATGGAACATTGTGAAGACAAGAATTCTGGAGCATTGTGCTGACAAGGGCCATGGAGCATTGTGATGACACGGTCATGGAAAATTTGATGAGAAGAATTCTGGTGCATTGTGCTGACAAGGGCCATGGAGCATTGTGATGATACGGTCATGGAACATTGTGATGACAAGAATTCTGGAGCATTATGATGACAAGGGCCATGGAGCATTGTGATGACACGGTATGGAACATTGTGATGACAAGAATTGTGGAGCATTGTGATGACAAGGGCCATGGAGCATTGTGATGACACGGTCATGAAACAATGTGATGAGAAGAATTCCGGAGCATTGTGATGACAAGGGCCATGGAGCATTGTGATGACACGGTCATGGAACATTGTGATGACAAGAATTCTGGAGCATTGTGATGAAAGGGCATGGAGCATTGTGATTAAAGGTGACAAGGAACATTGTGATGATATGGGCAGAGAACTCTGTGATGACAGTTGTCATGGAATATTGGGACAAAAAGTGTCATGGAACATTGTGCTGACAAGGGCCATGGAGCATTGTGATGACACGGTCATGGAACATTGTGATGACAAGAATTCTGGAGCATTGTGCTGACACGGGCCATGGAGAATTGTGATGACACGGTCATGGAACATTGTGATGAGAAGAATTCTGGAGCATTGTGCTGACAAGGGCCATGGAGCATTGTGATGACACGGTCATGGAACATTGTGATGACAAGAATTCTGGAGCATTGTGATGACAAGGGCCATGGAGCACTGTGAAGACACGGTCATGGAACATTGTGATGACAGGAATTCTGGAGCAATGTGCTGAAAAGGGCCATGGAGCATTGTGATGACATGGTCATGAAACAATGTGATGAGAAGAATTCCGGAGCATTGTGATGACAAGGGCCATGGAGCATTGTGATGACACGGTCATGGAACATTGTGATGAGAAGAATTCTGGAGCATTGTCATGACAAGGGCCATGGAGCATTGTGATGACACGGTCATGGAACATTGTGATGACAAGAATTCTGGAGCATTCTGATGACAAAGGCGATGGAGCTTTGTGATGACACGGTCATGGAACATTGTGATGACAAGAATTCTGGAGCATTCTGATGACAAGCGCCATAGAGCATTGTGATGACACGTTCATGGAATATAGTAATGACAAGAATTCTGGAGCATTATGATGACAAGGTCCATGGAGCATTGTGATGGCACGGTCATGGAACATTGTGATGAGAAGAATTCTGGAGCATTGTGCTGACAAGGGCCATGGAGCATTGTGATGATATGGTCATGGAACATTGTGATGACAAGAATTCTGGAGCATTATGATGACAAGGGACATGGAGCATAGTGATGACACAGCCATGGAACATTTTGATGACAAGAATTCTGGAGCATTGTGATGACAATGGCCATGGAGCATTTTGATGACACGGTCATGGAACATTGTGATGAGAAGAATTCTGGAGCACTGTCATGACAAGGGCCATGGAGCATTGTGATGACACGGTCATGGAACATTGTGATGACAAGAATTCTGGAGCATTGTGATGACAAGGGCCATGGAGCATTGTGATGATATGGTCAAGGAACATTGCGATGACAATATTTCTGGAGCATTGTGATGAAAGGGCATTTAGCATTGTGATTAAAGGTGACAAGGAACATTGTGATGATATGGGCCGAGAACACTGTGATGACAGTGGTCATGGAGTATTGGGACAAAAAGTGTCATGGAACATTGTGCTGACAAGGGCCATGGAGCATTGTGATGACACGGTCATGGAACATTGTGATGAGAAGAATTCTGGAGCATTGTGCTGACAAGGGCCATGGAGCATTGTGATGACACGGTATGGAACATTGTGATGAGAAGAATTCTGGAGCATTGTGATGACAAGGGCCATGGAGCACTGTGAAGACACGGTCATGGAACATTGTGATGACAGGAATTCTGGAGCATTGTGCTGAAAAGGGCCATGGAGCATTGTGATGACACGGTCATGGAACAATGTGATGAGAAGAATTCCGGAGCATTGTGATGACAAGGGCCATGGAGCATTGTGATGACACGGTCATGGAACATTGTGATGACAAGAATTCTGGAGCATTGTGCTGACACGGGCCATGGAGCATTGTGATGACACGGTCATGGAACATTGTGATGAGAAGAATTCTGAAGCATTGTGCTGACAAGGGCCATGGAGCATTGTGATGACACGGTCATGGAACATTGTGATGACAAGAATTCTGGAGCATTGTGCTGACACGGGCCATGGAGCATTGTGATGACACGGTCATGGAACATTGTGATGAGAATTCTGGAGCATTGTGCTGACAAGGGCCATGGAGCATTGTGATGACACGGCCTTGGAACATTGTGATGACAAGAATTCTGGAGCATTGTGATGACAATGGCCATGGAGCATTGTGATGACACGATCATGGAACATTGTGATGAGAAGAATTCTGGAGCATTGTGATTAAAGGGCATGGAGCATTGTGATTAAAGGTGACAAGGAACATTGTGATGATATGCGCAGAGAACTCTGTGATGACTGTGGTCATGGAGTATTGTGACAAAAAGTGTCATGGAACATTGTGCTGACAAGGGCCATGGAGCATTGTGATGACACGGTCATGGAACATTGTGATGACAAGAATTCTGGAGCATTGTGCTGACACGGGCCATGGAGCATTGTGATGACACGGTCATGGAACATTGTGATGAGAAGAATTCTGGAGCATTGTGCTGACAAGGGCCATGGAGCATTGTGATGACACGGTATGGAACATTGTGATGACAAGAATTCTGGAGCATTGTGATGACAAGGGCCATGGAGCACTGTGAAGACACGGTCATGGAACATTGTGATGACAGGAATTCTGGAGCATTGTGCTGAAAAGGGCCATGGAGCATTGTGATGACACGGTCATGGAACAATGTGATGAGAAGAATTCCGGAGCATTGTGATGACAAGGGCCATGGAGCATTGTGATGACACGGTCATGGAACATTGTGATGACAAGAATTCTGGAGCATTGTGCTGACACGGGCCATGGAGCATTGTGATGACACGGTCATGGAACATTGTGATGAGAAGAATTCTGGAGCATTGTGCTGACAAGGGCCATGGAGCATTGTGATGACACGGTCATGGAACATTGTGATGACAAGAATTCTGGAGCATTGTGCTGACACGGGCCATGGAGCATTGTGATGACACGGTCATGGAACATTGTGATGAGAATTCTGGAGCATTGTGCTGACAAGGGCCATGGAGCATTGTGATGACACGGCCTTGGAACATTGTGATGACAAGAATTCTGGAGCATTGTGATGACAATGGCCATGGAGCATTGTGATGACACGATCATGGAACATTGTGATGAGAAGAATTCTGGAGCATTGTGATTAAAGGGCATGGAGCATTGTGATTAAAGGTGACAAGGAACATTGTGATGATATGCGCAGAGAACTCTGTGATGACTGTGGTCATGGAGTATTGTGACAAAAAGTGTCATGGAACATTGTGCTGACAAGGGCCATGGAGCATTGTGATGACACGGTCATGGAACATTGTGATGACAAGAATTCTGGAGCATTGTGATGACAAGGGCCATGGAGCATTGTGATGACACAGTCATGGAACATTGTGATGACAAGAATTCTGGAGCATTGTGATGACAATGGCCATGGAGCATTGTGATGACATGGTCATGGAACATTGTGATGAGAAGAATTCTGGAGCATTGTGATGACAATGGCCATGGAGCATTGTGATGACACGGTCATGGAACATTGTGATGAGAAGAATTCTGGAGCATTGTCATGACAAGGGCCATGGGGCATTGTAATGATATGGTCAAGGAACATTGCGATGACAATATTTCTGGAGCATTGTGATGAAAGGGCATTTAGCATTGTGATTAAAGGTGACAAGGAACATTGTGATGATATGGGCCGAGAACTCTGTGATGACAGTGGTCATGGAGTATTGGGAGAAAAAGTGTCATGGAACATTGTGCTGACAAGGGCCATGGAGCTTTGTGATGACACGGTCTTGGAGCATTTTGATGACAAGAATTCTGGAGCATTCTGATGACAAGCGCCATAGAGCATTGTGATGACACGTTCATGGAATATAGTAATGACAAGAATTCTGGAGCATTATGATGACAATGTCCATGGAGCATTGTGATGGCACGGTCATGGAACATTGTGATGAGAAGAATTCTGGAGCATTGTGCTGACAAGGGCCATGGAGCATTGTGATGATACGGTCATGGAACATTGTGATGACAAGAATTCTGGAGCATTATGATGACAAGGGCCATGGAGCATTGTGATGACACGGTCATGGAACAATGTGATGAGAAGAATTCCGGAGCATTGTGATGACAAGGGCCATGGAGCATTGTGATGACACGGTCATGGAACATTGTGATGACAAGAATTCTGGAGCATTGTGATGACAAGGGTCATGGAGCATTGTGATGACATGGTCAAGGAACATTCCGATGACAAGATTTCTGGAGCATTGTGATGAAAGGGCATGGAGCATTGTGATTAAAGGTGACAAGGAACATTGTGATGATATGGGCAGAGAACTCTGTGATGACAGTTGTCATGAAGTATTGTGACAAAAAGTGTCATGGAACATTGTGCTGACAAGGGCCATGGAGCATTGTGATGACACGGCCATGGAACATTGTGATGACAAGAATTCTGGAGCATTGTGCTGACAAGGGCCATGGAGCATTGTGATGATACGGTCATGGAACATTGTGATGACAAGAATTCTGGAGCATTATGATGACAAGTGCCATGGAGCATTGTGATGACACAGCCATGGAACATTGTGATGACAAGAATTCTGGAGCATTGTGATGACAATGGCCATGGAGCATTGTGATGACACGGTATGGAACATTGTGATGACAAGAATTCTGGAGCATTGTGATGACAAGGGTCATGGAGCATTGTGATGACATGGTCAAGGAACATTGCAATGACAAGATTTCTGGAGCATTGTGATGAAAGGGCATGGAGCATTGTGATTAAAGGTGACAAGGAACATTGCGATGATATGGGCAGAGAACTCTGTGATGACAGTGGTCATGGAGTATTGGGACAAAAATGTCATGGATCATTGTGCTGACAAGGACCATGGAGCATTGTGATGACACGGTCATGGAACATTGTGATGAGAAGAATTCTGGAACATTATGATGACAAGGGCCATGGAGCATTGTGATGACAGGGCCATGGAGCATTGTGATGACACGGTCATGGTACATTGTGATGAGAAGAATTCTGGAGCATTGTGCTTACAAGGGCCATGGAGCATTGTGATGGTACCGTCATGGAACATTGTGATGACAAGAATTCTGGAGCATTATGATGACAAGGGGCATGGAACATTGTGATGACAGGGCCATGGATCATTGTGATGACAAGAATTCTGGAGCATTGTGCTGACACGGGCCGTGGAGCATTGTGATGACACGGTCATGGAACATTTTGATGACAAGAATTCTGGAGCATTGTGCTGAAAAGGGCCATCGAGCATTGTGATGACACGGTCATGGAACAATGTGATGAGAAGAATTCCGGAGCATTGTGATGACAAGGGCCATGGAGCATTGTGATGACACAGCCATGGAACATTTTGATGACAAGAATTCTGGAGCATTGTGATGACAATGGCCATGGAGCATTGTGATGACACGGTCATGGAACATTGTGATGACAAGAATTCTGGAGCATTGTGATGACAAGGGCCATGGAGCACTGTGATGTCACGGTCATGGAACATTGTGATGACAGGAATTCTGGAGCATTGTGCTGAAAAGGGCCATGGAGCATTGTGATGACACGGTCATGGAACATTGTGATGACAAGAATTCTGGAGCATTGTGATGACAATGGCCATGGAGCATTTTGATGACACGGTCATGGAACATTGTGATGAGAAGAATTCTGGAGCATTGTCATGACAAGGGCCATGGGGCATTGTGATGATATGGTCAAGGAACATTGCGATGACAATATTTCTGGAGCATTGTGATGAAAGGGCATTTAGCATTGTGATTAAAGGTGACAAGGAACATTGTGATGATATGGGCCGAGAACTCTGTGATGACAGTGGTCATGGAATATTGGGACAAAAAGTGTCATGGAACATTGTGCTGACAAGGGCCATGGAGCATTGTGATGACACGGTCATGGAACATTGTGATGACAAGAATTCTGGAGCATTGTGCTGACACGGGCCATGGAGAATTGTGATGACACGGTCATGGAACATTGTGATGAGAAGAATTCTGGAGCATTGTGCTGACAAGGGCCATGGAGCATTGTGATGACACGGTCATGGAACATTGTGATGACAAGAATTCTGGAGCATTGTGATGACAAGGGCCATGGAGCACTGTGAAGACACGGTCATGGAACATTGTGATGACAGGAATTCTGGAGCAATGTGCTGAAAAGGGCCATGGAGCATTGTGATGACATGGTCATGGAACAATGTGATGAGAAGAATTCCGGAGCATTGTGATGACAAGGGCCATGGAGCATTGTGATGACACGGTCATGGAACATTGTGATGAGAAGAATTCTGGAGCATTGTCATGACAAGGGCCATGGAGCATTGTGATGACACGGTCATGGAACATTGTGATGACAAGAATTCTGGAGCATTCTGATGACAAAGGCGATGGAGCTTTGTGATGACACGGTCATGGAACATTGTGATGACAAGAATTCTGGAGCATTCTGATGACAAGCGCCATAGAGCATTGTGATGACACGTTCATGGAATATAGTAATGACAAGAATTCTGGAGCATTATGATGACAAGGTCCATGGAGCATTGTGATGGCACGGTCATGGAACATTGTGATGAGAAGAATTCTGGAGCATTGTGCTGACAAGGGCCATGGAGCATTGTGATGATATGGTCATGGAACATTGTGATGACAAGAATTCTGGAGCATTATGATGACAAGGGCCATGGAGCATAGTGATGACACAGCCATGGAACATTTTGATGACAAGAATTCTGGAGCATTGTGATGACAATGGCCATGGAGCATTTTGATGACACGGTCATGGAACATTGTGATGAGAAGAATTCTGGAGCACTGTCATGACAAGGGCCATGGAGCATTGTGATGACACGGTCATGGAACATTGTGATGACAAGAATTCTGGAGCATTGTGATGACAAGGGCCATGGAGCATTGTGATGATATGGTCAAGGAACATTGCGATGACAATATTTCTGGAGCATTGTGATGAAAGGGCATTTAGCATTGTGATTAAAGGTGACAAGGAACATTGTGATGATATGGGCCGAGAACACTGTGATGACAGTGGTCATGGAGTATTGGGACAAAAAGTGTCATGGAACATTGTGCTGACAAGGGCCATGGAGCATTGTGATGACACGGTCATGGAACATTGTGATGAGAAGAATTCTGGAGCATTGTGCTGACAAGGGCCATGGAGCATTGTGATGACACGGTATGGAACATTGTGATGAGAAGAATTCTGGAGCATTGTGATGACAAGGGCCATGGAGCACTGTGAAGACACGGTCATGGAACATTGTGATGACAGGAATTCTGGAGCATTGTGCTGAAAAGGGCCATGGAGCATTGTGATGACACGGTCATGGAACAATGTGATGAGAAGAATTCCGGAGCATTGTGATGACAAGGGCCATGGAGCATTGTGATGACACGGTCATGGAACATTGTGATGACAAGAATTCTGGAGCATTGTGCTGACACGGGCCATGGAGCATTGTGATGACACGGTCATGGAACATTGTGATGAGAAGAATTCTGGAGCATTGTGCTGACAAGGGCCATGGAGCATTGTGATGACACGGTCATGGAACATTGTGATGACAAGAATTCTGGAGCATTGTGCTGACACGGGCCATGGAGCATTGTGATGACACGGTCATGGAACATTGTGATGAGAATTCTGGAGCATTGTGCTGACAAGGGCCATGGAGCATTGTGATGACACGGCCTTGGAACATTGTGATGACAAGAATTCTGGAGCATTGTGATGACAATGGCCATGGAGCATTGTGATGACACGATCATGGAACATTGTGATGAGAAGAATTCTGGAGCATTGTGATTAAAGGGCATGGAGCATTGTGATTAAAGGTGACAAAGAACATTGTGATGATATGCGCAGAGAACTCTGTGATGACTGTGGTCATGGAGTATTGTGACAAAAAGTGTCATGGAACATTGTGCTGACAAGGGCCATGGAGCATTGTGATGACACGGTCATGGAACATTGTGATGACAAGAATTCTGGAGCATTGTGCTGACACGGGCCATGGAGCATTGTGATGACACGGTCATGGAACATTGTGATGAGAAGAATTCTGGAGCATTGTGCTGACAAGGGCCATGGAGCATTGTGATGACACGGTATGGAACATTGTGATGACAAGAATTCTGGAGCATTGTGATGACAAGGGCCATGGAGCACTGTGAAGACACGGTCATGGAACATTGTGATGACAGGAATTCTGGAGCATTGTGCTGAAAAGGGCCATGGAGCATTGTGATGACACGGTCATGGAACAATGTGATGAGAAGAATTCCGGAGCATTGTGATGACAAGGGCCATGGAGCATTGTGATGACACGGTCATGGAACATTGTGATGACAAGAATTCTGGAGCATTGTGCTGACACGGGCCATGGAGCATTGTGATGACACGGTCATGGAACATTGTGATGACAAGAATTCTGGAGCATTGTGCTGACAAGGGCCATGGAGCATTGTGATGACACGGTCATGGAACATTGTGATGACAAGAATTCTGGAGCATTGTGCTGACACGGGCCATGGAGCATTGTGATGACACGGTCATGGAACATTGTGATGAGAATTCTGGAGCATTGTGCTGACAAGGGCCATGGAGCATTGTGATGACACGGCCTTGGAACATTGTGATGACAAGAATTCTGGAGCATTGTGATGACAATGGCCATGGAGCATTGTGATGACACGATCATGGAACATTGTGATGAGAAGAATTCTGGAGCATTGTGATTAAAGGGCATGGAGCATTGTGATTAAAGGTGACAAGGAACATTGTGATGATATGCGCAGAGAACTCTGTGATGACTGTGGTCATGGAGTATTGTGACAAAAAGTGTCATGGAACATTGTGCTGACAAGGGCCATGGAGCATTGTGATGACACGGTCATGGAACATTGTGATGACAAGAATTCTGGAGCATTGTGATGACAAGGGCCATGGAGCATTGTGATGACACAGTCATGGAACATTGTGATGACAAGAATTCTGGAGCATTGTGATGACAATGGCCATGGAGCATTGTGATGACACGGTCATGGAACATTGTGATGAGAAGAATTCTGGAGCATTGTGATGACAATGGCCATGGAGCATTGTGATGACACGGTCATGGAACATTGTGATGAGAAGAATTCTGGAGCATTGTCATGACAAGGGCCATGGGGCATTGTAATGATATGGTCAAGGAACATTGCGATGACAATATTTCTGGAGCATTGTGATGAAAGGGCATTTAGCATTGTGATTAAAGGTGACAAGGAACATTGTGATGATATGGGCCGAGAACTCTGTGATGACAGTGGTCATGGAGTATTGGGAGAAAAAGTGTCATGGAACATTGTGCTGACAAGGGCCATGGAGCTTTGTGATGACACGGTCTTGGAACATTTTGATGACAAGAATTCTGGAGCATTCTGATGACAAGCGCCATAGAGCATTGTGATGACACGTTCATGGAATATAGTAATGACAAGAATTCTGGAGCATTATGATGACAATGTCCATGGAGCATTGTGATGGCACGGTCATGGAACATTGTGATGAGAAGAATTCTGGAGCATTGTGCTGACAAGGGCCATGGAGCATTGTGATGATACGGTCATGGAACATTGTGATGACAAGAATTCTGGAGCATTATGATGACAAGGGCCATGGAGCATTGTGATGACACGGTCATGGAACAATGTGATGAGAAGAATTCCGGAGCATTGTGATGACAAGGGCCATGGAGCATTGTGATGACACGGTCATGGAACATTGTGATGACAAGAATTCTGGAGCATTGTGATGACAAGGGTCATGGAGCATTGTGATGACATGGTCAAGGAACATTCCGATGACAAGATTTCTGGAGCATTGTGATGAAAGGGCATGGAGCATTGTGATTAAAGGTGACAAGGAACATTGTGATGATATGGGCAGAGAACTCTGTGATGACAGTTGTCATGAAGTATTGTGACAAAAAGTGTCATGGAACATTGTGCTGACAAGGGCCATGGAGCATTGTGATGACACGGCCATGGAACATTGTGATGACAAGAATTCTGGAGCATTGTGCTGACAAGGGCCATGGAGCATTGTGATGATACGGTCATGGAACATTGTGATGACAAGAATTCTGGAGCATTATGATGACAAGTGCCATGGAGCATTGTGATGACACAGCCATGGAACATTGTGATGACAAGAATTCTGGAGCATTGTGATGACAATGGCCATGGAGCATTGTGATGACACGGTATGGGACATTGTGATGACAAGAATTCTGGAGCATTGTGATGACAAGGGTCATGGAGCATTGTGATGACATGGTCAAGGAACATTGCAATGACAAGATTTCTGGAGCATTGTGATGAAAGGGCATGGAGCATTGTGATTAAAGGTGACAAGGAACATTGCGATGATATGGGCAGAGAACTCTGTGATGACAGTGGTCATGGAGTATTGGGACAAAAATGTCATGGAACATTCTGCTGACAAGGACCATGGAGCATTGTGATGACACGGTCATGGAACATTGTGATGAGAAGAATTCTGGAACATTATGATGACAAGGGCCATGGAGCATTGTGATGACAGGGCCATGGAGCATTGTGATGACACGGTCATGGTACATTGTGATGAGAAGAATTCTGGAGCATTGTGCTTACAAGGGCCATGGAGCATTGTGATGGTACCGTCATGGAACATTGTGATGACAAGAATTCTGGAGCATTATGATGACAAGGGGCATGGAACATTGTGATGACAGGGCCATGGATCATTGTGATGACAAGAATTCTGGAGCATTGTGCTGACACGGGCCGTGGAGCATTGTGATGACACGGTCATGGAACATTTTGATGACAAGAATTCTGGAGCATTGTGCTGAAAAGGGCCATCGAGCATTGTGATGACACGGTCATGGAACAATGTGATGAGAAGAATTCCGGAGCATTGTGATGACAAGGGCCATGGAGCATTGTGATGACACAGCCATGGAACATTTTGATGACAAGAATTCTGGAGCATTGTGATGACAATGGCCATGGAGCATTGTGATGACACGGTCATGGAACATTGTGATGACAAGAATTCTGGAGCATTGTGATGACAAGGGCCATGGAGCACTGTGATGACACGGTCATGGAACATTGTGATGACAGGAATTCTGGAGCATTGTGCTGAAAAGGGCCATGGAGCATTGTGATGACACGGTCATGGAACATTGTGATGACAAGAATTCTGGAGCATTGTGATGACAATGGCCATGGAGCATTTTGATGACACGGTCATGGAACATTGTGATGAGAAGAATTCTGGAGCATTGTCATGACAAGGGCCATGGGGCATTGTGATGATATGGTCAAGGAACATTGCGATGACAATATTTCTGGAGCATTGTGATGAAAGGGCATTTAGCATTGTGATTAAAGGTGACAAGGAACATTGTGATGATATGGGCCGAGAACTCTGTGATGACAGTGGTCATGGAATATTGGGACAAAAAGTGTCATGGAACATTGTGCTGACAAGGGCCATGGAGCATTGTGATGACACGGTCATGGAACATTGTGATGATAAGAATTCTGGAGCATTGTGCTGACACGGGCCATGGAGAATTTTGATGACACGGTCATGGAACATTGTGATGAGAAGAATTCTGGAGCATTGTGCTGACACGGGCCATGGAGAATTGTGATGACACGGTCATGGAACATTGTGATGAGAAGAATTCTGGAGCATTGTGCTGACAAGGGCCATGGAGCATTGTGATGACACGGTCATGGAACATTGTGATGACAAGAATTCTGGAGCATTGTGAAGACAAGGGCCATGGAGCACTGTGAAGACACGGTCATGGAACATTGTGATGACAGGAATTCTGGAGCAATGTGCTGAAAAGGGCCATGGAGCATTGTGATGACATGGTCATGGAACAATGTGATGAGAAGAATTCCGGAGCATTGTGATGACAAGGGCCATGGAGGATTGTGATGACACGGTCATGGAACATTGTGATGAGAAGAATTCTGGAGCATTGTCATGACAAGGGCCATGGAGCATTGTGATGACACGGTCATGGAACATTGTGATGACAAGAATTCTGGAGCATTCTGATGACAAAGGCGATGGAGCTTTGTGATGACACGGTCATGGAACATTGTGATGACAAGAATTCTGGAGCATTCTGATGACAAGCGCCATAGAGCATTGTGATGAAACGTTCATGGAATATAGTAATGACAAGAATTCTGGAGCATTATGATGACAAGGTCCATGGAGCATTGTGATGGCACGGTCATGGAACATTGTGATGAGAAGAATTCTGGAGCATTGTGCTGACAAGGGCCATGGAGCATTGTGATGATATGGTCATGGAACATTGTGATGACAAGAATTCTGGAGCATTATGATGACAAGGGCCATGGAGCATAGTGATGACACAGCCATGGAACATTTTGATGACAAGAATTCTGGAGCATTGTGATGACAATGGCCATGGAGCATTTTGATGACACGGTCATGGAACATTGTGATGAGAAGAATTCTGGAGCACTGTCATGACAAGGGCCATGGAGCATTGTGATGACACGGTCATGGAACATTGTGATGACAAGAATTCTGGAGCATTGTGATGACAAGGGCCATGGAGCATTGTGATGATATGGTCAAGGAACATTGCGATGACAATATTTCTGGAGCATTGTGATGAAAGGGCATTTAGCATTGTGATTAAAGGTGACAAGGAACATTGTGATGATATGGGCCGAGAACACTGTGATGACAGTGGTCATGGAGTATTGGGACAAAAAGTGTCATGGAACATTGTGCTGACAAGGGCCATGGAGCATTGTGATGACACGGTCATGGAACATTGTGATGACAAGAATTCTGGAGCATTGTGCTGACACGGGCCATGGAGCATTGTGATGACACGGTCATGGAACATTGTGATGAGAAGAATTCTGGAGCATTGTGCTGACAAGGGCCATGGAGCATTGTGATGACACGGTATGGAACATTGTGATGACAAGAATTCTGGAGCATTGTGATGACAAGGGCCATGGAGCACTGTGAAGACACGGTCATGGAACATTGTGATGACAGGAATTCTGGAGCATTGTGCTGAAAAGGGCCATGGAGCATTGTGATGACACGGTCATGGAACAATGTGATGAGAAGAATTCCGGAGCATTGTGATGACAAGGGCCATGGAGCATTGTGATGACACGGTCATGGAACATTGTGATGACAAGAATTCTGGAGCATTGTGCTGACACGGGCCATGGAGCATTGTGATGACACGGTCATGGAACATTGTGATGAGAAGAATTCTGGAGCATTGTGCTGACAAGGGCCATGGAGCATTGTGATGACACGGTCATGGAACATTGTGATGACAAGAATTCTGGAGCATTGTGCTGACACGGGCCATGGAGCATTGTGATGACACGGTCATGGAACATTGTGATGAGAAGAATTCTGGAGCATTGTGCTGACAAGGGCCATGGAGCATTGTGATGATACGGTCATGGAACATTGTGATGACAAGAATTCTGGAGCATTATGATGACAAGGGCCATGGAGCATTGTGATGACACAGCCATGGAAAATTGTGATGACAAGAATTCTGGAGCATTGTGATGACAATGGCCATGGAGCATTGTGATGACACGGTATGGAACATTGTGATGACAAGAATTGTGGAGCATTGTGATGACAAGGGCCATGGAGCATTGTGATGACACGCTCATGGAACATTGTGATGACAGGAATTCTGGAGCATTGTGCTGAAAAGGGCCATGGAGCATTGTGATGACACGGTCATGGAACAATGTGATGAGAAGAATTCCGGAGCATTGTGATGACAAGGGCCATGGAGCATTGTGATGACACGGTCATGGAACATTGTGATGACAAGAATTCTGGAGCATTGTGATGACAAGGGCCATGGAGCATTGTGATGACACGGTCATGGAACATTGTGATGACAGGAATTCTGGAGCATTGTGCCGAAAAGGGCCATGGAGCATTGTGATGACACGGTCATGGAACAATGTGATGAGAAGAATTCCGGAGCATTGTGATGACAAGGGCCATGGAGCATTGTGATGACACAGCCATGGAAAATTGTGATGACAAGAATTCTGGAGCATTGTGATGACAATGGCCATGGAGCATTGTGATGACACGGTATGGAACATTGTGATCACAAGAATTGTGGAGCATTGTGATGACAAGGGCCATGGAGCATTGTGATGACACGGTCATGGAACATTGTGATGACAGGAATTCTGGAGCATTGTGCTGAAAAGGGCCATGGAGCATTGTGATGACACGGTCATGGAACAATGTGATGAGAAGAATTCCGGAGCATTGTGATGACAATGGCCATGGAGCATTGTGATGACACGGTATGGAACATTGTGATGACAAGAATTGTGGATCATTGTGATGACAAGGGCCATGGAGCATTGTGATGACACGGTCATGGAACATTGTGATGACAGGAATTCTGGAGTATTGTGCTGAAAAGGGCCATGGAGCATTGTGATGACACGGTCATGGAACAATGTGATGAGAAGAATTCCGGAGCATTGTGATGACAAGGGCCATGGAGCATTGTGATGACACGGTCATGGAACATTGTGATGACAAGAATTCTGGAGCATTGTGATGACAAGGGTCATGGAGCATTGTGATGACATGGTCTAGGAACATTCCGATGACAAGATTTCTGGAGCATTGTGATGAAAGGGCATGGAGCATTGTGATTAAAGGTGACAAGGAACATTGTGATGATATGGGCCGAGAACACTGTGATGACAGTGGTAATGGAGTATTGGGACAAAAAGTGTCATGGAACATTGTGCTGACAAGGGCCATGGAGCATTGTGATGACACGGTCATGGAACATTGTGATGACAAGAATTCTGGAGCATTGTGCTGACACGGGCCATGGAGCATTGTGATGACACGGTCATGGAACATTGTGATGAGAAGAATTCTGGAGCATTGTGCTGACAAGGGCCATGGAGCATTGTGATGACACGGTATGGAACATTGTGATGACAAGAATTCTGGAGCATTGTGATGACAAGGGCCATGGAGCACTGTGAAGACACGGTCATGGAACATTGTGATGACAGGAATTCTGGAGCATTGTGCTGAAAAGGGCCATGGAGCATTGTGATGACACGGTCATGGAACAATGTGATGAGAATAATTCCGGAGCATTGTGATGACAAGGGCCATGGAGCATTGTGATGACACGGTCATGGAACATTGTGATGACAAGAATTCTGGAGCATTGTGCTGACACGGGCCATGGAGCATTGTGATGACACGGTCATGGAACATTGTGATGAGAAGAATTCTGGAGCATTGTGCTGACAAGGGCCATGGAGCATTGTGATGACACGGTCATGGAACATTGTGATGACAAGAATTCTGGAGCATTGTGCTGACACGGGCCATGGAGCATTGTGATGACACAGTCATGGAACATTGTGATGAGAAGAATTCTGGAGCATTGTGCTGACAAGGGCCATGGAGCATTGTGATGATACGGTCATGGAACATTGTGATGACAAGAATTCTGGAGCATTATGATGACAAGGGCCATGGAGCATTGTGATGACACAGCCATGGAAAATTGTGATGACAAGAATTCTGGAGCATTGTGATGACAATGGCCATGGAGCATTGTGATGACACAGCCATTGAAAATTGTGATGACAAGAATTCTGGAGCATTGTGATGACAATGGCCATGGAGCATTGTGATGACACGGTATGGAACATTGTGATGACAAGAATTGTGGAGCATTGTGATGACAAGGGCCATGGAGCATTGTGATGACACGCTCATGGAACATTGTGATGACAGGAATTCTGGAGCATTGTGCTGAAAAGGGCCATGGAGCATTGTGATGACACGGTCATGGAACAATGTGATGAGAAGAATTCCGGAGCATTGTGATGACAAGGGCCATGGAGCATTGTGATGACACGGTCATGGAACATTGTGATGACAAGAATTCTGGAGCATTGTGATGACAAGGGCCATGGAGCATTGTGATGACACGGTCATGGAACATTGTGATGACAGGAATTCTGGAGCATTGTGCTGAAAAGGGCCATGGAGCATTGTGATGACACGGTAATGGAACAATGTGATGAGAAGAATTCCGGAGCATTGTGATGACAATGGCCATGGAGCATTGTGATGACACGGTATGGAACATTGTGATGACAAGAATTGTGGATCATTGTGATGACAAGGGCCATGGAGCATTGTGATGACACGGTCATGGAACATTGTGATGACAGGAATTCTGGAGTATT
Organism: Balaenoptera acutorostrata; assembly: GCF_949987535.1. Lineage (NCBI taxonomy): Eukaryota > Metazoa > Chordata > Mammalia > Artiodactyla > Balaenopteridae > Balaenoptera > Balaenoptera acutorostrata. The sequence goes on from NC_080067.1 coordinate 19,315,522, forward strand.
GTGCTGAAAAGGGCCATGGAGCATTGTGATGACATGGTCATGGAACAATGTGATGAGAAGAATTCCGGAGCATTGTGATGACAAGGGCCATGGAGCATTGTGATGACACGGTCATGGAACATTGTGATGACAAGAATTCTGGAGCATTGTGATGACAAGGGTCATGGAGCATTGTGATGACATGGTCTAGGAACATTCCGATGACAAGATTTCTGGAGCATTGTGATGAAAGGGCATGGAGCATTGTGATTAAAGGTGACAAGGAACATTGTGATGATATGGGCAGAGAACTCTGTGATGACAGTGGTCATGGAGTATTGTGACAAAAAGTGTCATGGAACATTGTGCTGACAAGGGCCATGGAGCATTGTGATGACACGGCCATTGAACATTGTGAAGACAAGAATTCTGGAGCATTGTGCTGACAAGGGCCATGGAGCATTGTGATGACACGGTCATGGAACATTGTGAAGACAAGAATTCTGGAGCATTGTGCTGACAAGGGCCATGGAGCATTGTGATGACACGGTCATGGAAAATTTGATGAGAAGAATTCTGGAGCATTGTGCTGACAAGGGGCATGGAGCATTGTGATGACACAGCCATGGAACATTGTGATGACAAGAATTCTGGAGCATTGTGATGACAATGGCCATGGAGCATTGTGATGACACGGTATGGAACATTGTGATGACAAGAATTGTGGAGCATTGTGATGACAAGGGCCATCGAGTATTGTGATGACACGGTCATGGAACATTGTGATGAGAACAATTCCGGAGCATTGTGATGACAAGGGCCATGGAGCATTGTGATGACACGGTCATGGAACATTGTGATGACAAGAATTCTGGAGCATTGTGATGACAAGGGTCATGGAGTATTGTGATGACATGGTCAAGGAACATTCTGATGACAAGTTTTCTGGAGCCTTGTGATGAAAGGGCATGGAGCATTGTGATTAAAGGTGACAAGGAACATTGTGATGATATGGGCAGAGAACTCTGATGACAGTGGTCATGGAGTATTGTGACAAAAAGTGTCATGGAACATTGTGATGAGAAGAATTCTGGAGCATTGTGCTGACAAGGGCCATGGAGCATTCTGATGACACGGTCATGGAACATTGTGATGAGAAAAATTCTGGAACATTATGATGACAAGGGCCATGGAGCATTGTGATGACAGGGCCATGGAACATTGTGATGACAAGAATTCGGGAGCATTGTGATGACAATGGCCATGAAGCATTGTGATGACACGGTCATGGAACATTGTGATGAGAAGAATTCTGGAGCATTGTCATGACAAGGGCCATGGAGCATTGTGATGACACGGTCATGGAACATTGTGATGACAAGAATTCTGGAGCATTGTGATGACAAGGGCCATGGAGCATTGTGATGACATGGTCATGGAACATTGCGATGACAATATTTCTGGAGCATTGTGATGAAAGGGCATTTAGCATTGTGATTAAAGGTGACAAGGAACATTGTGATGATATGGGCCGAGAACTCTGTGATGACAGTGGTCATGGAGTATTGGGACAAAAAGTGTCATGGAACATTGTGCTGACAAGGGCCATGGAGCATTGTGATGACACGGTCATGGAACATTGTGATGACAAGAATTCTGGAGCATTGTGCTGACAAGGGCCATGGAGCATTGTGATGACACGGTCATGGAACATTGTGATGAGAAGAATTCTGGAGCATTATGATGACAAGGGCCATGGAGCATTGTGATCACACGGTCATGGAACATTGTGATGACAGGAATTCTGGAGCATTGTGCTGACAAGGGCCATGGAGCATTGTGATGACACGGTCATGGAACAATGTGATGAGAAGAATTCCGGAGCATTGTGATGACAAGGGCCATGGAGCATTGTGATGACACGGTCATGGAACATTGTGATGACAAGAATTCTGGAGCATTGTGATGACAAGGGTCATGCAGCATTGTGATTAAAGGTGACAAGGAACATTGTGATGATATGGGCAGAGAACTCTGTGATGACAGTGGTCATGGAGTATTGTGACAAAAAGTGTCATGGAACATTGTGCTGACAAGGGCCATGGAGCATTGTGATGACACGGCCATGGAACATTGTGATGACAAGAATTCTGGAGCATTGTCATGACAAGGGCCATGGAGCATTGTGATGACACGGTCATGGAACATTGTGATGACAAGAATTCTGGAGCATTGTGATGACAAGTGCCATGGAGCATTGTGATGACAGGGCCATGGAACATTGTGATGACAAGAATTCGGGAGCATTGTGATGAGAATGGCCATGGAGCATTGTGATGACACGGTCATGGAACATTGTGATGAGAAGAATTCTGGAGCATTGTCATGACAAGCGCCATGGAGCATTGTGATGACACGGTCATGGAACATTGTGATGACAAGAATTCTGGAGCATTGTGATGACAAGGGCCATGGAGCATTGTGATGACACGGTCATGGAACATTGTGATGACACGGTCATGGAACAGTGTGAAGACAAGAATTCTGGAGCATTGTGCTGACAAGGGCCATGGAGCATTGTGATGACACGGTCATGGAACATTGTGATGACAAGAATTCTGGAGCATTGTGCTGACAAGGGCCATGGAGCATTGTGATGACACGGTCATGGAACATTGTGATGAGAACAATTCTGGAGCATTGTGCTGACAAGGGCCATGGAGCATTGTGATGATACGGTCATGGAACATTGTGATGACAAGAATTCTGGAGCATTATGATGACAAGGGCCATGGAGCATTGTGATGACAGGGCCATGGAACATTGTGATGATAAGAATTCGGGAGCATTGTGATGACAATGGCCATGGAGCATTGTGATGACACGGTCATGGAACATTGTGATGAGAAGAATTCTGGAGCATTTTCATGACAAAGGCCATGAAGCATTGTGATGACACGGTCATGGAACATTGTGATGACAATAATTCTGGAGCACTGTGCTGACAAGGGCCATGGAGCATTGTGAAGACACGGTCATGGAACATTGTGATGAGAAGAATTCTGGAGCATTGTCATGACAAGGGCCATGGAGCATTGTGATGACACGGTCATGGAACATTGCGATGACAATATTTCTGGAGCATTGTGATGAAAGGGCATTTAGCATTGTGATTAAAGGTGACAAGGAACATTGTGATGATATGCGCCGAGAACTCTGTGATGACAGTGGTCATGGAGTATTGGGACAAAAAGTGTCATGGAACATTGTGCTGACAAGGGCCATGGAGCATTGTGATGACACGGTCATGGAACATTGTGATGACAAGAATTCTGGAGCATTGTGCTGACACGGGCCATGGAGCATTGTGATGACACGGTCATGGAACATTGTGATGAGAAGAATTCTGGGGCATTGTGCTGACAAGGGCCATGGAGCATTGTGATGATACGGTCATGGAACATTGTGATGAGAAGAATTCTGGAGTATTGTCATGACAAGGGCCATGGAGCATTGTGATGACAGGGCCATGGAAAATTTGATGAGAAGATTTCTGGAGCATTGTGCTGACAAGGGCCATGGAGCATTGTGATGATACGGTCATGGAACATTGTGATGACAAGAATTCTGGAGCATTATGATGACAAGGGCCATGGAGCATTGTGATGACACGGTCATGGAACATTGTGATGACAGGAATTCTGGAGCATTGTGCTGAAAAGGGCCATGGAGCATTGTGATGACACGGTCATGGAACAATGTGATGAGAAGAATTCCGGAGCATTGTGATGACAAGGGCCATGGAGCATTGTGATGACACGGTCATGGAACATTGTGATGACAAGAATTCTGGAGCATTGTGATGACAAGGGTCATGCAGCATTGTGATTAAAGGTGACAAGGAACATTGTGATGATATGGGCAGAGAACACTGTGATGACAGTGGTCATGGAGTATTGTGACAAAAAGTGTCATGGAACATTGCGCTGACAAGGGCCATGGAGCATTGTGATGACACGGCCATGGAACATTGTGATGACAAGAATTCTGGAGCATTGTCATGACAAGGGCCATGGAGCATTGTGATGACACGGTCATGGAACATTGTGATGACAAGAATTCTGGAGCATTGTGATGACAAGTGCCATGGAGCATTGTGATGACAGGGCCATGGAACATTGTGATGACAAGAATTCGGGAGCATTGTGATGACAATGGCCATGGAGCATTGTGATGACACGGTCATGGAACATTGTGATGAGAAGAATTCTGGAGCATTGTCATGACAAGCGCCATGGAGCATTGTGATGACACGGTCATGGAACATTGTGATGACAAGAATTCTGGAGCATTGTGATGACAAGGGCCATGGAGCATTGTGATGACACGGTCATGGAACATTGTGATGACACGGTCATGGAACAGTGTGAAGACAAGAATTCTGGAGCATTGTGCTGACAAGGGCCATGGAGCATTGTGATGACACGGTCATGGAACATTGTGATGACAAGAATTCTGGAGCATTCTGATGACAAAGGCGATGGAGCTTTGTGATGACAGGGTCATGGAACATTGTGATGACAAGAATTCTGGAGCATTCTGATGACAAGCGCCATAGAGCATTGTGATGACACGTTCATGGAATATAGTAATGACAAGAATTCTGGAGCATTGTGATTAAAGGGCATGGAGCATTGTGATTAAAGGTGACAAGGAACATTGTGATGATATGCGCAGAGAACTCTGTGATGACTGTGGTCATGGAGTATTGTGACAAAAAGTGTCATGGAACATTGTGCTGACAAGGGCCATGGAGCATTGTGATGACACGGTCATGGAACATTGTGATGACAAGAATTCTGGAGCATTGTGATGACAAGGGCCATGGAGCATTGTGATGACACGGTCAAGGAACATTGTGATGACAAGAATTCTGGAGCATTGTGATGACAATGGCCATGGAGCATTGTGATGACACGGTCATGGAACATTGTGATGACAAGAATTCTGGAGCATTGTGCTGACAAGGGCCATGGAGCATTGTGATGACACGGTCATGGAACATTGTGATGAGAACAATTCTGGAGCATTGTGCTGACAAGGGCCATGGAGCATTGTGATGATACGGTCATGGAACATTGTGATGACAAGAATTCTGGAGCATTATGATGACAAGGGCCATGGAGCATTGTGATGGCAGGGCCATGGAACATTGTGATGACAAGAATTCGGGAGCATTGTGATGACAATGGCCATGGAGCATTGTGATGATACGGTCATGGAACATTGTGATGACAAGAATTCTGGACCATTGTGATGACAAGGGCCATGGAGCATTGTGAGGACTCGGTCATGGAACATTGTGATGAGAAGAATTCTGGAGCATTGTCATGACAAGGGCCATGGAGCATTGTGATGACACGGCCATGGAACATTGCGATGAAAAGAATTCTGGAGCATTGTGATGACAATGGCCATTGAGCATTGTGATGAGACGGTATGGAACATTGTGATGACAAGAATTCTGGAGCATTGTGATGACAAGGTCCATGGAGCATTGTGATGACACGGTCATGGAACATTGTGATGACAGGAATTCTGGAGCATTGTCCTGAAAAAGGCCATGGAGCATTGTAATGACACGGTCATGGAACAATGTGATGAGAAGAATTCCGGAGCATTGTGATGACAATTGCCATGGAGCATTTTGATGACACGGTCATGGAATATTGTGATGAGAAGAATTCTGGAGCATTGTGCTGACAAGGGCCATGGAGCATTGTGATGACACGGCCATGGAACATTGTGATGACAAGAATTCTGGAGCATTGTGATGACAATGGCCATGGAGCATTGTGATGACACATTATGGAACATTGTGATGACAAGAATTCTGGAGCATTTTGATGACAAGGGCCATGGAATATTCTGATGACACGGTCATGGAACATTGTGATGACAGGAATTCTGGAGCATTGTGCTGAAAAGGGCCATCGAGCATTGTGATGACACGGTCATGGATCAATGTGATGAGAAGAATTCCGGAGCATTGTGATGACAAGGGCCATGGAGCATTGTTATGACACAGCCATGGAACATTTTGATGACAAGAATTCTGGAGCATTGTGATGACAATGGCCATGGAGCATTGTGATAACACGGTCATGGAACATTGTGATGAGAAGAATTCTGGAGCATTGTGCTGACAAGGGCCATGGAGCATTGTGATGACACGGCCATGGAACATTGTGATGAGAAGAATTCTGGAGCACTGTGATGACAATGGCCATGGAGCATTGTGATGACACGGTATGGAACATTGTGATGACAAGAATTCTGGAGCATTGTGATGACAAGGGCCATGGAGCACTGTGATGACACGGTCATGGAACATTGTGATGACAGGAATTCTGGAGCATTGTGCTGAAAAGGGCCATGGAGCATTGTGATGACATGGTCATGGAACAATGTGATGAGAAGAATTCCGGAGCATTGTGATGACAAGGGCCATGGAGCATTGTGATGACACGGTCATGGAACATTTTGATGACAAGAATTCTGGAGCATTGTGATGACAATGGCCATGGAGCATTGTGATGACACGGTCATGGAACATTGTGATGAGAAGAATTCTGGAGCACTGTCATGACAAGGGCCATGGAGCATTGTGATGACACGGTCATGGAACATTGTGATGACAAGAATTCTGGAGCATTGTGATGACAAGGGCCATGGTGCATTGTGATGACACGGCCATGGAACATTGTGATGACAAGAATTCTGGAGCATTGTGATGACAATGGCCATGGAGCATTGTGATGACACGGTCATGGAACATTGTGATGAGAACAATTCTGGAGCATTGTGCTGACAAGGGCCATGGAGCATTGTGATGATACGGTCATGGATCATTGTGATGACAAGAATTCTGGAGCATTATGATGACAAGGGCCATGGAGCATTGTGATGACAGGGCCATGGAACATTGTGATGACAAGAATTCGGGAGCATTGTGATGACAATGGCCATGGAGCATTGTGATGACACGGTCATGGAACATTGTGATGAGAAGAATTCTGGAGCATTTTCATGACAAGGGCCATGAAGCATTGTGATGACACAGTCATGGAACATTGTGATGACAAGAATTCTGGAGCATTGTGATGACAAGGGCCATGGAGCATTGTGATGACACGGTCATGGAACATTGTGATGACACGGTCATGGAACAGTGTGAAGACAAGAATTCTGGAGCATTCTGATGACAAAGGCGATGGAGCTTTGTGATGACATGGTCATGGAACATTGTGATGACAAGATTTCTGGAGCATTCTGATGACAAGCGCCATAGAGCATTGTGATGACACGTTCATGGAATATAGTAATGACAAGAATTCTGGAGCATTATGATGACAAGGTCCATGGAGCATTGTGATGGCACGGTCATGGAACATTGTGATGAGAAGAATTCTGGAGCATTGTGCTGACAAGGGCCATGGAGCATTGTGATGACACGGCCATGGAACATTGTGATGAGAAGAATTCTGGAGCACTGTGATGACAATGGCCATGGAGCATTGTGATGACACGGTATGGAACATTGTGATGACAAGAATTCTGGAGCATTGTGATGACAAGGGCCATGGAGCACTGTGATGACACGGTCATGGAACATTGTGATGACAGGAATTCTGGAGCATTGTGCTGAAAAGGGCCATGGAGCATTGTGATGACATGGTCATGGAACAATGTGATGAGAAGAATTCCGGAGCATTGTGATGACAAGGGCCATGGAGCATTGTGATGACACGGTCATGGAACATTTTGATGACAAGAATTCTGGAGCATTGTGATGACAATGGCCATGGAGCATTGTGATGACACGGTCATGGAACATTGTGATGAGAAGAATTCTGGAGCACTGTCATGACAAGGGCCATGGAGCATTGTGATGACACGGTCATGGAACATTGTGATGACAAGAATTCTGGAGCATTGTGATGACAAGGGCCATGGTGCATTGTGATGACACGGCCATGGAACATTGTGATGACAAGAATTCTGGAGCATTGTGATGACAATGGCCATGGAGCATTGTGATGACACGGTCATGGAACATTGTGATGAGAACAATTCTGGAGCATTGTGCTGACAAGGGCCATGGAGCATTGTGATGATACGGTCATGGATCATTGTGATGACAAGAATTCTGGAGCATTATGATGACAAGGGCCATGGAGCATTGTGATGACAGGGCCATGGAACATTGTGATGACAAGAATTCGGGAGCATTGTGATGACAATGGCCATGGAGCATTGTGATGACACGGTCATGGAACATTGTGATGAGAAGAATTCTGGAGCATTTTCATGACAAGGGCCATGAAGCATTGTGATGACACAGTCATGGAACATTGTGATGACAAGAATTCTGGAGCATTGTGATGACAAGGGCCATGGAGCATTGTGATGACACGGTCATGGAACATTGTGATGACACGGTCATGGAACAGTGTGAAGACAAGAATTCTGGAGCATTGTGCTGACAACGGCCATGGAGCATTGTGATGACACGGTCATGGAACATTGTGATGACAAGAATTCTGGAGCATTCTGATGACAAAGGCGATGGAGCTTTGTGATGACATGGTCATGGAACATTGTGATGACAAGATTTCTGGAGCATTCTGATGACAAGCGCCATAGAGCATTGTGATGACACGTTCATGGAATATAGTAATGACAAGAATTCTGGAGCATTATGATGACAAGGTCCATGGAGCATTGTGATGGCACGGTCATGGAACATTGTGATGAGAAGAATTCTGGAGCATTGTGCTGACAAGGGCCATGGAGCATTGTGATGATACGGTCATGGAACATTGTGATGACAAGAATTCTGGAGCATTATGATGACAAGGGCCATGGAGCATTGTGATGACACGGTCATGGAACATTGTGATGACAAGAATTCTGGAGCATTGTGATGACAAGTGCCATGGAGCATTGTGATGACACGGTCATGGATCATTGTGATGAGAAGAATTCTGGAGCATTGTGCTGACAAGGGCCATGGAGCACTGTGATGATACGGTCATGGAACATTGTGATGACAAGAATTCTGGTGCATTATGATGACAAGGGCCATGGAGCACTGTGATGACACGGTCATGGAACATTGTGATGAGAATTCTGGAGCATTGTGCTGACAAGGGCCATGGAGCATTGTGATGACACGGCCATGGAACACTGTGATGACAAGAATTCTGGAGCATTGTGATGACAATGGCCATGGAGCATTGTGATGACACGGTCATGGAACATTGTGATGAGAAGAATTCTGGAGCATTGTGATTAAAGGGCATGGAGCATTGTGATTAAAGGTGACAAGGAACATTGTGATGATATGCGCAGATAACTCTGTGATGACTGTGGTCATGGAGTATTGTGACAAAAAGTGTCATGGAACATTGTGCTGACAAGGGCCATGGAGCATTGTGATGACACGGTCATGGAACATTGTGATGACAAGAATTCTGGAGCATTCTGATGACAAAGGCGATGGAGCATTGTGATGACATGGTCATGGAATATAGTGATGACAAGAATTCTAGAGCATTCTGATGACAAGCGGCATAGAGCATTGTGATGACACGTTCATGGCATATAGTAATGACAAGAATTCTGGAGCATTATGATGACAAGGGCCATGGAGCATTGTGATGACACGGTCATGGAACATTGTGATGACAAGAATTCTGGAGCATTGTGATGACAGTGGCCATGGAGCATTGTGTTGACACGGTCATGGAACATTGTGATGAGAAGAATTCTGGAGCATTGTCATGACAAGGGCCATGGAGCATTGTGATGACACGGTCATGGAACATTGTGATGAGAAGTATTCTGGAGCATTGTGCTGACAAGGGCCATGGAGCATTGTGATGACACGGTCATGGAACATTGTGATGAGAAGAATTCTGGAGCATTGTGCTGACAAGGGCCATGGAGCATTGTGATGACACGGTCATGGAATATTGTGATGAGAAAAATTCTGGAACATTATGATGACAAGGGCCATGGAGCATTGTGATGACAAGAATTCGGGAGCATTGTGATGACAATGGCCATGGAGCATTGTGATGACACGGTATGGAACATTGTGATGACAAGAATTCTGGAGCATTGTGATGACAAGGGCCATGGAGCACTGTGATGACACGGTCATGGAACATTGTGATGACAGGAATTCTGGAGCATTGTGCTGAAAAGGGCCATGGAGCATTGTGATGACACGGTCATGGAACAATGTGATGAGAAGAATTCCGGAGCATTGTGATGACAAGGGCCATGGGGCATTGTGATGACACGGTCATGGAACATTGTGATGACATGGTCAAGGAACATTCCGATGACAAGATTTCTGGAGCATTGTGATGAAAGGGCATGGAGCATTGTGATTAAAGGTGACAAGGAACATTGTGATGATATGGGCAGAGAACTCTGTGATGACAGTGGTCATGGAGTATTGTGACAAAAAGTGTCATGGAACATTGTGCTGACAAGGGCCATGGAGCATTGTGATGATACGGTCATGGAACATTGTGATGACAAGAATTCTGGAGCATTATGATGACAAGGGGCATGGAGCATTGTGATGACAAAGCCATGGAACATTGTGATGACAAGAATTCTGGAGCATTGTGATGACAATGGCCATGGAGCATTGTGATGACACGGTATGGAACATTGTGATGACAAGAATTGTGGAGCATTGTGATGACAAGGGACATGGAGTATTGTGATGACACGGTCATGGAACATTGTGATGATAGGAATTCTGGAGCATTGTGCTGAAAAGGGCCATGGAGCATTGTGATGACACGGTCATGGAACAATGTGATGAGAAGAATTCCGGAGCATTGTGATGACAAGGGCCATGGAGCATTGTGATGACACGGTCATGGAACATTGTGATGACAAGAATTCTGGAGCATTGTTATGACAATGGTCATGGAGCATTGTGATGACATGGTCAAGGAACATTCTGATGACAAGATTTCTGGAGCATTGTGATGAAAGGGCATGGAGCATTGTGATTAAAGGTGACAAGGAACATTGTGATGATATGGGCAGAGAACTCTGTGATGACAGTGGTCATGGAGTATTGTGACAAAAAGTGTCATGGAACATTGTGCTGACAAGGGCCATGGAGCATTGTGATGACACGGCCATGGAACATTGTGATGACAAGAATTCTGGAGCATTGTCATGACAAGGGCCATGGAGCATTGTGATGACACGGTCATGGAACATTGTGATGACAAGAATTCTGGAGCATTGTGATGACAAGTGCCATGGAGCATTGTGATGACAGGGCCATGGAACATTGTGATGACAAGAATTCGGGAGCATTGTGATGACAATGGCAATGGAGCATTGTGATGACACGGTCATGGAACATTGTGATGAGAAGAATTCTGGAGCATTGTCATGACAAGCGCCATGGAGCATTGTGATGACACGGTCATGGAACATTGTGATGACAAGAATTCTGGAGCATTGTGATGACAAGGGCCATGGAGCATTGTGATGACACGGTCATGGAACATTGTGATGACACGGTCATGGAACAGTGTGAAGACAAGAATTCTGGAGCATTGTGCTGACAAGGGCCATGGAGCATTGTGATGACACGGTCATGGAACATTGTGATGACAAGAATTCTGGAGCATTGTGCTGACAAGGGCCATGGAGCATTGTGATGACACGGTCATGGAACATTGTGATGAGAACAATTCTGGAGCATTGTGCTGACAAGGGCCATGGAGCATTGTGATGATACGGTCATGGAACATTGTGATGACAAGAATTCTGGAGCATTATGATGACAAGGGCCATGGAGCATTGTGATGACAGGGCCATGGAACATTGTGATGATAAGAATTCGGGAGCATTGTGATGACAATGGCCATGGAGCATTGTGATGACACGGTCATGGAACATTGTGATGAGAAGAATTCTGGAGCATTTTCATGACAAAGGCCATGAAGCATTGTGATGACACGGTCATGGAACATTGTGATGACAATAATTCTGGAGCACTGTGCTGACAAGGGCCATGGAGCATTGTGAAGACACGGTCATGGAACATTGTGATGAGAAGAATTCTGGAGCATTGTCATGACAAGGGCCATGGAGCATTGTGATGACACGGTCATGGAACATTGCGATGACAATATTTCTGGAGCATTGTGATGAAAGGGCATTTAGCATTGTGATTAAAGGTGGCAAGGAACATTGTGATGATATGCGCCGAGAACTCTGTGATGACAGTGGTCATGGAGTATTGGGACAAAAAGTGTCATGGAACATTGTGCTGACAAGGGCCATGGAGCATTGTGATGACACGGTCATGGAACATTGTGATGACAAGAATTCTGGAGCATTGTGCTGACACGGGCCATGGAGCATTGTGATGACACGGTCATGGAACATTGTGATGAGAAGAATTCTGGAGCATTGTGCTGACAAGGGCCATGGAGCATTGTGATGACACGGTCATGGAACATTGTGATGAGAAGAATTCTGGAGTATTGTCATGACAAGGGCCATGGAGCATTGTGATGACAGGGCCATGGAAAATTTGATGAGAAGATTTCTGGAGCATTGTGCTGACAAGGGCCATGGAGCATTGTGATGATACGGTCATGGAACATTGTGATGACAAGAATTCTGGAGCATTATGATGACAAGGGCCATGGAGCATTGTGATGACACGGTCATGGAACATTTTGATGACAGGAATTCTGGAGCATTGTGCTGAAAAGGGCCATGGAGCATTGTGATGACACGGTCATGGAACAATGTGATGAGAAGAATTCCGGAGCATTGTGATGACAAGGGCCATGGAGCATTGTGATGACACGGTCATGGAACATTGTGATGACAAGAATTCTGGAGCATTGTGATGACAAGGGTCATGCAGCATTGTGATTAAAGGTGACAAGGAACATTGTGATGATATGGGCAGAGAACACTGTGATGACAGTGGTCATGGAGTATTGTGACAAAAAGTGTCATGGAACATTGTGCTGACAAGGGCCATGGAGCATTGTGATGACACGGCCATGGAACATTGTGATGACAAGAATTCTGGAGCATTGTCATGACAAGGGCCATGGAGCATTGTGATGACACGGTCATGGAACATTGTGATGACAAGAATTCTGGAGCATTGTGATGACAAGTGCCATGGAGCATTGTGATGACAGGGCCATGGAACATTGTGATGACAAGAATTCGGGAGCATTGTGATGACAATGGCCATGGAGCATTGTGATGACACGGTCATGGAACATTGTGATGAGAAGAATTCTGGAGCATTGTCATGACAAGCGCCATGGAGCATTGTGATGACACGGTCATGGAACATTGTGATGACAAGAATTCTGGAGCATTGTGATGACAAGGGCCATGGAGCATTGTGATGACACGGTCATGGAACATTGTGATGACACGGTCATGGAACAGTGTGAAGACAAGAATTCTGGAGCATTGTGCTGACAAGGGCCATGGAGCATTGTGATGACACGGTCATGGAACATTGTGATGACAAGAATTCTGGAGCATTCTGATGACAAAGGCGATGGAGCTTTGTGATGACAGGGTCATGGAACATTGTGATGACAAGAATTCTGGAGCATTCTGATGACAAGCGCCATAGAGCATTGTGATGACACGTTCATGGAATATAGTAATGACAAGAATTCTGGAGCATTGTGATTAAAGGGCATGGAGCATTGTGATTAAAGGTGACAAGGAACATTGTGATGATATGCGCAGAGAACTCTGTGATGACTGTGGTCATGGAGTATTGTGACAAAAAGTGTCATGGAACATTGTGCTGACAAGGGCCATGGAGCATTGTGATGACACGGTCATGGAACATTGTGATGACAAGAATTCTGGAGCATTGTGATGACAAGGGCCATGGAGCATTGTGATGACACGGTCAAGGAACATTGTGATGACAAGAATTCTGGAGCATTGTGATGACAATGGCCATGGAGCATTGTGATGACACGGTCATGGAACATTGTGATGACAAGAATTCTGGAGCATTGTGCTGACAAGGGCCATGGAGCATTGTGATGACACGGTCATGGAACATTGTGATGAGAACAATTCTGGAGCATTGTGCTGACAAGGGCCATGGAGCATTGTGATGATACGGTCATGGAACATTGTGATGACAAGAATTCTGGAGCATTATGATGACAAGGGCCATGGAGCATTGTGATGGCAGGGCCATGGAACATTGTGATGACAAGAATTCGGGAGCATTGTGATGACAATGGCCATGGAGCATTGTGATGATACGGTCATGGAACATTGTGATGACAAGAATTCTGGACCATTGTGATGACAAGGGCCATGGAGCATTGTGAGGACTCGGTCATGGAACATTGTGATGAGAAGAATTCTGGAGCATTGTCATGACAAGGGCCATGGAGCATTGTGATGACACGGCCATGGAACATTGCGATGAAAAGAATTCTGGAGCATTGTGATGACAATGGCCATTGAGCATTGTGATGAGACGGTATGGAACATTGTGATGACAAGAATTCTGGAGCATTGTGATGACAAGGTCCATGGAGCATTGTGATGACACGGTCATGGAACATTGTGATGACAGGAATTCTGGAGCATTGTCCTGAAAAAGGCCATGGAGCATTGTAATGACACAGTCATGGAACAATGTGATGAGAAGAATTCCGGAGCATTGTGATGACAATTGCCATGGAGCATTTTGATGACACGGTCATGGAATATTGTGATGAGAAGAATTCTGGAGCATTGTGCTGACAAGGGCCATGGAGCATTGTGATGACACGGCCATGGAACATTGTGATGACAAGAATTCTGGAGCATTGTGATGACAATGGCCATGGAGCATTGTGATGACACATTATGGAACATTGTGATGACAAGAATTCTGGAGCATTTTGATGACAAGGGCCATGGAATATTGTGATGACACGGTCATGGAACATTGTGATGACAGGAATTCTGGAGCATTGTGCTGAAAAGGGCCATCGAGCATTGTGATGACACGGTCATGGATCAATGTGATGAGAAGAATTCCGGAGCATTGTGATGACAAGGGCCATGGAGCATTGTTATGACACAGCCATGGAACATTTTGATGACAAGAATTCTGGAGCATTGTGATGACAATGGCCATGGAGCATTGTGATAACACGGTCATGGAACATTGTGATGAGAAGAATACTGGAGCATTGTGCTGACAAGGGCCATGGAGCATTGTGATGACACGGCCATGGAACATTGTGATGAGAAGAATTCTGGAGCACTGTGATGACAATGGCCATGGAGCATTGTGATGACACGGTATGGAACATTGTGATGACAAGAATTCTGGAGCATTGTGATGACAAGGGCCATGGAGCACTGTGATGACACGGTCATGGAACATTGTGATGACAGGAATTCTGGAGCATTGTGCTGAAAAGGGCCATGGAGCATTGTGATGACATGGTCATGGAACAATGTGATGAGAAGAATTCCGGAGCATTGTGATGACAAGGGCCATGGAGCATTGTGATGACACGGTCATGGAACATTTTGATGACAAGAATTCTGGAGCATTGTGATGACAATGGCCATGGAGCATTGTGATGACACGGTCATGGAACATTGTGATGAGAAGAATTCTGGAGCACTGTCATGACAAGGGCCATGGAGCATTGTGATGACACGGTCATGGAACATTGTGATGACAAGAATTCTGGAGCATTGTGATGACAAGGGCCATGGTGCATTGTGATGACACGGCCATGGAACATTGTGATGACAAGAATTCTGGAGCATTGTGATGACAATGGCCATGGAGCATTGTGATGACACGGTCATGGAAAATTGTGATGAGAACAATTCTGGAGCATTGTGCTGACAAGGGCCATGGAGCATTGTGATGATACGGTCATGGATCATTGTGATGACAAGAATTCTGGAGCATTATGATGACAAGGGCCATGGAGCATTGTGATGACAGGGCCATGGAACATTGTGATGACAAGAATTCGGGAGCATTGTGATGACAATGGCCATGGAGCATTGTGATGACACGGTCATGGAACATTGTGATGAGAAGAATTCTGGAGCATTTTCATGACAAGGGCCATGAAGCATTGTGATGACACAGTCATGGAACATTGTGATGACAAGAATTCTGGAGCATTGTGATGACAAGGGCCATGGAGCATTGTGATGACACGGTCATGGAACATTGTGATGACACGGTCATGGTACAGTGTGAAGACAAGAATTCTGGAGCATTGTGCTGACAACGGCCATGGAGCATTGTGATGACACGGTCATGGAACATTGTGATGACAAGAATTCTGGAGCATTCTGATGACAAAGGCGATGGAGCTTTGTGATGACATGGTCATGGAACATTGTGATGACAAGATTTCTGGAGCATTCTGATGACAAGCGCCATAGAGCATTGTGATGACACGTTCATGGAATATAGTAATGACAAGAATTCTGGAGCATTATGATGACAAGGTCCATGGAGCATTGTGATGGCACGGTCATGGAACATTGTGATGAGAAGAATTCTGGAGCATTGTGCTGACAAGGGCCATGGAGCATTGTGATGATACGGTCATGGAACATTGTGATGACAAGAATTCTGGAGCATTATGATGACAAGGGCCATGGAGCATTGTGATGACACGGTCATGGAACATTGTGATGACAAGAATTCTGGAGCATTGTGATGACAAGTGCCATGGAGCATTGTGATGACACGGTCATGGATCATTGTGATGAGAAGAATTCTGGAGCATTGTGCTGACAAGGGCCATGGAGCATTGTGATGATACGGTCATGGAACATTGTGATGACAAGAATTCTGGTGCATTATGATGACAAGGGCCATGGAGCACTGTGATGACACGGTCATGGAACATTGTGATGAGAATTCTGGAGCATTGTGCTGACAAGGGCCATGGAGCATTGTGATGACACGGCCATGGAACACTGTGATGACAAGAATTCTGGAGCATTGTGATGACAATGGCCATGGAGCATTGTGATGACACGGTCATGGAACATTGTGATGAGAAGAATTCTGGAGCATTGTGATTAAAGGGCATGGAGCATTGTGATTAAAGGTGACAAGGAACATTGTGATGATATGCGCAGAGAACTCTGTGATGACTGTGGTCATGGAGTATTGTGACAAAAAGTGTCATGGAACATTGTGCTGACAAGGGCCATGGAGCATTGTGATGACACGGTCATGGAACATTGTGATGACAAGAATTCTGGAGCATTCTGATGACAAAGGCGATGGAGCATTGTGATGACATGGTCATGGAATATAGTGATGACAAGAATTCTAGAGCATTCTGATGACAAGCGGCATAGAGCATTGTGATGACACGTTCATGGCATATAGTAATGACAAGAATTCTGGAGCATTATGATGACAAGGGCCATGGAGCATTGTGATGACACGGTCATGGAACATTGTGATGACAAGAATTCTGGAGCATTGTGATGACAGTGGCCATGGAGCATTGTGTTGACACGGTCATGGAACATTGTGATGAGAAGAATTCTGGAGCATTGTCATGACAAGGGCCATGGAGCATTGTGATGACACGGTCATGGAACATTGTGATGAGAAGTATTCTGGAGCATTGTGCTGACAAGGGCCATGGAGCATTGTGATGACACGGTCATGGAACATTGTGATGAGAAGAATTCTGGAGCATTGTGCTGACAAGGGCCATGGAGCATTGTGATGACACGGTCATGGAATATTGTGATGAGAAAAATTCTGGAACATTATGATGACAAGGGCCATGGAGCATTGTGATGACAAGAATTCGGGAGCATTGTGATGACAATGGCCATGGAGCATTGTGATGACACGGTATGGAACATTGTGATGACAAGAATTGTGGAGCATTGTGATGACAAGGGCCATGGAGCACTGTGATGACACGGTCATGGAACATTGTGATGACAGGAATTCTGGAGCATTGTGCTGAAAAGGGCCATGGAGCATTGTGATGACACGGTCATGGAACAATGTGATGAGAAGAATTCCGGAGCATTGTGATGACAAGGGCCATGGGGCATTGTGATGACACGGTCATGGAACATTGTGATGACATGGTCAAGGAACATTCCGATGACAAGATTTCTGGAGCATTGTGATGAAAGGGCATGGAGCATTGTGATTAAAGGTGACAAGGAACATTGTGATGATATGGGCAGAGAACTCTGTGATGACAGTGGTCATGGAGTATTGTGACAAAAAGTGTCATGGAACATTGTGCTGACAAGGGCCATGGAGCATTGTGATGATACGGTCATGGAACATTGTGATGACAAGAATTCTGGAGCATTATGATGACAAGGGGCATGGAGCATTGTGATGACAAAGCCATGGAACATTGTGATGACAAGAATTCTGGAGCATTGTGATGACAATGGCCATGGAGCATTGTGATGACACGGTATGGAACATTGTGATGACAAGAATTGTGGAGCATTGTGATGACAAGGGACATGGAGTATTGTGATGACACGGTCATGGAACATTGTGATGATAGGAATTCTGGAGCATTGTGCTGAAAAGGGCCATGGAGCATTGTGATGACACGGTCATGGAACAATGTGATGAGAAGAATTCCGGAGCATTGTGATGACAAGGGCCATGGAGCATTGTGATGACACGGTCATGGAACATTGTGATGACAAGAATTCTGGAGCATTGTTATGACAATGGTCATGGAGCATTGTGATGACATGGTCAAGGAACATTCTGATGACAAGATTTCTGGAGCATTGTGATGAAAGGGCATGGAGCATTGTGATTAAAGGTGACAAGGAACATTGTGATGATATGGGCAGAGAACTCTGTGATGACAGTGGTCATGGAGTATTGTGACAAAAAGTGTCATGGAACATTGTGCTGACAAGGGCCATGGAGCATTGTGATGACACGGCCATGGAACATTGTGATGACAGAATTCTGGAGCATTGTCATGACAAGGGCCATGGAGCATTGTGATGACACGGTCATGGAACATTGTGATGACAAGAATTCTGGAGCATTGTGCTGACACGGGCCGTGGAGCATTGTGATGACACGGTCATGGAACATTGTGATGACACGGTCATGGAACATTGTGAAGACAAGAATTCTGGAGCATTGTGATGACAATGGCCATGGAGCATTGTGATGACATGGTCATGGAACATTGTGATGAGAAGAATTCTGGAGCATTGTCATGATAAGGGCCATGGGGCATTGTGATGATATGGTCAAGGAACATTGCGATGACAATATTTCTGCAGCATTGTGATGAAAGGGCATTTAGCATTGTGATTAAAGGTGACAAGGAACATTGTGATGATATGCGCCGAGAACTCTGTGATGACAGTGGTCATGGAGTATTGGGACAAAAAGTGTCATGGAACATTGTGCTGACAAGGGCCATGGAGCATTGTGATGACACGGTCATGGAACATTGTGATGACAAGAATACTGGAGCATTGTGCTGACACGGGCCATGGAGCATTGTGATGACACGGTCATGGAACATTGTGATGAGAAGAATTCTGGAGCACTGTGCTGACAAGGGCCATGGAGCATTGTGATGACACGGTCATGGAACATTGTGATGACACGGTCATGGAACATTGTGATGAGAAGAATTCTGGAGCATTGTCATGACAAGGGTCATGGAGCATTGTGATGACACGGTCATGGAACATTGTGATGACAAGAATTCGGGAGCATTGTGATGACAATGGCCATGGAGCATTGTGATGACACGGTCATGGAACATTGTGATGAGAAGAATTCTGGAGCATTGTCATGACAAGGGCCATGGGGCATTGTGATGATATGGTCAAGGAACATTGCGATGACAATATTTCTGGAGCATTGTGATGAAAGGGCATTTAGCATTGTGATTAAAGGTGACAAGGAACATTGTGATGATATGCGCCGAGAACTCTGTGATGACAGTGGTCATGGAGTATTGGGACAAAAAGTGTCATGGAACATTGTGCTGACAAGGGCCATGGAGCATTGTGATGACACGGTCATGGAACATTGTGATGACAAGAATTCTGGAGCATTGTGCTGACACGGGCCATGGAGCATTGTGATGACACGGTCATGGAACATTGTGATGAGAAGAATTCTGGAGCATTGTGCTGACAAGGGCCATGGAGAATTGTGATGACACGGTCATGGAACATTGTGATGACAAGAATTCTGGAGCATTGTGCTGACACGGGCCATGGAGCATTGTGATGACACGGTCATGGGACATTGTGATGAGAAGAATTCTGGAGCATTGTGCTGACAAGGGCCATGGAGCATTGTGATGACACGGTCATGGAACATTGTGATGAGAAGAATTCTGGAGTATTGTCATGACAAGGGCCATGGAGCATTGTGATGACAGGGCCATGGAAAATTTGATGAGAAGATTTCTGGAGCATTGTGCTGACAAGGGCCATGGAGCATTGTGATGATACGGTCATGGAACATTGTGATGACAAGAATTCTGGAGCATTGTGATGACAAGGGTCATGCAGCATTGTGATTAAAGGTGACAAGGAACATTGTGATGATATGGGCAGAGAACTCTGTGATGACAGTGGTCATGGAGTATTGTGACAAAAAGTGTCATGGAACATTGTGCTGACAAGGGCCATGGAGCATTGTGATGACACGGCCATGGAACATTGTGATGACAAGAATTCTGGAGCATTGTCATGACAAGGGCCATGGAGCATTGTGATGACACGGTCATGGAACATTTTGATGACAAGAATTCTGGAGCATTGTGATGACAAGTGCCATGGAGCATTGTGATGACAGGGCCATGGAACATTGTGATGACAAGAATTCGGGAGCATTGTGATGACAATGGCCATGGAGCATTGTGATGACACGGTCATGGAACATTGTGATGAGAAGAATTCTGGAGCATTGTCATGACAAGCGCCATGAAGCATTGTGATGACACGGTCATGGAACATTGTGATGACAAGAATTCTGGAGCATTGTGATGACAAGGGCCATGGAGCATTGTGATGACACTGTCATGGAACATTGTGATGACACGGTCATGGAACAGTGTGAAGACAAGAATTCTGGAGCATTGTGCTGACAAGGGCCATGGAGCATTGTGATGACACGGTCATGGAACATTGTGATGACAAGAATTCTGGAGCATTCTGATGACAAAGGCGATGGAGCTTTGTGATGACAGGGTCATGGAACATTGTGATGACAAGAATTCTGGAGCATTCTGATGACAAGCGCCATAGAGCATTGTGATGACACGTTCATGGAATATAGTAATGACAAGAATTCTGGAGCATTGTGATTAAAGGGCATGGAGCATTGTGATTAAAGGTGACAAGGAACATTGTGATGATATGCGCAGAGAACTCTGTGATGACTGTGGTCATGGAGTATTGTGACAAAAAGTGTCATGGAACATTGTGCTGACAAGGGCCATGGAGCATTGTGATGACACGGTCATGGAACATTGTGATGACAAGAATTCTGGAGCATTGTGATGACAAGGGCCATGGAGCATTGTGATGACACGGTCAAGGAACATTGTGATGACAAGAATTCTGGAGCATTGTGATGACAATGGCCATGGAGCATTGTGATGACACGGTCATGGAACATTGTGATGACAAGAATTCTGGAGCATTGTGATGACAAGGGCCATGGAGCATTGTGATGACACGGTCATGGAACATTGTGATGAGAACAATTCTGGAGCATTGTGCTGACAAGGGCCATGGAGCATTGTGATGATACGGTCATGGAACATTGTGATGACAAGAATTCTGGAGCATTATGATGACAAGGGCCATGGAGCATTGTGATGGCAGGGCCATGGAACATTGTGATGACAAGAATTCGGGAGCATTGTGATGACAATGGCCATGGAGCATTGTGATGATACGGTCATGGAACATTGTGATGACAAGAATTCTGGACCATTGTGATGACAAGGGCCATGGAGCATTGTGAGGACTCGGTAATGGAACATTGTGATGAGAAGAATTCTGGAGCATTGTCATGACAAGGGCCATGGAGCATTGTGATGACACGGCCATGGAACATTGCGATGAAAAGAATTCTGGAGCATTGTGATGACAATGGCCATTGAGCATTGTGATGAGACGGTATGGAACATTGTGATGACAAGAATTCTGGAGCATTGTGATGACAAGGTCCATGGAGCATTGTGATGACACGGTCATGGAACATTGTGATGACAGGAATTCTGGAGCATTGTCCTGAAAAAGGCCATGGAGCATTGTAATGACACGGTCATGGAACAATGTGATGAGAAGAATTCCGGAGCATTGTGATGACAATTGCCATGGAGCATTTTGATGACACGGTCATGGAATATTGTGATGAGAAGAATTCTGGAGCATTGTGCTGACAAGGGCCATGGAGCATTGTGATGACACGGCCATGGAACATTGTGATGACAAGAATTCTGGAGCATTGTGATGACAATGGCCATGGAGCATTGTGATGACACATTATGGAACATTGTGATGACAAGAATTCTGGAGCATTTTGATGACAAGGGCCATGGAACATTGTGATGACACGGTCATGGAACATTGTGATGACAGGAATTCTGGAGCATTGTGCTGAAAAGGGCCATCAAGCATTGTGATGACACGGTCATGGATCAATGTGATGAGAAGAATTCCGGAGCATTGTGATGACAAGGGCCATGGAGCATTGTTATGACACAGCCATGGAACATTTTGATGACAAGAATTCTGGAGCATTGTGATGACAATGGCCATGGAGCATTGTGATGACACGGTCATGGAACATTGTGATGAGAAGAATTCTGGAGCATTGTGCTGACAAGGGCCATGGAGCATTGTGATGACACGGCCATGGAACATTGTGATGAGAAGAATTCTGGAGCACTGTGATGACAATGGCCATGGAGCATTGTGATGACACGGTATGGAACATTGTGATGACAAGAATTCTGGAGCATTGTGATGACAAGGGCCATGGAGCACTGTGATGACACGGTCATGGAACATTGTGATGACAGGAATTCTGGAGCATTGTGCTTAAAAGGGCCATGGAGCATTTTGATGACATGGTCATGGAACAATGTGATGAGAAGAATTCCGGAGCATTGTGATGACAAGGGCCATGGAGCATTGTGATGACACGGTCATGGAACATTTTGATGACAAGAATTCTGGAGCATTGTGATGACAATGGCCATGGAGCATTGTGATGACACGGTCATGGAACATTGTGATGAGAAGAATTCTGGAGCACTGTCATGACAAGGGCCATGGAGCATTGTGATGACACGGTCATGGAACATTGTGATGACAAGAATTCTGGAGCATTGTGATGACAAGGGCCATGGAGCATTGTGATGACACGGCCATGGAACATTGTGATGACAAGAATTCTGGAGCATTGTGATGACAATGGCCATGGAGCATTGTGATGACACGGTCATGGAACATTGTGATGAGAAGAATTCTGGAGCATTGTCATGACAAGGGCCATGGGGCATTGTGATGATATGGTCAAGGAACATTACGATGACAATATTTCTGGAGCATTGTGATGAAAGGGCATTTAGCATTGTGATTAAAGGTGACAAGGAACATTGTGATGATATGGTCCGAGAACTCTGTGATGACAGTGGTCATGGAGTATTGGGACAAAAAGTGTCATGGAACATTGTGCTGACAAGGGCCATGGAGCATTGTGATGACACGGTCATGGAACATTGTGATGACAAGAATTCTGGAGCATTGTGCTGACACGGGCCATGGAGCATTGTGATGAAACGGTCATGGAACATTGTGATGAGAAGAATTCTGGAACATTGTGCTGACAAGGGCCATGGAGCATTGTGATGACACGGTATGGAACATTGTGATGACAAGAATTCTGGAGCATTGTGATGAAAAGGGCCATGGAGCACTGTGATGACACGGTCATGGAACATTGTGATGACAGGAATTCTGGAGCATTGTGCTGAAAAGGGCCATGGAGCATTGTGATGACATGGTCATGGAACAATGTGATGAGAAGAATTCCGGAGCATTGTGATGACAAGGGCCATGGAGCATTGTGATGACACGGTCATGGAACATTGTGATGACAAGAATTCTGGAGCATTGTGCTGACACGGGCCATGGAGCATTGTGATGACACGGTCATGGAACATTGTGATGAGAAGAATTCTGGAGCATTGTGCTGACAAGGGCCGTGGAGCATTGTGATGACACGGTCATGGAACATTGTGATGACAAGAATTCTGGAGCATTGTGCTGACACGGGCCATGGAGCATTGTGATGACACGGTCATGGAACATTGTGATGAGAAGAATTCTGGAGCATTGTGCTGACAAGGGCCATGGAGCATTGTGATGACACGATCATGGAACATTGTGATGAGAAAAATTCTGGAACATTATGATGACAAGGGCCATGGAGCATTGTGATGACAGGGCCATGGAACATTGTGATGACAAGAATTCGGGAGCATTGTGATGAAAATGGCCATGGAGCATTGTGATGAAACGGTCATGGAACATTGTGATGAGAAGAATTCTGGAGCATTGTCATGACAAGGGCCATGGAGCATTGTGATGACACGGTCATGGAACATTGTGATGACAAGAATTCTGGAGCATTGTGATGACAAGGGCCATGGAGCATTGTGATGACACGGTCATGGAACATTGTGAAGACAAGAATTATGGAGCATTGTGCTGACAAGGGCCATGTAGCATTGTGATGACAAGAATTCGGGAGCATTGTGATGAAAATGGCCATGGAGCATTGTGATGACACGGTCATGGAACATTGTGATGAGAAGAATTCTGGAGCATTTTCATGACAAAGGCCATGAAGCATTGTGATGACACGGTCATGGAACATTGTGATGACAATAATTCTGGAGCACTGTGCTGACAAGGGCCATGGAGCATTGTGATGACACGGTCATGGAACATTGTGATGACAAGAATTCTGGAGCATTCTGATGACAAAGGCGATGGAGCATTGTGATGACACGGTCATGGAATATAGTGATGACAAGAATTCTAGAGCATTCTGATGACAAGCGGCATAGAGCATTGTGATGACACGTTCATGGCATATAGTAATGACAAGAATTCTGGAGCATTATGATGACAAGGGCCATGGAGCATTGTGATGACACGGTCATGGAACATTGTGATGACAAGAATTCTGGAGCATTGTGATGACAGTGGCCATGGAGCATTGTGTTGACACGGTCATGGAACATTGTGATGAGAAGAATTCTGGAGCATTCTCATGAAAAGGGCCATGGAGCATTGTGATGACACGGTCATGGAACATTGTGATGACAAGAATTCTGGAGCATTGTGATGACAAGGGCCATGGAGCATTGTGATGACACGGTCATGGAACATTGTGATGAGAAGAATTCTGGAGCATTGTGCTGACAGGGGCCAAGGAGCATTGTGATGATACGGTCATGGAACATTGTGATGACAAGAATTCTGGAGCATTATGATGACAAGGGCCATGGAGCATTGTGATGACACGTTCATGGAATATAGTAATGACAAGAATTCTGGAGCATTATGATGACAAAGGCCATTGAGCATTGTGATGACAAGAATTCTGGAGCATTGTGATGACAGTGGCCATGGAGCATTGTGTGACACGGTCATGGAACATTGTGATGAGAAGAATTCTGGAGCATTGTGATTAAATTGCATGAAACATTGTGATTAAAGGTGACAAGGAACATTGTGATGATATGTGCAGAGAACTCTGTGATGACTGTGGTCATGGAGTATTGTGACAAAAAGTGTCATGGAACACTGTGCTGACAAGGGCCATGGAGCATTGTGATGACACGGTCATGGAACATTGTGATGACAAGAATTCTGGAGCATTGTGATGACAAGTGCCATGGAGCATTGTGATGACACGGTCATGGAACATTGAGATGAGAAGTATTCTGGAGCATTGTCATGACAAGGGCCATGGAGCATTGTGATGACACGGTCATGGAACATTGTGATGAGAAGAATTCTGGAGCATTGTCATGACAAGGGCCATGGAGCATTGTGATGACACGGTCATGGAACATTGTGATGACAAGAATTCTGGAGCATTGTGATGACAAGGGCCATGGAGCATTGTGATGACACGGTCATGGAACATTGTGATGACAGGAATTCTGGAGCATTGTGCTGAAAAGGGACATGGAGCATTGTGATGACACGGTCATGGAACAATATGATGAGAAGAATTCCAGAGCATTGTGATGACAAGGGCCATGGAGCATTGTGATGACACGGTCATGGAACATTGTGATGAGAATAATTCTGGAGCATTGTGCTAACAAGGGCCATGGAGCATTGTGATGACACGGCCATGGAACATTGTGATGACAAGAATTCTGGAGCATTGTGCTGAAAAGGACCATGGAGCACTGTGATGACACAGTCAAGGAACATTGCGATGAAAAATATCTTATATGTTCTGGTATAATGTTATAAGTAATAATCCTAGTTATTACTTTAAAATGTATATCTCAGAAATAACTAATTTTCTTGTCAACTGCATTATTATGAACTTTCATCAAATCTTTAACCGAGGTCATTTTTAAGTCTTTTGTCATTTACAGACAGTTCTGGGTGTACTCTGATGATTTTGCAAATATGTTCCTATCAAATGGTTTCATCTTCAAGAAATTCATGGAAAAGACTCTGACAAGTACAGGTTTCTGGTAACTGACTGTACTGCTGAACTGAATGAATAAGCATTTTCAGAACTCTAATGAAAAACTGATGAACTCATAAAAGTGCTAACAAAAGATCAAGATAAAAAAAAAATTAATTACATGGGACTGAGTGAACTGATGAGGATGAGTATAATTTTTGTGACTTTCTTTCTGAATTAAAAAAAAAAATCCCACAAGGACTCAGAGGCAAAGAATATACAAATCAATTTTCACTGCAAAGTAAAGGAGCTGTTACAGTGGAGGATTACTGGACTGAATGTCAATATTATGACATAGTATGAGTGTTTTTCATGTTTGGTAATTGCAATCATTGTTGCTTTTGTTGTGGTCATCCATGTACAATGCTTGGTGTCAGTCTATTTATCTCTTGTAAAAATAAAATACAGTGTGTGTGTGTGTGTGTGGAAAAAAGAAAAAAAAAAAAGAATAATGCCAACCAAAAAAAAAAAAAAAAGAATTCGCATGTGAGGGGCTAAACGAGATTATGTGAACACGTGTGTGCACACTCACGTATGTGTTCGCGTGTGTATGGGAGAGGGCACACCGTGGCTTCAGTGCCATTAAAAAAGCACATGAAGTGGTGATAGTGACGACTGTTTTCCTCAGATTAGGCTGTCTGACGTAATGGGAGATCTTCAAGTGGTGAAAGGAAACAAATGTCACGGGAAGAAGGTTTAAAGTGCAGATTCAAAAGAATCCCAGCACAAGAAAGGCGAAGGAAACCTGCCCCGTGCCCGGCACATTGGGGGCATGCAAAAGCAGTTTCCCACGTGGGGAACGAAATCACAGTAGGGGAGGAAGAGGGAGTGGGGAGATGACATTTGAGGACATACTTATGGACGAATTCACAGTCCAGTCTGAACTGAGTCTTATGTGCATCAGCTGTGATTTGCCAAAGACTTCCTGGAGCAAGCAGATCTGTGATAATGCCTGTTAGCGACCAACCCTCACAAGATCTTCTCCTTTACCTCTGGTAACCGCCACGTGGGATGCGGTGGAATGTGTCTCTGGAATGTGTTTGCAGACCGGAAAGGGCTGAGAGAGGAGGGCAGATGTGGGAAGAGGCAGTAGGAACCAAGAGTAGCCAGAGCACCGTCCTCAGAGAAGGGGAAATCGTGTGGAGTCAAGAGTCTGAGGATCTTAGCTCCCAGGCAAATGCAGGATGTGATGAGATAAGCAGGGCAAGGCATGGCGAGCTGCAGCCACGTTTTCGGAGGATAATTTGGCAGCACCCGGGGGTGGGGGTGGGAAAGCTAAGAGGGTAGTGGTTGCACCCAAGAAAGGAGGTGCATGAAGAATCAAGGGCCTTGGTCTTGGATTTGTTGGGGGAATTCCCAGGAATTCCTGGGAGGAGCATCCTGGGAGAAAACTGATGCAGAAGGGAAAGTCCAGTCATTCCTTAGGGGTCTGGAGCAGGGATGCACACAACATTTTGGCTCCTGGAAGACAATGGGCATTGGGAAGGGGAATGAGTAGGATTTGTGGGATGATGAGGAATTGAGCGAGGACATAAGAGTTCCATCTAAAATAGGGAGCAGCCCACAAATGAATGGTAAGAAGGGTGTAGGAAGGGAGTGAGGGGTTACAGGCTGAGAATGCTTTTAGGCACAACCTCTGGGTCATATTCATTTCAGTGGCCACCTTGCTGTCCTATTGTAGGATGTTATTTTATGTTTTCAACTCTTATAGAACATTTGGAAATAACACTTGGAAATTGGGAATTTTCCTCCCAACAGTGAAGTAACTCCCAGGTCGCCATAGTCTTTGTATAACATTGGATACGTTTCTAGAGGAGCCTAAAGTCTACAGGAAGAGTGGTGACGAGGGGGAGCTCTGTCTTAAGTGAACGTGAGACGTGGAGGGAGGGCAGGAGTGGAGGGACTGGCTGGGTGTGCATCTGCTTATTTTGCAAAAAGAAACACGGAAAGGAGAAACCGTAAAGTGACACCTCAGATCTTTTCTTAATTAAGGTAAAATATGCATAAAATAGACCTTTTAAGCCATTTTTAAGTGTACAGTTCACTAGCATTAAGTATCTTCACACTGTTGCGCCACTGTTGCTACCAACCATCGACAGAACTGTTTTCATCCCCCAGACTGAAACTCCGCCCCCAATTAAACAACAACTCCCCATTCCCCCTTCCAGCCCTGACAGTCACCATTCTACTTTCCATCTCTATGAATTTGACTACTATAGGTACCTCAAATAAATGGAATTATATTAAAAAAAAAAAAAAAAGAATTCTGGAGCATTGTGCTGACTAGGGCCATGGACCATTGTGATGACATGGTCATGGAACATTGTGATGAAAAGAATGCTGGAGCATTGTGATGACAAGGGTCATGGAGCATTGTGATGACACGGTCACGGAACATTGTGATGACAAGAATTCTGCAGCATTGCGATGACAAGGGCCATGGAGCATTGTGATGACACGGTCATGGAACATTGTGATGAGAAGAATTCTGGAGCATTGTGCTGACAAGGGCCATGGAGCATTGTGATGATACGGTCATGGAACATTGTGATGAGAAGAATTCTGGAGCATTATGATGACAAGCGCCATAGAGCATTGTGATGACACGTTCATGGAATATAGTAATGACAAGAATTCTGGAGCATTATGATGACAAGGGCCATGGAGCATTGTGATGACACGGCCATGGAACATTGTGATGACAAGAATTCTGGAGCATTGTGATGACAGAGGCCATGGAGCATTGTGTTGACACGGTCATGGAACATTGTGATGAGAAGAATTCTGGAACATTGTCATGACCAGGGCCATGGAGCATTGTGATGACACGGTCATGGAACATTGTGATGACAAGAATTCTGGAGCATTGTGATGACAAGGGCCATGGAGCATTGTGAAGACACGGACATGGAAAATTGTGATGAGAAAAATTTTGGAGCATTGTGCAGACAAGGGCCATGGAGAATTGTGATGATACGGTCATGGAACATTGTGATGACAAGAATTCTGGAGCATTATGATGACAAGGGCCATGGAGCATTGTGATGACACGGCCATGGAACATTGTGATGACAAGAATTCTGGAGCATTGTTTTGACAATGGCCATGGAGCATTGTGATGACACGGTATGGAACATTGTGATGACAAGAATTCTGGAGCATTGTGATGACAAGGGCCATGGAGCATTGTGATGATACGGTCATGGAACATTGTGATGAGAAGAATTCTGGAGCATTATGATGACAAGGGCCATGGAGCACTGGGATGACACTGTCATGGAACATTGTGATGACAGGAATTCTGGAGCATTGTGCTGAAAAGGGCCATGGAGCATTGTGATGACACGGTCATGGAACAATGTGATGAGAAGAATTCCGGAGCATTGTGATGACAAGGGCCATGGAGCATTGTGATGACACGGTCATGCAACATTGTGATGACAAGAATTCTGGAGCATTGTGCTGACAAGGGCCGTGGAGCATTGTGATGACACGGTCATGGAACATTGTGATGACAAGAATTCTGGAGCATTGTGCTGACACGGGCCATGGAGCATTGTGATGACACGGTCATGGAACATTTTGATGAGAAGAATTCTGGAGCATTGTGCTGACAAGGGCCATGGAGCATTGTGATGACACGATCATGGAACATTGTGATGAGAAAAATTCTGGAACATTATGATGACAAGGGCCATGGAGCATTGTGATGACAGGGCCATGGAACATTGTGATGACAAGAATTCGGGAGCATTGTGATGAAAATGGCCATGGAGCATTGTGATGAAACGGTCATGGAACATTG
The DNA here is from genome assembly GCF_949987535.1 of Balaenoptera acutorostrata. NCBI lineage: Eukaryota > Metazoa > Chordata > Mammalia > Artiodactyla > Balaenopteridae > Balaenoptera > Balaenoptera acutorostrata. The sequence continues at coordinate 19,346,199 of NC_080067.1, forward strand.
TGATGAGAAGAATTCTGGAGCATTGTCATGACAAGGGCCATGGAGCATTGTGATGACACGGTCATGGAACATTGTGATGACAAGAATTCTGGAGCATTGTGATGACAAGGGCCATGGAGCATTGTGATGACACGGTCATGGAACATTGTGAAGACAAGAATTCTGGAGCATTGTGCTGACAACGGCCATGGAGCATTGTGATGACACGGTCATGGAACATTGTGATGACAAGAATTCTGGAGCATTGTGCTGACAAGGGCCATGGAGCATTGTGATGACACGGTCATGGAACATTGTGATGAGAACAATTCTGGAGCATTGTGCTGACAAGGGCCATGGAGCATTGTGATGATACGGTCATGGAACATTGTGATGACAAGAATTCTGGAGCATTATGATGACAAGGGCCATGGAGCATTGTGATGACAGGGCCATGGAACATTGTGATGACAAGAATTCGGGAGCATTGTGATGACAATGGCCATGGAGCATTGTGATGACACGGTCATGGAACATTGTGATGAGAAGAATTCTGGAGCATTTTCATGACAAAGGCCATGAAGCATTGTGATGACACGGTCATGGGACATTGTGATGACAATAATTCTGGAGCACTGTGCTGACAAGGGCCATGGAGCATTGTGATGACACTGTCATGGAACATTGTGATGACAAGAATTCTGGAGCATTCTGATGACAAAGGCGATGGAGCATTGTGATGACACGGTCATGGAATATAGTGATGACAAGAATTCTAGAGCATTCTGATGACAAGCGGCATAGAGCATTGTGATGACACGTTCATGGCATATAGTAATGACAAGAATTCTGGAGCATTATGATGACAAGGGCCATGGAGCATTGTGATGACACGGTCATGGAACATTGTGATGACAAGAATTCTGGAGCATTGTGATGACAGTGGCCATGGAGCATTGTGTTGACACGGTCATGGAACATTGTGATGAGAAAAATTCTGGAGCATTCTCATGAAAAGGGCCATGGAGCATTGTGATGACACGGTCATGGAACATTGTGATGACAAGAATTCTGGAGCATTGTGATGACAAGGGCCATGGAGCATTGTGATGACACGGTCATGGAACATTGTGATGAGAAGAATTCTGGAGCATTGTGCTGACAAGGGTCATGGAGCATTGTGATGATACGGTCATGGAACATTGTGATGAGAAGAATTCTGGAGCATTATGATGACAAGCGCCATAGAGCATTGTGATGACACGTTCATGGAATATAGTAATGACAAGAATTCTGGAGCATTATGATGACAAGGGCCATGGAGCATTGTGATGACACGGCCATGGAACATTGTGATGACAAGAATTCTGGAGCATTGTGATGACAGAGGCCATGGAGCATTGTGTTGACACGGTCATGGAACATTGTGATGAGAAGAATTCTGGAACATTGTCATGACCAGGGCCATGGAGCATTGTGATGACACGGTCATGGAACATTGTGATGACAAGAATTCTGGAGCATTGTGATGACAAGGGCCATGGAGCATTGTGAAGACACGGACATGGAAAATTGTGATGAGAAAAATTTTGGAGCATTGTGCAGACAAGGGCCATGGAGAATTGTGATGATACGGTCATGGAACATTGTGATGACAAGAATTCTGGAGCATTATGATGACAAGGGCCATGGAGCATTGTGATGACACGGCCATGGAACATTGTGATGACAAGAATTCTGGAGCATTGTGATGACAATGGCTATGGAGCATTGTGATGACACGGTATGGAACATTGTGATGACAAGAATTCTGGAGCATTGTGATGACAAGGGCCATGGAGCATTGTGATGATACGGTCATGGAACATTGTGATGAGAAGAATTCTGGAGCATTATGATGACAAGGGCCATGGAGCACTGGGATGACACTGTCATGGAACATTGTGATGACAGGAATTCTGGAGCATTGTGCTGAAAAGGGCCATGGAGCATTGTGATGACACGGTCATGGAACAATGTGATGAGAAGAATTCCGGAGCATTGTGATGACAAGGGCCATGGAGCATTGTGATGACACGGTCATGCAACATTGTGATGACAAGAATTCTGGAGCATTGTGCTGACAAGGGCCGTGGAGCATTGTGATGACACGGTCATGGAACATTGTGATGACAAGAATTCTGGAGCATTGTGCTGACACGGGCCATGGAGCATTGTGATGACACGGTCATGGAACATTGTGATGAGAAGAATTCTGGAGCATTGTGCTGACAAGGGCCATGGAGCATTGTGATGACACGATCATGGAACATTGTGATGAGAAAAATTCTGGAACATTATGATGACAAGGGCCATGGAGCATTGTGATGACAGGGCCATGGAACATTGTGATGACAAGAATTCGGGAGCATTGTGATGAAAATGGCCATGGAGCATTGTGATGAAACGGTCATGGAACATTGTGATGAGAAGAATTCTGGAGCATTGTCATGACAAGGGCCATGGAGCATTGTGATGACACGGTCATGGAACATTGTGATGACAAGAATTCTGGAGCATTGTGATGACAAGGGCCATGGAGCATTGTGATGACACGGTCATGGAACATTGTGAAGACAAGAATTCTGGAGCATTGTGCTGACAACGGCCATGGAGCATTGTGATGACACGGTCATGGAACATTGTGATGACAAGAATTCTGGAGCATTGTGCTGACAAGGGCCATGGAGCATTGTGATGACACGGTCATGGAACATTGTGATGAGAACAATTCTGGAGCATTGTGCTGACAAGGGCCATGGAGCATTGTGATGATACGGTCATGGAACATTGTGATGACAAGAATTCTGGAGCATTATGATGACAAGGGCCATGGAGCATTGTGATGACAGGGCCATGGAACATTGTGATGACAAGAATTCGGGAGCATTGTGATGACAATGGCCATGGAGCATTGTGATGACACGGTCATGGAACATTGTGATGAGAAGAATTCTGGAGCATTTTCATGACAAAGGCCATGAAGCATTGTGATGACACGGTCATGGAACATTGTGATGACAATAATTCTGGAGCACTGTGCTGACAAGGGCCATGGAGCATTGTGATGACACTGTCATGGAACATTGTGATGACAAGAATTCTGGAGCATTCTGATGACAAAGGCGATGGAGCATTGTGATGACACGGTCATGGAATATAGTGATGACAAGAATTCTAGAGCATTCTGATGACAAGCGGCATAGAGCATTGTTATGACACGTTCATGGCATATAGTAATGACAAGAATTCTGGAGCATTATGATGACAAGGGCCATGGAGCATTGTGATGACACGGTCATGGAACATTGTGATGACAAGAATTCTGGAGCATTGTGATGACAGTGGCCATGGAGCATTGTGTTGACACGGTCATGGAACATTGTGATGAGAAAAATTCTGGAGCATTCTCATGAAAAGGGCCATGGAGCATTGTGATGACACGGTCATGGAACATTGTGATGACAAGAATTCTGGAGCATTGTGATGACAAGGGCCATGGAGCATTGTGATGACACGGTCATGGAACATTGTGATGAGAAGAATTCTGGAGCATTGTGCTGACAGGGGCCATGGAGCATTGTGATGACACGTTCATGGAATATAGTAATGACAAGAATTCTGGAGCATTATGATGGCAAAGGCCATTGAGCATTGTGATGA